>NC_138941.1:34904625-36104625 GCF_965226115.1 Aulonocara stuartgranti
CTCTCTCTCTCTCTCTCTCTGTCTCTCTAAAGTTTAATTCTATTTCAGTTTATTAGATTTTCATGTTCATTTGACATTTTTCACTATAATCTCAGATCACCTTGTATCTTATTCAAATGTATATATTGCCCCTGAGTCCAGCATGGCCTAGTTTAATGGATTTGTAATTTCTTTAATAATCTCCTCTTAGTTTGTTCTTTTATTCTTTTTTTTTTCTGGGAAGCACTTTGTCAAGCTGGTTTTGAAAAATGCTATACAAATAAATCTCATTATTATTATAACTATTATAAAATCTGCAATTGTGATGGGAAAGTTTTGTAGGGAAATAGAAATGAAATGAAATGGGGTGTTTTAGCACCAGCAGGAGCCAACTGCCCTTGGTTATCCTTTGATCCATCGTTACACTGACGCAGATTCATGGTCAGTATTTTATGTCCTTTCCAACTATCGATCTGCCCGTTGTGCTCAGTTTAGAGCTGTTTTGTCTGAGGGAAATCTTAAAGAATAGTATGTAGTGGCTGATATTGGTGGAATAGACTGACTGTATCCTGGGAGCTCATTTGTAAGGAGTACAGGTGTGAGGGAAAAAAGAGAGGAGACAGGTAGGAACTGGTGATGGATGATGAGGGTACACAGTGGACCGGTGACAGGAGAACATCAGTAGTTAAAGCGTCAATGATGTATTGTTGAAAGTAGTTTGGGGGTTGCTGCAGCCCACATCCAGTGCGTTGCTTTGTCATATTTAGTAGGCGTGATGCTTTTGAAACATTATTGTCATGCATAATCAGTCATCAGCATGCTCACTGGAGGCTTTTTTGTTCCTCCAATCAAAGAACTGAAGGAAAGCTGACTGACAGTGCAGTATTGCAAACCATACGCAACATAAATTCCCAGGTCCTGCCTATTTGATATTGCAGTGTGTGTCTGTGTGTATGTATTTATAACCTTTCCAAATCCTGCTAATTCTTGCTCAGTGTGCAAACTCCTTCGCCACCAATGTCCTGCTTTACCTTCACCCACACTTCCACACTTAAACTGCCCAGAGATGAAACAGAGCTTCCTGCTGTTGTCACTTCCACAAGAGCGTGTGACGAAGAACCTCGGTGAAGGGTACCTTAATGCTGAAGGTGAGCCTCTGTCAAGTCTATTTGCCTTCAGGGACGATTATATTTTCCCCTATTTCCTGTGCAAATTACCCTTTGTAGGCACTATACTGATTCTGTCCAACCATTTTCTTAACCACTTATCCAATTCAGCGTCGGAGGGGAGCTAGAGCCTCTCCTGGGGTACACCCTGGCTGCCAGTATGTCGATGTGCTAACACAGAGAGGCTCACATTCACATCTGCAGGCAATTTAGAGTCACGAATTAACCCCACAAGCATGTCTTTGGACTAAGGGAAGAACCCGGAGAGAGCTCAGATAGGGAACAAACTCCACACAGAAAAAAAGATCCCAGATGGCCAACAGCATCAAACCAGGAACCTTCTTGCTGTGAGGCAACTGGGTAACCATTGCGTTGGCACCTATACTGATCTATCGAATTAAAGACACGGTCAATACTTTCCAGACAAGACCAAGTAAGTAGCACAATGTAGTGATACGCCTAGTGTATCAATTTTACATTATTTATACTTTAAATTGCAAAAAAAACAACAACCCAACACTCTACAAAAAAAACCTTTGAATTTTCTGGGAATTATTTCATGGTTCAGGCCTGAAAGGGTTAAAGAGTGGCGATTAAGGTGTATCATTGCCACAGGTGAGACCGAGGGACCTTCACCAGGGAAAGTTTGGTTCTAATCTCCTGGAGCCGAATGGTGACATCAACAGGCTTTTACTGTGTATTCCAAGAAGCAGCTTGTCTGTGGTGTAGGGGCTTAAAGCACGAGATGAGAGGCTGCAGAAAGAGGCTGTTTACTTTCAAATTCTTGATCCCACCCTTCTAGGTTTCCGAGTGGTGCAGCTTTGGCTGCTGTTATATGCTGACATATAATTTGGAGAAGAAAGATATCTGTTCCTGTGGTGCACTCTCATGGGTTTTATTCTTCCTCCCTCGTGGGACGTTTCAAGAGCCCTCTGGGGCCTTCTGGTGGCCACAGGAGGTCTGAGCAGACTAGAAGGACTTTGGGTTAGGTCGCTTATTTGCTGGGCTGAGTCTAATAGCACAGCATTAATGGCATAAAAACACAGTGGCTCACATTTTAGTCACAATCTTGTCGCACGATCATTCTTTTTGATTCGAGAAGAGCGCAGCCGTCTTCTCCGAGGTTCCCCCAGCTCGTGCCAAGCCCTCAATCAGATTCAATCACAGGCAGTCAATACATACAATAAATCAATTACATTGTGATTAAAATTGTTCTACTGCCATCATGGCCAATCAAAATTACATTGAGAACAATATGATGGAGTTAATATTCACCACAAAGGGGCTTTAATATACACTTGAGGCTCACAAAAGGCATTTATATGTCCAGACACTTTTCAGACTCCTGACTAGTCACTCCCACTTCTTCAGTGTGCTGAACCTTGTGGGAGCATAATAATTGTTCTCTCCTGCTGACTAAATTGCTCTGATATGTAACAGAATTTATTTCTCCGTACTGCAAATGAGGAACATGAACACTACTGACACAAAGACATCGCCAAGTGGGGAAAAAAATAAACTCCAAAACTATAGAACAACACAATTTTGCTTAAAAACAAAAAACCCTCCAAGACATCCTGTGCACGTCACATTTGAGTCGGTTTTAAATTCATTTAAACAGCGTGTATCTTGGACTGCTGAATTTCAGGTCGATGCCTGTCACAGCATGACATCATACTCATGTTGAACTGAGGTCTGCTGCTGCTGCATCATTGTTTCTGGGCAGCAAAGAGCCTTCCTCCCTCCTCTGCAGGGAAACACTGCCACCTATGGAAATAGCAGCGAGTATCGCCCTGTGGCAGCCGTTTCCTCAGTGGACACACTGATAGGAGGTTTTGTGCCGTGTGCTGCAATTTCTATTTGTTTACAACTGCTTTTAAAAAATGCACCTTGAGTCGCTTTCTATATATTTTTATCTGACCTGATTTCGATTCCTCTCTCAGAGTCTTTAAGAGATAGAGTGTGAGGGAGAAATTAGTCATGGATAAATCCAGGGATTATGTGACTGTAAATATCTCTCCGACAGTCGGAAATGGTGCTAATATGTCAGGCTTGGCTGCTGTCAGTCATACTTAGAGATGGCTGCAAAGACCGGTCCCTTCAAAGCTACCTTATGATTTATCAAACTTCCTTCCATTTTTGCTGTCCGCTGAATGTGAAGCATGAATATGAGTGTGTGGAGGGTTTTTCTTAGCAGATGGAGGCTGTGGAGCAGATGGAAGTCTGAGAATGTTGTATTATGGTTGGTGACATATTGAGAGCATTTCATACTGTATTGTTTTACTCTGAGCTTCACTGATGAAAATAAGAGGAAAGTACTGTTTGCTTGCTATTTTAAGCCACACAATCAATGCATTAGAGAAGGTAAATCTACTGAAATCAGTCATAAATATGTCCAAGTCTGACTGGAAGTAATCCATTATACTCATATAAAATCAAATGTAATCTTATCATAGTAATGTTTTTGCTTTATTATCCCCTCAAAGGGACGGCTGTATTATTGGTTCTGTTTTTCCGTCTGTCTGTTTGTTAAGAGTCACAGTTTTACAGGTTTTATCGTCAAAATCGTAACAGCTCGAGCTGATTTAATTTAATTACATTTTTTTATGGACCATTTTCAAACTTCACAACAATACACTAGGCTTTGGGGAACATGAGCACCAAGGTTGACTAAGCATTTGACCTTGACCTTCACTTTTCGCACCCAAGGTCAAAGTGGACCTTTAAAAGAATTTACAGGAAGTATATCAAGTAATATATCATATGAAAGGACATGAAGAGAGCTTTACAAAACTCTTTTTACTGTTTTAATATGCTACCTTATGATGTCAGAGTCGTGCCATAATGTCATGCCATGACGTCAGCATGTTATACATTAGTTTTAGAATAGCCCTTGCCCGTTCTCTGAGTATTCTTGTTTAACATTTCTTTTTGCTTTGTTTTAACATATGCGCTGTAGCTTCGAACAAAGCCAGTGTGATGTGCAACTGCATCCATGGGAGATCAGCTCATGTCCAGCAAATTCCCAGCCAGCAGATGGGAGTCATGTGTCCTGCCTTCTACACGCAGCGCCTGTGCCTGAAACCAGAAAATTCATCATAGCAGTGAGAACATCTGACGTAGGCTTCTCCAACGTGCAACATGTACGAACTTCAAACACTGCGCAGAGTTTGTGTGTGAAACCGCAGTTGTATTCATGCACAGTTAGACTGTTTGGGTTGAGAAATGCTCCTGCCACATTTCAGCGCATAATGAATCGAGTGGTTTCTGGACTGACATCCAAGCTTTGTTTGACCTTCTGGCAATCCAAGCGTAAGTACGTTAAGGTTGTGGGGACTTCCTTGTGTAAGGTGGTTGGGCAGGGTCGTCCTATAAGAGCCAAAGTAGATGTGTTCCCTCCTCGCACTGTAAAAAAGGAAATCTGGCATACCAAGGCTATTATTGGGGAAAATTGTGGAAATTTTTTGTGAAACTTTGTGCTGACCTGTTAGGCACAAAGTTCAGGTTTCAGGTGTCAAAAAGGTTCTTCTTTCCCTCTGCTCCAGCACTTTTCCTTGTGTGGAAGATCCTTTCCAGCTGAAAGTAGATGCTTGCAAAGTGGGAATAGTGCTGGAACAGCATTGTTACAACAGGATGTAGCTGGTATTGAGCAGACAGTAAGCTAATTCTCCTACAGGTTCAGTTCTTGCTTCCTAAATGACTGTATAGTGGAGAAAGAGGCGCTCGCTTTAAGTTGAGCTTTGAGACCTTTTGCAGTGAGTGTTAGCAGTGATGCCAGCCACAGTCCCCTTACTTTTTTTGCACTCTTTACAGAAACCAAATCAGCATCTGATGAAATTGTGCTTATTTTTACAGCCTTACCATCTGGACATCAGTCATCCGAAAGGCTCAGATGGTTGATGGCCTGTCTCGAGCCTAGCTCTCCAATATATTATGTGTTTGTTTGGTTTCTTTTTTCATCAGTTTCTGGTGTTTCCAGCTTACAATCTCTGAGACATGCTTTTTTAGGTAGAGGGGAGTTGGCATGGGTGCAAATGGTAACTAAGGTAACCCATGTAGTAAATGCATTTTGTCAGTGGTGATGATTGAAGGGATGGCTAGTGGCAGTTCTGCCATCAGCTGGTCAGAGTCTCCCTTGGACTCTGTCTTGTAGGTCATGTTCCCCTGGGGTGGATCTGAGGAAGCCCAGCCAGCTGCCTGTCATCAGGGGGCTGATTGCAGCCTGCAGTATAAAAGGACCTGGCCTGGCCACTTTTTCTCTCTCTTCTCCTCGCCTCCACGTTACAGACAGACTCCTAGGCTGATGGACACAGACACACAAACACACACACACACACCCTCTGCTTACTCATCCAAGCACAAACCACACTACTGATTTAGCGCTTCCCGCTTTGCCCTTTTGTAAATAAACCAGCTAATGTTCACATACTTGTGTGGACTCCCTCTCATACTGGAAGTGGAGCTACTTCTGACATACGCCTATGGTTGCTCAGTGACCTCCCTCCTGACTAAAACATCCCAATATGTGTTCAATTGCTGCAGAGATTTTGCAGTTGTAGCACTTGATAGCATGGTAAACAATAACTTGCTAACACTGTGGTGATTTTGTTGGGAATAGCAGAGTTTCTAACCACTGGGATTTGTAGTTGTTCTTTTTTCTGGTAGAGTCTCTATTCTTAGTCAAAGGAGCTTGTAAAGAAAAGCATCTGGACTTGTTTAAGTTGCTTGAAGACGTTTCACCTCTCATCCGAGAAGCTTCTTCAGTTCTAAGGTCAAATGGTGGAGAGTCCCAGATATAAACCTAGTGGGAGTATCCCCACCCCCAGAGGGACAAAAGGACCCCCTGATGATCCTCTAATCGCCTGAGCCAAGGTGTGAAACTGGGTGTGGGTCCCAATCAGCCAGGGTTTTGGGTGAGCTCATTGTGAAACCTGGCCCCACCTTATCATGCGAATTCCTGAGGTCCTGAGGTTCCTGAGATGGATGACTGAGAACCTTCACAGACGTCTCTATTCTTAAACATTTCCTTTCCTTTCCTGGAGCCGTTGGTTGACGCAGGTTGTCTATTAGTTTCCACAGTTAGCTGTTTGATTCGTGGCTCCTCCACGTGCCACTCTATTGTTACCATTGCTGTGTATTGGAGTGAATGGGAATCCTGTTGCAACCTCCTCTGTAGACGTGCTGAGATTACGAGGCAGACCATTTACGTTTAACGAATGTTTCTGTCCTGCAGCCTCCTGTTTCTACAGCAGGTTTTGTTCTCAGTGAGCTGGTGAGGTCGGTCTGAGACAATAGCAGATAACAATTGCCTCACCTCTTTGTTTCTCTTCTGTATTAAATAAGAAATGCATGTTCTCAACCCATGCTGAGCGATCTGGGAACGAAGTAGTGCCCGAGGATTCTGGGAGGCTAGGGGTCAGCCCTCGAGGGCCAAAAGTCTGTCAGTTTCCCTCTCCCAGTCTTAGCCCTCAATTACTGAATCAAAGGAGAGAGGAAAGCCAAATCCCACCCCGTGCCTGGTCCTCATTTCACCCTGCTAAGCCCGACAGGCTATCTGTGCCTGCTTGTTCACTCACTCTAACTCGAACACACACTGAGTACAGCTCTTGGGAACCTCGCGAGCGAGCTGCTGGTTGCGCTCCAAAGAAACTTCAAAGTTCATTGCTCTTTCTCCGCAGGAGTGCAGATGGGATGAGTTCCCGATATCTCCTCATCCTCCTTTTCCCACACACTGCCTTCACATGTTGCTTATTCCTAAGCTGCTCCCACATGGATGCGCGAAGATGAGACACGTCAGTGTCCCTCATCCATTGCCTTATCTCTGAAGAAATGCACTTTTCATGTTGTTATTTACTAAACAATTTCAAGGCTTATAGCATAAGTAGCGGGAGGCTTATCCCAGCAGAAAAAAAAGCTACTGCGGTGACAGCTGAAATATGAGTATGACTGACATCACTCGACTGGTTTATATGAAATGCACACCAGCTGTGAAAAAAGCCTCGTTTTAAAATATAAAAAAAAATTTCCTTGGGCGCACTGTTGATTTAAGATGATATTCTCCAGACTATTTGGATGGAGGAATAAAGTGTGAATTCTCAGGAGTAAAAAAAAACTTAATAAAAATCTGCCTCAGTTAAGTTAGTGTGTTATAGTCTCTGGCAGACTCATTTCTGATAGTAAATCCAGGATGTGAAGGAAACCTAGTCATGGTAAAAAGAAAGTGTACTCTCTGTTAGTTATAAGGTTTTATAGGGCTGCTCAATTAATCGAATTTTAATCACGATTACGATCTGGGCTTTCAACAATCATTAAAAATGACGGAGCCGATTATTAGCCCCTCCCTCATTTATCCGCGACACCTTAAAGGCCGGTCCGTGAAAATATTGTCGGGCATAAACTGGTCCGTGGCGCAAAAAAGGTTGGAGACAGCTGATTAAGAGGACCCGAGGGAAGCTCGGAAAGCTAAGCAGAAGTTAGAGAGGAGAGTGACTGCCGTTGGTTGAAAAGAAAGGTTAAAAAAACTTCAGTGGTGTTGCACACTATGTTATATTATTTTTTTAAAGTCATTGTTAACCCTTTAAAGCCGGTCAGAGCAGCACGCTCCGTTTTGTGTAACTATTTTTAAATCCCTGTAGAACCGGAACCGTGTAAGCTAGCGCAATAATTTGTTTTGCATATGAAACCGGAGGAGTTGTACTTACATCTGATGCCATCAGCTTGTCCTCGGTCACGGTTTCGTTCCACATATAGCTTTGCAAAAATTGCATAAAAAGCGCTTGCAGGAACAAAAACATAATATTCCAGAAACACGCTTTGCCGATCTGATCAGCTGTTCGTAACACTTCCCACAGTTAAACAGACGTCAGCGCGAACTGTCACATGTCCGCCATTTCCTGCCCGAAACCGGAAGTGATGTCATTTTCACGGAAATTGTAGTTTTTTTACTTGTAGGCCTTAAAAACCTATACTGGTCATGTTTGACTTTTCTGAATAGTTGCTGGGATGCTTAGAACTCGAATTGCACTGCTGGAAATATTTTATTTTGATGCACCTGCTGTTTTCTTTGCAAATTTGCATCATAGGATTGTTTTTTCGTTTTTCCTGCAGTATATAAAAATTGGTGTATCTCCAAAATAAAACTATGAAGACACTCAAAATAAATTTCCTGTTGTTGTAAACTATTTTTTGCAACTTTTTTGTATTTAAAGTTTTGAAGGATAAGCCTCTTAAATTTCTCCAAGTAGAAATATATGTAAAAAAAACAAAAATGATTTTCAATTTTTTTTGTAGTTTATTGCACTTTTTTGCAATTAATGTAGTTACTATGTACTTAATGCATACATATTATTAAAATATGGGCTATAATAGTTGTATAGCAAATTGAAATGCTCCCACAAATGGCACTACAACATGTAAAAATATAATATAAGCTCTGGCGGACTTGGTTCTATAGTAGGTCTTAAAGGGTTAAATAAATATCGTCAAATAATCGAGATCTCAATTTCAGTGAAAATAATCGTGATCATCATTTTTGCCATAATCGAGCAGCCCTAAGGTTTTACATATCACAAAATCTAAACAAATCTAGTCCTTACCCAACCTTAAAACACAAACAATATGACAGGTGTGTGGAAAACTACATACACCCCATGATTCAGTAGCTTATAGAACTAGCTGACACTTGTGAGACTTCATCAGAGGTGTAAACATCACAGCAGACGTCTTTGTGTCGAAGTAACTGAGGATAAAACGCAAAGAAACGCCTGGCTTTTTATAGCAGATAACCCCCTTAAAAACAGAGTAGATCAAAAAAAGGAGGAAACCCATGAATCAGCATATGAGCATTACCTGATGCTGCTGAAATGAAGCAGAGCAAAGTTACAGAGGTTTTATTAGAGACAGAACGAAGCGTTTTGCAATTTGGCCTCATTTGTAAAAGTTGACATTTCTTCGGTATTGAACAGCAGAAATTAAGCTCTCTTGTCGGAGGTCATTTTTGGAAAAAAAGAAGCTGCGACCGACAGTACTGTACATAACAGTAGACTGGCGCACAATAAGCAAGCAAATAATGCAGAAAAGTGAGATTTGTGATGGGAAACTGGTCTCAGAGTACACTGAGAGAGAGAAAGCGCTGTGCAGGAAGTCTGATTTTATCGTGGTGGAAGCAAAACAGCCAAAGTAAGAGGGAATTCACGATGATGTTGATGCAGCCTCAGAATCTGTGAGGTGTCAACTTTCAGCGCCCAACGGCATGTCTGCCAGGTGGGTATTCAACAGCATGTCAATCACCATGAGGTCTGGAGTTTGACTGGTCCCACTGTGTTGTAGATCTGCTGCTGTGCTTGGGATGATTGTCCTGTTGTTAGACCCAGTATGCCTGAGCTTTAGTTGATGGATAAATAGCCTACAGAGGAATTAACTCAGAGACTGCAAAGCAGGCTTTTTATGTGGTTGCAAAACAAGCCCAAATCTTCACGCCTTCACCACCATGCTTAACAGTTGGCACGAGGTGTTGATAAGAGAGAAGCTACGGTATAATTGTTCAGTCTTTTTCTAATTCTACTGTCGTGAGCTTTAACTTTTAACAAGCTAACTGAGGCCGGTTGAGTCTGCAATGGTTCTCTTGGGTTTTTTTAGGTCGTACTGAGCATTGCATAGTCTAACTTTGGGGTGAATTTGCTGGGATATCCAGTCATAGGAAGCTTGGCAGCCAGCGTCAGTGTTTTCCACTTGTGAATAATCTTTCTCACTTCTGAATGATGGACATGGAAATGATTGATGGGCAGCAACAATTCTTTAAGATAATTGATGATGTCTTTCCTCTTTGGCATTGTGTCAACACCCAACCAGCAAACTGCTAAAACCTCTGCTTTAATAGAGGTGCTCACACTGGCTCATCAAGTGCATTTTGGTGAATTTTAAGACCATGCAGCCTTATTTTTTGTGTTGTTTTCAGTGTCATTAAACCTCTTCTAATAAACAAAGAAAAAGCATTTGTTCAATAGAAGCTATCTCCACCATTGTGTTGCTTGACGCAGTGTATTGGATAAGTAAAAGGTCCCCAGTTCAGTCCCAGGAGGAAACACAAATGGTTTCAGCGTTGTGTCAGGAAGGGCATCTGGGGTAAAAATCTGCCAAATCAAACATGTGGCGACTCCCTGTGAATATACGATCAGCTGAAAGTAGCTTCTTTTATTTATTATCATTGTGTTGACATTAATTTCATCTAATAGAAGTCACGCCATGCATTGCCCCTGCGATTTCGACTGTCGAGCAGGATGTGAAAAGAACGACCGCGTTGCACAAAGCGCTCTGATGGAATATTGAATTTGACGGCTCATTTTTGACCTCAGAGACAACAGCTGCATCAACCTCAGCTCAAGGCCAAGCACTTCTACTTGTTTGTTCTCTTCAGCTGTTATTGTCAAACTGAGTTTACTCAGTTGTCAATGAGCAGTGGAAACTTTCCCCGGTTATAAAAACTTCTAGGACATCTCGTCCATAAAGTTCATGCTTTGTGTTGGGTTCACTTGTGGTATTCAAATGCTGGTTTATGCAGCATTGAATGCAATTATCGAATCTGCTCGGGGCCCCACATAGGAATTATGGACTTCTTTGTTGACATGGTGTCCGCTCAAGCTCCACTTCCTTTTTTACTACTCAGCAATAAAAGGCTCATGGGGTGTCGTCTTCACCCCAACAGGCCGGCGGATTGGCGGGGTGGAAATCTACGTTTATGAACATGATAACTCGAGAACAAGGTGAAGTATGATGTTCAAATTGATACCATAGGTGAATCTACTAGGAGGCTGATGGGTACCACCAGTGGAGTCTACTTTTTGTTCTCAGTCTTTTAACAGTTTGACGAGGTTCCCTCAACCTTTAAAGCACAGACATGAAGTCCAAGAGGTTCAACCAACCCAATGAGGATCATGTTTCATGCATGAAATGTACAGATAAATCAAATAGACCATGCTTTTCGTTTGAAAACACATCTTTTTCTCTCCGTTTTGGCCTTCTGTCCACACTGAGATGGCGTTTTTGGTCAAGGGAAATGGAGCTTTTTGAAAACGCTCTCCAAAGTGGATAAATCTGAAAAGCCGTTTTCGCGTGGCAGTGTGGACAGCGAAAACGGAGGCTTTCGAAAAACGATGACGCATTTTAGTCATATGATGCAGTCATGTGACCAATTCAACGAAGACAGGGGACGGCATTGTACAGGAGTTGTTTGGTTTACTCTCAATTTTGACAGCCCTATTAAAGATTAATATCAGTTTGTACATGCTCCAGGTAGCTCCAGATAAAACTCGGCGCTTTTCCTCGACATTGTGCCGAGACGTTCTAATAACTTGGAAAGTAAATAAATGGCAGACGGAAATGACACAGGTCAAATCGTCTTACGTTTCACGCATGCGCAGTACAGGACCATAAGTGTTTTCTGTGAGGATGAAAACGATAGTGTGGATGCAGAGCGTTTTTAGAAAATGCAGTTTTCAAATTTATCCGGATTAGTGCAGACGTAGCCTATGTTTTGGCAGCTGTGTCAATACTCTTGTTTATTTATTTGTTTTTTTTATTGTATTGCAGTTTTGTTTTGTTTTTGTATGCATTGTCATTTTAATGTAATCTTTGCATAATATTTGTTTAGGCCAGGGATGTCAAACTCATTTTTCCATACAGCCCACTTTAATCTAAAATGACAGAAAATTGCTCTAGTAGTTAATGACTGTGTAAGAAATAAATGTGTGAAATTACAGAAAAGGTCTGATAGCCCATTGTCCAGACTGTCTTTTAGTTATTATAAACCAAAAGGGTTTTGTTTTATTAACAAACAACATCTATTTTTCTTTCTTTTTTTTTTTACTGTGGACGAGTTGTGAAAAACAGAAGTTCTATTGTAGATTATGAAGTAACAGGAATTTCTCTCACATTTAATTGTTTAGCAGTTATTCAATTGCTTTAAATAGTTTAAAAGGCCTTGGGAAAGGTCAGTAAAAGCCCAAAATGTATGCCCTCCTTCACCTTTTTTAAAGCAGTCTAGTTCGCCAGATTGGAGTCTTTGTCATGTTGATTCTGGCACCCTGGTTTTATGTTTGATACCCCTTTAGACTCTCATTAAGGCCACAGAAAGCATGGAGTCGACTCTGAAGTGCCTTTAAACATGCATTCTTTTTAATGGCCAGTAGGGGGAGATGTCTGTGGAGAATTCTGGATGGACAGAAGTCTGGGTGGTGTCCTCCTGACACTTAATGGGCTCAGTTGCTATTTTCTAATGAAGATCATTTTGTAACTTCATGTAACTTTTCCAGGATTTTCCAGGGTGTGTTCAGTGGATAACAACTTTCCAGTCACGCTTCATCAGGCAGTCAGTGTGTCCTATAACTGCTCCGGTGTTCTTTAGGCAATATTTTCTCACATCACGTTAATCATAATCATCCCTTTTAAGCTCCTGCTTGAATTTTCCTGACTTCAGCGAGGCCGTACACTTGTTGCACTTCAACATGTCTGCTTCAAACCGCAGCAGACTCATGAATATTTAAGAGGCCTCTGTTATAGTCTAAACCGACTGGCGCACGCCAAGAGGCAACACTGTAAGAGTGTTTCTCATTTCCTGTTTTGCCCGTGATTCAAATCAACTTCACTCTGCCGCGACTGCTGTTCTTGATGAGCTCCACTGGCCCTCGATGTCAATGAAGAGATTTTAATAGACATCGCTGGCTTTCGCTGCTCGAGGTGACAAACTGTGTACGTGTCGGTTTGTTTATGCTGTCCTCTAACAAGCTGCCTTGCAGCACTGTGGAAAAAGACTGCTGCTTAAGTGTGAACAATTGATATTTCAGTTAACAGCATGCTGAATGAGGGAGGCAGCAGAGCTGCTGTAGTCTGATCCAGAGCCAGACATAGAGCGAGTGGCCCCTTAGAGCCTTTATTCAGCGGTTTATGTGCAGCTATAGCTTGTTTTTCAAAACCGCTGAATGTAAACATTTAGTCAGTGTGTGCCACATGTTCCTAATGTAATCTTCTTCTTTATCTTGACACAACAGCTGAACATTACAGTATGTCATCTCCACGAATACAAGCGGAAAAATTCAAAAGTATCGTTTCATTTTCTAACAATTATAATATAGAATATATAATAATTAATGAGCAGCTGAAGAGGCGTACCTAATCCGGTCGTTCAGTCTGACATCACTAGCCGTGTCTGGGCCTAAACTCCGCTGCATATATCAAACGATCACTATGGCATTACTGAGAGTTGAAAAACTGTCTAAAGTCTTTCATCTTTAATAAAATGATCAGCGTTCTGCTCTACCAGGTGTAACAATTGAGTTTAACATCCAGGCATCCATGAAAACGGAATTTATGACATTTAACGGAGTTAGAAGTTAGCAGGAAGTTAGCTCGCTAGCTTCTATCTAAATACAATATAGCATGTCCTGACTGCGGGGTTTTGGAAACAAATTAAAACGTACAGCTCTGTTATCACTTCCAACATAAATGAAGACAGAAAACTAAACAGCAGTGACGTTTGTAGGGTTACTGAAGTTTGGCTAGCTGGTATATAATGATGTGCTACATGACCGCTAGCGACACAGCTATGTTAGCATAATATAAACAAGCTAACTTTTTTCCCACTTGATAAAAGTTAACGTGAGTGTTCTCGGTGGTCAGGAACAAATGTAATCGCATGGCAGGATGCTGTAAAAGGACCAAACTTCAGCCAGGAGAACAACTGAGATAATCCATCCACAATACGAGGTTAGTCATTCATATACTGCTGCATGGGCTGGGCTGTAGCTACATCCTAAGGTTTTAAAAACTGAGCTTAAATAAATGATTAGCGGTAATAAAAGCCGAGGGAGGTCAACAGTGATCACTGACTGTTTTAGGAGCTTTTGAGATTAAATAGAAGAAAATACAAAACATTAAACATGTTAACAACACAAAAGCCATATTAAACGCAGACTACTTTAGGCCTGGAAGTAGGATTTGTCACGTCATCACTTAATGACCGGATAATTTATCACCTGTTCTTCAAATGTTTGAATCAAGGAGAAGCAAGTTAGTGCTTATGTTGTTTTTTTGCTTGATAACAAAAGAATAAACGTGGACGAGAGCAGTGTTTAAGACAGAACACCAGTCAGTAGTTACAGCTTAAATTTAATTGGCTTTTTAAAAACAAAACTGTTAGCATGGATGTTAGCTGAGGCTACTCACTGAAAGCATGTTCACAGTCTGGATGGCCGTTGATCCACTGCTTTCACATTTTACATTTCACTCTTTATTTGGCGTCACGTCTTCGCTCCTTGGTTGTTATGTCTTTAGCCGGATCTTTGTACCAGTGGCACAATACTAAAGCGGGTGAGTGTCAATAGCCTCTCAGCCTGCTCCAGCTCCAGCGACTGTTAGATATGGAGTCATGACTCGCTGTGTTCTGTGCTCTCCCCTGAGCTTTAGCCACTCTGATCTGATGAGCTGAAAACCAATAAAGAGCGAGCACGAAGCCGTCTGGCTTACTCGGTCTCCTCGACCTCCCGAACAAAGCAGCAAGAGGTCAGCGTTGCTTCATTTTTTTGATCATAGTCACTTTATTTCTGAATGTTTAGACTTTAGGTTAGAGGGAAAACACCAGTTTTATCTTTAATTATTATTACTGACCAGTTTGAAGTCATCTTAAATAAAACTACCCACATTTTCTCGCTCTTCTGCTCTTACAGTGATAAGACTGTGGGTTTTTTTTCCACATTCGGAGAGCATTTGGCATTTGAGAAAGCACAGCTTTGTCTAAAGCTCTGCCTCAGTCTCTGATATGTGTCAGTTGGTTTGGGTAGAAACACACAGTTGGACCATGTATCACAGTTGGCAGTGAAGTTGTTATTCTTCACTAAAAATAAGCCCGCTGTCAATAAGTGTTGACTTGTCAGTGGCAGGTGTTGATTGGAGGGTTGCGTGTTTGCTCGCTTGGTGAAAGGTGTTCGCGTCCCTGAGGCGATGAAATTAATAAGCTGATAAATAAGCTCCGAATTTAATGAAGGTGCTTTTCATTTGAGGACGATAATTATTTTTAAAGGCTTTTCTACAGATGTCGCAATGTTCAGTCGATCTAAAGACGATGGAAGTCGTTTCTTTGGATGATTTTTATGTAACTGTGTGGCAAAACCACCCTTTGCTTCGGTTATGCAGAAGCCAGATTACTGTGCACAAGTTAACTTAGCCACATGTGGCTGATTGCGAGAATAGTGGGAGGAAAAGTGCGATAAAGTGCAGAAGAGCGCACTTAGAGTGTGAGCTACGTTTCCATTTGCTTTCCTGTTCAGTCGTAGTCTTGTTTTCTTTTTTCGTGCCTTTGTTTCCACTGATAAATAACTTTCTTAGCTCTCAGAGTTTTCTAATCTCTAATCTCCCTTTCAGTGACTGAAGAATGCGTCTTTATTTCTATGATTTATCATTTTGCATGCATTACGAAAGCAAACCAAACGAGGAAAAACAGCAAAAGGCTTTTAGCTAATGGCCGTGCGTCTCAATTAGCTGAAATCCTTCATTAAACAGCCGAGCCTTGAGTGCCTTTTGTTCCCTTCAAGCAGAACCGTCACAAAGCGACATCACTTTTGATGGAAACGTTTTGGCTGTAGTTGTCAAAGTTGTTGTTGTTGTTGTGTTTTTTCCCTCTTTTTCTTCTGATTCTTTTCTCCGCTCTCCAAACGCGGCGCCCTCCTCCACAGTGCCGGCTCCATCGTTGCCCTTTTAATGAGGTGATATCCAGACACACGGGAGCAGATGTTGCAAGGAAAACACACTGTGACGTGATTGTGATCGATGCGCGCCTCCCACCGCATCCACTGCATAATTCGGTGGATGGCATCAGGATAACAACCTGCATTATGTGGAGACAGCTGTCGCCACAGAGCCCGGGCAGCCACGGTATTGGCTCCCGCCTTATTTCAGGCAGAGGCGGGAAGCCAATTAGAGTGATTTACAGCTTGCTTGTGTCGTCAACACCTTGAAACTTGTGTTCCAGTCCAGACAAATAAAATGCTTGGCTACCTGGCAGCAGGTTTATTTATTGGCTAAATATAGTGTAATTTTGCTCCAAGCAGAAGCTAATGTGAACATATTCTTTAAGTGAAGCAAAGAGGGTCGAGTAAATAACATCAGCCTTCATTAAATTAAACTTACAGAACTTTAGATGCGTCCCTTTGTTTCTGATTGTTGCTTGTGCAGCTTTTCTGCAATAATCTATCATTATTATGCTTTTTTATAATATAAATATGCTAACTTCAAAGATGTAGGCAGCAGGTTTGAAGGTTTTGCAGTGATAAATCAGATACGCAGCGTTTGATGACACGGTGATGGGATGGGAAACATGTGAATTCACATGGCTGCCATGTAGAAAGGGAAGTGGCTGACTGTCAGTGTAATCCGAGCAAGCTTTGAAGAGTAAAATGATGACGGGCTACAGTTGAAATGTATGTGCGCTCTACACGCTGTGAGAGAAGGTTTTAGTGAGAATTACAGACGTTTGCAGGTGAATGTGGCGTAGCATCGAGCCCCGCAGGCTTTGCTGCTGCACCTGGAGCCAGAGCTGTTAGTTAGCAGGTGGGAACTGATAGACTGAACTCGCTTGTTATTCACACAATAGTGCTTATTAATGTTACAGCGCTCTTTTAATGATTCAGCAGTGAGGAACCATGAGAAACACGATTTCCCCAAAACTCAGGATGCTGTAAAAAGAAAAAAAAAAAAGGGGGGGGGGGGGGGGGCAATAAGAAATTACAAGAAAGCCTCTAAGAGAGTTCAGGCTGTGCTGAAGAATAAAGGTGGTCATAGCAAATATTGTCTTTCAAGCTGGTTAGACATGTACAAACTCTGTTTTTACCTCATATGCTGTGTTTACATTTAAATATGAAGAAATCCAGGGCTGGCTCAAAACTTTCTCACAGTATTGTCTGTGAAGGTTCTCAGTCATCCAGGTCATCGTAGTCAAAGGAGCTTGTAAAGAAAAGCGTCTGGACTTCTTTAAGTTGCTTGAAGACGTTTCACTTCTCATCCGATAAGCTTCTTCAGTTCTAAGGTCAAATGGCAGAGAGTCCCAGATTTAATCCCAGTGGGGGTATCCCCCCAAAGAGGGACAAAAGGACCCCCTGATGATCCTCTAATCACCTGAGCCAAGGTGTGAAAGCGGGTGTGGGTCCCAATCAGCCAGGGTTTTGGGTGAGTTCATTGTGAAACCTGGCCCCACCTTATCTTGTGATTTCCTGAGGTCAGATCACATCCTGGGCCGGATGTGAGTGGGCGTTAAGGCGCCTGGGGAGAGAACTTAAAACTGGATTATAGATGGCAGACAGTTGGTGTCGTAAACCACCACCTCTGTTCAAAGATGGTCGCTCACAGGGTGATTAGAGGATCATCAGGGGGTCCTTTTGTCCCTCTTTGGGGGGATACCCCCACTGGGTTTAAATCTGGGACTCTCTGCCATTTGACCTTAGAACTGAAGAAGCTTCTCGGATGAGAGGTGAAACGTCTTCAAGCAACTTAAAGAAGTCCAGACGCTTTTCTTTACAAGCTCCTTTGACTTCTCACAGTATTGTGTCAGTACATTTTAAAAGCACCGTATTTCACCTTTTAAATGAATTCTCCATTCTTTTACCATCAGCTAAGCCTGTGGCATAAACAAACCAGTCTCAGTGAGTGACATCACTGAGAGCCACGAGCTGGAACCGCTCCTGTCCGGTAGGTGGCGATAAATGCCACAGATAAGACGCAAAGAAGAAGCCGTCGCTCGCTTATGACGTGTGTTTCCCGCGACCTTTAGCTTCGGCGGTTGTAGCGGCTTTCAGTGGAGGACTAGTTTGAGTGGGTTTAAAATGCTCAAAAAGAAATCAAGCACCAGTGAGAAGAAAAGGAAGCACTTTCAGTCCGAGGAGCGACATGACAGCGGTAAACGCAGGAGTACGGGGCCCGGTTTAGAGGTGAGGCTTTCGGGACTAGCGCCTTGCTAAACTCCATAGAAAAGAAGTTCAGGAGTATAACAGCCACAAATATATGTGAATAAGTTTAGGGTAAATGTGAGGGTAAATTAAATTGTGTTTAAAATTTACGTACTGGTTTTAAATGATTGAAAAGTTGACGCATTTGGCGTTTTGTGTACATCGAGTGTCTCTCGATTATTATTGTTATTATTGCGTTATGTGTTATGTTTGCATCGTCACAACAACTTTATTTTAGCGTTAAAGCCTCACTGTTGGTTTGGTGCTCTCTGAGGGAAAACCATCGTGTTACTGCTTTATAAATACTTTAAGTCGCACTGAATGAATTGTTTGCTCTGCTTATTCACTGCAGTGTCTAAATATAATAAAAGGAAAGTCTTAATTTGTCTTTTTTAAATCTTTTTTTTAGTGTAGTTAACTTATTTTTTTAGCTAACAAGAACCAATTAAAGGATTTCAGCCACTAGGCAGCAGTAAAATTTGCTTTGGATGAATTTTAATGATCCCTTTAAATGCAAACTGTGCTGCTGGATTTCATGCTGTTACACTATTTAATTAACTGAGTGTATCTTCTCTTTAACAAAAAAAAATTAATGAAAACAGCCTGAGTCACAACATTGTGTTCAAATTATTTGTTTCCTAATCGTGGAGACTGTATTTAAGTTTGCAGAGCATATTCTGTGTATACGAGTGCAGCTGCGTGTTTTAGTTTGTCTTCCCAACTTAAAGGAATCCAAGGACGAACTTGCTGATCCTGAGCTTGACAAGATTGGCAGTGACATTGAGGAAGGGGGACTGGACCTCAGCCTGGCCTTCCAGCCCATCACAGCTTACGTCGGTGACAAGCGGGAGATGCTGGAGCAGTGCTTCCATGTGCTGGGGGAGAAGAAGCTACGGAAGATGCTTCCTGATGAACTCAAGGTGATTTGATCAAAAAAGCTTTCGTTGTCGGTTATCTGCAAAACTCAACATCTTATTGTGACTCTGGACTGATTGGACCACCTGCATCAAGCACTTGTGTGTTTCTTTAATAAATTATAATTAATACCCAAAGAATATTTTTGCCCAGATTCTTGCCAAACTTTCTGTCTGCCCTACAGTAGACCCTGAGTTTAACATTTAATTTGTGTTTGTGTTTTGTGAAGTGGTGGCACACATCACTGGTTTTCATTTCCAAACAGCTGGACTTTACCTGCTATTTTTAAATATTTGTTGCCAAGTCGCTGGTATGACTTTTCCTCTTTATCTGAAAATAAAAAGAGCTGATTAGTTCTCATGAAGACGGGAGTATCTGAGATACGTTTTAAAGATGTTGTCGTTTACAGGAATGCAGTGTAGAGGAAATCAAAACGCTGTGTTGGGAGCAGCTGGAACCCATCACGGAGAAAAATCTCATTCAGATCTTAGCAGGTAAGACTGAAGCATGTTTCTATTTTATAAAAAAAAATCATTTTGAAACTTCTGCAAAACATTTAATTTCACATAAAATGTGTCGTTGTGTTAAGGGGAGGAAGTGACCGCCGGGAATGACAATGAAAACTCTGAAGAGTCTTTGGAAAGCCAGTGAGTGAAACAGTTAATCAGAGAACAACTACGCTGTGACTGTGTTTTTATTTCACATGTTTATTTTTCCCCCGCCAAGGCAAGACAGTATTGTAGACTCTACATCGTGCCTCAAGGAAACTGCAAAAAGCGAGGACCCAAAGCAAGGTAATTAATATGTAATGACTACAAAGAACATCCCCGAGGCGTTTATAGACTTCAAAGACAGAAGGAGGCCGTAAAGGGACGTTTCACATTTTTAAATGACTGTAATTTTCTTCGCAGAGGGTGGCGGCTCTGGTGAAGAGAGCGACGTCCTCAGCATAAACGCAGACACTTACGACAGCGACATAGAAGGACCCAAAGAGGAGCAGACCGTTAAAGAGGAGCAGACTGCGGCAGTGAAGGAGGGAGACGACGATGACAACAGCAGGCTGTGCACTGACCCGGCTGCAAAGCCGGAGCCGGCAAATCCAGAGCCGAAGAAAGACATTCAAAGTGACATAGACAAGAGCGTGAGCGAGATCTTGGCGTGCTCCTCCACTCCCATCAAAGACGCGGCCAAAGAACAGAGCACACCGCTGCAGTCCCCAGATGTCAGCAGACCCGTTTCTAGCGGCGACCCGGCCGTTTGTAAGCCGTCGATTCAGCAGCTGGAGCTGCTGGAGCTGGAAATGAGAGCAAGAGCCATAAAGGCTCTAATGAAAGCAAGTAACGGGAAAACCCCTCATGTAACGCCAAACACGTAGCGTGTCTTTTACTTGAATGGTTAATGCTCTTAAAACGATTCAGTTTGCACATCCTGTCTTGTTTGTAGAGGGTACAGCATGATGTGTTTGTTTTGCTCCACATTGGAATGATTTCTAGATGGTGTTTAATTGTGTTTTTGCATTAAACAAAGACCCCTCCTCCTGCGTGGGATTGGATATCACTTTTCCAAATGTGTTTCTCCCATCGAGCACTAGATGGCAGTGTTACGCTGTCAGAGCACATTCGCAGGGCTGTGTCTAATCTGCGAGAGGACAGCAAGGGCATGTTTATAGGCTCACATTACACTGAAAGTGGTCTCGGGCACCAGTCAGAGTCAGGTTTTCTTAATAATGATGTAACTTGGAAACGCAGCTGTCCTCGAGTCAGCCTTAGAGGATGTGAGAGGATCAGAAAAGTGTGTTACTTCATAGGTTTGTAAGGCAGAGCAGGTGATTGCAGTGCTGTTTGTATCTTGTAGACACTTGAAGCCTTTCTTCACCCAACACCTGTTTGACTTGTTAAACTGAAAGCGTGCACAGGAATACAAAATCCCGCTATACTCTGCTCTGCCCGCCCGATAAGGAACCGAAAAGCCTTCAAGTGGTCATAAACTACCCACTGGCTCAAAAATGACACGAGTGCATGATATGATTAGACAGCTACCCACTCACTCCTGTAGATCAAAACAAAGACCCTGCCAGCTGTCCCACCAGGATAACTTTAAATTAAATTCTGCTTCTCGTGCTTTTGTCAGTCAGCGAGAATTAATAGCGTCTGTTAGCCTAACAGGGCAGTTTCTTTTGCTCTGATTTATTCTAAAGCTTTGCTCCAGCATAAACTGTGTGGTTGCTGCATGTATGTGTGTGTCCGTGTGCACGCAATTACATGCAGATGAAGAGAAGAAAGAAGCCAGTTGCCTCCAGGTATTTGCATTTAAAAGGGTTATTTCATGGAAGAGGTGAGGGCGGGAGGGTTAAACGTGTCGTTCTCTGTGAATTTATGTGCAGGTATCTCCGCGCTCGCTGATGATGTGAAGAGGGAACGAAAATGTCCACTTTAGTAAAAAAAAAAAAGATACAAAGATTGTAAAGTGCTTGTAGCGTCTATGATGGGTGAGTATTTGTCGGCGTCATTTACTGCTATTAGAATGCCAATTACGATTTGGTGTGTGCCATTAAATGGCTTTTTAAGCAGACCTCAAAAATGAGTAGGCTGGAAAATGGGATTGATGGAGGTGAGACGATACTGTTTTGTTGAAGGAGTGCTTTGTGAATTCGAATGAACCTAATGAACCGTGTTAAAATATTGAAGCGTGATGGTTCTGTGAATGGCGCTATTATCAAAGTCAAACACAAGGTCGCGCAGGAAAACGTCGAGCCCGCCGGTTCATAGTCGCACCTCTCGTTTTGGGCCAAGGCTCTGGGTTTGCGACACTCGTTGGTGATTCAGTTCTCGCTGATCCTCAAGCCTCAGATTCATTTAGGGAATTGGTGTCAAACATAAGGCCTGGGGGCCAGAATCGGCCTGGCAGAGACTCCAATCCAGCTCACTGGATAGCTTTGAAAAAAAAAAAACGAGAAAGAAGGGTATAAATTTTGAACTTTAACTGTATTTTCATGAACTTTAAAGCATTTCTTACTTATTAAAAACCTCCCCCATTGTCATTCAAACTAGACTTCAGTAACTGACTAATAGATAAGCAGTTAAATGATGGAAAGATTAGTTTTTTTTTTCACCATTTACCATACAATGTATTTATTTCACAATTGGCTCAGTTTAAAAATATAAAAGGTGTTCTATGAATGAAAAACATTCAGTTTTGTAATTATAGGAGAGGTTTTTTTTGGTGATTTTACACATTTATTTATTTATTCATACACATTTCTTCCATTTACTACAGCTGCATTTCTTTTCATGTGGAAAAGCTGAGCCGCACTGCTAAAATCGAACTTCTTTATCTTGTATTAAAACATCTCATGGACTGTAAATGTGTAGTTAAGGGGGCTTTCGCTGGTACGGTCTACTTAAGATCAAAGTGGGTTGCATGTGGCCCATGGTGTAAAATGAGTTTGACATTCCTGATTTAGCGTTTTCAGAGCTGACTTGGTGTCTTCCCAGAGATGTTAGGAAGTCTAGGTTAGAGGAAACAATAGACCTAGTGTATGTGTGTGCCAGACGTCCTGGAAAGCTTTGCTAAATAATAATTTACTTTGTGCAGTGTTTATCTAATGAAAGTGGAAAATATGAACTTAAATAAAAAGTTGGTCCATTGTGGTTGCTGAATGATTACACCTCAAAGACACCCATGACCCTTTGACTATATATTATGATTATATTATATATATTATATATAATTGATCCGAGTGCTTTTTATTTAGTGCTGCTTCAAACATGCAACTATGTCCGGTCATCCAACAGTTTAGGATTAAAGACATTTAACATTTTAAATGGATATTCCCCAGCTTCAGATGAGAGCCTGTTTAAACATTTAGATCAGAGGTCCCAAAGCATTTTACACCACTGGATGTCTTTGTAAAGACTGAAAATGGCAGCGAAGTCTGATACCCTGGAAAATGGAATAACTACTCCTTTATATACACTTACTGGCCACTTTATTTACTGCTGAGTTGAGCTGTCGTCATTCTTCACAGCACAGATTCGACAAGGTGCTGGAAACATTCCTCAGAAATATTGGTACATGTTGAACACGGCAGCATCGCACAGGTGCTGCACATCCATGATGTGAATCTCCTGCTCCTCCACATCCCAAACGTGGTCTATCCGGTCGTTAAGTCTGACGTCACTAGCAGTGTCTGGGCCTAAACTCCGCTGCAGGTCCATATATCAAACGATCACTATGGCATTACTGAGAGTTGAAAAACTGTCTAAAGTCTTTCATCTTTAATAAAATGATCAGCGTTCTGCTCTACCAGGTGTAACAATTGAGTTTAACATCCAGGCATCCATGAAACATTTAACGGAGTTAGAAGTTAGCAGGGAGTTAGCTCGCTAGCTTCTATCTAAATACAATATAGCATGTCCTGACTGCGGGGTTTTGGAAACAAATTAAAACGTACAGCTCTGTTATCACTTCCAACATAAATGAAGACAGAAAACTAAACAGCAGTGACGTTTGTAGGGTTACTGAAGTTGGGTTAGCTGGTATATAATGATGTGCTACGTGACCGCTAGCGACACAGCTATGTTAGCATAATATAAACAAGCTAACTTTTTTCCACTCGATAAAAGTTAACGTGAGTGTTCTCGGTGGTCAGGAACAAATGTAATCGCATGGCAGGATGCTGTAAAAGGACCAAACTTCAGCCAGGAGAACAACTGAGATAATCCATCCACAATACGATGTTAGTCATTCATATACTGCTGCATGGGCTGGGCTGTAGTTACATCCTAAGGTTTTAAAAACTGAGCTTAAATAAATGATTAGCGGTAATAAAAGCCGAGGGAGGTCAACAGTGATCACTGACTGTTTTAGGAGCTTTTTGAGATTAAATAGAAGAAAATACATAACATTAAACATGTTAACAACACAAAAGCCATATTAAACGCAGACTACTTTAGGCCCGGAAGTAGGATTCGTCACCTCATCACTTAACGACCGGATTAGGCTGAGATCTGGTGACTGTGGAGTACAGAGGGATAGTGGGAAGGAAGAACTCCCTTTGAACAGGAAGAAAACTTGAGCAGAACCAGGCTCCGGGGGAAGGGCAGCCATCTGCAGCGAATTTGGGCTGAATTTAGCTAATAAGCTAAAATTATTTTGACACGTGGATTAGATGTTGTATATAAGTAGCAATATTTTAGGTAAAAAATACTTCGTTACTACTATTAAGTAAAGGTACAACAAGAACTTACAAATGTGTAAGTACACTAAGTGCAGAGTACAGTATAACTGACTACTATTTATGATCTACTCATTCATTTTGATTTAGAGGCAGCTTTTGTGGTAAGTATGACCACTTATGAGTACAAGTAGCATTAAATAAATAAACTCATATAATCAAGTTTTTCTTTCACAAGGAGTAAAAGTACTTTCTCTACCTGCTGTTATGTAGTACATATACTGCAACTGCCTGCAAGCCTCACTAAATAATTTTTGCATGAATTCATTGTTTAGGTCAACACAAGCTAAAAAGTCTGTAATATAACTGTAAGAAGTCTCTAATACGAGTACTGTAAAACATGTTGGTTTTTTTTGGCTTGGGTGAAGCAGTCTTACAACAAACATGGAGGTGGAACAACCAACTGAAAGGAGAGGAAGAAGGATGAAGGTGTGCCGTAGCGTAGCAAAAAGAGAGCTTTAGCTCGGTGGTTGATTACAGCCTGTGGCCGAAGGTACAAGCGGGACATGATGTCCATTTGTTTCTTTATAGTTTGTTGTAGCACATTCAAAGGTAAGAGCTATTTGCTCTACTGAACAGGTACAAGTAATTAAGAACAAAATATCAGCAGCAGTAAGAATTTAAAAGGTAATAATAATAATGAGAAGAAGTGCAGCACTAGCATATGCGCTGCAGTATCCTAGCATCTTTAAGTTAGCTTCAGCTAATGTGAAATGGACCACAACTCAAGGGTCCACATTGTCTTGAGTTTTAAATTTTCCACTGCTGAATGCTGAAGGCTTTGAATTTTAATTTATTTTGTTTTTTTATCCTCATTTTTTTAGTTGTAAAACTTTATTATTTGTCAGCTAACAGCTTTATATGTGTGCATCCTTGAATCTCAGGAGGAAACTGTCACTGTCACTGCTGCTGGCATGTCCAAAAGCTATCACAGTGCTACCTTTCCTTTCCTTTGATAAACATCTCTGGTTTATTTTCAATATTAGAATTTTTCTGCCTTCATTTGCAATATTCCCCTTAATTTTTATAGTCTCATATGTCTTTATTGGCCGCTGGGAATTGTTTAAAATGTAGCAGACGAAGGACAAGTGTGTTGTTTAATGCAACCTGTCAGTCCAATATAAAACTGTAGATGTTACTGTGGTACCACAGGGAAAAGAAAAAAAAAAGGTCTGAAAAATGTTGATGTCATTTTTTTAGGAGCGCATCCTGTTTGCATAAATAAAGTAATTCTCTTCAAATTTCCTCTGTAGCGTCTCTGTGCTTTTCTGCAGCTAGAAATTAAATTGAACTAACAGCTCATGCTGACAGGCAATAAATAACTTAGCACCTCTGTAAACTAAATGAATTGATTTCCCCAAGCAATGACTCATCGGACACATTTCATTTTCTTCAAGTTGCAGACAAAACATTTTTTTTCTTAAAGTAAAGGTGATATTAAATGTTACATATACCTTGTTTTGCCTATATATCTAATTCTGTGAAGCATCTAATTTATTAGATACAGTTAAAAAAAACAAGAGCTGCATGTATATTAGAGACAGGCCATCCTAGTAACTTCAACCTAAATTCTGAATTTAGTGACACTGCAATGCTCTGAGACACTGGACTGGAATGGACTGGCGGCGGCTGCCGGGCCTGGCAGATCCCCGTGTACTAAATAGTGAAGAAGTTAAAGAATTGAAAAGGGGAGAGAGGGTGGGGCACGTAAATGAGAATGAACAGCTTGTAGAACTGGGAGAACCTATATAGATGAGAACCGTAAGGAGCGTGTTTGGAGGCGTGGTCCTGCTCCTGAAATTCCGATACTTAATCTCCAAATAGAAAAAGACTGAACAAGTGTGTTGCCAGGAGAAAGCCTCTTCTTTCTAAAACGATGGCAGCACAACTTAGGTTTGCAAAGCTGCATCTGAACAAACCACAAGACTTCTGTGATATTGCTGTTTGGACACATGAGACCAAAGTTGAGGTGTTCGACCATAATGCACAGTAACATGCTTGGAGAAAACCAAATACAGCTCTGCTAAGGACTTCATGATTGTTTATGATGTCCTGATTTGCAAATCCCCAGAGCAGACAGACACATGTTATTTTCCCATGATGCTTCATGTATACACTATAACCTTTTGAGAATCTCTGGTCATTGTTGGGATCTGAGATTTCCAGAGCTGTGTAAATTGAATGGTTATATCAGCCCTGGAACAGTGCCTTCTTCTTCTGTTTTGAATCGTCTGTCAGTGAATGGAAAAGAACTTGTTTGATCACAGGTGTGCTGTACATCTGTTCACTATTCACTTTGTTTTTGTGCATAAATGCTTGGCTTTTTCCTCAAAGCTTGGCAGAAACTTTTTTTTCTCCCTATATTCCTTTTTTAAAAAATAAAAAAAAAAGTGAATTGGGTTATAGTAAGACTGCCTGAAAGAGATTTGAACATTTGATATTCCACTCCAGCGTAGCATCTGCGTTCGGAGAAAATTCTTCCCCTTCACTGACTCCTCTGACATCTGACTTTCAGATTCCATGCATGCTCTCTCCGCATGGGTCTCCCCCACTCCCTCCCTCTTAACTCTGGGGTCTGCATTCAAATGGTGCATTAATACCATCAAACAACCATTGAAATTCTGCCAGGTAGACCAGCCGGCCAATAAAGCAAAATTCTTTTGAAGGATATCGAGAGACATCAGGCAGGATGGATGACCTCGCACAATCAAATCAGCATAATCAAATGAAATATCGCAATATTACATCAAAGCCAACTCCCACTGCGACAGCGACTGCAACACGACCAACAAGCTCAGCCCTCGGGGGTATCCGTCCGCTCGCTCGCAGAAATATTGCAGTTGATGGACCCAAGTTAACGTTTCGCTTCTTTGATGGGTTCAGGTTTACTGGCTTTGTAATAAGTGTGTGTCGCTTTTAAATGCTTTTATAAAATCTGCTTAGACTTCAATCAGCAAACACAAATGATTCCCGCTGATTTGTGCATGCAGACTGCATCCCTTATCTGTATTACTGCACAAAGATTTAGCACTCCTTTGAGAATTAACTGCGTTAGCATCCGACATGCAGTAATTACTCGAGCAACAGAAAATATTTCTTTTTTTTGCACCGATATTCTGGGTTTTTTTTTGGTCAAACAGAGTAAATGTTATTTAGAAAAATGTGCACCATCAAAGGAAAATAAATGTTGACTGAATAATTAGCAAATGTTCAACTTTGACAAAAGAATGGAAAACGTTTAAAGCTAACACATCAATCTGTGTGCTTAATAGTTATTATACATTATATTATTGGATTTAATTAAGCTTTACAATGACATCTGTGTTTTGAATGATTTCATTCTAAATAGCATCCTGTGAAAGGCCATTTATTTCACAAATATTCAATCTCTTAAGTTTTTTTTTGCATTATCACATCGTCTGGGTGTTAGCCAGGCTTGCACAGTGATACCCTGGTCTTTGCAGACGTGCAGTCTTGCAGGGATGAAGCTGTCAAAATCCTGTATGCTAGTCTTTCCGACACACGTTATTAAGAAACCGCCACGCACTGATCCCAACGTCCTGTGGCACGAAATTTAAACGAGATGTGAGAAACAAACTAACGCCTTTCTGCATCCACTTTCCTTAAAAACAATCACTGTCCCTGTAATGCTGAGCTTTAAACAGCTGCATGGTTATAGTCCCAGATGTCCTACGAACAGCAGCGGACCACCAAAGTGTCCCCAAGACAGATGATGGATCACGGCACAGCTCGCACTTTTTATGACGCTAGGTGAAGACAGCGCCATTTTTGCCGGGGTTGGGACAGTGAACTGTCAAATCCTGGCAGGGTGCAATTTTATTTATTTATATTTGGATGATTTATTTCCTGCAGAAGCACCAAAGGACGGAGCCAAGTAAATTACTTTTGTCAACGTTGTGATAAAGCTGTCAAATTGCTTCCCACCACCAGCTGGCAAGCAATTGTATTACATAAGTAATTGTCAAAAGGAATGTCAGGAGAGGAGTATATTGCTTGGTGAGTCTGTCTTTCCATCAGGGTTTCCATCATGTTCTGCGCTCCTGCTCAACGGCCTTATGGCGAGTTTTAACCACGTGGCAGTGAGTGGTTCTCGTGGGTAAAGCTATAGGCCAGATGCACATCAAAATGCTAAATGAACTTTCATACCGCAGTTCTTTTTAGTCTTTTTCAACCACTCAAAGTGCCTCACGTTCACAGATCCTGGGCACTTTTGTGGTTCACTATCCTGCCCGAGGATGCTTGAACTACTGACCTTTCAATGTGTGACTGGCCCACTCTGCTGCCTGTATTCTAGTAAGTAAATAACTAAGTTTATTTATATAACACCTTTCAGGATAAATTCACAAGGTGCTTCACATCAAATCAAAACAACAAATTACAAAATAGGCAATAAGGCAAAATAAAAATAAAATGAAATGCTTCCCAAATGCCAGCTTAAAAAGAAAAGTCTTCAAATGCTTTTTGAATAAGCTCACAGATCTTAGACTGTGGGGGACAGAGAGGGGGGGTCGCTATTGAAAAGGCTCCTTTAGTTTTAAGTCTAGATTTGGAGGGTTGGATAATGAACCCTGAGTCCTGCAGGCAGCATGTGGCTTTACTGATGTAAGAAGGTGGTTTGCCATGTGAAGGCCAAAATGTAAAAACCAGAATTTTGAATTGAATTCAGCAGAGGTGTGACATGAGAAAGTTTAGGAACCTAGCAGCAGCATTTACCACTATTTCTGTTGAAAACAAGAACAAACCAGACCTTTAACATGCAAATTCAAGTAAAACTCCAGTCAGTGCACTGTATAGATGCTACACAGAGCTTTATAGTCCCAATTTTTCTTGTTGTAGTTCTACTGCCTTATTGTCTGAAGTGATAACATAGAAAAAGTATTTTTTTACTGGAGTGAAACTTAAAAAACTGTCCACTCCAGTCACTGTTGGTGTCAGTGTCTTCTTCATGAGGTGAACTGTGCTGCCATCATTCCCATTTCCTATTCAGGACAATGTTTCAGCCACTTAGCATTCAAACTACGCATAGCTTTTAACAGACAGAGAACAAAACAAAAAAGCTCAGGAATTATCCAGCTCTTAACACTTTTGTTCTGTTTATTTCCACTCTTGGATCTTGCATGATGGCAGTGAAAGGGGATATTCCCAGTACGGTCATTTTATGCACACAGCTCTGGTCCTAAGTATAACGGCCCCATGCACTTGCAGGGGTGGGTCCGTTTTAATATGCACTTACATTTCTACTTGCTCCATCTTCAGTTAGTCAAAAAGGTTGCTGAGGAAACCTAGCCCACTGTTGCACATCACCCTAATCTTGCTTCCCGTCATTGGCTTCCAGCAAGAAGCAATGCAGTATCAGGGATTGTAACATCTAGTTCTTTTATTGAATCATTGGATCCCAGTGAAATTCAGAATTAATTTAAAATGTTATAAATATATATTGGCCTCCATGTTTTTACCAAGAATTTATTCTTTCAGTCGGCCTGTCCCATCATCTGATTAGGATCTTTTGTCCTCTCAGCGCTTTTCTACATGTTAATTTTGAAGTTTTGGCTCCTAAATATCTAAACAGCCTCGCTTATCCCACAAAGCTGGCTGAATCAGATAAACCGTTCAAGTCTTTCTCATTATGAATTATGACGTTTATTGTAGCCATTTCAACAACACAGATGATGGGAACTCTGTGTGCTCATATATATAAAGATACAATGTATACGCACAACAAGACACGACACAACACAAGATACTAAATTAAATGTACCAGATCAAAACAATAAAACGTGCAATCTATGGCGGTGCACCTAGGAGATACATCCGGTTCATACATACAGCTCATATATATTAAAGTCATCTCAAGTGAGGTGAAAATAATAATAACAACAAGTAAATGTGTATTTTACATTTTTCAAAATAAGATGTAAGGCAAGTGTTTAAACCTTTTGATTAATAAACAACGGCATTCATATTTCTGCACATATGTAGTTGTGCAACCAGCATACTGAGTCACACCGAAGCGTGGCTGCAATCCGGCCCGTCAGCTTAGAAGGTCTGGCTGTGATTGGGCCGTGATAGTTACTGTGTAATCAGTGCGCCCTTCATTGCGATGGCCATTATGCTCGCCTTAATTAACAAAACTCAAGTTGTGCCTTTGAAAGTGAGGTCATCACAACTGTAAAGCTGAAGCCAGCACAGATTCAATCAGGGATGCGAGGACAGATGTTAAAATGCCACTGAAGGTTCGCACCACAGCGGGAACAGGTGTTACTGGGTCGGCCGGTAAATGGCGTAGATTTGCTAGGAGGCGAGGGGGGGAATAGTTTGCTGTTTATCTCCGTGTTTGTGTACCTAAAGGTCCTGGATCGGCTCCAGCTGCCTGCCTGAAGCATTAAGTGTGACTCCACATTCACTTGACAATACCCCCAGGAAATAATGAAATGATGTTGGCAAACGTATTTATGACAAATAAGAAAACAACCACTCGGGTCCAGTGTTGATAAGCAAGAAAGTGACACTGTCAAATGGATTCGCTGTGTTGTGAGCTCAGAAAGCGAATGATTTGTTTGTCAGAGGCTAAATACTTGAGCGCGCTAACAATGATTTCTCTGGAATTAATCAAGGTGAGTTTGAAGTGATTCTAACATTAATCAACCTTTGCCAATCAGTTTAATCTGGTCCGACCCAAACTAATCAGAAGCGGGCAAACACAACCCTCTCGAGGCTTCACAACTGAGCTTTTATACGTGTATCTCCCCCCCCCCCCCCCCCCCACAAAGATGAATTGACTACCACTTTGTGCAATTAAAGGTCAATGGAAGTGATGAGTCACTTCAAAAAATCAACATTTTAAAGCCAAAAGATCCATCATGAGTCATCCTGAATTCACAGCAAAGGTCCGCCTATTATCGCGCCCCTTAATATTGATAGCCTCAACCTCAACCTACTCCTAGGTGACTCATTAGTCACAGATATAATGACGTGTCATAAAAGAGCAATCAGTGTCCTGGATATGAGTGATGACTGGGGCTTAAGACACCCGAACTGCGATGCAGTACATGCTTGGTCTGAGTGGGTTTGGTGTTTAGAGCTGGGGCCGAAAAGATGCCCACCCTATCTGCGTTTTCCCTCGAGGTAAACAAACAGCATCCTGCCGCTGAGAGTTAGAGTCAGCCTTCGCCAAACTTCCTCCCTTTTTCTTTTTTTCTTCTTCTTCTTGTAGATAGCAGAGCAGTCATAACGGCCATGTTGGAGGTTTCATCAAAGCTTTATCATCCTTACACCAGACTCATTACACGGGTGCAGAGATGGCATAATAAAACGTGACTTAATCAAAAACAAGCAGGCCTCCAGAAAATTGGCTCCCCACAACTGAGTGTGTGGAACAATCGGGCAGGGGCTACTGTTTTACTTAACCTCATCAAAGTCCTCATTTAGGTGATGGAGGACGCGGGCGCCGAGGCAAGGGGCTGCTAGGGGGGCTGTTTTCTTATTTTCAATTTATGCTTGATGAAATGAGTCAGCACTTTAGAGATAATTACAGCAGTACATTTTATTATGTGGTGCAGTCTCATTCTATATTAAAAGCCGGGCGCGGTGGAATTGTTTTTAACATTTCCGGATGCCTGGGAGACTTTTCTTTAGAGTTGTGGCCAGCTGCATTTGGCCTCCCTCCCTCCCAGAAAAGAAAAAAAATCCCCTCCCCAGCCTCACGGCGCCTTTTCGTTAAAATTATCAGTAGTCGGTGTTGCGCAGAGCGAAATGAGGCTCTAACAAAGTGTGCCACATACTCTTGCACAGATAGTGTGAGATCCAGGTTTAAAGTTTGAGCAAAAAGACATTTGCAGTGGGTGTTTTTCTTCTCTCTGCTGGGGTTGAAATCTTCCCCGAAAGCGTTTCTGAAGTGATGTGTAAGTGACTGTTTCTGTAATGGGCTATGCCACGGAAATGTTTCCATGGTAACATGGCAAAGGCACTAGTACAGCTCAATGCCGCTCTCTGGGGAGTATCTGGGGAGCTTCTGCTTACTGGGAAATGATGATAATAGCGCAGAGTGTTGGATAAAACTCAACTGGGGAAGACTAACCCCTCCATTTTTCAGAGAAAAGAGACAATGTTCATCTTCTTTCGTAAAGTCTTTTACTCACTTTGTTTTGTTTTTTACACTACAGTATGTTCTGTAGTCTTTGCTTTGATTTTTGTAAATTTGTGTATCACACTTGAACAGACGGTATAAGTAACTGTTCAAGAACAAAGCAGACACAGATAGACTAGGACTTGCCAAACCTCTGATTTAAAAATCTCAAACTTGTAGCACACTAAATTACACATATATACATATATTTGTGTGTGTACATAAAGACAAACTAAAAAAACAACGCATAAAAAGTCAGTTTTGCAGGACTTTTGTTGCAGCAGCTCAAAATGGGGCTCGGTAGTTTGTATGACCTCCAACAGATTGTATGCATACAGTCATGAGATGACGGATGGTCTGAGATACAACCTAGCAGTGTCAGATGGATCAAACCATGAGGTCAACACATGAAGCCAGGAATCGCTGAGGACCAGTAGGAACCTATAACCCACTACACCAGCGTAGGGTCTGACAATGGCTCCAAGGATTTGAGACCCAGTGAGGAGAGGTCTGCGTGTTCTTCCATGGATATGCCTCCTCAAACCATCACTGACCGACCACCAAATCAGTCATACTGAATGACGTTACAGGCAGTATTACAGTCTCCACGGCTTCTCCAGACACTTTCACGTCTGTCACATTTGCTCAGGATGGTCCCGTTCTTATCTGTGGAAAGCAGAGGGCATCCGTGGTGAACCTGCCAATGCTGGCACTCTATGGCAAATGCCAACTGGGCTCCACGGTGCAAGGCAGTAAGGACAGAGCCCACTAGAGGACATCTGGCCCTCAGGCCACCCTCATGAATCTGTTTCTGTTTGTTTGGTTAGAGACATTCTAGAGGTCATTTTTGTGGTATAATGAATGGCTACTTTGACCATGAGCTACTGCTAATAGCTAAAGTGTAGCTTTTAATTATTGTCACATGCTGCAGTGCAACTAAGAAATAGCCCAACAACCATACTAACCTAATTAAAACCTGCTTCAATATCTATAATCAAACGAAATGAAATTACATTTGTATATATCGATCATGATGGGCCGCCTGGACCGAAAAATGCAAAAGCCAATTTTTTTGTCCCAGTCCAGCCCCGGTTTAGTGGTTTAGGACGGTCTACAGCCCTTTCCAGCCCTCATAAGTTACAAGCTTTCTCCTGGAATCTCCTCCATGTCTCCTGATGCTGTGCTGGTAGATGCAGCAAATCTTCTGGCAATGGTGTGATGTGTTATTTTAGAAGAGTGGACTACCTGTGCAAACCTCTGTAGCGTGCAGGTAGTGCATCATGCTACCAGTAGTGACACCCATCTTAGCCAAATACAAAGTAGTGAAAAGCTGTCAGACGAGGAGAGCAAAAGCATTCCTGTTTTCGAGGTTGTGTTATCGTTGCCCCTCTAGATCACCTGGGGTTAATATCATTAACGCCAAAGCAGCTGATCAAAACCCCCCTCTGCTACTCAACTGATCGCATCAATATCCCAGAAGTTTAATCGGCTTGACGCTGTGCTCTGATTAAAAAGTGTTCATTTATTTTTATTTTTTTAGCAGTACATTTTAAACGTGACAGCTTCTGGCCTCAGTATCTGATTCATGCTTTTTGTTTCTTTAATTCAAACCGATATGCTAAAGAAAATCTTACAGTTGCTCAACTTAATTGGAAATACCGCACATAATTCCTCACACAGGAATCTCACAAAGAGGCAGCCGCAGAATGGAAGACTATCTGACCCGGTAGCTCCTCATGTAGTGAAAAACCTCTGCTCAAATCAGATACCTGTTAATGCCCCACTGGCACTCGGCTGCTCTTTTCTCAGCACTGATATGGGCTCGCGTGTGCGTGTTGTTCAGTGTTAGATGTCAGATTCCAGCGGCTTAGGGAACACAGCTTTGTATTAGATCACAACTGCGCATAAATTACATCCATAGCGATTATTAGATGTGCAGAAATAACTGACGACCGAAACTCTTTGGAGTTGAAAATGTCACATTAATTTCAAACACATTACCCCCTGCCGGAAGGCTTAATGAAGAAGGCTATTAGAATGTCATACCTGCTTACTTGTGAATTTTTGTACAAAGTTTATTTGATATGTCAGAGTCAATTACCCAAGTCTTTGTGATAAGAAACTGCTCAGTGGACCTGAACCCACAGTTCTACTCATGGAGCACTTGGATATTTTATCCACGGCTGTGCTTTGAATAATTTCCAGGCAGAAATTCTGCTTTAGGAAGGCTCTCTATTTTCCTTCTGCCATCTTAGGGCCATCGAGGTTTTGTCCTTGATGTCACTTTGCAAAGCATTTTTCTTGCCTCTACAAATAAGTAGCCTGACAAGATGAGGGGAAACTATAATTGACTAATGCTTGATGGATTTGTTAATCCAAGAAAAAGATTTTCATTTTCCTGACAAACTTAACTTTTCTCTTTTGACACAAACTTCATACCATTGAGGAATGGTGTGGAAATACTCCGTTTGGCATTAAACACTGTTTAATTTGCAACAGGCAGCGTTTTGCAAGGTGAAAATTAGAGCAGCGGAGACCATGATGCCCTATATTTAGCTCCTAGTAAGTATAGCTATTAAGAACATGTATAACATTAGTACCAATTCTGGACTTGTGGGTTAACTTTACTACATTCAATAAGAACGGAGTTAAATGCAATTCACTGTACATAAAAAAGGGTAGCTCGAGCAAATTGTGAAAACATTTGACTCAAGTCAATGTAACGCCTGCTATGATTATTCAAATAAACCTATCTAAAGTTCATAGGAGGATTTATGTTTCTGGTTACTTTCTGCCAGTTGCTGCTCTTTCTACGTAAGCAGACAGAGCAGACAGACAGTCAGCACATAGGCTCACAAAGGTAAATAACCCATTAAAAGTTGGATTGGTTATCACTCACCTCTGATGCTAGTATATTTCTTCATAAGGGCAGTGTTCCTCATTGCAGATGGCATCTCGATAAATCTATTCATGATTAAACCCAGTTTTTGATTAAATCTTCTTGTGACAGCTCTTTCAAGTCTTTTTTGCCCATTTTGGACCTAAGATATGTTTTATGTCACCTGCCTAAAGGATGTTCGTATTGAACTGGATCGTCTGAAGTCATGCTCTGATTGGTTTTTAGGATTCAGAAGCAGGGGACTGACTGCAAACTAACCAATCAACATTGCTTTAATTTATGTAGTCAACCTATAACCCTTGGGTTTTTTATCAATTGGTTGTAAATTAACCTGGTGCTGGTGCAGCATTCTTTGGCAGATCTGTACGTATGAAGCTTATAGTTACTAACACTGACAGGAGCACTTCTCTTAACATTACTAGTACTTGGCAGCAGATGACAGACACCCAAATCAAGCTAATTCATAATTTGAATAAAAACAGTCACCAAGTTTATTGCCAAAGAGTTGCCGACCTTCGTGGAGTCCAGCTAGTCCAGGGACTGTATCTAGCTAGCACAGCAACAATGTTTGAACCAAGTTGCTTCATCAGATTGCCCAGGTAATTTATTGCCCACTTATTCGTGCTCAGTGTGACATTCAGAAGACGTCAAAATATGGAGATACAGATTAGGACGAAATTATTACCACCCCAAGACAGTTAAAGGTTTTAAAGAAATCAGTTTAGGCTTGAAAACAAGAGTTGTTGATGCTCAAAAAGCAGGAGATGGATATTCAAAGTTATCACAGTTGGAGTATCAAGAACTGGAGTGAGAAGTATCATCAATAAATTCAAAGAGAGCCACACAGTACAGAACACGGCTGGCAGAGGTAGGAAGCGAAAGATTTCAAAGATTGTGGGAAGAAAAATTGTGAGGCATGTATTTAAAGACCCCAGAACATCTACAAAGACACCTGTGAATGACTTAGCCGAGTTGGGAATTGTAGTTTCAAAGAGGACACTAGAACCCTCCACAGGAATGGACCGTGAGGTTACAGACCAAGAAAAACTCCACGTCTTCATTAGAGACACCTTCAAGCCAGACTGAAGTATCCCAAGGACAACCTAGGGAAAGATTACGCGTACTGTAAGCACATTCTTTGGTCAAATGAGATTGAACTAGTGCTCTTTGGTCCCAGAGATGTTGGAGAAAGACGGGAGAAGCGTACAATCCCCACAGTGAAACATGGAGGTGGGAGTATCATGCTGTGGGGAAGCTTCAGTGCATCTGAAACTGGAAATCTAGTCATGGTGAAAGGAATCAAGAGAAAAGAAGAATATGTAAAGATTTTGAAAGAAGATCTCAAGCAGTCATCAGCAAAATTGGGTCTAGTTTGCCACTATGTATTCCAACACGACAAAGACCCAAAACATCGCTTGTGGTGAAGAAGTACCTCCAAAAAATCTAACTAAACACCGACTGGCCTGCACAAATTTGATTAAAAGTGTTGGTGGTGGATTAAAGACCAAGGTCCATGCCAGAAAACCATCAAATCTGGAGGAGCTTGCGAGATTCACCGAAGAATTTCTCAGGAGTCTTAACATGTAAGACTTGTTGAAAACTACAATGAGCAACAGCATACAAAATGAAAATATTGTTTGGAAAAGCTGTGTCAAAATCCTTCACTGCCTTTAACAAAAATTGATGAAACCAAAAATCACTGGGGATGCTGGGGTGCTGCTGTCATCGGGATTATTATCTAAAGTTATTTTTATAGGATTAGTAGTGGGTCTTGCTTAAAAATATGACTTATTTCTCCCTTTTGCTTCTTCAGCAACAAATCTAAAGGATCATTGTGTGCAGTGTACACAGCGAGACTCATATTCTTCCTATCATACACAGTACCGCATCAGATACACAAAAACACACAAGTAATTGTGGCAGCTGTCCTACTTGTGTTTAAACTCCACTTCAGTCATTTTAATTTGTCAGCTTTCTCAGCATGGAGCCGGTGTCTCTGCGGACATGAAACATTGTTTGTCATTCTCGCACACGTTGCAGGAGTGCTGGGACAAACACCGGATGAGCGACTAAGAAAACAATTCCCCTGGATGTGCCTGTTGTCTCGCCCTTCCCCTCTCTCTCATGCTCTTTCTGCATCTTTCTGGGGCTGAATCACATTTCTTGCCTCCCTCCAGTGTGTCATATATATAGGTACACGGTCACGCGTGCACGCGTGCACACACCCGCCGCGGCTCCTCTGACGCTCACACGCGGCCTGACAAATCCCCCCTTCTGCCAAAAAGTCGATAAATAAATGCATTGTCTCTTCACTTTCTGCTGTTGGCATCAGCCTGTCTAAATTGTCTGAGAAGGCAGCGGAGTGTGAAATTGAGTTCAGAACTGTACGCCGTGTGAGGTGGCACAAGATGAGCGTATGTTTGCTTATTTATTCATATTGCAGCGGCGTTCAGACGTGGTTTTGCAAGAAGGGGTCAGTTAAACACACTGAGGTGTTGTCGGTGGAAATTTGACAAGTTTAAAGGAAGAGGCTTCGGCAATGGTGTTTTACCCTTGCATTGGGAGCAATAGGTGATTCATCTGAGGGGTAAATGAAGCTTCAAAGTGAAATTGCACAGTTACAGTGAGTCCACCAACCACCACTTTCTTTTATTTTTTATTTTTTCGCCTCAGTCCCCGGGTGCTGTGAACCAGGACGGCTTCTTTTTGACAGTCGCTATCATTGTTCTAAATGCCATCCACACTGAAGCCTCCGTAGGTGCATGCAAAGCGAAAAGGTAATTTTACTTGAATCACTAGGTAGTGATTGAATAACTTCACAGTGATTTGCTCTCTCCTATTTCTGAAAAGATGAATTTCTTTCCCAAAGCCAAAGAGTTCATGCGAGAATAATAGCACCTGCCCACACTAATTTGCCAAGAACAAATGATTTTGCTTGAGAATGTAACTTTTGTGCCGCTTTCCAGAGATTTAATCAGAGGTATTACGCAAACCTTCCCTTCCTCAGCTCTTTTTCCTACCCGTCTGTGATGAATGTGTTGTTACCGGATGATGTATGTTTATAGATTGCCAGGGATAACTGCTGTTTTGAAGAGTTATAGCTTCCCCCTCGCATCAAAGAAAGTGCTTCTGTGTGAAAATCATTCAGGGATTTCAGGTTTGTCTCTCAATTTCACTGAGCACAACACATGATAAATGTGCGTTTGTTTAAAGAAACTTTGTTTCTGACTTTTTTGACAAGGCTTTTTGAATGTCAGCATGCGCCCAAAGCTCTGACACTTAGTGGAAAAACAATCCACCCATTTACATTTTAACTGCAGTGGTTCAAGCGTCCCGTAATCACCCATCCCATAATCGCTGTCACCGTAATCACCATACGGCAGTCAAAAACTGAAATGACAGCACAAAACTTTACATTTTCAGCATTTGAGAAGAATGCAGGGAGTTAGAAGATCACTAACGGTCTAAGGAGCTAACAAAGAAAAGCGTCTGGACTTCTTGAGTTGCTTGAAGACGTTTCACCTCTCATCCGAGAAGTTTCTTCAGTTCTAAGGTCAAATGGTGGAGAGTCCCAGATTTAAACCCTGTGGGAGTTTCCCCCCAAATAGGGACAAAAGGACCCCCTGATGATCCACTAATCACATGAGCCAAGGTGTGAAAGCGGGTGTGGGTCCCAATCAGCCAGGGTTTCAGGTGAGCTCATTGTGCTCACTGGGATGTCATGCTTGGAGAAAACTCTCCTGAGTTTCTCTGATACACCGGCTACGTAGGGGATGAAAATGTTGTTGCGTCTGTCCTTCTTATCCTCCCTCGCTGGTGTCTGATCTTCTTTCCTGTGCCTCTTTGCTGACTTTATAAACACCCAATTAGGATAACCGCATGCTTTAAGTGCTTCCTTTACATGTGTGTGTTCAAGCAACTTAAAGAAGTCCAGACGTTTTTCTTTCCAAGCTCCTTAAACTACGATGACCTGGATGACTGAGAACCTTCACAGACAAGATCACTAACACAACAATAATTAACCTATTTCCCTTCATCTACAATGAAGTACAGTAACCTAAAAATGGCTATTTTCCCCCAACAGGACTCTATATTTAGTGCAAAAACTACAGTAAGTACACCACATGATTCAACAACTTGTAGAACCACATTTAGCAGCACCAATTCCAAGTAATCGTTTTCGCACACAAATTTTAGCTCACTATTCTACAACACTGCTTCAGTTCATTGAGGTTAGCAGATATTTATATATCCGCAGCTCTCTGAAGGTCCCGCCACAGCATTTCAATCAGGTTGAGGTCTGACCTTTGACTGGGTCTTTGCAACACTTTCATTCTTTTCTTGATTATTTTCTTTTTGAGTCATTCTGTTGTAGATTTGCTGCTGTGCTTGGGATCATTGTCCTGTTGCATGGCCCAATTTGGGTCACGCTTTAGCTGGACGGACAGCCTTAGATTTGACTCCAGAATACTTTGGCTTACAGAGGAGTTCATGGTCAAGTCAATGACTGCAAGGAGCCCAGGTCCTGTGGCTGCAAAACCAATCAACTACCCTCCACCACTTTGCTGGGCAGCTGTTTGCGCTGATGTGCTGTTCTTGGTTTTAAATGAATGTGACACAATGGATTATGACCAAACATCTCCACTTTGGTCTCATCTGTCCAAAGGACTCTGCTCCAGAAGTCTTGTGGTTTGCTCAGATGTAACTTTGCAAACCTAAACTGTGCTGCCATGTTCTTTCTGGAGAGAAGAGGCTTTCTCCTGACAACCCTCCCAAACAAGCCACGCTTGTTCAGTTTTTTTCTCTAATTGTACTGTCAGTAACTTTAACATTTGATATTCTAACCCACTCTAATAGAGTCTGAGATGTAGCTCCTAGTTTTTTGTGAGAATTGTTGCATAATCTGACACTGGGGTGAATTTTCTGGGGCGTCCCCTCCTGGGAAGCTTTTGGAGTTGTGTTAACATATTCCAGATTAGCAAACTGCCAAATGGTTATCAGTTAGCTGGGAGCAGCTAAGGCATAGACAGTGTAGTCGGCACTGCACAGAATTCAGTGAAAACATGCAGTAGAAGAACATGCATGTAATAATTATTTCAGACATAATAAGTTGCATTGAAATTTATCAAAAATATGAATCTTAAAGTTGCCCCTTTCCATTTTCAGTTTTCTAAATTTAAGTGTTTCTCAGCAAAAAGAACAGTGTGTATCCTCGGGGTCACAAACATGTGATTAGCTCCCGTTCAGCTCATTTTTGAAATACCTTAGCTGGATAGTTGGAATTCTGCGCTTCACCGTCATCTTTACATTTCTTATGTGTAATGTGAAGTTCCATGACACCACATTGCATGTGCTACCTTTAAAAGAGAGTAATAGCAGGAGTGTTACCTGTATTAATACTGTACTGTTTGTGCCCATCTGTATGTGCAGCCTGTTCTCATTCTCGGGGCATTGGATGCTGTTATTTTAAAGCCACTCTCCTCTCCGAGATGAACGAGGTATCCTTTGGTGTTGTTACCATGATCACCAGAGTTAAAGGGATTAGTGAGCTTTTATTCCTACACTTTAATTTCTTGCTCTAATATTGAACTTCATGTATTGAAGCTGTACACTATAAAGCTTAATAATGACCATACCGACTATACATAAATGGATGAGATAAAAAGCTAATTTTGTGTTAATCTCACCACCTCAAAAACATACTGGCCTATTATCTCTGTTTAGGCATCCTCACCCATTAGCTGAGTAAATACACAATTACTGTCACAGTAATTAACATATTAGTTGGCCCAGTCTCTAATTTAAAGACCTATCTCTTCCATTGTCACATTAGTATGACACCCCAGCTAGCACATTACATTTTTTGTTCTATAGGTTGCCCTTTTCAGAAATGCAGAGCCGCTTTAATGTGCCTAATGATGTAATTAGTCGTTCTTTAGAAATCACTACAGCCGGAGCTCTGAAGCCTGCGCCTGCTTGATTTCCACAAAGTGTCACATTGAATGGAGAATATTCGTCTGGGCTGGCTCGAGGCTCGCTTTTGAGGCGTGAACTTGAAAAGTGGAGAGCACATAATGAACGCAAACATGAAAAGCTGCCTCTGGGGCATACGGTTGTATATTATAGATTTGAATTGTATTGATCTGTTTACTAACTGCTGCTAGTGTAAGAAAATTAGGTTTGCCAGAAAAAGCCCTGCCTATAAAAGTCACGCCGTCTCTGACAGAATTCAGTTCTGCGACAATCGCTCGTGGGTTTTTTTTGTGTGTGTTTTTTGTTTAAAGTCTCTCTGTGTGCCTCTGGTGTAACTTCGCTGAGTATACTAGTGCCAGCCAGCAATTCCCTTGAAGTTTGCTTAAATCAATATCTCAGCGCTGAATGACAAACTCGTCCTTAAACAAAAATAATTTTCCTTGACAACCTGAACAAGCGTTAAGCCGGCTGCAGAAGGTTGGCCCTCCTAAGAGCCCATTAAAAGTGTTTTAATGAGAGGAGAGTGGAAGGCAGTGGTAGACCCCCTACTAGCTTTTGATACAATGCACTGTTACCTCATTAAATCCTGATGATGTTCAGTGGTATTCCAGGAGCGTTGTGAGACCCATGTGTTACTCTGTGGATGCTCAGTCACCATGGGGGCACTGCTGGGGGGCTGCGGGTACCAGCTGGACTTGGCACCCAAGCTTAGCCCTAGATGGTGGATAATGGCATCGCTGCTTCTTGTTCACATCACATGTCACTTTAAACTGCTCGGTAATGGCTTTTATGGGCTGCCATGAATTGGGCAATAAAGGGAGTTATGTGGCAACCATAACAGAATAGTAAGTAAGATGGGATGTTGGCCTGCTCATTGTCACAGTTTTATACTGCCTAAAATGTGTTTCTGTCATGTGCATTCCCGTTACTGCTCGATGAATCTGCCATATGATGCTCGGGTACATACATGTGCAAGGTGTTTTGTTACCTCTGTCAAGGAGGTTGTTTCTCTGTCTGAAACACGATAACTCCTGAAGTTTTGAATGAATTCCAAAGAAACTTTGTAGAGGTGTAGAGTGGGGTCATCTTAACTTCCATTAAAATTTGGCTGAGGTCTTCAAGGACAAAAAGCCTTATAACTTAGAAACCATGATTCCTACATGATTGTGTGTAAAATGCCACATAACGTTTTAAAATATCATATCCATGTGGTCACATGTGACCTCTGACCTCCCCTTCAAGGTTAATAGATCATGGTCAAAGTGATAACGATGCTATTTAAGAGTTATGTAAGACTATGTTTGTTACTTATTGACAACGTGTGGACATATAGGCGAGGATATATGTGGATTCCAAATATCACATTATATTTGACATCCATGTCACATTTGACCTCTGACCTCACTTTTATGTTTGACATCTGCCTTTCTCTCAAGTACACCCCAAGATCTTTAAAGGAAGTATCATCTAGAGAAAGACAATGAGTAGAAATATACTGTAGTATAATACTATATAATCCGGTTGTTCAGTGATGACGCGACGAATCCTACTTCCGGGTCTAAAGTAGTCTGCGTTTAATATGGCTTTTATGTTGTTAACATGTTTAATGCTATGTATTTTCTTCTATTTGATCTCAAAAAGCTCCTAAAACAGTCAGTGATCACTGTTGACCTCCCTCGGCTTTTATTACCGCTAATCATTTATTTAAGCTCAGATTTTAAAACCTTAGGATGTAACTACAGCCCAGCCCATGCAGCAGTATATGAATGACTAACCTCGTATTGTGGATGAATTATCTCAGTTGTTCTCCTGACTGAAGTTTGGTCCTTTTACAGCATCCTGCCATGCGATTACATTTGTTCCTGACCACCGAGAAAACTCACGTTACCTTTTATCGAGTGGAAAAAAAGTTAGTTTGTTTATATTATGCTAACATAGCTATGTCGCTAGCGGTCACGTAGCACATCATTATATACCAGCTAGCCAAACTTCAGTAACCCTACAAACGTCACTGCTGTTTAGTTTTCTGTCTTCATTTATGTTGGAAGTGATAACAGAGCTGTACGTTTTAATTTGTTTCCAAAACCCCGCAGTCAGGACATGCTATATTGTATTTAGATAGAAGCTAGCGAGCTAACTCCCTGCTAACTTCTAACTCCGTTAAATGTCATAAATTCCGTTTTCATGGATGCCTGGATGTTAAACTCAATTATTACACCTGGTAGAGCAGAACGCTGATCATTTTATTAAAGATGAAAGACTTTAGACAGATTTTCAACTCTCAGTAATGCCATAGTGATCGTTTGATATATGGACCTGCAGCGGAGTTTAGACCCAGACACGGCTAGTGACGTCAGACTTAACGACCGGACAACTTCATGTTATTCCTACCCCCCCCCCCCCCCCCCCCCCCGCCACACACACCACCACCACTTTGTTCCTGGTCAAAATTGACTGGCTTGTTTTAACAGCTCTTAAATTAGCATAACAAACATTTTTCAGCACCACATTCAGTTCAGTGGGTGGTTCAATGAGTTGTTCAGTGGGTCGTTCAGTGGGTCTTACATTTGGTCATTCAGCGGGCCATTCAGGGGGTCAGAGGCCAAACAGTGGGGGCGGTGGGATTCCCATTCCTTTCCTATGCCGGTCACATTTGACCAGAAACACCACGTGTGTAACCAGGTTGATAAAACACTCAAAATTCAATGAAAAGAGGTGATCATCACTTTTATATGTTCAAGTGCATAGTGTGGAGGATGTAAGAAGGCCTTGAGGCAATCAGATCTAAAACACAATATTTCTGAGTGTTTTAAGTTGTAAATCGGACAGATTTGCCCTGAACGCGACAGGAAGGTTACAAATCAATCCCTATTGGTAAATGGTAAATGGCCTGTATCTGTATAGCGCTTTACTCGTCCCTAAGGACCCCAAAGCGCTTTACACAACCAGTCATCCACCCATTCACACACACATTCTCACACTGGTAATGGCAAGCTACATTGTAGCCACAGCCACCCTGGGGCGCACTGACAGAGGCGAGGCTGCCGAACACTGGCGCCACCGGGCCCTCTGACCCTATTATCAATGACCTGCTCCTACATAATGTTTGCGTGCCGAGCATCCATCATGCTTTCCTTATCTGATTTTTACTGTTTTAATCATAGCAGTACCTTGGATTTTCAAGTTGCAAAAATTCTAAATTAATTAATTAAAACTAATTAAATCAGTCTTTATTAATAAGAAAATATCTTCGCTCTCCAGTAAAGTCACTAATTAAATCATTACTGGTACAGGGTTTTAAGAGTCACATAAGTGGATACATGCACATCATCCATGCAGGTTCAAACAGTTTCCATTGATTACAGAATAAATGCAAATATTAAATATATGGAAGGTACATTTATAACCATTAGTGTTCTAGCAACACCTACGCAATGTCAATAAAGATACTTCGTTTCAATATAAGAGAGTAATTAGACAATATGAGTCAGGGACTGAAATCTAAAATTAATCTTATGGGGCAAAGAGTTATTGGCTCTGGTGAACAACGAGCTATTAACCTTAGAGAGTCCAAAGTTCTGTCCTGATTCAGAGGTCTGATATATCAACAAGAATGAGCGCTGCAAACCAGTCAACAACAGGTTATTATAGAAATAAATCTCCTGGTTTCACTGAATCAATTTTTTAATATATATTCAACTTGTATAGGAGACCTTATTTTAGAGCACATCAAATAATGTTAGAAGCATTTTTATTTCCGTTTATGGGTTATATTCCTTTTCTTTCCCATCTATTTCCTCTCCTGATGGCAGTTATAATGTACACTGCATGTGTACATAGCTTACAAAGCGTGCTTTCATGTGCAAGTGTCATTTTTTGTCACCTCCCACATCCATCTCCGAACGTTGTCGTTACGCACGGTAACAGCGATGTTATTTATATGATAAAATGCCCCTAAAAATATGGCCTTCATTTTGCTGTCAAAAACTCGGCCATGTTTAAAACCTTGCATTGCTGAACGTAGAAGTAGCGTTTTATAATGTACAGATATAAAGAGATTTAACAGAAGATGATCCTTTGTATATATGAGGACTTAATAAAATCAGTTGTTGACTTTCTGTCACATTTTTTGTTGTTTTTGTTTCATTTTTTTTGGTTTGTTTGCTTTTTCAAGAAATTTGATTCCTATGAAGTCGTTGTCTGGTGTGAAGACAGTAAATTTATAGCTGGACCCTCTCTTCTTTAGATCAGGGGAAGCACCACCCCTTGTTTTAAAGGAAGAGTTTCACATTTAAATTCAACAGCAGATTTAGACCAGTCCCTTGCGCACAGAGATTTCTCCAAATTCTCTGAATCTTTTGATCTGACGAACAAGATGAGCAACTAATCTCAATGTTAGAAGCATTTTTATTTCCGTTTATGGGTTATATTCCTTTTCTTTCCCATCTATTCATCCATTTTCTTAACTGTTTGTCCACGTCAGGGTCACAGGGATTTATTTATTCGTGAAGTGATTGATTTTCACCACTTGTTCTCGTCTATACAACCTGCACCTTTAATTGACCTCATGTCAAGATCAAGGACAACTGTTTAAGGAATAAGCAATGAAAGTAGCAGACTCTTCGACTGCTGCAGATGCTTACTCTTTTTTTTCCCTGCCTGAAGAATGGATGTTTTAAGACGTGAATTATTAAAACGAAGTTTCCAATAAAAGGTAATCTTATTGGAAACTGCACAAATTTGGTGCCATCTTGCCTTGTATTGTGCGCGTTTGAAGTGCTTTTACAAGTGGTTTGAAGTGATGTACTGTATAGTAAAAAGGTAAAAAGAACAAACAAACTGAAAAGTACTGTTCAGAATAGTTTGGCAACCTAGTAATATGAAGGATCTGAAGACAATCCCACGATGATGTTAGAGCAGCGTGGTTGGAAAGTTATAAAACTACACGCCAGCGGTTAAAAAACAAAATAAGAAAGTAAATTGCAATCTGAAATGTAATTTTCAAGTTTCTCAGTGTAGGCTACAAGTAAATTTAACTTTGATTATGTTTTCCCAAATGTGATAACAGAACTAATGGAGAAATATTAATACCTTTTTAATCATGCATAAAGAGGAAGGGTTTTTGTACGGCTTCATTTTTGGGCTTTGTTAATAACAAAATAGCGTTTTTATTTCGAATATGTAAACCAGCCCCTCAAATTAAGAGCTTCTCAGCTCGAAGCAAAGCCACAGCTGAAAATAAGCATGAGCAAATCATGTCACTGTTATGAGCCTATATTGTTTTTCAATTTGAATTAGTGCCTAAATGAAGCATTATGATACATGCACACAACCTCTCGGTTTATTATCCCGAGCTTTTTTGCAGTCGGTGTTGTTTTAATCACATTGAAGCATGGTTTAAGCAGAACGGGAAAACAAAAGCGGATTCTAATTTTAAGAGCTTTTCCTTTTTCATTTGTCTCCACCACGAGGTATATTTTATGGCTCTTTATGTATGTGTGTGTATGTGCGTCGGAGTGCTGAACGCCACGCCACCGTGTGTCTTGAGAGACTATAGGCTTTGCAGAGGGGCTGCTATTGGCGAGATAGAAATGTAATTTGCCTTTAACAGTCACACTTCTTCAGTACAGGAATAACAGATCAGGTCTGTTTGTTTTTGTAGTTTCACTCAGCCCCAGATGCATGAGGATATCATGCAGAGATATTGAAATACAGCAGGTTGGTGGGGAGGAGTAATGGAAACATGAGGCAATGTGCTGCACGAATATTATTTCCTTAGTAAGAAATAAGGCCATCTTTTGCCTCCAGAGCAGCTTCATTCTTCCTTGTAATGTCATACAAGCACTGAACTGTGTATGCAGTGGGAAGTTTGAAGCATCCCTCAGAAAGGAAAAACCTCCAGTTATTTGAGTGATGAAGGAGGCGGAAATCTGCACTGCACTCTGCGCTCCAGAAATTCCCATAAAGGATTACTCCAGTGTGATTGGAGTGCTGGCTTATTTCCTGTCTTCCTCTACTGGCTTACATCACTCATATTTTTTCAGCTTGTATCTTGTTATATTTGCTGGTACTGACTTTTTTTTGTTTTTTAGAAGTGGAATAATTAGAGATGAGTAGAGACTATTCTGAGTAGAGAAAAAAACAGTTGATGCTAGCTATGGAGAAAGAAATCTGGTTAGTATTCCTGTTTTTTATGGACTGCAGCTGGAGGTTATGGCTGTGTTAGTGGAGGATGCAAGTTTAAATACAGCCACTGGGAATCTGGATATTTTTCCTTTTTGGAAAGCAAAATATGCAAGTCATGCTTTTAATCTCCTTTATATCCTATGCTTACAATTTTTTGTGCACATTTAACAGATAATAGCTTCTCGTTTTTCTTGTCTTATTTAATTTTACTTCCACACTAAAAGCACAGTCAGCTGCCATCAGTAGAGGGCATCCCACATAGAGTGTATATACTCACGGTTAAGCCTCACATCGCTTAACACTACCCTTCAATGATCAACAGCGTATAACACCTGAGGTTTGTTATGTTTATTGTCTACAGGTTTTCAAGGTTAATGTCACCTGAGCTCACAGTTTGAGTCTGTACCAGTCTTTGCTTAAGGCTACAGTCAGCGCAGGGACAACAGCGTCTGGAGGCTGTGGCACGACCAAAGTTACTGCAGCCTTTGTGCAATCAAGTGATCAAGTAGTCTGAGTGGTTTATATAAAAGTCGCCATCTTCAAACCTGCTTTGGTGCATCAGATAGGCAGTTATCAAACACTGAAATTCTGATAATGATATGTTGATCTCAGCAAATAGAACAAGTTGCTTCCTTCCCTGTGCGCAGTTTTATAGAAGCGGGTTGAAGAAAGACGGTTTTCTTAGGAATCTACTGTAGTGTAATGTTAACTCTTTCTTCTGCACATTTATTATTTCTATTTTTTTATTGTTTTGGTATTTTGTATAGCACTATGTCAAACTTATTTTTTGTTTTTGTTTTTTGATTGATTGATTGACTGAGTGCATTTTGACATTATTTCATATTAAAGATGGACAGCACAGCTGGATGTGGGATTTAATTCTGGCACAGTAAAATGTTTGTATTGTTGGACTTAATTGCGAGTGTCTAAAGTGGAAGTCTGAGACTGGGCATTTTGTGCATATTAGTTTAACTAACCCTAAATCTAATATATTGTAACATTTAGATGCTAATGTAACACGCTAACACAACCCAGTGTAATGTAATACATGTTATTTTGGCGAGTGAAGCAAAAGAAAGAAAGAAACATGAATGCTGCTCTGTGCTGAGAAAAGACATGTGGAGATGTTCTCATTGTGTACTGATCTCTGTGTGGAAATGTCACTAAAAGCCTGAAACACTCAAACCCACTCTGCTCACTAAAAAATGGGAAACAAGACGTATCCTTGCAGCTTCCTGCATCAGGATTCTCCTTTCTTGCCATCCACGCTCCGTTCTGCCACATTTCAATAAAATACCAGTATTATTGCAGAGAAACAAATATGTGGGGCGATGGCCGTGTGACTGAGGACTTATAGCTGGTTTACTGCTAAGAAGCTACATTCAAATAGTTTCTAAAAGTGGATGGTGGATAATGAAAGGCTCAGACATGGACAGCATGCTGTTGGCTGTTTTGTGGAGAACTCTTTTGAGGCTTGAGTCGTGCATTTTGACCATCTTATTTACTGCTGACTAGCAAGCTTGATTAGCTAGAAGCATGCGTGAGTCACTGTAATACTGAAAAGTGTGCTAGTGTAAGTTTGCACAAACAGTTTTAAAAACAAACTTTCCCTGCCGTAAAGACTGAATAGCAGTGTCCTTGCCTTTTTTTTGAGTGAAAATTGGCACCCACTTCGTTCATGTAAAACTTTTTAAAGACTTAAAATAGCAAAGGGAAAAAAAATCATCCCTCTGACCAGAAAAAAAATAGCTGTACAAATCTGTTTCTTTTGTACCGGGCTGGAGAGACTCCCTTTTTGAAGCCAGCAAACATCTTACATCTATTTTGGTTTCATTTTTTAGCACTGGAGGTGAAATGTTCTCTGAGGCAGTTTTTAAGGGTAGAGGTTGTTCTGGTAGAAATAATAAATACTTCATATAGCAAAGTAAATAACAGTAGAATTTTAGCAGAAATATATATTTGAGCAACGAAACTCAAAACTGAGAAACTAAGCATTATAATGAATAATTATGCATATACTGGATGTAGATGCAGATTTAAACAGTTTTGGTCAAGTTACTTGAAAATGGTAATTAGTTATTTTATTACTTAGTTACTTTTTTAAAAACATGACATACAACCTGAATACGTTGTAAAGCAAGAGACCTTTCAGCTCAATTCTACTTTTTCTGCACAATCCATCATAAAATGTAATCAAATGAAAAAGTCTCTTTTAAAATTTTTTTAATTAGTTTTAATCTTTTAACTTTATTGCAAATTATATGCAACAGTCTTTGACTTGAAGAAATTTGTTTAACTTTTAAACCTGTTTTCTGCATATTCCAGCATATAAAATAAAATTATGTTTTGTGTTTACACTCTTTTAATCAGATGCAAGTAAAACGCAGCAACAAATAATTAAAATCAAAGATTCAGCAGCACTAAGTCCTGTTGGTCTTAAGCCTTTTTTCACTTGATTATCAGGAGTGGAGGTTCAAGTAAGGGGGGGTATCCGGGGGTTCCTCTGTGAATTTCTCATTCCTGTGGCAGCGTGCTCGGTGCTTGCTCAGATTTGAAGTGAAATTTTTCGCTGTAGAAAGAAGTTTCCCGCCCACGCAGAGTGTCCAGCGTTCGCTAATGTTTTTGTCGCTTTTTATGGAATCAAACTCAAAGTAATGTCAGTACTTCCGAGCTTTAAACGCTGCACAGTCTTAAGTTCTCCCGCGCTCCATATGTAGATCTACACACGTCTGTTGCTACCATGGACGTCACACGCTTGTACGTCGTTGTCACGAGTCACACTCACAAACAAAACCACGGTTTAGTAACGCAGTAATGCAGAATGCTTACGGGAAAGTAACAGTAATCGAATTACTTTTTTGCGATAGGAATCCCTTCTTTACTTGTTACTTGAAAAAAGTAATCGGATTACGCATTACTGCCCATCTCCAGATTTAAATACTGCAGAACTCGCAGTAAATTATGTTCCATTTGTAGCACTTTCACTTTGATAGTCCACCTTAAGAGGGAAGTTGTGTTGAAGTCACAGTAAGAAACTTACAGTCCCATGGAACTAAGCTTTGCTTTTATTCACTAATTACTTTCATTTTTAGTAGCTGTTTGATTAGCTTTACTTGGTTATGTCTAGAAAAACATTAACATAAAATAGTCTCTGTGTTCAACGCAGACCTGAAAAGCTGAAGTGCTTTCACGTTATTTGCTTATTCACATAGTGATCTTCATCTATATCTCAGTTATATACACAATCTGTTTCATGGGTAATCGTTGCAGAAATTCAAATGGTTCACAAACTTTTTCTTGAGACCGCCTCATAGTTGGAGTCGGGCTTGTGAGTTATCCTCTGCTTAATTCCCCTGTTTACATGCATAAAGCTGTCGCCATTTGACAACAGCCATTTGCCACTTTGGCATTTGTTGCAGCAATTACATATGACTCTCCTATTTATTCCCGTTGCTTTTCAGTCATCTGGACAAAGACAGAAGGAGTCATTTTTCATACCCTTCTGCATGCCGACTTACTCACTGTCACAGGGACCGTTTGCAATTAGACTACTATTACTGTCTGCCAAATTATTGGTTGTTTTTCCTTCAGAAGCTCCAAACCATCATATGCTTATATTTGCCAGCGAGAAACTGAAACCACTTTGTCCATACTGGAAGAGATGCATAATTGGTATTGTGAATTCCATTTGAAATGTGTAATTTGGCCGGGAACCTGTTCCTGGCTGCTGGAGATTTGATAAGCCTCCTGCCCTTTTGTCAAGTTGAACAGACTGTAAAGGCAGCGAGATGTGCCCCAGGGACCAATGAACAGCTAAACAGATGACATGAATCCGAGCAAGAGTTCCAATGAACTTTCCTTGAACTAGAGAGGACCGGTGATCCATGGCCATGCATGTATCTCTCTTTTCCACACTCTTCCCTCTTTCTTTTTTTCCCGCCCCGTGACTATAACTACCCTATCTGCTACCCCACCCTATTTCTCTTTCTATTCATTTTCTCGAGCACTTTCTCGGAAGGAGCCAATGCAGTAGTAGTTCTTAAGCTAAAGTCACTAACAAGGCGCTGTCACAGTGCAGTGCCACTTCACTGCTTCCCCATCATGTGGGATTTTGGTCTGAAAGACGGCAGTTCATTTTCCAATGTGTGGGCTTTCACTCCTAACATCCCCTCCTCCCATTGTGACTGACCAGGAGCGTTTCAAGGCTATCGGTTTGATTTATCCACTCTTCTTGGACAGTAAGCAAATGTTTTGCAGTTTGCCAGTATTGCAGAATTCATGTGAAACTATGTACTTTCGGTGATCCTGCAATCATATCAAAACAGCTAAATTAAAATCTGATCTTGATGATTTTAAGTGAGGTTCTAGTAGCCTCTCACTCAATCGCTGACCTAAAACTGAGATGCAATGAATGCAGACATTAAAAACTCCTGGATGATGGTATGTATGCATTGTAGTGGTGGAGCAATGTGGCTTCAGTACCTCACCTTTTCTTCTTACTTGACATAATCCTAAGTCTATTTTTCACAGGGGCTTTGGTAGATCAAGGTCATTGCGACATTCAGTTGTGAAGACATGTCATATGAAATTGCTGGCTTTCATTTATTCACAGTCTTACTGTACACATCTGTGTATCACCAACAGGGGGCAGTGTAGCAGTTAATAATGATGCCTGCTCTTACTTTGTAGCCACATAGCCTGTCCTTTCAGTTATACAAAGGAGCAGGGGAGCATTGATTTACATACATTAGAGGTGCCTTTAAAATACTTTTCAAAAACGTTTAATCTCCCCGTCGGCTCTAAATTTCATTTTCTGCCTTTATGAGAGAAAAAAAGACCAAATTTAATTTTTCCGCCTTTCAAATATTAGATATACCTGTTGTTGTGATTCAGTAAGTGCAGACTAATGTCTAAAATGAACCAAACACTCTTTAAAACAAGTCACACGTTTACTTTACATTTCTAAAACATTACTATAACATTTTTATCATGAAGAAACAGTTGTAAAAAGGTTTGTTTAATATGTTTTTCACTCTCAAACAGTGGATCTGTTGTTCAGTGGACTTTGAAGTTCACATATGTGTGTTTTCCCCGAGGCAGCTGGGAACTTCTGCTGGGAACTTGCATACAAGTTGATGCTTCAACCTCCAGAATTCATACTGAATTTCTTTATATTACATTACTTTTTGAAGACAGCATTTATTTACTTGTTTATGTTATTCTTCGTCTTGAAATGACTGCAGTAAAAAGGCTAAAGTACACTGTGTTGTGAAACAATATTACCACTTACCTAACCTGCCGTGCTTATTTTGACTTGCCTTATTTTTTGAGTTTTGCAAAAGACCTTGAATTCCCTCCATCTGTTCAACCCATTTTCTTCCCAGCGGTATAAAATTTATTTATTTTTGAAAATATTTTTATTGAAAAAAGAAAACAGTACTTGCAGTTACCGAAATACAATCAACCTTTCTTAATTTTCCTAAGTAAATTAACATATATATATATATGAAAAAAACAACAAAAAAAACAAAAAAACAAAACACAACGCCCCCCCCCCCCCCCCCCCCCGTCCCACACAGATCAACACAACCATCAAACATATTAGAGGAATATAACAGTAACAAAAGTAGATTTAAACAGGCAATACCTCTAGACTAGCAAAATAAGAGATAAAGGGTTGCCACTTGTGAAAAAATTTGGCTGTGCAACCTCTCAACGTATATTTAATTTTTTCAAGTTTTAAAAAAAACATGACATCTTTAAGCCACCGGGAAATAGTAGGATACTTAGCAGACTTCCAATGCAACAATATTAGACGTCTCGCTAATAGGGATGTGAAGGCTATAATATCCCTTTGTGTGGAATCAAGTGTAAGTGAGCGAGCAGGAATCCCAAACACAGCAATCAGAGGACAAGGATGAAGAGTTACCCCAAGAACAGTTGACATAATAGCAAAATACCTTGTCCAGAAACCTTGTAGCTCAGGGCACAGAAAAAACATGTGGCTAAGGTGACAAGGAGAACCATGGCATTTATCACATTTATTTTCCACTTCTGGATACAATTCAGAAAGTCTAGACTTAGAGAAATGCACCCTGTGTATGACCTTAAATTGAATAAGTCCAAGACGAGCACAGGAGGTGGAAGATCGTATCCTCGTTATAGCCCGTTCCCAAGACTCCTCATGTATTCGAAATCCCAGTTCTTCTTCCCATGTACGCTTAAGCTTAACATTAGAGTGGTTACTAAAAGACAGAATAGCATCATAGAGTTTCGAAATGGTTCCTCTGTGATGAGGAACAAATGATAACGTAGTTTCCCACTGCTGTTCTGGAGGTAAAGAGGGGAAATTTGGGAAACACTTAGCAACAAAATTTCGAATTTGAAAATAGCGAAACAAATGGGTAACAGGGAGATTGTAACGAGAAGACAAGTTGGGAAAACTATCGAAAACACCATCCACATATAAATGTTTGAACTGTTTTATACCCTTGTCACACCACACTGAAAATGTCGAGTCCAAAAGTGAAGGGGGAAACAAATGGTTTTCGCTTAGAGGACCCGAGGAAGATGGCATTACAAAATTAAAGTGACGTCTAAACTGAAACCAGATTTTGAGTGTGTTAAGAACCACCTGATTATCAGTGTACAGAGAGGGTCTCACGGGTAAAGAGGAATAGAGCAAAGCCGGTAAAGAAGAGCCCTTACATGATGATAGCTCCAATTTACACCACGAGGAACCAGAATTACTATTACTGAGCGGCCCAGTAATAGACTAAAAAATTAGGTAATGCAAGTCCTCCACTAAATCTGCATCGCTGCAGCAAAGTTTTAGAGACCCTAGGTGACTTCCCTCCCCAAATGAAAGAACCAATAATCTTGTCCAGTGAAACAAAAAAATGTTTCGGCAAAAATAAGGGAATTGACTGAAATAAAAATAAAAATTTTGGTAAGATGTTCATTTTAACAACGTTAATCTTACCGATTAAAGAAAGGGGGAGATTACCCCATCTTTGAATATCAGATGTGACCCTAGATATAAGAGGAGACAAATTTGCTGATTTAAGGCCAGCTAGAGAGCGAGTCACGTTAATCCCTAAGTACTTAAACCCAGACGGACTGAGACGAAAGGGTAGATCGGACTGTTGAAGTTGACGTGCTGCCGTATTAACAGGAAAACACTCACTTTTCCCCAAATTCAATTTATAACCTGAAAACGAACTGAAGTTCTCCAGAATACTTAAAACAGCAGGGATGGAGCATGCGGGGTCAGTCATATATAATAACAAGTCATCCGCATACAATGATACTTTATGTGTAATTCCATTACGGATGATTCCCCTGAATACAGAAGAAGATCGCAATGTAATAGACAGAGGCTCGATGGCAATGGCAAAGAGTAAGGGAGACAAAGGGCAACCTTGACGACAACCACGACCCAGCGCAAAATAATCAGAGTAAACATCATTAGTATGAACACTGGCTTTAGGGGACGAATAAAGAAGCCGAATCCAGGAAATAAATTTATCACCAAAACCAAATTTCTCTAAAACTGCAAACAAGTACTCCCACTCCACCCTATCGAAAGCCTTTTCAGCATCTAAAGAAATCACAAGTTCAGGAAGTTCAGATAGACGCTTTGAGTAAATAACATTAAAGAGTGTACGGGTATTAAAAAACAATTGCCGTCCCTTTATAAAGCCATTCTGCTCTTCAGATATAATTCGAGGAAGCACATCCTCAAGGCGAGATGAAATTACTTTAGCCAATACCTTTGCATCGGCATTAAGCAGAGATAATGGCCTGTAGGAACCACAGGAGGTTGGGTCCTTGTCATTTTTGAGAAGGAGCGCTATGGTTGCTTGTGTGAAAGTAGGTGGTAATGAACCGGTTTCCAAGGATTCGTTAAACACAGACAAAAGCAATGGTGCCAATTTACCAATAAATGTTTTATAGAATTCAATTGGAAACCCATCCGGGCCCGGGGCTTTATTAGACTGCATAGCTGTAATAGCTTTTAATACTTCTTCAACAGATAATGGGGAGTCCAATTGCCCCGCATCATTAGCACCAATAACAGGGTTTGAAAGATTATGAAGAAATGCATTCATTTTAGCTTTATCCGTGGGAAATTCGGACCTGTACAACAAAGAGTAAAATGTTTTAAAGGTAGAATTAATTTCCAAGGGATCTGTAGTAATATTGTCATCAGAGTGTTTAATAATGGGGATCACACGCGAGGAGGCCTGACGTCGTAACTGATGTGCCAACAAGCGACTAGCCTTGTCACCATATTCGTAATATGAGCCATGACTGCGTAGTAATAAGTGCTCAGCCTCTTTGGTTGACATAAGATCAAATTCTGCTTGCAAATCAAGGCGCTGCTTCAGTAATTCTGGAGAAGGGTTCAGTGTATAACTTTGATCAAGGTTACTAATTGCAGCTATAAGTTCTTTAAGCCTGGCATTAATCTTTTTATTAGCACGGACAGAGTAAGAAATAACTTGACCTCTCAGGTAGCATTTAAGAGTCTCCCATAGCAGAGAATATGAGACAGAATCATCCTGATTGAAGGACAAGAACTCCTCAATAGAGCCTGAAATAAATTCACAAAATTCTTTATCCGCCAGAAGGAGAGAGTTAAATCTCCAAAGTGGAGGGCTACGTTTATGGGTAGAAAGATGAACATCCAATAGCAGAGGAGAATGATCAGATATTACAATACCAGAATAGTCGGAAGAATTAACACATGAATTAAGAGTTCTGTCGATGAAAAAATAATCAATCCTGGAATAAGACTGGTGGACCTGAGAGAAGAATGAAAATTTTTTGATTGAAGGGTTGCGAAATCTCCATGGATCAACAAGATCATTCTGTTTCATAAAATCTGAGAATGTTTTAGACATAGATGATTGAGTCAAATTACGAGGACTAGATCAATCCAAGATTGGATCAAAAACACAATTCAGATCACCACCAAGGATAAGCAAATGTGTATTCAGAAAGGGGATGTTACTCAGCAATCTATTAGCGAATTCAGCATCATCAAATTTCGGGGCATATACATTTACCAACAAAACCTTTTTCTGCATTAGGGTACCAGCAACAATGATGTATCTACCGTTCCTATCAGCGACAACATTGGTCAAAGTGAATTGAACTTTCTTATTAATGAGAATGGCCACTCCTCTAGCCTTCGAATTAAAATTTGAGTGAAAGACCTGACCTACCCAAGGGCAATATAACCTATAATGATCCTTAATGCGAAGATGAGTCTCCTGTAAAAATGCTATGTCAGAATTTAGACATTTCAAGTGAGTAAAAACCTTAGATCTCTTAACAGGGTTACCCATACCTCTGATATTCCAACTAATGAATCTAAGAGGCATACCTGACCCAGCAATGCTGGGGTCTATATTTCCATTAACCATTTACAAAAAGGAAGAGGAAAAAGACCAAACCAAAATGCCAGTGGCCATGAAGAGCCGAAATGGGACAGCCCCCCCCCAACCCAACCCTGAACACAAATACACCCCCAAGTCTCCACAGAACAGAACAAAGGAGACAGCAGTGTACCCCCAAAGTAGCAAAAATGATTCACCGAAGTGACTGGACTAATTGTTGTCTAAATAAAAATAAAAGCGAGAGAGGGAAAAATAACCTCTCACCAACTTCTCTACAGCATAACAGTGTGCGCGTAACAGTAAACATGTTTTTTTTTAAAAAGGGAAAAAATAAAAAGGAAACCAACCAACCAAAAAAAGATCTCACAGTACAAAGTATGACTTCCTCAGAAGGAGAACTTTCCAACAAATCACCGAAAGTGCATAAAATTTAAAAAAACAAAAAACAAAAACAACATACATAAATAGATAAACAATTAAAACAAAAACAACCAAACAAAAAAATAAATAAATAAAAATTTAACAGAAACGAAAAACAACTCAGTCCTATGCAAATCAATGCAGCAAGCTTGGAGAAGATTGTGCCGGACTGGTCCGAAGTTCAAGAGTATATCATATGATCCAGTTTCAATAAATAACAATGAAAATAAAAGGAACCAGCACACCAACAGTACAATAACCAGCACAATGGCCTAAGAAAACAATGCACGGGTGGCGTTAAACCTAAGGAGACCGTGAACCCTTAGCAGCATTACAGTATCAAACTGAGGAGCTAACGAGGCTCACCCAGAAATCAAAGTTTTGACATAATCACTGGCCTCCTCTGCCGAAACAAAGTCCTTCTCGACACCCTTATATGTGATGCGGAGTCGCGCTGGATGAAGCAGGCCATACCGAACACCGTCAATGCCACGGAGTTGCTGCCTGACCGTGTTGAATGCAGCACGAGCCCGTGCCACCCTGGCGGTGTAGTCGGGGAAGACTGAGATGGTCCGATCTCCAACTTTAATCTGTCGGCGTTCTCTAGCACGTCGTAAAATGTCGACACAGTCAGTGTGGTAATGAAACCTGCATACAATGGCTCGTGGACGGTCGCCAGGCTTAGGTGCGGGTTGGAGGGTCCTGTGCGAACGATCCAAAAGCGGCTCCTTCCCCAGATCAAATGCTTCTTTTAGCAAGGAAGCTACGGCGGCAGTGGTGCACGTGTCAGGGCCCTCCGGTACTCCCACTATCCTAACATTGTTGCGCCGCGATCTGGACTCCAAATCTTCACACTTACTTTCCAGCTTGGCTACATGAGCTGTGAGACCCTTGATAGTGTTTTTCATCTCAGCTATATCATCAGAGCAGACTAGGGTTGCCAACTCCCTGAAAAATAAATAAGGGACACCTCGTGGCCAGGGCCGGGCAACCCAGTTGTCTTCACCCTTCCCAGTGTGGTAGCTCTTTTTTTGTGTGTGAAATTATTTTTTAACCATTTGACTTGAACTTGATTTAAGCAGATGCATATTCTTTGTGATATGACCATATGGGAAACAAATGATCATTTAGCCATTTATTTTTAGCTCAAAATGACAACATTAACACAGTAAAACAGGTCTCTTTCTTAAACAGAAGCCTGTCATGCTTAACTTTTGAGAATATAAGTAAATCTTTCTTTAAAAGAACTCTGTCCTGCTTAACTTAAAATTATATAAATTAATAGAAAGCAATAGAACGAAAAATATTCTTGTAACAGTGCACATTTAGTGCATTTAGTACAGTTGGCTTCAGTTGAAATATTATTTCAGCTTTTCTAAAGCTAATCAGCTGCTCCTGTTTGTAAACCCACTTGTTCCCATGATTACGCATCTTAACTCATCATCATTATTCATCTATGTATTACTTTTATGTATTAGTGATCTATTTGTTGTAATCATCTATCCTTGCAGTTGTTTATTACACAAAATAAATTATATTATCACACTTCTAGCCACATAGCCCTGATATTCACTGCACATGCCCATATTAACCTTAACCAGAGGGTTTAAAAAAAACAAACCAGTGTTTACATACCATATCTGCTTCTGCCATGGCCTGGCGGACAAAAAATTGGTAAAGGGTTCCCCGAGCTTTCATGCCCCTCATGTTCTTCATGTGCCCACCAATAGAAGCATGCCTATGGAAAAAGTGCGCCAGCACACAGTGCAGTGCGCTTTATAGTGCACTTTTCCAGCCAGGTGTTTTCCTTTTCCCATTCCTCCCTGTACTTTTGCAGCCTTTTTTTTTTCTTTCTCTGAGCGAACAAACATTGCTGCTCTAATGCTGGGCTCACACTGTGCGATTTTTGGCCCATTTTGAGCCGATTTTTGAGTCGTGCGACCGATTTGGTGATCAGCCCGATTTTGGCCTTCATCGTGCGTCGTGTAGTATACGTGGGGTAACGAGAAGCGATTAACACCTCACGACCAGCTCCCGATCATCAATCGCTCGTGAGGGTGTCACCGCAGCTGCTCACGCGCAAACACGTAAACGTCGGTGAAAAAGACGTTGCAGCACAGCTGTGCAGCGTGTGATCTGGACACAAGCGATGGAGGCACAACTTGTAGAACTTTGGAAAGCTCATCCGAGCCTTTTCGATGTGGCATCACAAAATTATCACGACCACAACAACCGTGAAAATAGTTGGATTTACATTGCTGCTCAATCACAGCTGCCTGATCAATGTTTTTCATTAGCAATTTAGCAAAGTTGATGGTGGTGGTGTGTGTGTGTGAGTGAAAGACAGAGAGAGCGAGCGACAGATTTTCTGTTATAACCTTCATTTTATGGACGCACAGTGTGCCGTCCGAGACTTGCACCGCAGTGTCGGCGTTTGTTTCCCTGTTGGCCATGCTTGTTGTTGTGGTCATCGGTTGTCTTCCGGTATTTTCTCCGTAAGCGATCTTTCCTCAACCAATGAGATGAGCGGTAATCTGAATTGTCATACTCGAATTGTCATAAGTGTGCTGTCAGCTCATTGGTCACAAAGCAGGAGAGGGGCTGGGAATTATGTTTTCAAACAAAGTGTTAATTCCATTAACATTTATAGACTACTTTTGATTCTCACTGTATTACGGGACAAAGTGCGTCCCTTATTAGCTCAATACGGGACGTGTACTTTTGTTTCTAAATACGGGACGATTCCGTATTTTAAGGGACGGTTGGCAACCCTAGAGCAGACAGTAAGTGCGTGCTCCATCTCCTTCACCGTACCTTTTAGCTCAGACATGGTAGCGTCATTTGCAGCTTTATCGATCGCCAGCTGCGTCTTCACCGCCTGCAGGTCGAACTTAATGGTAGACAAAGCATCACCCAGAGTATCCTGAAGTTCCTTTTTAAAGATGTCGGCGATATCTTTCCTCAGCGAAGCCAGCAACTCGACCTTGAGAGCCTCAATATCAGGATTAGCTTGACATGTGGGGGGCTTTGCAGGAGACGACGGCTCACTCGAGGGTGTGGTCGCGGTTTGCAAACTAGGCCTCAGTTGTGTCTGAATAGTACTGCGGGTTTTAACATTTTTTGCTGCCATTTTACGCCGGCCCGAGTAAAACTTCTCAACAAGACAATCCACAAACCAAAACAGGACTGAAAATACGGCCAAAACGCGCGAATAAATCACAATTTAATCGAAATCGGCGGGAGCTCCCAGACTCGCGTCCTACTCCATCAAAGCTCAACCGGAAGTAGCGGTATAAAATTTTGACCAGTGTGTTAAATAATCCATATTTTTTTTCAACAACAGGTAGCAGGCGATGAATTAGCAGCAATATCGACATGCCTCTGGCACAGCTCTGTACGTTAAAGAAAGGCAGTAATAAAAAGCGACAGATTAACAATAGAGCAGCGAAGCAAACTAAGTAGAGCAGAGATCCAAAACAAATATGTTGCGGCCAAAATAGTAAAGCTTTGTTATTATGAATAAATAATGATGACATTTTGTTACACTGTTAAGAAAAAACTGAAAATGTCCTGCTAAGTTTTTGTCAGTTTGTTTTGTTATTTGTTATAGAAGCTTTTGGACTTTCCCCTAAATGGTGAATAGTAAAATTCAATGTGTGGTTAGAAAATATGGTTACATAGTTACATGGAAATTTTTAAAATGGGACATTTTACCACATTAAAAGATTTTTTGCCAATCTTGTTTTCCAGTGCTGTACTTTAATTGTTAAAGAATTCGTACGTCCCTGCTGACCTGTACAAACTAAACATTACTTTTGCATTTGGAAAGTTCACTGGCACCTTCTTCAATGCCTGTTGACTAATATTCCACTTTCCGTGATCATTTTGGTTACAATTTCAAAGTAACGTCGGTGCTTTCTGCCTTGTCTAGTGACTTGTACACAACTACAACTGAAGCAGACATCTTGGCTACAACCTTTACTCCTAAGAATGTAGGAGAACACTTCCCCTGATGATTTGTTGGCATGAGAAATCTACACCTGTCAGTGCTAATATTTAATGTAAGCAGTCCCTCAGGGTGAAAATGTCATACTTGTTTGCAAGTCCTCAAGTGTTTCACAGTTTGCTGAATCCAGGGAGCAAAGGCCTGGAGAAATGTTGAACTGGTACAATATTTTCTCATAATACTGCCTGTCAGCCACAAACAGTGTATTAATTATGCTGTAATGCTAAATGAATAGATAATGAAGTATCACCTTAGCGTCTAACTTCACATTCAGTCTTCCATGCACCGCAAGCTTACTGCAATTATTAATCTGACGTAAATCGTAATTACGGACTAAGTACTGAGTGGAGTTTTCAGGGTACCACAGCAGGCAGATTATTCACTACCTGCCCATTGGCATCTTAATTGTTCCTAATTGTTGTCAAGTAACTTTAATTATCTACAAATAAGCCATTGCACACAATAGGCTACAGCCATACATTCATCTTTTTCTTTTCTTTTAGCAGATTAAAGGTTGTTTAAAAGTTGCACTCTTCAGAGATTTATAGTTTTCATGCTAAAAACCTTCACTGGTGCAATATGACAGCTGCATTGTGGGCTCCTGTGTATCTTTTGAATGAGCTTAGTTGTTTAAGATAGTTAGGATATTAAAATAAGTGAGTTTGCAACAATCCCACTAACAGCTGACCGTGGAATATCTAGGAGGGGGGGAAAGTGCAGTGGAAGAGTTTAGGAAGTGGACTTCCATAAAGCTGCAGCGGTTCCAAAACCTCCTCTGGTATTAACATCAGCACAAACTCTGTGTGCCGGGAGCTTCGTGATGTGGGTTTCCATGACCAAGCAGCTCCTAAAAAGAGGTGCAATGTGCAGGCGGCCCAGTCATTTTGTCCATGTCGTCCTTATATCTTGATTGGCAATCTGTATAGTTAGAAATACAAGTTGTTTTTTGTTTGGAATTAATCTTCTTGGTATAACCCAAATGTACCAATTCCATTATTGGTTGAATTATTCCAGGTGTCATATAGTGATGTTTTGTTAGAGAGAGATCTCCCTGTTTGTCACATAATAGAAACTGTCTTGTATTAATACACTGACACGGTGAAAAGGTTGGACAGTGGGAACCAGTGACTATAAACTGGGCTCACATAAAAACTGTCAGAACAGGATCAATACTTTATATCATTTGTATTTGTGGTTTCTTGCATGGATGTTTATATTCTATATATTTATATTCACATTAGCTACAAAAAATTACATCTTTTTCTTTTGAAAATTTCCATAAACTTAAAACTTAACTCGGCAGTCACCTTAAAAAAATAAAAAGAAATACATTTGACCATTGTGGAGGATATTTATGATATTTGCTGATATTTCTAAAACACCATGGAAATGCCAAAATAGTCGTTTACAGCTAAAACCAATTAAAGCACTGCATTGACTGAGGCTTAACCTGGGGGGTCATTCTCACTGCAACACAATTAGCGGTGTGTATAGGTGGAATCCGGTTAAGCTCCTTGTCACAACACTAGTGTGCCCTAGAAGATGATGTATCAGCGCTATCTTCTATCTATACTTCATAGTCCAGCAGGCCAAGTTAGCAAGATAAACAAGCACTATAGAATTTAACATATCTCCTAACCCTTTTCTTTCAGCAAAATCAAGCAACTCTGATATTAAGCTGCTGGAAGGTATGTAACTGTAGTTCTTGAAAAGGTGGCGTATGTATTGAAGATACTGAAAAAGTATAATTTGACTTATTCACATTGACATCATCTGATGTCTGGTTTCTGAAGTCTAGTTTTAAGTCCTAGATTTAAGCATTTCAGCAGCTGCCACGTTAGATTTTGAGCTAGAAGATTTCTTATCCAGAAAGTTACATCCCTAACTATTATCTCTAATTGTGATTAGATTGGGAGCAATTGTGAAATACTTTTTCTTTTCTTTTTAATCAACTCACAGGATGCCTAATGAAGCAACTGAGCATCAGTGGGATGATATTGTTGTGAGAGTACCGCGTGGGTGTGGGGAAACTGGCTAACACACTCCCTTTCCTGCCATGAGAAGCTCCATTTAAGGGATTAAGGTCACACTTTTCCTTATCTGTAGTCCAGAGTTCTCGCTTTCGCCAGCTGGTTCTCACAGATGAGATCTGGATGTTACTATTTTCAACAGGTAGACTGGCTGTGGATATCCCCGAGCTTCATATCCCTCTTATCCTGAGCTTCAAAATAGGATAACAAACTGGACATAAAGAAGGACCTTGTCTAACCCAAAAATCCTACTTTATCGCTGAGACACGGCTAAATTTTCTTTAGGGCGCATTGCAGTCTGCACATAGAAAACATTCTGTCTTTAGGCTATTGAAGTGAATAATGAAAAAGTCCCCAGAAGAACTTTTAATGGGGAAAATGTGGACCAAATCCCAGGGAGAGCAACAGAGGAGAGATTGCAAATTTTGTGTGTGGAATAGAGCGACATAGTAAATTTGTAGTATTAACAAGTAGAACAACAAAATAAATGAAGAATGTGAGGATCCAATAAACAAGTTACTGCATAAAAACCTGATTGGATACATCATGGTCACTTCTATCAGGATTCAGTGTATTTCTGTCTTTTACATCTGTGTAATGGATGGACGGACACCTGTGTATGTGCTCGATGTCTGAAACAACTTTCGGTGCAATTAAAGCATTTAATTGATTTTTCAAGCCATTAATGCAAATCAGTGCATTAGGAACAACATCAAAAACAACAACAAAAGGCAAAACAAAAGTCCTGAGAGGAAAAAAAAACAGGTTTAGTGTCTTTCCACACCTTTTTCTTTAATAATGAGGCAGTAATAATAGGGTTGCTTTCGTGAAAGTGGCTAAGGAACTCGTTTGAGAGTAAATGTTACATAGATTAAAAGAGTCCACAAAATTCAGGATTTCTGAGGCCTTTATTGATGTGTGAGAGCATCAAATTTTTTGTTACTCAGAAAAGTAAATGAGATGTGCTGTTGTGGTTACACAGGGATTCAGGGTGGAGCTAAACTTTTTTACACTGATAGAAAGGAGAGTTCAGCTCAAGTTCAAGCTCGAGTTCAGCTCATCACTCAAGATCAAAGTGGCACACGATGCAAAATGAGTTTGATATTCCTGGTTTAATGTCTGCTACAATACTGGAATGATGCAGTAGGGTTGCAGTCTGCATTTGCATCCACAGATTTGCATCCACAGTGTTCCAGTTTTAACCAGTTCTCATGCTTGGCCATCAAATGCTGCACCGAGTACTGTGACAAGCAACTACTCTTAACCCCTAAGCATTAGCAGTAGCCACAGCTGAGCCATTTCAATAATGCTGGAGTTAATCTGTCACTTTAATGACGTTGGTTATTGACTTTGTCATTTCATGAAACTGCCATTTGGTCTATAGATGCTTCAATCATGCTTACAGGATTGGTTTGGATATAAAACAATGAAGTAATAAAGACTGGAAGAAAGGAAGGATGTATAACTATAGCTACAGCTATTCATGAATACAGCTTTAAACAATAAACTTTAAACTGCTGTGAATTTTCCCATTTTCCTGGGATTGTGTGAACACATAGTTACTGTAGATGCTGCATTTTCCTGGCACCATCTCCCATGAAGCTTGCTTCTGCCTGGAATTTCGAGTGCTGATTTAACGATGAATAATATCCATTCTCAGCATCTGCTGGTTCAGACATCTCATGCGTGGACATTTCTCTTGTGGTTCACTAGTAATCACTTCCTGACTTGTTACCCTTTATGTTTAAAACCAGTCTGATTTCACAAGGTCTTCAGCTAATTCCGAAATTGCGTTTGTTTACATCAAAACTGTAGCTGCAGGACATTTTTCATCTTCTCATTTGCAACCTTGTTGACATTGGTGAAAGTCAAATTAACCTTCTGACGGGACATTCATGCAGAATAATAAGATAAGATAAGATAAGATAAGATAAGATAACCTTTATTAGTCCCACACGTGGGAAATTTGTTTTGTCACAGCAGGAAGTGGACAGTGCAAAAGTTATGAGGCAAAAATTAGAATACAATAAGAATAAATACAGTACACATCTGTACAGAATAGAATAAAATACTATATACAGTAGAATAAAATAAAATAAATATACAATAAGATAAAAATAGAATACAAATACAAATACTATATACAACTGAGTAAAAATACAACGATGACAGAAAGGATTATTGCACTTAGTATTATTGCATATGTATGGATGTGTGTGCTTGATCAGTTAAAGTCTTTATTATGGAGTCTGACAGCAGTGGGGAGGAAAGACCTGCGAAATCTCTCCGTCCCACACCGTGGGTGCCGCAGTCTCCCACTGAAGGAGCTGCTCAGTGCTGTCACAGTCTGCTGCATGGGGTGGGAGACGTTGTCCATCAGGGATGACAGCTTAGCCGCCATTCTCCTGTCACTCACCACCTCCACTGGGTCCAGAGGGCATCCTAGAACAGAGCTGGCCCTTCGGATCACCCTGTTCAGTCTCTTCCTGTCCCCAGCAGAGATGCTGCCGCCCCAGCAGACCACACCATAAAAGATAGCAGAAGCCACAACAGAGTCATAGAAGGTCTTCAGGAGTGGGCCCTCCACCCCAAACGACCTGAGTCTCCGCAGCAGGTACAGCCTGCTCTGCCCTTTGTAGAGGGCGTCTGAGTTATGAGTCCAGTCCAGTCTATTGTTCAATACGTCCAATAGCTCCAGCATGAATATGTTTCCCTTCCTATTCATGTTTAAAACATGCTTATTTCTTCAGCATTGTGCATGTGATTGAATTCAAATTGCTTTATAGTTCATAAATGGAAAGTACCAAGGCTATTGCAGAGCTCTCATCACTTTGCCAAAATATTTCTTAAAGAAGGCTGCACTTCAGGTACAAATTAATGTGTTTAATGCTCAGCCATGTGGTATTTAGATAGGCTTTTTTTTTGCATGTAATTAAACTAATGGTCATTATCTAGCGTGTCATTGCTTTGAAAAGTGCATGGGCACCTCACTTAAGAGTTCTACTAAGTGACATAATGGAGATTATCCAACCTCCTCTTTGTCGTTTCTGTGTTTAAAGCTTTGTGGACAAGTTCATAAATCACCCAGTTAGCTAATGTGGATATCCTTTTTGGAGAAAATGACTATGGATTTGGAGGTGATGTGATTGCCGAATGAAAATAAGCACATTTGTCATTGTTATCATTCAGACTGGTGCTGCCCCCTGAGAATGCTATTCAGAAAATGATGAGACCACGGGGACCTAAATAGGCTGGGCGAGCTGAGGTAAATGGGAAATGCACTTAAATTCAGCCATTACATCTGTTAGCTCTTCTTTTTAGGCATCTTCAGTGCGGCTGGATAAATGGTTACATAATGGAACATGTGAAGAAAAGGTCAGTAAATAATTTTAAGCGCCGAGTTTCCATAGGTGACGGCAGGAGAGATATCAACAAATCACCCCGAGATTACACATTTCAAAGAGCGTTTGCTTCAGTCAGAACTGTATCACCGTGCACATTGCCGACTGCATCCAAGAAGCTTTCAAGTTTCCTACTTGAAAGAGGCTGGTTGGAACCAAAGTATTTGACAGTTGTATAATTTGGAAACTAGAAGGCGTAGGCTGCTTTAAACACCTCCAGTGTCAGCATTTTTTAAACATGTGCTCCTCTTGCTTGTGGCAGAAAAGGCAAAGTTTACCAGGCGCTCTTATGTGTGATCATAAACTGAAGCAGTTGCATTTAATATAAGGACGATGCAGAAATAGCTAAAAATCTGGATGTTTAATAGGCAAGGCAAGTTTATTTATATAGCACAATTCAACAGCAAGGTGATTCAGAGTGCGTTACAGAAACATTAAAAAACATAAACAAATAAAAAGCATGATTTAAAATGGAAAAAAAGAGAAAGGAACAGTAGATAAAATCAGTAGTTATAATGTAAGTTTTGAAATTTAAGCTTAAAAGTAAAACAGTGTGGGTTTGGTGCTTTATTCAAATGCAGCTGAGAACAGGTGAGTCTTCAACCTGGATTTAAATAAATTGAGTGTTTCAGCTGATCGGAGGCTTTCTGGGAGTTTGTTCCAGATATATAATAATAATGGATTGCATTTATATAGCGATTTTCGAGACCCTCAAAGCGCTTTACAATTCCACTATTCATTCACTCTCACATTCACACACTGGTGGAGGCAAGCTACGGTTGTAGCCACAGCTGCCCTGGGGCAGACTGACAGAAGCGAGGCTGCCATATTGCACTGGCCATCACCAGTAGTCGACGTGTTTTGCCCAAGGACACAACGACCAAGATAGATAGAGCTGAGGATCGAACCGACAACCTTCCGGTTATAAAATGAGCGTCCCAAACCCCTGAACCACAGTCGCCCCATAACCATGGCTGCCCCATATGGAGCATAAAAACTGAATGCAGCTTCTCCGTGTCTGGTTCTGACTCTGGGAACTGATAAAAGACCGGATCCAGATGACCTGAGGGATCTGGAAGGTTCATACTGGGTCAGGAGGTCACCGATGTATTTTGGTCCTAAACCATTCAGAGCTTTATAGACCAGCATCAGAACTTTAAAGTCTATCCTCTGATGGACAGGCAGCCAGTGTAAGGACCTCAGAGCTGGACTGATGTGGTCCACTTTTTTGGTCTTAGTGAGGACTCGAGCAGCAGAGTTCTGAATGAGCTGTAGTTGTCTGACTGATTTTTTAGGTAGACCTGTAAAGATGCTGTTACAGTAATCAAGCTTACTAAAGATGAATGCAAAGTGATCTAATTTTCCGTTGCGCACAGCGGTAATGAAATTGTGCAAGTCATTTGACGAGCAAGGTAAATATGTCTTTATTGGAAAGAATTCAATTCATTAGGTACACTTCAGTATGAACACTGGTGATAATTTTAACTTGCAGTTTTCATATAAATAAAAATGCTTACTTGTCTCGCTGCGTGTCATCGCCAGGTTTAAATCAGATCTAACTGAGTACATTACTATGACAATGGCAGTGGAAGGGCACTTTCTATCATCTGGAATGAAAACAAACTGCAAGTTCACCCTTTAAAGCCATTCTCACGGGACATGATGGGAAGGAGGGGAAAAAAAGTTTCTGACAAAATCAAATTTGATACAAATTGCATTTGCTCCCAAGGAGGAGACATCGAAACCTTTTCGCAAGAATAAGCTGACAGTGATTTCATTTGTCTAAGTAGATAAATCATACATATTGAACTTGTCTCTCACGGCGTGTCACTGTTCAGACCTGATTTAATTTACCACTTTCTGGTGGAGCAAGAAGCCATGCTTAAACATAGAAACTCTGAAGGTTACACAGTCTCAGCATTTTAATTAGCTGCATGGTTCCCCTCCCCCTTTTCTCAGCTTTTAACCAGATGAGTTAAAACCCAAAGAAATTTCTCTCCTTCCCCGTTTTCCTGGAGTTTTCTGTACAGTTATCAAAAGACCTTCAATTCCATATCCCAGAAAATGGAAATTGTGTTTCCAGTGCTTTTAAAAACCCATTGTCTTCTTGTCTTTGACCTTTTGAAAGTTTGGACATCTGCAGTGTCTTTGTACATTCGCTGCTTCCTATAAAGGCACTGCTAAAAATCAAATGAGAGAATTCAAAAAGAGCCCTTGAAAATGCTCTGTGAATTGGGTGGGGTTGGAGGGTTCAAGTGTACCTGATGGGAGATCAATTGTACTGGAGTGCAGCAGTAACATTTATGATGCTCTCTGCAACAGGGTGGGGGCGGCGGGTGCCATGTCTGACAAGAGGACAGAAGCAGTCACAGGAAAAAAGCCGTGATGAAAGACAAACCATTTGTGCCCACGACTGAATACTGAAAGCTATATTTTACGGCTGCTATTCTACCAAATTGCTTTTGTGCGTTGGGGTGGTTCTTTAAATAATGCAATCGGTTAAAAGCTCTCTGTAAATGCTACGCTTGTATAGCGTGGGAAGCTGGAATGGAATTGAGTGCATTTTTAGGAAAGAGGGTTATAATTTATGCACCATTGAAATATGGCCACTTTATGTTTTTCTTTTCCACTTTGATTCAATAGGGTTCAACATGTACACAATCTGTTTGAAGATGAGTTCACAGACCCTTCGGTCCAATGTCTTTAATAACAGTCATTCGGATGAGTCTGGACTGCTTTGATAGTGGGGTTTTTAAGAGTATTATGATATGATGATGGCTACATGTGGCCTTTGATTCATTTTGCCTTTTCAAATGATTGATTAAAATTCAGACCACTGCTGGAGCACCATTACTGACACAACAGCATTTTGTACAGCGGTAATACTGATGATAAGAGTGGCACGCACCTCCCTCACCTCTGCCTGCTGCTGTTTTGTAATTAAAAGCTTTAGCAGTCAGTTGTTAGCATGGCTGCACAATCGCCGGGGAGGCGGCGCTCATTGACCCTCCTCACCAGTGCTCTCGCTGCTCCTCATTGAAAAAACACACAATGCACCCTCAGGACAATGGCTGACAAAATGATGGATCAGTTCTTCCATATTGGCTTGTTGATCCATAGTCACCCCTCCCTTTGCCCCAACTAGCAGTGTGGATATTGGCATTTGCCACTCAAGTGATTGCATCCTTCGGTCCCATAACTGCTGATTAGTCAAATTAGTCCTGGTCTGTGGAATAATTAATGTTTAACATTAGGGTCTTCACTGTGCATCATCAAATGCCAAAGAGGTGAGCTTTGTGATGGTGATTGGACAGCAGGGGCCTGGCACCTTGCAAACAGGGAGGCTGATCAGTGTTATTCTAGGATAACCTTGGCATGCTTATGGCTACATGGCAATGCTAAGGGAAGATTAGTGTCTGACACTGGAGCCTACCTTTAATTGTCCATTAATTAATTTCTTTATTGCTTATTGCATTAAGGGGATCATTTTTTATCTGCAGGAAGGCTGGGGATAGGAGTTGTGGAGAGCCTTCTCTTCTGTCAATTCAGTGCTGTAATAGCGATACGAAATCAAGCTTAGAAACACAAGAAAGTGAACCCATAGTTTAAAAACACTTCCAGTCAATAAAGTCTCAATAAAAAGCCTGCTTAAACAAAAAAGTTTTTAAGAGTCCGCAGAGTCAGCTAAACATAATTGTAGGGCAAGTCTGTTCCAAAGTCTTGATGCCACAGACTGAAAGGCTCTGTCCCCCCTCGGTCTTTAATCTTGTACGAAGAACAAGAGGGTAGAAAAAACTGTGCAGATCCTGGCCAGTTAGTGCTCCGTATGTAGGTACAAGAATTTTTAAATGGGTCTTAAAATCTGCTGAGTGTAATCTAATGACAGAAACGCTTGACTAATTGTCTACAGTTCGGGCAATGATGTCATATGTTACAAATTAAAAGATAAAATGCTGATTGATAGATGTGAATGAAAGTCAAGAGAGGAATTAAATATTACACAAAGACTTTAAACATCGGATTTAGCAGTTGAACAAAAAGATTAGAAGGAACTAGTAACTTCTAAAGAGCTAATTACTGACCTGGGTATAACAGTAGAGTAGGATGGGAGTAGCTGGGAGTAGTAGCTGGCAAGGCTTAATAGACATATATAGCTGAATGTTATCGGCATATAAATAACAAATGTCAGAAGAAGACTGAATGATGCAGTCTAAAGGATAAAGAAAGAAAGAAAATTATTATAGTAGCAGAACTGAACCTTATGGAAACCCACAAAGTACGTTAGGCAATGTTAGAGGAGAGTTAATTTAGGTTACAAAATATCAAAGGCTGCACTGTAGTCAAGGAGAAGCAATACAGAACAAGTCCCTGACCAAAACCCATTAAAACATTATTATAAACCTTCAAAAGAGCAATCTCCGTTGAGTGCTGCTTTTTAAAACCAGTCAAAAATCTGTAATTTGCATAATAAAGATCAAATAGAGAGCAAACCCTCTGAAAAAGTGGAAAAAGTTTAACACAATCCTCAAAGAAGTAAAAGCTGTACCTTAACACTGTCACTAACACAATTTAAAATGCACAACCTTTACTGTGAAACTTTTCCCACATTTCAGTGTCACAGTGTTTGCAGAGTAGCTTGCAAGTGCTGGTAGATAAGTTAGCATCTACCGTGGAAACACTGGTAACCATGACAGTCTGCTGGTGACCAACAGAGTGGGAGGTTTTCTTTGCTGGCTTATCACTGCCAGCAAGATAACATAGCCTTTAGTAGTCCCACAGTTCAGTCCCCCATATTTCAATAAAATGCATCTGCAGTTCCCAGATAACTGTATAGTCCTACTAATATTGTATCTCCATGGGTGTTTCTTGCACATTACTGCAGCCCCAAACCTTTCTAGTTATTACCCAGTGAGATTACAAACGTCTGATACAGTCGTATTGTTTAATCATCTTTAACCTGCAGGTTCCTTAGTACAATGTCTGTGTTATAGTCATCTACCAATTGGCTGTCCTTCATGTCTACTATTTGATCTACTTAACAGCACATTTATATGCGCACTATTGGTTATTTTTCAATCAATGAAGTAATTTTTCAACCAAAATGGCAGAAATGCAACTTATAATATCGAATATTTGCTTATAATCACAGCATTTTACACTGGCATTTTTTTTAATTTTTTTTTTACATTTTTACCTTTTGTCCTATTGAATCAGAGTGGGCTGATTCAGAACACCTGCAATATGATTTCATCCATTTCTGATGGTGAGTCACATCTCTGTTTCTCAGAATTATAGAGAAACAGAAATAAGTCAATCTTAACATGACGGTTCGAAAAAAAAGGTAAATCAAAACAAAATTGCCCTGCTTATATTGTAAATTCTGCATCGGAAAGCCTTTCTGAATGACTTGCAGGTATGTTTGAATTGGGGGTACTATTTTTCATTTTGAAGTAATGAAATATTTAAGGGGCAGAGAGAAGTCTGTGCAAAAAGCTTGACCTTCATAGCAGAAAGTCAGCCCTGTTATTACAGTATTTATATGGCTGTCCCAACTCACGCCAGCATGGATATAAAAATATTTAATTACTCAATTAACTGAGGTGGAATATGACCCTGTGGGAAACAGGTGAGGGAGTAGGGCATACGTGCCCGGATTCAACAATGGAAGAAGAGCACAAATGAACACTGCAAAGGAGAGCGTGTTAATTTATATGGTGGCATTTGAGGAAAAATGCAGTTAAAGTTTCAGTCATCTTCCTGAGACACTTCTACATGTGAATGAAACTGACAGAAGAACAATGCAAGGCTCAGTGGATGGACGCCAATGGATCCCTAAATGGATGCAAGTGCTGTATTGTTTTCAGTTTGTAAAAAACAAAACAAAGCATTTTTTAAAAAGCCCAGTGCATTGAGAACATATTCTGCCTTTAGCTCTGTCACTGCATTTCACCCGTGATGTTATGGATTTTTGGGGGAAGAGAACATTTATATCCCAGATGGGGGCTCTAATGTGGCCAGATTCAGTTCATTATCGATTGTTCCTCTTTTAACTGCACCGAAAGCGTTCAAAGGAGCGATGAGAAAGGGATTACCGTCAAAAGGGCTGGAATGAAACTTTCATAGGAGCGGTTTGCTATTCCTTAACGCTCAAAGCTAGTTTGAAAGTAAAATTTGGAATTTACATTTCACGTCGCTTCCCTAACTGGTTTGAGACTGCCAAGTCCGGCGGGGTAAGAGCTTGTGTGAGAACTCACAGATATCGAGGATATTTTTGGATAACAGAATAATACACAGGGTTTTATTTTACAGTCATTCCAATGAATACTACATCAGCTAGAATTATTAGATGTAAAACTACATAAGTAGGCGTAGATTTACTAACAGATCATTTAACTGTACTGCAAAATCATAAAAAAAAAAAATCTCTTTCACCCATGAGGACCTTGCAAATGAAAATTATTGCAAACACCTTTAATACCTTTGACTATCTCAGTTAAGTAACTAAACAATACATTTTAAAGTCAGCTCCAGGCTTTCCTTCTGTGTTTTCTTTGAAATATGAGGTCTGACACTGGCTGCTAAGTACAGTTTCTATTGTGTTTCATAATCGTATTTGACAATATGTGTATCATGGGCTGATGATGAGTACAAAGGCAGAAAAAAAACAGAAAAAAAACTAATTGTAATTTGCAATTCTACAGGGGAACTCATTAGAGTCAAAGCTGACAAAAGTCACACTTTTCTCTAAGAAAAAAAACATTCTGACTCCAGCAGACATTGATTAATCATCTCTTGAGGAGTTTGAAGGTCCATTCATAAAAACGCTGCTCCGTTCCACAGATTTTATGGGAGAGATTAATCATGTTTTGATTTGTTAAAAGACTGCTGACTTGAAGCCGTCATAGAAACCCATTTGATCTTTTCCCCCCACTTTTCTATTAACCACACTTGTGCTGACTACAGACAAATTTTACTGTCAAAAACTTCTTTTTTTTATGCCCAGATTCAAGATATTGCTAAACAGAAAAGAAGCCATCAGTAACATGAATTAAAATTATAGCTTACCAAGCTCACTCATGGTCCATCTGTCCACCCACCCATCCATCCATCCATCCATCCATCCATCTTCTTCTGATTATCCAGTTCAAGGTCATGCCGGGGTTAAGGCCTATCCCATTCGTGATAGGGCAGGGGTGTCCAACTCCAGGCCTTCAGGGCCGGTGTCCTGCAGGTTTTAGATCTCACCCTGGGACAACACACCTGAATCGCATGATTAGTTCATTAGCAGGCCTCTGGAGATCTTCAAGACATGTTGAGGTGGTAATCTAACCATTTAAATCAGTCGTGTTGGATCAAGGACACATCTAAAACCTGCAGGACACCAGTCTTCGAGGCCTGGAGTTGGACACCCCTGTCATAGGGCAAGAGGTAGGATATTGCCTTGATATGTCTTCAGTCTATCTCAGGGCTCAGTTGTGTCTAAGAAATGAAAATTGATTAAAAAAAGTTTAATCAATGTTTTTCCCCTAGAGAAAGAAAGAAACTCGTATTCGATTTCCATTTTAGGTATAGGACTGACTGTAGGCAAGCCCAAGAGACTCTCAGGTATTTGGTTCAAAACTGATGTCCTGGGTTTATCGTTTGAAAATTATGAAATACTTTATGTAATTGCATGGCAGGTATCCCATTGCTTTATGATGTTTCTTGCCTAGATGTAGAAAGACTTCAATGTCTTCAACAACGAGCCTATTCTCATATTTTGATTCACATATCAAAATATTTCATTTTGGCTATAAAGCTTTCATGTTTACACAGCCTGGAACAAAATGGGTTTGGAGCTCTGTGGATAGTGTCCACAGCTGTACAGTGGGTGTTTTATCATTGATTCTTAATCAATCCTGTCAATGTGGCTGTATTGAGCAACAAGTATGCCCGTATGGAAAAGTCCAGCCTTTCACCTCTGCTAATTCCAGTCAATTAACTCAACATTTACTTAAATCATATTTTATGTGTTGCTGCTTTTGGGATCATTTTTAATGACATTACTAGGAAAGTGAAATGGCTTGCTCTCTGATACGGCTCATCCAAAAGGTCTTTTCAGTATTTTCGGGGAGTAAAACTTTCCACCCTTCTGTCTAAAAATGGTGAATTCTGAGCAAACAGAACCCAAACGTAGTGGCATTCAAAATTTTTGAGGCTTTAGGTGATATAAAATGCTTTAACCCATACGTCTGGGTTATGTATTTGAGCATATAATTGTCATTTTTCTCATCAGCTCTCTGGAGCAACAGCAATTTTATCTGCCTTGACTAATTTATTAACTTACGAAGAAATAGATTTGGTGTATGCATCAGCTTTAAGGATAAAAAAATAAAAAGTAGGAATCTGAAGTTCTCTGTTAATATATTGGCAGTAACTCAGTACTACATAGAAAACTGTTAACAGTTATCAAAGTTAAGATCAGACTCAATTACATGCAACATAACTTCTCTATGAAGCCCTTGGGTTTAGCAGGCAGTCTGAGTCAAGGTTATGAATGTCAGATTTTATAGCGTTCAATAAAAATAATGACTTTATAGTACTGAATGTAAATACACTAAAAAGGGGATTGAGAGCATAACACATCTAAGTAATATCTGGCTCATTCTCTGGACCGCAGTATTTGATAGATTTTCAGATGTATCAGTGTTGCCAACATTACTCCGAGGACTAGGAAAAGGTATACATTTATATGACAGTTGTGGCACTATCACAATGTAAGCAGCACATTCCAGTTGTCTTATGTAGCAGTTAAAGCCTCTTAACATCCTGATTAGCTTTTATTAGCTATGAAATAAGCAATTTATTTCCACACAGATACAGAAAGCACATGAGCTTTTGCAGATTTTACCTAGAGAAACTTCATGTGGCAGTAAAACGCTGTATGAATTTTACCCTGACACGTCCCTAGTATAAAGTCTGTGGAGAGCAGGTAACTGTCCCGATAGCAAGATAATATGTTAGATAGTCACAACCCATCTCCAGCTCTACTTACTAAATGTGTGAAGGAGCAAATGTAAGCAACGTCCAGACCACATTTTCTCTATCTGGCCCGGAATTCATGATAGCAAAGGATTCCCAAAGGATACTACAGTAGGAGTATCACTTGCTGAGAACATGCTTTCCCCCCTCGGTATCATGTAGCCCAGGGCTTTGTAAGGAGATAACTGAAATGGTATTTCATATGAATGTATTAAGCCACAAAGACTCAAATCCCATGACAGAGGTATGATCAGAAATACATTACCCCCGCAGCCTTCCACATTTCAGCATACATTAGCATAAACAGTGTAAGCGCTAACTTAGATGTAGCGCTAACATCTATTTTTTTGTTGTTTTTTTGCCAACTTTATTTATAATTTTCCAATATGACAAAAGTACAGAAAAATATAACTCGAATTGCGATTACAAACACTGCCATAGTGAAAGTGGTTGCGCCACGCAGTGGCAAACCAGTTGGTTGCAGGAAAATGTGTAATCTATGGGCACAAACAAACAAAAAAAAAAACTACCATGTGAACAAGGCAAAAAAACAAACAAACAAGTCACAAAGACTCAAATCCCATGACAGAGGTATGATCAGAAATACATTACCCCCACAGCCTTCCACATTTCAGCATACATTAGTATAAACAGTGTAAGCGCTAACTTAGATGTAGCGCTAACATCTCTGCGCGTTCACCACAGTTCTTCAACTCGATGGTCGGCTTGATGAACAAGAATCACAGGCAGTTCACGAACTCTGACCTTTGATATGTTAAACATTTCATAACTGCCACTTCACAACAGCATGACAAATGTTTGCAAGCTACGGCAAAACAGTGATTGTCACGCACTAGAAGCTAACCGAAAGGAGAGCTTGTGTGCATTCACTGTGCATCATACAGCATTTGGAAGGCAGTCTTACCCAAACCAATTTGTTTGGGAGGACTAATGCCAGACAGCTGCGCAATTACACCTCAGCACAAAGCTAAGCCAATCGACTAAAGACAGTAATGGCTTGCATTGATATGCCTGTATCTGTCTGAACAGTACCCACACACTGAATTGTCAACATAATGTCACACTCGCATCTCAGGTTGAGCAGTGAAGCAGTTTTATTTATTTTTTTCCTCTCCAGCGCTTGTTACTTGATAATGAAAGCGAGATGATGGCAGTGAAATGCACCCGTATTAATCTCTCAGCTTTTTCTACCATGACAGCACAATTTTCAGTGCCTCCTCGAACGATCAGCCGCCTCAGTGTATATGTCCCTCGGAGCAGATGCAGAGTATGCTCGCATCTCCCAGATCCAATTTGGATATAATGTTTAACGTCTGTCACTGTGAAAAAGGCAGAGAGGTGGAATCTTGGTGACACCAGACAAACTTTGGAAGGCATTTAATATTTCTGGATTTTTCTTTAGAGTTATGTGGCACGGGTAAGCTCACTGTTGCTAGACTCAAGTGAATAACTGGTTTTAGGGGGAGGCTATGGATACCCACACATTAATCTTGAAATGACTGGCATGCTTTGGTTTGTGCGTCATTGTGGAGCTATCAGATGGATTTCAGAAATTTCTCTTTCTATTGATTATTTTCAGCTTTCCTATTTGCTTCTGTAAATTGAATGCAGCCCAGAAATCTCCACTCATACTGGAACATTAATCTCTTTTCTTTTTAGACTGCACACTTTTTTCGCATTGAATTCTTGGAGCCTCAATGTGCAAGGTGGCATTTCTTTTTCTGGACGGCATTTTGTAGTAAACAAAATAATAAAACTCACACGCTTGGGATTATTCCCACATGGCATTATGGGTTATGCAGATGCAATTCAAGAGCTTTGTGCAAGTTAAATGATAGTTTCATGTTAATGTTCTTTCTGTGCCAATGCTACCCAGTGGTTTCCAGACTCATGTCTACCTGTTGCAGTTTTTCACAGTTAGGATTTTCTTGTTTTTTTTTCTCTGCCTCTGTTATCGTAGTATATTTGCAGTCAAGTCACAAAGAAATTCTTTGTAGTAAAATGAAAGCGAGAGTTAAAAATGGCCATCTTTCTACAGCAGAAAATCGGCCCAAATACAACTTGCTGCCTAATTTTATGGGAACAGCTCCCAATCAACCATCACTGTTGCTTTTTCACAGAAAGCACAATTATTTACTCACAAAGTGAATAATTTTGTAAAAGCTATAAAGTCAAACTCTAGCAAAATGAGGAAACTGCAGATTTTTGGGGGATTATTTTTGGTTGGAGTTTAGACTATCCTGTGAGCTTGGTAGGTTGACGTTTGATTACTTTAATATTCTGACAGTAAGGCTGATTCTTCTGGAGTTTTTTCCTGTCTTCACTACATCATAATCCAAGTTAAAAGATTCAGTTTTCCGATTTGATTTCAGTGTTACATTAGTGTGTAGAGACTGCAATTGCCAAGAGCCGCCGATATCGACTTCAGCCAGTTTCAGTTTTCTTTCTATGAACTGACAACATGTATGAAAAAAATAACTTCTTAAACTTTTATTCAGTCCATCCTCTTCCCCTTCTCCTTACAGCCCCACATATCCAGGGTCATGGGAGCCTCTCCCAGCTGTTTTACGGTGAGAGGCAGAGCACACCCTGGACAGGTCGCCAGTTAATTTAGAGTTACCAATTAACCTAACCCCACTAACTGCATGCCTTAGACTTAGAGCTTTTTATTGTCATTGCGTGGTTTCTTGCACAGCGAAATTGGATAGCTGGACCATAAAAGGTTCAAAAGTAAAGAAAAGAAAACAATATACAATGAGAGAAAAAAATAAAAAGCAATATCTATGTACATATGTATACATATATGTGTCTTTGTTCTGTGGGAGGAAGCCAGAGTACCCAGAGAGAACCCGCAGTTTCTCAAACAATTAAACAACTGAAGATAACGTGTTCTGCTCTTGGGAAGAAGTGCAAATAATAAATGAGTCACTGTGCACCTTTACCTGACTTATGGCCTGCATTTGTATAGCGCTTTAATCAGTCCCTAAGGACCCCAAAGCGCTTTATACTACAATGGCAAGCTACATTGTAGCCACAGCTGCCCTGGGGCGCACTGACAGAGGCGAGGCTGCCGGACACTGGCGCCACCGGGCCCTCTGACCACCACCAGTAGGCAAACACGGGGTTAGTATCTTGCCCAAGGATATTTGGCATGTAGCCAGGAGGCAGCCTGGGATCGAACCACCGACCTTCTGATAAGTGGCTGACCTGCTCTGCCACCTGAGCTACAGCCACCCCACACACAATGTTACTATGCTAAACAAAAGCAGGTGGAACAGAAATATATGGTAAAACAAATTTCAGATACTTGCACCGTTTCCAGTATGTAAGGGCATCGACTCCCGTCTTTGTTATTTGTCTCTGTAATTTTCATCATAACTGCAACACATACTGAGGCTGCTGGCTCGTGGTTGGCTCTGAGCTCTGGATAGCGTTAGCCGCTTTTCCTTATTAGTCTCTTTAAAATATTACACTGGCTAACTGAAGTGTGTGATTGGGTTTGTTTTTACAAATGTTTTCATGGTGGTCCCCCTGCAGTTTATCAAAAATGGTCTGATTCTGGTCAATAATTCAGCTCTAGTCTTATTGTATTATTTGAATTCTGCACCAAAGGTGTAAGACAGCAAACACACACATTTACATAAGTTATTAAACTTATTTTATACATTTTCTGGGCCAATGCTTCATTCTCAGACTCATCCCTATCCTGAAAACAATGATTGTCAGAAACATCTTTTTTTAGTGACCCCAGTCAATCCTATTTTGCAGTCTGTAAATGCTGACTGGAATAGAGGTCCTCCACTGCAACAGCAGCTGCACTCAACTGTGAACGTAAAGTCCACTTAAAGTTCACAACTGTAGCTTTTAAAAGAAAATTATGTAATCTTTTTTTAAATGACTTTTTTTTTTTACATTTCTTCAGTTAAACTGAAAGACACGGGAGAGGAGCTGCTGCTATTTAAAGAAGTTGTAGTCACGGTGTTCAAATGCCTTTAAGCTCGCCAAAAAACTTTGTTATGCCGTGCATGGTGTCGCTTTAGCGTTCAGCGATAGTCCTTGATTTCTTCTCTTCTGGGAATAATGGTGTTTCCAGTTAGCAAGTTAGAAGAAAATATAAAAAAATGTCATATACAGTGGGGCAAAAAAGTATTTAGTCAGCCACCGATTGTGCAAGTTCCCCCACCTAAAATGATGACAGAGGTCAGTAATTTGCACCAGAGGTACACTTCAACTGTGAGAGACAGAATGTGAAAAAAATCCATGAATCCACATGGTAGGATTTGTAAAGAATTTATTCGTAAATCAGGGTGGAAAATAAGTATTTGGTCACCTCAAACAAGGAAAATCTCTGGCTCTCACAGACCTGTAACGTCTTCTGTAAGAAGCTTTTCTGTCCCCCACTCGTTACCTGTATGAATGGCACCTGTTTGAACCCATCATCTGTATAAAAGACACCTGTCCACAGCCTCAAACAGTCAGACTCCAAACTCCGCCATGGCCAAGACCAAAGAGCTTTCGAAGGACACCAGGAAAAGTATTGTAGACCTGCACCAGACTGGGAAGAGTGAATCTACAATAGGCAAGCAGCTTGGTGTGAAAAACCAACTGTGGGAGCAATCATCAGAAAATGGAAGACATACAAGACCACTGATAATCTCCCTCGATCTGGGGCTCCACGCAAGATCTCATCCCGTGGGGTCAAAATAATCATGAGAACGGTGAGCAAAGATCCCAGAACCACACGGGGGGACCTGGTGAATGACCTGCAGAGAGCTGGGACCAAAGTAACAAAGGTCACCATCAGTAACACACTACAACGGCAGGGAATCAAATCCCGCAGTGCCAGACGTGTTCCGCTGCTGAAGCCAGTGCATGTCCAGGCCCGTCTGAAGTTTGCCAGAGAGCACATGGATGATACAGCAGAGGATTGGGAGAATGTCATGTGGTCAGATGAAGCCAAAGTAGAACTTTTTGGTATAAACTCAACTCGTCGTGTTTGGAGGAAGAAGAATACTGAGTTGCATCCCAAGAACACCATACCTACTGTGAAGCATGGGGGTGGAAACATCATGCTATGGGGCTGTTTTTCTGCCAAGGGGACAGGACGACTGATCCGTGTTAAGGACAGAATGAATGGGGCCATGTATCATGAGATTTTGAGCCAAAACCTCCTTCCATCAGTGAGAACTTTGAAGATGAAACGAGGCTGGGTCTTCCAACATGACAATGATCCAAAACACACCGCCCGGGCAAGAAAGGAGTGGCTCCGTAAGAAGCATTTGAAAGTCCTGGAGTGGCCTAGCCAGTCTCCAGACCTCAACCCCATAGAAAATCTGTGGCGGGAGTTGAAAGTCCGTGTTGCTCGGCGACAGCCCCAAAACATCACTGCTCTCGAGAAGATCTGCATGGAGGAATGGGCCAAAATACCAGCTACTGTGTGTGCAAACCTGGTAAAGACCTATAGTAAACGTTTGACCTCTGTTATTGCCAACAAAGGTTATGTTACAAAGTATTGAGTTGTATTTTTGTTATTGACCAAATACTTATTTTCCACCCTGATTTACGAATAAATTCTTTACAAATCCTACCATGTGGATTCATGGATTTTTTTTTCACATTCTGTCTCTCACAGTTGAAGTGTACCTCTGGTGCAAATTACTGACCTCTGTCATCATTTTAGGTGGGGGAACTTGCACAATCGGTGGCTGACTAAATACTTTTTTGCCCCACTGTATTTCTGCAGCTTTTTATCTTCTTATAATGCAACATAAAGCAGCGTTATAGCAACTAGTGAGATGAATTAAGAGGCTGGCCAGCTCACAAAGTAATTCCAGGCCCTTTGCTGAGGTAGACTGGCATTTGTTACAGCTTTTTATAACGCTAGCCTCTTTGCTGTGGACTCATTTCTCTTCCAGTTGCTGCTTTTGTGACAAGTGTTGAATGCAGAATTTCCCGTGCAAGCAAAACTAATTACAGCTACAATTGTAACTGAAGGCTCCACAGAAATAAACACCTGACAGCCACAGAATCAATTACATGACGCTACACAGCAAACTTACACACACTCGCCACTTTGTTAGGTACACCTGTTTAACTGCTCATTAAGGCAAATGTCTAATCAGCTGATCACATGGTAGCAGCTTAATGCATTTAGGCATGTGGACAAGACTGCCTCAAATTCAAACTGAGCATCAGGATGAGGAAGAAAGGTGATTTAAGTGACTTTGAGCATGGTATGTTTGATGGTGGCAGATGGTCTAGTTTGAGTATTACAGAAATCTCTGACCTACTGGGATTTTTCCACAGAGTGACCTGAAAAAAGTGAGCAGCAGTTCTCGGAGTGAAACTGCCTGTTTGGTGCCAGAAACGCAGATGAGGACAGTCAGACTGCTACAAGCTACTGGGAAGTAAAATAAGTCAGAAAACCATTTGTTACAACCAAGGTACGAAGAAGAGCATCTCTGAATGGACAGCACATTGAACCTTGAAGCAGGCGGGCTACAGCAGCTGAAGACTGTGTGCCAGAAACTGAGGATACAATTCACACAAACTCACAAAAATCTACGATCTGATGACTCAGTTTCTGCTGTGACATTCAGATGGTACAGTCAGAATTTGGTGTAAACAGCATGAAAGCATGGATGGATCCTGCCCTGTATCAATGGTTCAGATTGCTGCTGGTGTAATGGTGTGAGGGATATTTCTTTGGCACACTTTGTGTGCCTTAGTACCAAATGAGCATCACTGAAACACCACAGCCTACCTCAGTGTTGCAGCTGACCCTTTATTCCTTTATGACCGCAGTGTACCCGTCTTCTAATTTCTGCTTCCAGCAGTATAACACACCATGTCACAAAGCTCAAATGATCTCCCACTGGTTTCTAGAACATCTAAATAGGTTCACTGTATTCAAATGACCTCCCCAATCACCAGATCTCAACCTAAGTGAGTACTTTTTCAACTAAGGAGCGCTATGAAGAGTTAAAGTAGTTCTGAAGGCAAAAGGGAGCTAACCCTGCAATGCTCTGTCCTTTGGTTTGGACCAGTCCTTTATTTATCGTCTCCAGTTGGTCCAAAATGCAGCTGCTCATTTGCTGACTGGTATTAAATGGAAGAAGCATATAACCCCAGTGTTGATCTCTTTACGCTGGCTTCCTATTACTTAGAGGATCCCATTAAAATTTTACTTTTTGTTTTTAAATCAGCACCTCCTTATTTATCTGAGCTCCTATCTATTCATGCTCCAGAAAGAACCATGAGGTCTAGTTCAAAACTAATGTTATCCATTCAGAGGAACTGAAAAATGTCTTGCAGCATCAGAACCTGGCAGGTCCCAGACTCTGCTGCTAAATATTAGATCTGCACATTTTAAATCTCTAATGAAGACGAATGTTTATGGACTGAGTTTTAGCACGTGTTGACTCAAACATTTTTGGTTTTAACAGCCTTAGTCTTTGGTGTTTCCAGTTTTTTTACTGTCTTAATGTATTATTCTTTCTCCTTTTTATTTTTATTGCATCGTTGCCGTGCATTTTCCTTATTTTAGTTGTTGTTTTTTAGTTTGTAAAGCACTTTGTGTAGCACAAGCTGCTGTGTTACTCTTCAAAGAGTCTCACATAGTCCTAATCCGGCTTTACCAGTGGTCTTCGTGACATTAGACATTAGTTCATTGACATGCATATGTTTCGGACAGGACATTCAGACAGGATGAGCAAAGTAAAGTAAATGAGCGCTTCACTCGCGCTCATTTACTGACATCACCAGCTGGAGATGTAACATTAATATTAATAGGCTGTCACAAAATAACCGACTCTGTTGGAAGCCGGCAAAAGATTCTTTACCAGATGCGGCTTTGGACGTTATCAAGCTCGACATTCTTCGCGTTTTCATTCTTGCTACGGGTTTCCTTACTCTGTAGTGACATGAACCCTCCTAAATTTTCAACCACATGCTTTCCAAACTTTCACTTATACTTGCCAATACTTGCCAGAAGTCTAGTGTAGGGAAGAAGTAGAAGACAAGTATGGAGAACAAAAAATGTGACAAACTTGCAAATGTGGCAGATTCACGTTATTAAGATCAGACATCATGTGCAATTATTAGATCCCCAGGTAATAGTAATCCCGTGCAAAAAGGAGTTTTCATCTTTAAACACTTTCTGTGTTCAGTCCAACTTGACACTGGATTGCTATAAACTGGAAATGACTGAGGTCGAGTTCAGTGCCGGCTTTTCTCTGTGAGTGCACCTTGGCTAAGGAGGCACTTTACAGCTTTGTCAGTCTGGAGTGACAGTGAAGCCATGTGCAGTGTAATCGCGAGCCGCCGTGTCACCTTGAAAGACAACACGTAAGACGTAGCGCTGGAATTATAATGCCTTTCTGTTTGCCTCTGCTGATTCTTTTCTCAAAGTTTTCAAAGAATCGATAGGAATAAAGCACTTTGGACTAACAGCTTCTCAAATAACGTTGTTTTGCTGCATTGTGCACGTACACACCGAGGCTGGGATTGGATTTCTGTCTTACTCACAGGTTTAAAACGTAGAAAGAGACTGCGGATGCAAGGCAGAGGCAACAATAAAAAGTGGCTCTGACTTTAGGTAAAGACTCGACTACGATATTTCTCCTAAAGGTTGTCTGCCTTTCTCTGTTATCTTCTCTTCCTCTTACTCACTCTCTTATTCTCACTGTAGCTTTCTCTCGCTCTCCCACACCTTTTTCCCAGGACCATTTTGTGACAGAAAACATTACCGCCATTATAGATAGCTAGATACTGTTCGCTGGGTGTCAAAAGAATCAGATTGATCACATGGTACGACAGAAGTGTTGCGCTTTGGCAGAGGGGACAGTCAGAAAGGCATAAAATAATAGGGTGCTCGCCAGGCCTGACAGATAACTTGGAAGAAGCCATACAATAGGCGAGCAACATGGCTGAGCCCCACAATAGAACAAGCAGGAAATGGCTTTGCATTTCAGCCGTCCTCTCATTTCAGCTGACATCCCAGATAGCATATGTCACACTGTAGAAAAATATCTACGCGAGGGTACGGTGAGTCACAGCAGCACGCAGCCAGTGAACTCCTATTACAGCCCAACCTGCAAAATGTGCAGATACGTGAAAAAAAAAAACCCTCAGTGGTTACCTTTGGTCTTTTCCAATGTGAAACAATTCCCTGATTTATGCTCAATTAGCTTTTAATTAGAAATCTATCTCATTTGAATGGAAACATCAATCCTCGTCCAAAATAAGCAATTTATCTGCAATTATAAAACCCATTAAAGCATAATTAGAGTTTCACACTAAAAATCACATCAGGGTAAAACGGAGCATTTCTCAGTGTATTTTTATTTTTTTAATGCAGGGTGGAGTAGTGCCATCTTCTCTAGTGAAGGAGGTTTCATGGTGAGGCGTCGTTAGAGCTCAGTCTTGTATTGATTAGACCAACAGGAAAAAAAATGGTAATGCTGGTTATTCCTCATGTAGATTATTCAGGATGGAAGTGTTGGCTGGGATAGTCCTCCACCCTGGTTTGGACTGGTGTAATAATTTAGGTGGATTGGCGTATTCTGGTGATATTTTAACTTTTCGATCAAAAGGTTGACATTTCTAGGTTTGCATATGTTGTCATCAGGTCAAAATTTCATTTTTTTCCAGTCCTTTAATGAACAAACATTGGCATCAATGTGAAAATATACAATGCCAAAAAATGTTTTACTTGTTGCTTTTTGTTGTGTGATGAACTTTTGAGTTGGACAGCTTGATTGGTGCATTTCTGATTATGGCAGCTTGGCCTTGCTGTCATATAAAAAACAGCAATCATTCGAAACGATCATTTTCTGTATTACTTGCATTCTGTCACATTGTTGCCCATGAAGTTTGGCCCAGTCTTCTTTATAGCATTGCTTCAGTGCATTGAGGTTTGTGGACATTCATCTATGCACAGCTCCGTTAAGGTCCAATCATCCCAACATTTCGATTGGGTCAAAGTCTGGTCATTGAGTGGGCCGTTGCAAAACCTTGATTCTTTTTTTTCTTTTTTTTTGTGGTTAATCCACAAAAGTTTGGGCCAAATTTTAGTTGTTGGACATGTAACTTCCCATTTGACTCTACAATCCTTTGGTAGAGTTTATGGTCTACTCAATGGCTGAAAGGTGCCCAGGTCCTGCAGTGTGACTGCAAACAAGCCCAAATCAATACCCCTCCACCGCCGTGCTAACTGCTGGTATGATAGTCTTGATGGTCATGAGAATTTGCATAATTAAGATTAAGGAACTGACCTCCCAGCCCATTGTTCCTTCAGTGGGCTGGTTTCAGTCATTACTGTTTATAAGATTGGGGAAACCTGCAGTCAGCTGAGACTGAAGAAGTCACTTGGATGAGTGACGAAACGTTTCTCCCACAAAACGCTACGTCCAGATGAACAGAATCAACTTTTGGAGATGCTGGTATGATAGGTGTTTGTGCTAATTTGCTATGTTTGGTTTTCACCAAAAGTGATCAAACACCTCTGCTTAGGTGTGGTCAGACATTGTTTCAGAAGTCTTTTTACAGAAAGAAACTTTCACAATTCAAACAAGCCTAACTTTAATATTTAACATGCTGAATTGTGATGATTTGTGGGGTGAAATTGTTAAGACATTAACTCCTGAGAAGGTTGTGACATTGGGTTAACATGCACCTGAATGCTTCAAGCCAGCAAAGTGCCAAATCATCTGCTTGTATAGAGGGGCTCACACTTTCTGATGATTTGTTAATCAAAGTCGTGCCCAAATTCATGGGCTGCATCCTCCTGAGGACCCGGCCTTCGCGGTCTTCGTGGGCCGAGTCCTCAGAAGGTCGGGTAGGCCGGAAGTAAACGGCTGTGAAATTGGACGGTCTAGCCTTCTGATTTGCGTCACCGCTGTCTCGGTGGAGTTTAATAAACGCAGCCGTCTGCTCCTTGCTATCTAAAATATAACAGGACACTGGCGTAAATTCTCGACCATCTCACACTTCTGTTTAATCAGTTTTCTGTTTGACGTTTATTCAGCTGTGTGAAAACCACCCGAGGGATTAATCAAGTTTTATTTTATCTAATCTAATCTAATAACTTTAATCTCAGCCAAACAGATTTACTCATGAACAAATAAAACACTGAAAAAAGACAAACAATAACATTTTTAGGTTGTCTAAGTGACTTATATATTATGTTTAACCTGAGTAGCGAAAGTCCGCGGTGATCTGAAAATGATGTGCCGGGAGTTGTGCCGTTCTCTGCGGCTCTAGTGACCCTCGAGCTCCCGGCTTGCTATCGAGCTGGTGGGTAGCAGGCGTCTCCAAAAACATCGAAGCACTTTTGCAAATATGCGATACCTTGATAAACTGAGCAAATATTTGAAGTTTACACACCCAAATTCTCGCCTGAAAATATGTTTATTTTGTGACCCAGAAAGATTCATAAGAGTAATTATAAAACTCAGTAGCAGCCGCCATTGCCAGAAACTGGAGTTTGGCTGGGCCGCGCTATAAATTCTGGGATATGGTGGGCCACGAAGGACACACCCGACCCATCCTTCAAATTCGGGGAAAAGGAGGACGCATTCGTTGGCTGCATTCGAAGGAGTCTACGAATTTGGACAGCCTTCGGAGCGTCGCTGTGACGTAATGGGTCTACAAATGCGTCCTCAGGAGGATGCAGCCTATGAATTTGGACACGACCCAAGTGCATTTGATTAGCAGCATCAAACTCTTGCTCGCCCCTTTTATGTCCTATAAAAGCAGTGAAAGCATCCCAATCCATCGAAGGTGACGTTTGCTGGCTCTAGCCTTCTATCTGACACATTTAAATCACCAACTGTGAGCTTCAAAATGTACAAATAAATAAAAGCAAATCTTTTGGCAAAGTTTTATGACTATTGATTTCCATTGAAAGTCAGATGGTGAAATTAATGGACTGATTGCGAAATATCTGGTGAACGCAGTCAATCCTGCACAGGGCGTTAGATTGATCAAACCATATTTTCCATCTTCTAAACGTCACAACCCATCTGTGAAGCGTCAGGAGCTTTGCTGTTCTAGCTGCAGGAGCAGCAGCAGCAGCATGTCCTGCAGTAAAACCCACAGGCTTCTCCCTCGCTGTGTGTGTGTGCGCGCTGCCGTTTCGCCCCTCCTGTCATAAAAACACTCTCCTAGCACCATTTAACCTTGAGCTGTTGCTACTCAGGCACATATCACCTTTGCAGCCCCTTTGGCCGTGGACATCAATCAAAATGTCCACTGCGGTTTAGGCTGAAACAGCAATTTCAAGAGATTGATTGAATTTTATCTTGATTTCATAAAACATTTAGACAAACCAATTAAAGAGGTGGCTGACCACAGCCACCAGCACTTAATCCATCATGCTGTCAAGGGGATAAAATCATATTGACACTAATGTAGTCAATAGTTGGTGTATTTGTAATTTGGTACAATAAAGTGGAAGTTAATTAGACAAGCCCAAAGAATGAGTCATAATTAATACGAAAATGGCTGCACGCTTGACAACAAGCCTGGATTATTTTAGAACACGGGGTGTAAATTTTTAACCATGTTGATTTTTCGTGCATAACTTGCTTGTCCCCTTTGGCTCCGTTCACTCAATTTCCAATGCATTCTACCTCACAATGCAGCAGGCCAGTGGTGTTATACTGCAGTGCGGTCCAAATATTATAATAAGATGGATGTCTACTGCAAATTTTCCTAGAGGACCAGCTTTCTTGCTCTTGTCCACCAACTGCAGGTGAAATACAGCATGTCCATTAACATGCAGTGGTTCTCCCCGGAGTTAACGGCGTACTCCTGCAGAACTCTTTTCCTCTTTGTTTTAAGGCAGCTCCTTAATTACTAGCTGTCCCATTCAGGTTGTAAATGGTCCTTTATTGCCATTCTGTAATCAGAATAAATCCTCAAGCCTATTCACTGGCCTAGTGCCCCTCCATTGATTTACAAATGACCCATGTATTATTAATCCAATGTTTTCCCCTGTTTTTTACCTCATTATAAGCCCTATCTGCAAGTAAAGGGCACCTCGCCACAGCGTTATCACACATAACAGAGTTTCTCCAGAATTTTCTCCGAGGTTCGTTTTCCGATATGATACTGTGTTGTGTTGATAAAAAAAGAATAGGCAAAGCAGGGCAGCGATATCAATGTTTCCCCCTGCATTTAATATAGAGGATATCACTTTTATCAGCGTTGTTCTATTGTGCAGTCTCTTCTTAGCTTTGACCTCTGTAGAAAGACAAAAGAACAGTGTGACATGCCTTTTAGAAAGGAAATTATGTCTGTGCTGGCAGTGGGCAGTTTATTGGAGGACTTTTTTTTTTAGTTTTTTTAAGACTTCAGATGATTTGATAAATGATACAGGGCTATAAATTTGTTTTAGACACAGTATAAAAGAAGTCAGCGTAACCTTAAAAGCCCACAAGAGTCTTAACATACGGTGGCCCTGAGAGGCCAAATGGACTGCAACTTAAGAAAACACCAGCAGTAAGAAAAACGCTGGAAAAAAAGCACACAAAACACAACGAAAATAGGACAAAACAAAACAGGAATAGGAAAAAACAGATTTCCAAAAGCACAAGTGAAGTGTTTCTGGGGAGACAATAACCCGACGGACCAGTTGCAGGAACCAAAACATGCTAGGTAACTGTGTTTTAATCTCATGATTCATATAATACTGATGGTGGATTTTTAGGCTAATAGGCTAACACGCTTAGCTCTCATCTTTTCTTTCCTCACAAAACTGATAGATCCTCCACTTCTTTTAAGTGTCTCCCAGAGCAATTCTTAACATATTTTGGTTCCTGCAACTGGTTCGTCGGGTTATTGTCTCCACAGAAACACTTCCCTTGTGCTTTTGGACAGCCTTAACAGCCTTAAGCGGGTGTTTTCTTTTTAAAAAATGGCCAACATGGGTACACCACGCTAGTTGTAAAAAAATTGTACATCTGAGTTAATTATCTCAGATGTAAACTACCTGTTTATTTTATTGTGTAATTTTCTCCTTTATTTCCTCTTTTCTGTTGTACAGTGCTTTGTGACTGTATATGTAAAGCTCTTCATACTCTGTTTTTATTAGTTCAAGCTCTCATTTTGTAACTTTATAATCCTGACATTCTCTTGTTCGTTTGAACTACTTTGAAGGAAAAATGTCTCTGTTATTGGTTGGTGTTTTTCAGCTTCCACAGTAGTTTCTTCAGCAGCTAGCAGGTGTTTGCACACGAGTTGCCATCTTTCATGTAAAGTAGGGGCAACTGTGGTGATCTGCCACTGCAGGTGCAATGCTGCGAACTTCTTTGCGACCTAGCAACTGCCAGCAACCACCCTAAAACAAGTCAAGAAAACTACATTTTATTCTAGAGAGCAACCCCCTGGTGGTTGCCAGGGGGTTGCTGAATGGTCTCTTGGACTGTGTTTGGTTTGATACTACAACTTAAAAGCTTTTGGAATTAAAATGAGCCTGCTCATTAAATAGGCTAAGATTAAATTTTGTTATGTTCATGTCACACTACCAATAAGAATGTTATATGACACAAACTGACACTAAGCAGGCCCAAACTTGGACAAAATGTAATACAGCATAAGACAGCAAGGGTGCAGCCCAAAGGGGCTTGTCATTTTAAACTAGGAAAACGTCTCACGGCAACACAGCCTGTGGTTGCAGCTACAGTATTACTAGCCCTTCGATGAAACTGAAGATGGTTATCAAAGAGATCAGTTCCACAAACCACTGGACCAAATATAGGAATTAAATAAGATGTCTTTATTGACCCTGTAGTTTCACATTACAGCCTGAAATGAGATCACAGGAAAGATGGAAGCTCTGATCAATGCCTCAGTGGAGCAGTGAAATTAATAAAAGTCATGGTTGTATTGACAAAGCCTTCGGCAGATAAACGCCGTGTGTGAGACGGTCAAAATTTGTGTTGCACAAAGATTCCTATCGGCCTGTGTAAACTCGTAACATTTGCAACATGCTGCGACTCTGCCTGCACATTGTTTTCTTGTATTCGGACTGAGCAGATTGCAGATGAGTAAAACTCAGACTGCAAGTTGATATAATTGATTAAATTCAAGGTTGAAAAGCGTATTAGCTATCTTAGGTGAAAAGTCTTCACCCGAGTCTTCTGAGTGTCTATAAAAAATTGTAAGGCTCGCTTCAGAAGGATAAAAGTGCCAATAAAGGCAGATAAAAAGGTATGTGTAAACGACCACGGCAGACCCAGTGGCATTTTGATAATTTTTTATTAATCCCTTCACGGTTGCTGTACATTCGCACTCAGAGCTGCAGCTCTCCCGCTGCCAGCTCAACATAACAACAACAACGCCAACCACAGGACCCAGTACAGTATTTAATTCGGCGGCCACAGTATGGAATCAAAGCGTTCACACTAATTCAACGTTTCCATTGTTGGTCTGCAGCCGTTCCATTGCACAAGAAATGTACAGACACTGAACGCAGTCATCAATTCTAATCAACGCATCGCCTCGAGTCCATTGTGCTCCCAGCTTCCTCCTTCAATTAGAGGAGAGCAAATTGGCTTTGAAGCCTGAGAGCCAGCCGAAGCAGTTAATTCTGAAAGTGGGAGTGGCATGCATTGGCCACGTTAACTCATTGATTATCTTGCATGATATCATATTAGACAGGCACATGCATTTAATATTACCTGTAGCTTCTTCTTCTTCTTCTTTTTTCCTTTTTTAGGGCACTCAACATTTAAGTAGGCAAAATGTTCATGAATATTACAGACCACGTCTTCCCGCTGCTCAAACAATGAATAAAAGGGCTCACTGGCTCTTTTTGTACGAAGAGCAAACAGAGCCGAGGCGCTTTACATATCCAGTGATGTGTCAGAGAAATAAATAAATTAGCCCGGTGCTTCTTCAAAAACAAACAGCTGTCAAAAAGTCACTCAGGGGCACCCCACGTGCACCTTTCCCCCCCAGAAATCAAATCTCCGCAAAGAGGATTGTTTTTTATTGTATCCTGTTTTTTTATTGCTCTGTTCCTTTGTATGTTTCCATCTTAGAACCAAATCAAGTCTCTGATTTAATGTGGTGTCTGCTGTGCCGAGTCTCACTACAGAGTAATCCTACTTTAGCTCTAGGATGTGCCTGTGATCTTCGCTTTGAGAGATCCAAGGAGACTTGGCAATAAAAATGTCATTATTATCACGAAGCACCTTGCACTAAATGCAAATAACATAAATTAAGGGGGAGGGAGCATTTTGTAAACAAATAAAACAGTCAAAGATGAAAGCGTAAGAATGTTTCCGCTCTTGTTTTCTGAACAGAGAAACGGGTTGATTTGCATGTCCCCTGCCTCTGAATTCACTGACTGCACGTCTGAAGCGGGAGCGGTGGTAGCTCACTGATGTCGGCTGAGGATTATGTGCACTTTGTAGATTCAACAACAGGCTAAAACTGCTGCTGTTGAATTCACAAGCAGTTTCATGAAAGCCAAGCCAACGGCCTTGTTAACCGAGGACATGCATTTTCTTCCTACATGATGTATTAAATGTTTATTTGACTTCATATTTACCATTTGATTTCTTACCATTTTTTCCTACATATGTTTTAAATCCTGATCACTATAATTTGTACCATATTAACAGAGTAATCAGATTTTATTAGCATTAAAAGAAGCGAGACTCTTTCTGCAAAGTTATCACAATCAAGGGTGTGACAACAGAGCATGATGTATGTTTCGTAAGACTGTGCATCCCAACGCCTGGTTATCTGAAATAAGGAAGGCAGTTTGGTAAGTGTGCTTAATGCTACATCTTAATGCCTTTGAAATGGTTGCTTTGAATATGGAGTTCAGTCTGCAACCATCTGCAGTCACTCGCTGTCTTTAAAGCAAGTCAGTCTGCTATCAGGGTTAGGGGTTAGGGTCTGCTATCAGGCTACTGAGATTTTTAAAAACTCCTGCCAGGGTGGAGATTTTCGAAAACTCGTTTTTTGCGTTTACGTGTGGATGAGGAAAACTGAGATTTTGTCATGCAACGTCAAAGGTGTGCGAAGGTGTCACAACCCAAATCCCGACATTGGTTTTGAATAAATTTACTTTTTTTTAAAAAAAATTTAAATTTATGTATGCTGTATGCATTTTGTTCATTCCTAAGTTGTGAGTCTACACCAACCAAAATACTGTCTTTAGTTATTAACATTTGAAATGTTGAAGACACTTGAAAAGTAACACAAAATTAGCTGCCTTTCCAGAAAAACAAACTTTTTGGAAGTACTTAAGGTTTTGTGAAGGCACAAAACCCTGTTTAGTCTTTCCCTCCCAGGCTTCTAGACTTCTGATTGGCCAACATTTCGTTTTTAGCGTTTACATGTGGTGGGAGATATATTTTCAAAACTGCATGTGTGGACGGGATTTATTTTTTATTCTTTTAAATGAAAACGGAAAATCTCAGTTTTCAAAAATACCCGTGTACGTGTGGAGTTTGTGACTGAAAAGTATGAAGCTGGTAAAAACATGCATCTGTTGGTGATAAAGGTGGTTAGCTGATGAATCTGCAAAAATCACAATTTTGTTGCTGTACGTTTCAAATCTGTTGCCATCAACTGTGCAAACACAGAACTTCACATTAGCTACTTACATTCAGATGCACCCAGAACATCATAAAGTTAGTCCCCTCCTGCAAACAGAGTCACTCAAGTGCTGACTGACTGATTGCAATGTGTTGGCGATATGTCTCTTTATACATTGAAATGCAGTCATTTGCAACAACTCTACAGTTTGAGTCACTGTTTGGAGACAGGTTTCCATCCGCTTGTGGCCAAAATGGTCAACTAGAGTATGAGGGTGTTAAAAGCCTTAAGCCACTTTCTGTTTGTGCTGTACACAGAACTCCACAGTGACGCCACCATCATTTATTGGTTTAAATGGGAAACAATGGTCTCCTATGTGAGGGTGTAATATTTCATTCAGTCTCAAATTTTCTCAGTCTCGTGGAGGATATATGCTACTGGAAATTAATAAGGTGTCTCCAGGACACAAATAGTTTAATATATATTTATTTAAACTTGAAAACACATTAAGGGGTAGCCCCCATTTACAGTGGTGGTAAGCAGTTTATATCTACAATGACAAGCAAAAAAAAAAAATGAATAAAAACAAAACAATATGTGAATCCAGTTAATTCAGGATACAAGATTCTAATGTAAGAAGCAACCACAAAAGTGCTGACAAACATTAAATGGTTTACAATGATGAATTATAAAATGTTTTGGGTCAAACCCATATGGAAAAGAAATAGTAAAAACTTATATGATTTACTCATGAAAGTGGCCACTTTCTCATTACTTTCATATATCGTTTTAGGAAGTATCCAAAACATACAAGTTTCATTATATAATTTTTCAAGGGATCTTATATCTGTTTTCACTCTTGTATGCTTTTCATACAAGTTTCACACAAGACAGATACAAACTTTATAAGATTTATATATATCTTTTCCATATGGGGAACTCCTGAAACAAAAACTAATATATTCTTTTCATGTGGAGAATATTTCTAAAACTGCTAATGCTTGGGAGGACTTTTTCTTTTACGACTCTGACTTTTGCTTCTGCATCGTTTTTTTCTTTTAGTCATCACCACAGAACTTCCACAGTTTCAACTAAGGTATTTTCATCACAGCCTTACTCCAACTTTGACCTTGCACATTTTACACATGCTTTACTTGGCCAAAAAAAAAAGTCACACACTAATATCTTGTTGGACCAACTTTCGCTTTGATGATGGCACAAGTTTTTTATTTTTTTTATAAGCTTGTGAAATGTCACAACATTTATCTCCATTCAGAGTTAATTTTTCACTAAAGTGCTTATACTGATGATGAGATGAGTCCCAGTGGTGCACAAAGCCTTCTCCATTATGTTCTGGACTCTGTGGTGGCTAATTCATTTGTGAAACCCATCTCACTGAACCACTGTTTCACAGTTTGAGCCCGATGAATCCTGGCATTGTCACCTTGGAATATGCCTGTGCCATCTATGGAGAAAAAGCAGTGATGGAAAGACCTGGTCACTCAGTATTTTCAGATAGCTACCTTCTGTTTTTTAGACATGTTACATTGTTAAACCTTAACCTCCAATCCAGTGTATAGCTCTTTCGTATTAGCTTCCTTAAGTTCACGTTTGCCAACTGCAAACAATCCATACTGAAGTTTATCATGCTAACTGAAGCCTACAGAGCCTGAGATGTAGCTCTTGAGGTTTTTTGCAGTTTCCAGAGCATTGCATGGTCTAACTTTGGGGTGAGACATATACTTCTGGCATGGTAGTGACATTGTGTGCACATACATTCTTTTTAAATTCAAAATATATCACTTGACTCGGGTTAACAGGTATTTCTTCTTCTGTATTAGAAAGTTGAAGGGTGTCACATGGCTGACAGTGTTGTGGGGTCTTTGTAACAGCACGCTGTCTCACACTTAAGTGCTATATAAATTCAGTCAAGCATAATATTCATCAGACATCAAGATGACTACAGGCTTTGAGCACTTTACGCCTCCCCTTTATGAAGTCATCTATCTATGTAAATCTAGGTTTTGTGGAGCTTTGAAATCTCCTGCTAACTTGAGCGTAGCCCTTGAAAAATAAGAACAATTCTGAAAGATTGGATTAAATGGGCAGGGAGGTCAGGCAGCAAGTGAAATCTTGTAAACTCAAGGCTGTCCTGTTTATAGCTACAGAGTAAGATTCATTCATTCCTTTATTTCTACTTTCATTCTTTCACGTAGTTACTCCCTTTTAGAAACACATGAACTGGACGCAAACCTCAAAACACACTGAGGAGTCTGGAGAATAGGGCTGCTGTAAAAAATAGATTTTGACATAATTCAGTTTTTTAACTTTTTCCGTGGTCTTGTTGCCACACAGAGGAGCAAATTAAAGGGATAAGTCATTGATTTAACGTTGTATGGCAGTGCTTCTCTTCTGCTTGAGGTTAAAATAAAAGTGTCAGAGTACAGGTAGCAGTATTTGAGCCCTGAGCAGAAGGCATCAAACCCCGGTGTCAACAATAATATACCCATTCTTCAGTGGCTGCAGTAACACTTGAGGCGCTACAATGTTCCTTGATGCTCCCTGTCCAAGTTTTTTTTAAGGGTGAAGGGCCCCTTCATTTAAGCAGTTGTTTCCATCACCTGTCAAAAACAAAATACCTGCTATGACATGTGATTGGGGTGTGATGAGATGTGCAACACGCCTACAGAGCAGGTTAGCAGCAGGATTCTGCCTGGTGTGATTTAGTGTTCACTCACCATTCATAGCCAGTAAGCAAGAGTGCGGACGTCATGCGTTAACTGCTTCTTTTACCAGTGTTAAGACTCTGCCATACAATGATTTCTAATTAAAGAGACAGCTACTGTTTATTGGTTATAAATTAAATTGATAAATTAATCACTCAAAATGCCGTATGAACAGCTCTATTGTATGCTCACAAATATTTGGACAATGACTCGATTTTGGCATTCTTGCCTCTGTACACTACGATGGTGGATTTTAAATTAAACAATCTAGACATGATTGAAGTGCAGGCTTAATCCAAGGGTTATAACAATAGTGTTTGGGACTTACAGCTATTTTTATGTGTAGCCAGGATACAATTACCGTACTGGGGTTCTTAATGTGCAGTTTTTATTGTCAATGACGACTGAATAAAAAAAATGTCCTTTGACCTTTACTTTTGTCAAACAGCGGCCATGTGGACTTGTACTGAACATCGACAGCATGAGAGGTAACAAAGTAACAGAATAAACGATTAAACAAAAATGCGCCAGTACAATACGAGGAATAAATGAAATCACATAAAATACGAAACACAAAAATACGGCAGTGGCCTCTGTCTGTGCAGAACAAAATATCTGTCATGATCCTGGGTCCTTTTGACCCAGCGTTTTGTGTTTTCTCTTCGCGATTTTGGTTCTGTTCTTCCTCTGGTTAGTGTTTACTCTGTTCTGCCCGTGTGTTCCTGTATCTAGTCCGCGTTTCTTAGTTTGTGTCCTTTCATGTGTAAGTTCCTGTTTTATTGTGAAGGTCTGTGTCTTATGTGAGTGTTTTCAGTTTGCCTCCCTAGTCTCGTCATGTTAATTACTCCCAGCTGTGTCCCCACCTGTATGTAATCCCCCTGTGTTCTCTGAGTGTATTTAAGTTGTGTCTTCTGTCATAGTTGTTGCTGGTTCGTCTGTGTTGTTTCCCCTCGGTCTCCCTGTATGTATTTCCCCGGACCTCCCTGCACCGTCATTCTTGGTTTGTGTTGTTAGTTTACCCAGTTTAGGTTTCAGTTTCATGTTCCTAGCGCCTTTGTTGTTTGCATTTTTGTTGTTAATAAACACTCACCTGCACCAGAGCTGCCGCCTTTTGGTCCTATATATATTCCACACGGCTTGCCCCCGCAAACCGTGACAGAACGAACCAGCACCCATGGACCCAGCGGCAGTAAATCCGTCCGAGGAGCTCCAGGACGACATCACATACAATGTGGAGATCCTTCTCAGCCTATGGCTGGAACATCCCCCGGAAGAGCTTCGCCGCGCAGCAGAAGACCGGCTGCAACGGCTCTTTTCCGGCCTGCCATGGCTATTGGACTCGCTTCCTCCGACCATGCAGGCTTTTCTCCGGCTCACACCGCACCTTCTCTCAGCCACTCCTGCCTCGCTGCCCGACTCGCCGGATGTGATCTTGCCCGGCCCGTCGGAGCCGTCTGCGGGGAGGAGACGCCGATCGCGCCGCAAGCGCGCCACCCCACAGCTGGACGTTCGGACTTCTAATTCGCCGGCTGTGGTGAGTGAGGACTGTTTTCCATTTGCGGACTGTATGACTGTTCATTCAGGGGCGGTGTTCTGTGCGGCAGATGACTTTGTGAACAGCATATCACCTCCCCCGCAGCCACTCTCAGCCCAGTTAGCTCCTGCGCAGCCACTCTCAGCCCAGTTAGCTCCTCCGTCTCCAGTGCCACCCTCAGCTCAGTCTCCAGTGCCACCCTCAGCTCAGTCTCCAGTGCCACCCTCAGCTCAGTCTCCAGTGCCGCCTGTAGCGCAGGCCCCAGTAGCTCCAGTGCCGCCTGTAGCGCAGGCCCCAGTAGCTCCAGTGCCGCCTGTAGCGCAGGCCCCAGTAGCTCCAGTGCCCCCGCTACCCGTAACTCTGGCTCCAGTAATAGTGGTCTCACATACTCACTCCATGCAGGGAGAAAGTATAATTTTACCTCAAGGTGCTTTTTGTAGTTCAGCCGCCTTTGGCACAGTTTGCCGCTCCAGGGCTTCCCCAGAGGCTAGGTCCCAGTCCTCAGCTGATTCTGGACCCCTGGAGTTTAAGCAACCACCCGAGGGACTGCTCCGGCCTTTGTCTCTTGTCTCCGCTGGAGGGTCCGACGGACCGCTCCGGCCTTTGTTTCCTGTTTCTGCTGGAGGGTCCGAGGGACCGCTCCGGCCTTTGTCTCCTGTTTCAGCTGGGGGGCCCGAGGAGCCCGTCCAGCAGCCTTCCTCGTCAGCTGGTGGTTCCGGAGAACCACACCAGCCTCATGCCTCGTCGGCTGGAGGGTCCGAGGGGCCCGTTCAGCCTCCTGTCTCCGCTGGAGGGTCCGAGGGGCCCGTTCAGCAACCTTCCTCGTCAGCTGGGGGTTCAGGAGAACCGCACCAGCACCATGCCACATCAGCTGGAGGGCCCGAGGAGCCCATCCAGCCACCATCTGCTACGCCAGCTCCAGCCTGTGCTTCGTCAGCTGCAGCTCCAGCCTGTGCTTCGTCAGCTGCAGCTCCAGCCCGTGCTTCGTCTGCTGCAGCCTCAGAGCCTTCGTCTGCTGCAGCCTCAGAGCCTTCGTCTGCTGCAGCCTCAGAGCCTTCGTCAGCTGCAGCCTCAGAGCCTTCGTCAGCTGCAGCCTCATCCGAGTCTTCGTCCTCGTCTGGTCCGGCCTCATCAGAGTCTTCTGCTACGCCTGGTCCAGCTGCATCCGCCTGTGCTTCTGTTACGACTGGTCCAGCCTGTGCTTCTGTTACGCCTGGTCCTGTGCCCTCCAAGCCTCGGCCGGTGCGCCTGACACTTGGGCGCCGCCGTTGCCTTCCGCGCGGCCGGCCCCCGGACCGCCATCGCCCGAGTGGCCGCCGTTGCCTTCCGCACGGCCGGCCCCCGGACCGCCATCGCCCGAGTGGCCGCCGTTGCCGTCCGCACGGCCGGCCTCCCGAACTGTATCCACGTCGCCGCCGTTGCCGTCCGCACGGTCGTCCCCCCCGAACTGTTTTGGACTCCTGTGCTGTCGGCCCCCTGGCCGGCCCCCCCGAACTGTTTTGGACTCCTGTGCTGTCGGCCCCCTGAACTCTTCTGTTTTGGACTCTGTTTTTTCCTGTGTTTTGGTGTGCTTCGTTTCTTTTGGTTTTGGGCTCGTTTTTTGTTTTTGTCTTTTGGCCTTCTGGTGCTCCGGTTTTGTTTTGCTTCGAGCCCTCCTTCCTGGGCCCCCGCTGCCCGCCCTGGTCGGGTTGTTTTCTGTTTTTTCTGGCTGTTTCTTGTTGGGCTGTCTGGAGCCAGCCTTTGAGGGGGGGGGGTACTGTCATGATCCTGGGTCCTTTTGACCCAGCGTTTTGTGTTTTCTCTTCGCGATTTTGGTTCTGTTCTTCCTCTGGTTAGTGTTTACTCTGTTCTGCCCGTGTGTTCCTGTATCTAGTCCGCGTTTCTTAGTTTGTGTCCTTTCATGTGTAAGTTCCTGTTTTATTGTGAAGGTCTGTGTCTTATGTGAGTGTTTTCAGTTTGCCTCCCTAGTCTCGTCATGTTAATTACTCCCAGCTGTGTCCCCACCTGTATGTAATCCCCCTGTGTTCTCTGAGTGTATTTAAGTTGTGTCTTCTGTCATAGTTGTTGCTGGTTCGTCTGTGTTGTTTCCCCTCGGTCTCCCTGTATGTATTTCCCCGGACCTCCCTGCACCGTCATTCTTGGTTTGTGTTGTTAGTTTACCCAGTTTAGGTTTCAGTTTCATGTTCCTAGCGCCTTTGTTGTTTGCATTTTTGTTGTTAATAAACACTCACCTGCACCAGAGCTGCCGCCTTTTGGTCCTATATATATTCCACACGGCTTGCCCCCGCAAACCGTGACAATATCTTTACCCTGGCCTTTGACACCACGTGAGATGTTGGTTTTTTATTTTTTATTTTAGTTGTTTTTAGGTGATTCAATGCTGTTTTATCTTGTTTTTTGTTTTAATATAGGGCTGTTTTAATTTTGTTTTATGTGTTTTATTTATTTATTTTGCTGTTTTCTGTTATTCTATTGTTTTAACTTATTTTCTGTACAGCACTTTGTTCCTGTGCTGGGTATTTTAAAGTGCTTTATAAATAAAATTGGATTGGATTGGAAAATACAAAGAGCTAAATCACACAAGGCTCCTTTAAAAAATGTGGAAGTGTTACATACATTTTTATAAACACTTACATTCCACAGCAATCTCAGCTCACTTGGAATACTGCAGCACACAGACGATCTCGCAACTTATCCCTTGCATGCAGAAAATACAGGTCCTTTGCATCATCCATTTCAGAAATACATCATCTTCACTACTATTATACCAGTATGTTTCAACGAGTTATGTGCATATTTAACAATTCCTTACCAACAATTTAACTCCTTCACAACATTCCCATTCCACATCCACAAATAAAAGTAAACAGGAAGTCCCAAGATGCATTTCTTGTTAAGTTTTTTTTTTGGGGGGGGGGACTGCAGTTAACCCTTAAGCACTGCACACAACATGCAGATAACAAAAGAAATAGCACAAGCAATAACATTGAATTACTCAATAACATTCTCGTCTTATCATACATGGAAACAAAGAAACGACATTTTAAGACCCCCTTTTTGAACCTTAAATGGATATTTGGTTAACTGAAGTGGAAAATATTATTATTAATTTACCACTCAGCTACATATGCATAGCGCCATCCTGAAAAAGTTTGGAAACCACAGAACTCAATTAAATGCTGTTTCCCCTCCTTTGAGATGCTCTGCTAGCCCTATATTGCAGCCACCTTCAGTTGCTGCATGCCCATGGGCTTTTTTTTCAAGAATATCCCATCACTGTGTGTTAAAAATCTCTTTGGTTGCTTTTGTATGATTATTTGGGTTTGTTTGGACTTGAATCAGTCAGTCTCTTTGGTTTTGCAGCATTTGGTTGAATCTGTGGCGAGACTTCAGAATTCCTCCTGCTGCGTCGATCAGCAGTCACATCACCAATAAACACTGACGTGGTTCCAGGGACAGCCATACGTGACCACAGCATAACGACCCCAACATGCTTGGAATCACGAGCTATTCCTTTTCTGAAGTTAATCTTGCTTTCATGTCTTCAAAGAATTTGATTTCTAGAACTAGGCTCCCTCATTTAGATGTTTTACACTAAAACTGAATCTGGCCTCCCTGTTTTTGAATGCAACTTCTGAAAATAGTCCTACATGTCAATTAATTAATTTCAAATTCACTGTGGTGGTGTACAGAGGCAAAATTGCAACAAATTATCCAAATACTTATGGACTATACCACAATAGGGGATTACTAACCAAAAAGGATGTCATTGACCTTACTGTTACCTTCCAGGATATTCTTTTAAAATGTAAACACAGTTTTGAACCTCTAAAAGCTCACTGGCTTTTTTTAAGTTCCATTATAGAGTCAGTAAACTGCTTTCATTCACAACCAGTCCTTTATTTGAAATTTGTTTTTGTACAGAAACAGAAGCAATGTTCCGTCTCCACGATGAGATGCAGCTCAGCATGCGATTCAAGGCAATTCTCAAGTTTCACTCAGTCACGCTGCTTTCCTAGCGTGTATTGAGCAGACTGAGAGAAAGCAGCTCATGCAGTGGACTTGTGAAGTGTTCGGTCTGCATTGCTGGGGACAGGTGGGCTTGTCATGGAGAGAAAGGGAGGAAAACTGAATTATGGATTTTCACTATGGTTGCTTGCTTCGTGAGTTCGGTGACCTAATATCAAAAGAAAGTTTGAATGTAACTTATATACATTGTTAGGTTGGTGGAAGTTGGCTTGCAAAGTCTTAGATGTGCTGTGTTCACTTTCACCCTGCATAACCACCCCTGAAAAACAAGGTTGGGCTTTAATGAAAGCACATAATACGTTAGTGTATGCACTGTACCAAATGCCATCCATACATCCATTTTCTGCCACTTATCCAGGTCCGAGTCACAGGGCAGCAGTCGACGGAGAGACGGCCAAACCTCCCTCTTTTCTACCGCCTCCTCCAGCTCATTGTGTTGGGACAACTGGCTCAACTGGCTCCTGTTGACAGGCTCAGAGTACATGGCTGTCCAAAATGACAGTTCCTGGGGATTGGGATTTTTCATCTTACTGATGTCCACCCTTCATTACATTGACAAGTCTTTGTGCTGACCATTTAAAATTCCAGCGAAAAGCTTTAACACTAGCATCCCCAGGCTTCTACCTTTCTACCTATAAAACCCGGAGAGCAGTCAAATGGTGGAAGTGGAAGCTAAATTGGCTAGTCATTCATATGTATATTAGGCTGTTAAGTAGGAATTCTGGAGGGAGGGGAGTGGGGGTGGGGGAGTGGAGTGTTTCAGTTTGCCATCTTGGGGAGAAATCAACACACATGGGTGTATATCCTTTGTTGCTGACATTTATTGATAAAAACAGTACAAAAAACCAACCATTTGTACACATATTTACAAATAATTCAACATTGTCAGCAATCACTCACAATCCTGGCACTGCCATGGTACCTGTAGTCTGCATTTACCACATGTGTATCTTTTGCAGTGAACACATCGCACAGTGGCCTGATTTTTCTTGCATTTGTGTTTGACCTGACACGTGGCTCTTTTTCCAGGGCTAGGTGTGGAGGGTTCTGCCCGAAGCAACTGATCTTTTCTTGCCTTCTTCGCAGCTACATGAGAGTGAGCCAACTCTGTTGCAAGCGCCACCAGGAAGTCCACCCGTCTTTCCTTCGTCCCGGTGCATGCTTGATACAGCACATGTGCATTCAGTGCTGCCATGTCAATCATGTTATAAAACACGGCGACTGGCCAGCGCCGTGTTCCTTTGCGGACAGTGTACTCCCGAACCATCTGGTCCATCACATCCACGCCACACTTTGTTTTGTTGTAAAGGGTGACAGTGTTTGGCTTCCTTTTGGTGGTGTTATCAGTCTGAACCACGCTGTGCATGCTGCTAAGAATATAGACTGTCTTCTTCCGTTTGGCCGCATACGCCGTCAGCGTGGCAGCAGAGGTTGAAAACACCTAAGAAATAAGATAAATTGTTATTTTCATAGCCCTTTTACACACAATGAAACACATAAACATAGAACCACAAAAGACCTGCAACATACCTGAGTGGTGAATACATTGCGATCTGTCTGTCTAGTGGATTGAGGAATTTCCCTGCGAATCCTGTTGACTGTGCCGAGGATGGTGGTTTTCCGTCTAAGAAGTTTTTGTGCCAGTGAAAGCGATGTGAAAAAATTGTCCGTGGTAACATTTCTGCCCTTGTCTAGGAATGGTTCCATCAGCCTCATTACTACATTTTCAGAAAGTCTCTCCCCAGTGGGACGACTGGGGTCCTTGCCAAGATATGGGAAGACATTGCAAATGTACTTGGATTTTAGGTCGCAAGCCACCCAAAACTTGATCCCAAACTTGTCAGGTTTACTTGCAATATACTGCAGGAAACAGCACCGAGTCTTTGATGGGAAAAGCTATTCATCAATGGTGATATGTAGACCAGGGTTGTAGCACGTGATGCAGTTGGTGACAAATGATCCCCACACACTGGAAATTGCAGCAAACTTGTCAGTCTTTGCTCGATCACAGCGGGTGGACTTGTCATCAAAGCGTAGGTGTTGCATGATGTTTTGGAAGTGGTTTCGTGCCATAATTCCAATTATCTGTGGGTTTCCCAGGTTTGCTGACCAGCAGTCATTTACAGATGGAAGCCTGCAAACCCCCCGCAAGATCACAATTGCAATAAATGCCATTAGTTCAGGGAGGTCCATGAACCAATGAACATGCTCCGTTTGCTGTGCATGTTGAATAGTCCATTCTTGAATGCTACGAAGCATGTCAAGAGTGACGAAACACAGGAAGCTCTGAAGGCGACTCGAGATACTTCTCCTGGCCTTAGCCGTTGGCTCTCCATCTGCAGTGTACGCTTCTATTGGGGTGAAAGGGAGACAGGTCCCCACATGTTCTTCACGCCACACTGTGCCATCTTTCGTTGTCTCAGTCCCCAAACAAGGTCTCTTTTTCGGTGGAGAAGCAGTCTCCTCATCTGCAGTGTGAACAAATTCAAATTGTGAGCAAAATGGGAAGGTCAAACAAAATCACAAATGCATGCATAGATACTAATTATAATTCCAGTATCTCCTCCTCTGTATCAGAATAATGTCTGAAATATCTTACTTACTAACTACATCCACTTACTTGTTTGAAATGAAAAAGGAAATAACATGAAATGAAACTAACCGGAAGACTGATCAGACAGCTCTGAGTCCGAATCCGGCTGAACTGCTAGGTCTTCTCCATCCGAGTCACAAGGGTCGACTTCCGTCAGGATCATTTCCAAGGCCTGCTGAGTGGTGAGTCTTCTCTGCATTTTCTTTCCTTGGAGAGGAGGTCCGTACACCAGAGGATTCTTCAGGGCGATGAATTTTCTTTCCTTGGAGAGGAGATCCGTACACCAGAGGATTCTTCAGGGCGATGAATTTTCTTTCCTTGGAGAGGATTCTTCAATGAAGATTCTTCAATGAAGGATTAGGCTAAGTGCAGTGTATATATACCCTTCGGACACAACCCTCCACACCTAGCCGGTCACACCCCTAACCCTAACCCACCAATCAGATTGGTGGGTTAGGGTTACCAGTGCTCTGATTGGTGCTTCTGATTGTACCAATCAGAGCACTGGTAACCCTAACCCACCAATTCAACACTTGGAATGAACTTGAGCTATCATGTTTTTGTTAACAACAACCTAATAACAGGCCTCATCTGGCCACGAAGCTGCTTATCAGTCTTATTATGACTGATCCACTAAAACTGAGGACAATTAATTCCTAAGCAGTTAATGCAAAATATTTGCAAAAGCTTCTTGGATTAAAGCTGAAAGTCTGAACTTCACCATGTTAGTGTACAGAGGCAAAACTAAAAAAATTGTGTCTTTAACCAACAAATTACCTTATTGCACTGTATTGTTAATATCCGTATTACTACTAATTATTTATTACTAATTATTATTTATTATTATTATTATTATTATTATTAATCTGTGTTATGATATTCATATTATGCATATAACTTGTAGGGTTTAAATATTTAGTTAATTACTCAATTTTTGTAGATTTGTGTTTTTTTTTTAAATAAGGTATTATTTAAAAAAAAATACTTTACTACTAATATTGCCTTTAGAAGAAATCTACATCATTTGTAAATGTTGAAATGTATTTTCCCACATGTTGAACACTTTGTATTATTTAGACACTGGAATGATTCCAGGTGTGGCATTACGGCTGTTACTTGCCTGCATGACATATTTCTGAACTTCCACAATCACTCTGGGTTACAAATGAGCAGTGACAAAAATGTAATTTCCAGTGTTGTGAAATAGATGGGAGAAAAAAAATCAAGGGAGAAAATGTGAAGAAAAGTGCAGGGAAGGGAAATTCAAATAAACTGAAAAAAGTTCTGGCACATCAATCCTGTCCGCCAACTGTCGGAGGTGACATTTCATTAGTACACTTTGTCAATAGAGAAATCGTCTGCAGTGAAAGTGGTTGGGTGCTAGTAACGAGGAAGAACAGAGACATACCAAGAATGAGAAAGCCTGTGAAAATGAGGAAAAGAGCACAGTCCTTTTTCATTAGATCCTTCCTGATTTCACCAACTGGAAATTATGGGCATTGTAGCTATAGGCGTGATGAGAGGAGGTGGGTGTCCCTCTTCCATTTTAAGTCCCTATCAATCATCCAACCTTCGCTTTTTACCCCCTGCCTATGTGGCATCGCCAGCCCACGTATCTTTCTGCCTGTTCAGGGTCCAAGAAGGTTGTCGTTCATCCTTCTCTCCACCAGCCAAGTGGCGGATACATTTGAAGGAAAATCACGACCATAACGACTCCTGCCATTTCCCATAACGTCCTCATCCATCAATTAAGAGGTTTCCAGTAAGTGGGAGATGGATATGGCAGAATAAGGCCAGGCTTTTTGATGACTATAGCACAGGCAGAATCAAGGGCTCCGCTATTACCCCTCCATAGGCCTATAATCACACCGGTGGCTTCAGGCAGTTTGAGAGAAGAAGGGTGCCATTGATCACAAGGCTTACAGATTGCACACAGCAGTGGTAGCTTGTTATCACTAAATGATTTTGAGGTTTGAGTGCATAGTGGTGGACTTTTCTGTCAATTATCAAATCCGGGAATTGTTCAAGTGAGAATGTAGCTCCAGAAATGAATCTGCTTTTAACCTTGTAAAATTCTGCAAATGTGTCAGTTGGCTTTCCTTTCCGATATAACTGACAGTGGTCGTGAAACAGAGGTTAGGCTTGGGTAATGACACGGATTATGTCAGTGGCTCAGTTCCTAGTTCACTGATGTGCTATTTAGTGCATAATAAATTTGAGGCAGTTTGCACTTTAGTGAGCCAAAAGTAAGATAGAGGATCTGAGTAGCTGATCACGATACATATATTACATGTACCTTGTGTCTGTCTGCTGAGTGGCATGCCATCTACTCTTTTTGGCGCAAAACAGCTGCCAAGCTGCTTGTAAAACCAGGGTTGCTGAGGAAGAGCTGAAGTCAGTATGAAAAATAAAGTAAATGCACCAATTCCCAGTAAACAGACTGATAACACAAAAATATTGATTAGTGATTCATGGAAAGTGAATTTAATCATGCATTTGTTGCACTGTAGTTACATAACTATTGGTGGTAGTTATGTAACTAGTAAGTTTACTTCTTTATGAAGCCAAAACTTTGTTTCATCCACAGTGTGGTGGTCTTGAGCCAACTCTCATTTGTTTATGTTTTGCTAAGACAATGAGAGAAATGGTTCCAGTGATTTATTGAAACATGCAAGCATAAATACAGAAATACAGTAAAGACTATCATCTTGAAAGTCAATATTTGGTGTGACCACCTTTATTCTCTGACATGGTCTGAACACTCTTAGCTAAGCATTCCTGTCATGTGTTTAAGTAGTCTTCAGGAATAGCTCTCCAGGCTTATTGAAGGACATTCAAAGCTCTTCTTTGGATGTCAGCTGCCTTTTGTTCTGTCCTCCGTAACGATGATCCCACACTGCGTCCGTAATGCTGAGGACCTGACTCCAATCCATGACTGATGGTGTTCTGTCGTGTGATTTCTATGCAGTGTGTGTTTGGGATCATTAGCATCTAGAAAATGAAGCTCTTTCCAGATGGTATTATGGGATGGGTCAAAATCTCATGCTTCTTTTCTGATGAGGCTTCAGTGAGCAGTAGATGAATCTACTGGCAGGTCCGATGGATCTCTCAGATTTGGTGGTTCGAAACTTTTCCACAGTACTATAGCTCTCTTTAAGTTTGAGGATTTAAAGCTTTGCTGTCTATTAGGTCCCTACATCATGTATCACTTTAAATGAAATATCTGTTCAAACTAGCAAATTATGAGCTGCCTTTTATAGCAGTATGTGGAGAATCTCCTCTAGTTGTAGTTCATGTGGGAAAAGTTCTAGGGGTATTGATCCAAGATGGCGCCGGTGCGTGTGGCTTGCCATCTATCACTGCCAGTGTTATGTTTGTTTGTTTTGATTTTATTGACTATTGTAATAAATGCCAACTCTCTCTTGGTGTATGATCGCCTAACCCTACTGGATCTCCGACCTTCTGTCAAAGGCTGGGCAAAGTGGAACCAAGCTGAACATAAAACTTTGCCCCCGCTAATATCGGAGATCCCGGCTCACCTGTGCCGTGTTCCAGATCCACCACTCCGGCAAAAGTGCCGTCGCCGGGGTCGAAGGGCTGGCTTCCTGGTGAAGCTGAAAGCTTCTTTAAGGTATTCTCTTAAGCCCTTGTCCAGAAAACAAGGAGTGGTGCCAAACTTCTGTTTCTCTCGGCGATCGTTGGAACCTGTCTGTGCCTGGCTGGTACCTGTCATCGGCCTAGATGGGATGTCCCGAAAACCCTGCTCTCCTCGCCCCCGCCGACGTGGTGTGAATCTGCGGAACCTGCGGCCTCTGTGTCGGGCTTCTAGGACGGCTAGCGACGGGGATCCGCTGCTTACCGCCAGGATTGGCCTGGTAAATGCTAGGTCCCTAGCGAACAAAACGTTTATCCTGAAGGATTTTTTCACATCCCGAGGACTGGATTTTCTTTGTGTGTGCGAGACGTGGCTGAGCGCCGGTGAGTGCAGCATCTTCTCGGATCTTCTACCCGGCGATTGCTGCTATTTTAATTCCCCACGTATGTTGGGCCGAGGAGGAGGAATAGCTACGATCTTTAAAAGTCATTTTAAATGTAAGCAACTATCAACCCCGTCATTCACCAGCTTTGAACTGTCTGTGTTTGAGCTGGGCTGCTCTCACACAGTGTTGTGTGCGGTGGTTTACCGGCCTCCAAAATACAATAAGGACTTTGTGAGTGACTTTGCTGACTTCTTGGCTGAATTCATGCCAAAATATGATCGTGTTCTTATTGCTGGGGATTTTAATATTCACGTGTGTTGTCCTGACATGCCCATGGCGAAGGGCTTTTTAAACCTTATTGATTCGTTTAATCTGGTGCAATGTGTGACAGGTCCCACACATGAACGTGGACACACGCTTGATCTTGTTTTATCTCATGGTTTTTCTGTTTTTAACATAGAGATTTGTGATGCTGTGTTTTCTGACCACAGTCCTGTGATGTTTGAAGTTCCTCTTGCCTGTGCCTCAGTTAAAACTCGCGCTGCTGCTCAGCGCTGTCGTGTTTTTAACTCCTCCACTGCTGAACACTTTTCAACAGTCTTTGACCAGATCTGTAAAATCCCGGATTTTTTATGCAGCCAGACTGAGGAACTGAGCTCATGGTTTTATTCTACCTGTCGGACTGCTTTGGACACTGTGGCTCCATTAAAATCCAGACTGCCTAAAACTAAATCTGAGCCCTGGCTGAACGACTTGACCCGAGCTGTCAGACGCGACTGCCGTCGAGCTGAGCGCAAGTGGAAAAAGGACAAACTACAAGTGTCATTCCAGATGCTGAAGGACTGTTGGCGTCGATATCAAAGAACTGTAAAAGATGCCAAAAGAAAACACTTATCTGACATTATTTTGTCAAACTGCCACAACCCACGTGTTTTATTTAATACTATTAACTCTGTTCTTAATGCACCATATACTGACTGTATTGAGCCCTCATCAGAAGCCTGTGAAAATTTTTTACACTTTTTTATCGAGAAGGTCTCCTCCACAAGGGCTCAAATCTCTCCTCATGCTCACGACCTCTCAGTCTCTGTTTCCTGCTCTGCTGTCTTTGACAGGTTTGAGCCTGTGACTCTATCCTTTTTAAAGGAGACTGTTGGTCATCTTAAGCCTGCAGGGTCTCCAAATGATGCTGTCCCTCCTCGACTTTTAAAAGAGGTGTTACCTACAGTTGGTCCTTTGGTGCTTGAGCTGGTAAACCATAGTCTGATGTCAGGTGTTGTCCCTAAAGATTTTAAACATGCAGTAGTCAAACCCCTGATTAAAAAACCTGCTCTTGATCCTATGGTTCTTGCAAATTACAGGCCTATCTCCAAACTACCTTTTCTTTCCAAAATTCTTGAAAAGGTAGTTTACAGCCAAATAATGGCCTTCCTGGAAAAGCAAAATGTTTTAGAGGTTTTCCAATCTGGTTTTAAACCCTTTCATAGCACTGAATCAGCCCTTTTAAAAGTTTTTAATGACATATTTTTAGCGACTGATGCTGGGGACTGTGTTGTTCTTGTGCTTTTAGATTTGACAGCTGCGTTTGATACCGTGGATCATGCCATTTTATTCTCTCGTTTGGAGCACTGGGTGGGCATTAGGGGCACAGCACTGGAGTGGTTCAGGTCCTACTTGACGGGGCGAACTTTTTGTGTCAGCCTTGGTGACTATGCGTCGTCCTCCGCTCCCCTCTTGTGTGGTGTCCCACAGGGCTCAGTTCTAGGCCCCCTCCTCTTCTCTTTATATCTGCTTCCTCTTGGTTCTGTACTGAGAAAGCACGGCATTGCTTTCCACTTTTATGCTGATGACTGTCAGATCTATGTCCCTCTAAAGAAAAAAGGCAGATACCTTACACAGCCATTACTTCAGTGTCTCGATGACATTAAGGCTTGGATGTCTGTTAACTTTTTAAAATTCAATGATAAAAAGACAGAGGTGATGGTTTTTGGCAGCCCCACTGAGACCCCCAATGTGTATGTAGATTCCCTGGCACAGTATGTTAAGCCAACTGTCACAAACCTGGGGGTCAAAGTGGACTGTGATCTAAAGTTTGATAATCAAATTAAGGCCGTGGTAAAATCTAGCTTCTTTCAGCTCAGGCAGCTGGCAAAAATAAAGCCAATTCTTTCACGGCAGCACTTTGAGACAGTGATCCACGCCTTTGTTAGCACTCGGCTGGATTACTGTAATGCACTTTATATAGGGGTCAGTGCATTATATATTAGTCATCTACAGAGGGTGCAAAATGCCGCAGCTCGTCTTTTAACTGGCACTCGAAAGTTTGAGCACATTTCCCCTGTTTTAGCTTCACTTCACTGGCTGCCCATTTCTTTTAGGATTCATTTTAAAATTCTTTTATTTACTTTTAAAGCTCTCCATGGCCTAGCTCCATCTTATCTCTCTGAGCTGCTACAGCCTTATACACCCACCCGCTCTCTCAGGTCAGCTGATCAGCTGCTCCTGAAGATACCCAGGACTGGGCGTAAACTTAGAGGAGATCGTGCTTTTGCTGTAGCAGCTCCCAAACGGTGGAACGAGCTTCCTTTAGAGATTAGACAGGCCACTTCTTTATCTGTTTTTAAGTCACTCTTGAAAACCCACCTCTTTACCTTGGCCTTTGACACCACGTGAGATGTTGGTTTTTTATTTTTATTTTAGTTGTTTTTAGGTGATTCGATGCTGTTTTATCTTGTTTTTGCTTTAACATAGGGCTGTTTTAATTTTATGTCTTATGTGTTTTATTTATTTAATTTGCTGTTTTTTGTTATTCTATTGTTTTAACTTATTTTCTGTACAGCACTTTGTTCCTGTGCTGGGTATTTTAAAGTGCTTTATAAATAAAATTGGATTGGATTGGATTGGAGTAAATCAATTTATAATTGAATTGCTCTTAAACATAATTAGCCTACTACCACCGCTTGCTTCTTTGATAATGGGTTTTGACAAGCTGTAACATGACCCTTGAATTCTTTATTCATCAACCACACCCGAGCCACCGTGTGACTGACGAGGGTAAAAAAGGTGAAAAGGAAGGGAAACCTTGTAATCAATCCACTGTTGTTGTTTTTTTAGCTGTTAAACGACTTGGAGCAAGCATAGAGCTAATCACAGCTCTATTCATGAAAACTTTATATATTATATTATGATATTATACTCGTTTAAGATATCAGCTCACCCATATATGCCAATTTTTCAGTGCAAATGTGGTTCAACAGCACATATTGAACTTCAAAAAGAGCACAACTATGGCCTAATGTCTAATCTCATCTATTCCTCAGTTATGTAGTTTAACAAGACTGACTGCAAGACTCAGAATGACTCTATCTCTGACACATTTCTAACCATCCAGATATGCAAATAGCAGCGTCAACCTGACAGATTTGACTTCTAAGTGTTCCAACCATTCACAGCCCACTTAGCCCTCATTCCCTTAGCAACTCAACACATCCTTTGCTCTTACCGGTTCAACAGGGATCCGTTGGGTTTTCTGTTAACTGCTCCTAAACTGCCTACACTTAGAAGCAGGCGATGCACATCATAGGACGCTAAAGGGGAGAAGTCGTCATGTTTCAGTTTTTTCAAGTGCGGCGCGGAACACCTTGAGGCTCTCACCGTGTGAGACGCCATTTCCAGATCGAGACGTTCCTCCCCTCCTCGCTCCGCACCTTTCATGTCAGTCCAAGATGTTTTTCTTTCATTTGCCCACCGTGCTCCGTAGGGTTTCTACCATGCCGAGATACACAACATAGCATTTAACGAAAAGTCAAAATAAAACAGCTTCAGCTTAATTGTTTTAGGTCTGGGGCCTGGGGAAGGGTGTGACTACAGAGACTGCAGATAATTAGATCTTTCGGGGTAAACAAACACAGCACTCTACTGTTTTGGAGCAATTGCTGCTGTCTGTTATGTTAATTTGCATGACTTGATGGTATAAATAATAATTAAGTGGCAATAATGTGGATCAGTGTGGGAGATTTTTATAGTCCCCGAGCGACCCTCACCTCTGACTATCTCAGTCCGCTGGTAAATGCCCTTTAGTCGCATGTTTATTGCTTTTTACTAACCAGTACCTTTATTGGGAGAAAAAGAGATAAAGCACGAAGCCACAAACAACAGATAGGCGTAGCATTTCATGTTGTCAACATTTCCCTCTTTAATTAATACAGCAACACAGCCTTGTGGTGTTCTCCAGCTATTAATTTAACCGTAGACAGGGAAAGAGAAAAAAAGGGGTGGGGTCTACTTATTAAAAATGAAAATTGTTAGCTTGTTGAAGTCTTAACAAATTATTTAATAGCAACACTGATGAAGAAACAGATGTCAGGTCTTTTCAGGGCACAGCATATCTATAGCAAAGGCGTAAATTTGTTTCACCTCCAAAGAAAAGGCATCTGAAGGTGAGCCGTTCTTCTCGTGCTGTTAATAAAATTAATGCGCTTCTGTTTGACAGACACGTGGCAGCTTATTGTGTTTTTGCTTGTGCTTTTTTGTGCTCGCAAGACAGCAAGTGAACTGAAGCGCTTAACATTTCATCCATGCTACAGTAAATGATCTAATGAGGGTCATGCACCATAGCATGAAGTGCATATAAGTGCATGAAGGTTTGCCATTGAACCATTTGCTTCATTTCTTATTGACAGATGCTGGATTGCTGAGTAATCTCTGAAAATCCTCAGATGTTGTCTACTTTCATCCACAGAAGGGAAATCAGAAGACTGGAGAGGGCTTGACAATTTGGGATTTTTAGCTGCCAATATTTTATTTATTTATTTTATGGGTCTGGGATACGGGGGAATTCTTAGAACCAGTTCTGCTTAATTATCGCATGAGTTCATGTTTTTCTTGTTGCAATCCAGGTCTGGTTGAGTCATATTGTTTTTGCTTTTTTTTTAGCTCAGACAGTAAAATATAATGAAATAAAATAACAGCCTGTGCTTTACAATAAGTTTGCTCATAATTTATAGTTCAGTAGCATTGTAAACCATACTCCAAAAGACTGAGGTTAGGGATTTGGTAGGCCACTCCAGAAACGTAATGTTAGTCTGCTTTATCCATTCCAAGAACAGTTTTTGACGTGTCTTAGAAGTGTGTTCATGTTTCAACCATATAACTGTTGATCTGTGGTGAAGTTGAAGAATTTAGATATAGACCACCTCCATTATTCATACATTTTGTGTAATGTACCAGTACCAGTGGCAGCAAACCACACCCTTGAGCATGATGCTACCACCAGCTGACACAATGTTCATCTTTAGTCTTCTTAACATCTCTCTTGTTAATGTAGCCAAGCAGCTCGATCATTGCCTTGTACAAGTGGGCAGCTGCAGATGTAAAGTTGCTGATTTTGGAGCAGGGGCTTCGTCATTGGTTGGCACCCTCTCAGTCCATGGTGTGATACTACTATAAACTTCTGTCCAAAACTATGTGTCCACGCGGTTATACCACATACAGTTCAGGTGTCAAACAGGCCTAGAAGCCGGTTAGAAACCCCCTGGCAAGCGAACAAGACTGTTTGCTTCAAAGTAAGAGTTGTGCCTTCTGGAAAGTGTTATTTGCAGTGTCAAGGCACAGCATTTACTCTGAAGTCTCCATTTCCAGTTTGGGGTACAGTTTCAGTAATTAGTGTTTGCAGACAAATTGGTGTCTTCTTTGCAAATTCCAGACTGTGCCAATCTGCTGGTAACCAAACAATTCTAAGGTCTTTAGCACAGTACTCTTTGCAATGGATTTTCACCTAGCAACAACAACCAACCACTCGCCAACCGGTGGTTGCCAGGATATCTAATCAATCCTTGGGGATATGTTTCTAATCTGATTAAATGTTACTACAGCTAACGAAAACACTAGCCAAACATTTAGAAGAAAAGAAATTAAGGAAAAACACATTATTCCAAAAGCCACAGTCTAGTTTCTCACTAGTATTCCGATACCTAGATTCTTCATTATGTCAATTATGCAGTAATGTGATTTTCTAAACGGGTGGTTTCGACTGAAAACTTCCATTTCTGCCAGATACTTTAAAGAAATCCATCTATGTCCGCTGTAGTATTTGAAAAAATGATGCACATCAGATTATAACCATTCATTGCTCAGAGAAGTCTTTAAATTTCAAACTGCCAAGACTCAGATTAACTCTCCTTTAAAGCTCAGTCTATTTGTGCCTCAGGGCCTCTGCAGAGAACTTTAGTGCCCTGAATGAATAGGTTGTGTCTTTGAAACAAATGTGTATCGGTACAATGGAGGGACTGTGAAAAATGTTTCCAGAGTTTGAACATTGTGTTAAGCCACCGTTTAAAGTCCTGTCAATACCTGCAGTGAAGTATTGATCTCCTGAGGGCGCAGAGCTTTACAGCTTATTGATAGATTATGTAAATTCCCTTTGCAGTGTTTGGATGAGCTGCCTTTGCCGTGATATAAGACAACGACAAGCATCTCATCCATTTATTGTGACACGAGCTGTTGCTGTGAATTTTTAAAGTGGCTTCTTTGTTTCTATAGGCGAGCTACAAATACAGAGTGATTCTGGACAAATGGCTGATGGAGACAGAAAAAAGAGTGTATATGGTCCTTATGATATTATACAGGCTGAAATGAACTAAAGCATCAGTTTTACAGTTACTTGGGACACATTCTCAGTTTTCCTCCTTAAGTAATGCAGGTGTTGATGCGTCTCTGAGGAGGGAAAACCGGATTAGGGGGTAAAGTAAATTGCACTGTCACTTTGTGATGGGTACTGAGGCCGTATTTCCCTGTGACATGACTGCTACAGCGACTGACTTAAAAAGCGGGTGACAAGGGGTTGCTATGGAGACCTCAGCGAGGAACCTGCAGCAGCCTATCCATGGACAGTTTATGCAAACACTAGACTGAGTGTATCTATAGCACTGTTTTATAGAAAACATCAAAGGACACCAGGTTAAAGAGTCTCTCGGTAACGCCGGGCATGTAACCAAAACAAAAGAGCAACATGACAAATCTATTTTTAAAAATCTATTTCTTTAACGATTGCTGCATTTTCTTACTGTAGAGCAAGTGAGATAAAACTAAGCTACAGCAAACCATGAACAGATAGATGATATACAGACATAGTTTAGAGATAATCAGCAGATCAATTGTATCATAGGACCCAAATCCTGAAACTACTAGTGAAAGTTCTGGGTGCTAACTAAGTCAAAAACAAAGTCAAACCCAAACATCCAAATTACCTGCCACTGTGTACTTATGCAATATTTTATTAAGTGACCTTGCTAGTACCCATCAGAGCAGCTTTAATACTTCATGGATAGATTCAACAAGGTCCTGGAAACATTCCTCAGAGATTTTGGTCCATATTGACATGATAGCATCACACAGTTGCTGCACATCCATGATTAGTTTCATCACATTCCAAATGTGCCCTAATTAGGCTGAGATCTGGTTACCCCTGCTTCAAGGCAGGATGGATCCATGCTTTCATGTCGTTTATGCCAAATCTGACCCTATGACCAAAAGAATCATCAGATGAGGTAATATTTTTGCAGCTTTTTGTACAGTTTTGGCGAAATCTGCAAACTGTAACCTCAGTTCGTCCAGTCTTTTCCTGACAGGAGCAGCATCAGGCGTGGTCTACCGCTGCTTAGCCCCTCTGCTTCAAGTTTGGACTCGTGTCAGAAATGCTCTTTTGCAAATCTTGGTTGCAACGATGAGTAATGGGTTACAGCACGAAGCACTTTATTTTGCAATTAGCCGAGTTTAGCAGATTGAGAAACAAAGTGCTAGAGCAGTCTACAATTTGAGGACTGAAAATATGAACATTAGTGTCATTTTCAGTGCATGAAAGGAGTGACAGTGAAGTGCAAACTACACTAGAAACAGCTTTCCACTGCTGCTAACACATCATTGACCCTTTCTGCAAAGTCGCCAGCTAATAGCAGGAACCTTCAACAGTGTTTAAGCGATGTACATACTGACCCCAAACACGCAGCCAGAGCACACATGAATAAACTAGTCACTGTATTATGGAAATAAAAAACACTAAAGATGGAAAACGTTCAGGATAAAAAAAAAAAAGTACAGTTCAAGGGTGCATTAAAAAACCTGCCAGCTAAATGCATGACTCATCTGAATGACTAATTATAGGCGATTAGATACAGAAGTCTGAGCAGTGTATTAACCCATGTTCATAACCTCTAAGTGTCAGCCTTTAAACATCTAATTGACACGTTTCATAGTCAGTTATACTTTTGAGAGATTCTTTCAGCATGTGCCTGTCTTCAGGTACTGCAGCAATCATGACCCACATTAATACATAGTTTCTGTCTTCATTTCTCTTTGTTGGTAAAAAAATGACCTAAAAATTGAATAATTCTGGAAACTATGCAAATACCTAAAGCAAATGACCATTATGATTATGCATCATTGAAATTCAGATGGAAAAGATGAGGCTCCTATTTTGTAACATCCATCAATATGGTAATTTTAACATTTACTCCCCCTGTTCTCCATTTCTTGGTTCTGTACTTTCTACTCTGAGAGACTTGAAAGCACTGCAGCTGTTTGAAAGCACACAGGCACAAATCGCACACAGACGCCTGCTCACGCACACCATAAAAATCATTCTGTTTAGGTGAAGTCACCTTTTTTTTACTTTTTACTCTTTAGCTACTTATTCTGATATTAACATTCCAGAAAGTAATCACCGAATTATCTTTGGCACAGAATCTCATTTAATTTGCTCCAGACACTTTGGTCTCTAGATAATCCAATGCTCGCCCAAAGTATGTAAATAGCTGAGGACATTTGCAATAATTAAATTATATATATTAAAGTTAAAATGCTAATCCATTAACATAGCACCATTTAAAAGCACATCCAGATAGAGAATGACCACAAAAACAAAAACGGTTTCATGGCACTCTTTGGGTCCAGGGGGGATTTGGCGTGATGGTTACTGGAAAGTAAGTTTGAGTTCAGAGGCTGGCAAAGAAAAAACATCAAAAGCTAGCAAGAGTTGAGATGGTCTGAGTAAAACTACCATAATATGTAGGTTAACAATCTGGTAAGCAGTGAAGAGGAGAGCCAAGGAGGGTTAAATACTGCAGGTAAGTGAGTAATCAAACCTGCCAAAGCCTGAGAAAGCCACACCCCTAAGACCCACGAGTATACACACCTGACAGAGGGAGGCAGGTAGAGCCAAAGAGGGTGAGCACCTGGAGGACAAGGGGACCACGACATTTACTGGTTAGCTTGTCAGATACTTAATAGAGATGCCATTCTGTATAAGATCTGGATTAAGGTCAGTGCAGTTCTTTGTGTGGGACCTGGTATGCCCAAACCACATTAGTTACTTTATGTATGAACTTTTTTTTTTCAAATTAAATCTTTTTATTAGTATGATTGTACGCTAAAAACAATAAGTTTTTCACTAAATTTAACCATAGCACTGCTTACTTGCTTGAATTATTATATGATATTAATAATATTACGTTAGCTGACAGAACAGTATGTGCTAAAATCAGCTTAATCACTAGTTTGACATCCAGGACTCTAAAGAAATGAAAATATTTGTGGTTCTACATTGTAGATGTCAATCAAACTGCAGAAAAGTTTATAGAAAGCACTGTATTAGTCACTCCCCAGTATATACAGTAGTATACATCAAACAGCGAATCACTTTGTAACTCTTTGTTTTAATTTGACCACCTGTCATGATTTTTAAAAGACAAACAGCATCTGGGCTTTTCAAATTTGAACAAATCTTAAAAGTGTCGGATGAATGTAACAGGATATTATCTGTGAAGCTAACACAACATGAGAAACAGTGTTTTTGTTCATGGTAATGACACTGTGTATATGGAATGAAGAGTTTGTTGCCGTTTAAATAGAGCCCAAGGCAGAAGTCTGTGCCAGTGTTTATTTGAGGAGGCAATCCATTGTTGTTGGTGGTGTTTTTATGGAAATGTTTGACAAAAAGAATGAATTAAATAGTCCCAATTTTGTTGTTAGGTTAGTGCTATTTTGTTTTCTCATTTTTCACTTAAAAGTTTCTTTTTTTTTTTGTAAAGCATAGTTTCAGGGTTCAACTTGTCTCATTTCTGCATTTCTATCTAACATTCACACTATGGATGTATCAGAGAGTAACTTGGGGTTAGGATCTTGCTAAGTAGGTGACCTGCTCGACCTCCTGAGCTACAGCCAACGCAAGCTGCTTATGGTTAACAAGTTTAAAAACATGATACCCATAATCCTTTTTAAACTGACATCGAATACACTGGTTTCTCTAATCTATCTTGACTTCATCCTTGAATACACACATCACTTCTCTATAGAAGTTGTTACAGTAATCTTACTAGGGTCAGACATACAACATTTATGTATCACTTATGTATGTGTTTTTTAAGACACCATGCAGTCACATTACTTATAAGACAGCAGCAACACAAGTCCCTCTTACATCAACCAAAAACATAAAGGTTTTGGAGAGTACCCTAAAATGCAACATGAGGTCAAATTTAGCTGCACATTCACACCTCTGCAAAACCTCCATCTCCACTTTGCTCTGCAGTTTTAGATCTACGGAAATGTTAATGTGTGTTAAAGTGTTAAACTCAGAATACAACATTATGGTAAAGTCTTTACCAACATGAAGACAGAGTCTGTGACAGCTCAGATTAACAAGAGTTACCACCAATCGCAACAATTCCAGTTTATGAACTTGCAGCTGTTTCTAGAAGTCTTTCTTAAATCCCTGCACAATCCTTTGTCTGCTGGACATTTCCAACCAAGAGAACTTTAGTGATTTAGAGATATCAAGATCTGATTGTTAATTTGCACTGTGTACTTTATAGTCAATTCAATAAAATCAATTTCAGTTTTATTAATATAACACCAAATCACAACAACAGGAACCTAAAGGCACTTTATATTGTAAGGTAAAGACCGCACGATAACAGTAAAAAGAAAAGGTGCACTGATATGCTCAAATACTAACCGCACAAATAATTTGGCATCTGTAATTGTAAACGTGACTATTGAGAGTTGATGGTTAAAAAACTCAAGCCTTGTGCAGTATTTCACCTAATGTATTGATGGACATTATGTTGTACAAATACCAAGCCTCGTTTGCCATTATGGTGTTGTTATGGCAAAACAAAGCTGTGATAAAAAATATCTAAAGGTTCCATGTCTCAGTAATAGAATAGTGATACTTTAACACACTGATATAATGTCTCCATTTTCTGAAAAGGGTATTACCTGTGTAACAGTGTAAAGCGTTAAGTGCTCTTTTCATAGACATTACTGTTATTTTTTTTATTGTGCTCAGTATTTTCTTCCTGAACACGTTCATGGCACTTCCATCAGGGCCATATAGTGTAATCTTGAGTAATAAAGAGACCTTAAGTTTATGCCTGAAGGAACAAAATCAGTATTTTCTTGCTGTGCATCAAAATAAAAACGATGATAAGGTTGTGCCCTGCTGGGAAAATTGTTGCAGCTCTCTCTGCATCAACAACACGTGGTTAGGTTTCTCCTCTTCAGCTTGACTAAAAATAAAGCTGAATTGCAGCCAGGGAAGGTCAGTATGGATTATGGAGCACTGCGCTCCCTGTGGAAAAGACTTGTTTGTTGTCCGTCCCAATGTCAGATCAAGAATCGGGAGGGAAAGTGCCTCTCTCAGCAGGTCCAGACTTCCTGTCAATGATAATCCAATGGAATGGCTGATCTGAGCTGGATGGACCGAGGCCAGCATGGAAGAGACAAGCCAGGGTTTTGTGCTTGAAGCTTGAACAATGCTCAGAAGCTTTCCAGGCTGATAAAGCATATAGATGAAATTGACTGTTTACATAGATTGCATGTTAGATATAGTCATGTTGAATGTATTTCAGGATAATGCTAGTAAGCAACCAAACATTAATTAGTCAGTGTGCATGCTTTAATTTAATTAGGCCTTAAATCTTTAAGTTAAGTGATGTTAGGGTTTCTTTTACTCTGCCTAAGAGAATAAAGTAAAGTCTTGTGTCCTTTCAGAGAGTCCTGGAAAGTTACCACATTCACTTTTAGACAGGAGCACATACCAGTAACTCGTAGCTGTACCAACTCTTAGTCCCAGCACAAATGTACACAAAAACATGACAATTGAACAAATATGGAAACCTGTTTGTTTTGAAGAGTAACTGCACACAGGTAATCATTCACAGTAAGTAAGTGAGTAAGCAAGTCCAGTTAAATTTCAGTCAAATAAAAGTCATAGCTTAGCATTAGCAAAAAGCTAAGGTTAGCAATAGCAAACGTGTTTGATTCTTTTCTGTGTCAAATGCATTCATCTTAGTTTCCCCAGCTGTCCTTCTGCTAGTCACATCACTTCCACTTCCCCACACTGTAAAACTCAGTACTGACATCATTGCTGCCGTCCAATCATCTTTCTGCTATAAAACTGAACACTTGCATAATTAAAGCAAACTGAAATTTGAATACTATCAAAACTGGTTTGCCAATCGATTTTGTGTGTCTCAGCTGATTAACAAAGTAATTTTTTATTGTCAATTCAATGCTTTTTTCACATAAGATGTAAGCTTTAAAGTCTTTAAAGCAAAGGGTTTGGTCTGCAACAATGAAAGCTTATGCAATGGTTAGGCTTGGTATACGTGATCAGTACCAGAGTCTCTTTGAAGTACTTCTTGACTACTCATTGTCTCTGAACTCCAACTTGCCGTGGGCACAGCTCATACTGCTGCTGATGAGTAGAGGGCTTTAATCTTTAGCGCAAATGGCAACGCAAGTGATGGAAAACGGTTGCAGTTGAGGTAGATGTTTCACCTGCTGCAGAGAGCTTTCAGTTTCCAATGGCATAGCTTGCGCCTCAGAACCTCCAGCTGCAGGAAAGTAGGTTTTTATTCCCAGAGTTTCATGAAACAAGGCACTAAAATTACTGTTGATGCAGAGAAGAGGGCTCAAATCTTTTTGTAGAATCTGAAGAGCACGAGTCATTGAATAAATTATGTGCTGAACACCCATCATTCAACTACACAAACACTTGTTCAGCACACTCATTAAACCCAGTCCATTGCTTGTCCTTATCACTTCTGTTAGGTTATTTGACTTCTCAACAAAGTGTTGATGTATGATTTTATCAACCTAAAGGTAGTACCGCCCTTCTGTGTTCCCCTCTGTTTGATTCTGTCACTTAAACAGCTGTAACCTACTTCCTTGCAGGTGGTTTGGGGGGGCGGGGGGGGGGGGGGGGGGGTGATCGTGTCCTTGGCTAATGCTAATGCGTGCTTCATTGATTAAGTTTAAATCAATAACTAGGCCTGTTGAAAATGAATTATGTGCCTTGTAGTTTTTCTTACTGTATACCAATTAGAAGCATAGCTCCTTGGTGTAAGAGGTTTACAGCAAAATAAAGCAGTAGAAATGGTTGGTTACCTAATGTCCACTTCTAATTTTCCACTCTGTATATGTGCTGTATCTTCCCCACGCTGCATACACAGCTTCAGGAATGTGATTCATGCTCATGTACTAGTCTTTTCCATCATGTCAGATGAGACTCGAGCTGTGTCTAAATTTGTTCATACAACCAATTCGCAGTTCTCTTAGATTATGATTTACTGTAAATTTTATTGTCACAGAATTTTAAATCAACATTTCTGTTCCTGTATCTGGTGTAAGTGTTTAGTTTTGAGCAGCACGGTGGCACGGTGGTTAGCACTGTTGCCGCACAGCAAGAAGGTCCTGAGTTCAATTCCACCATCAGGCCGGGGTCTTTCTGTGTGGAGTTTGCATGTTCTCCCCGTGTTTGCGTGGGTTCCCTCCGGGTACTCCGGCTTCCTCCCACTGTCCAAAGACATGCAGCTTGAGGGGATAGGTTAATTGATTAATCCAAATTGCCACTAGGTGTGAATGTGCGAATGAATGTGAGTGCGAATGGTTGTCTGTCCTTGTGTGTTGGCCCTGCGACGGACTGGCGACCTGTCCAGGGTGTACCCTGCCTCTCGCCCTATGACAGCTGGGATAGGCTCCAGCGCCCCCCGCGACCCTGAAAAGGATAAGCGGAAGCGAATGGATGGACTTCCAATATTCACTCTGCAAAGTGCCAAACAGCAAAACACACCACTGGGCTGGGGAAATGTCTTCCATTGTAAAAATAAGGTGCACTCACAACAATGTGGCTGCGAGTGTACACATGACTATTTGCTTGCATGGCTGTGTGCAAGTTTTGCATGCATGAAACTGACTGGCTTATTATTGGCAATATGTGAAATGGACCAGCAGTTCACTAAACCAGGTTGAGAACTGGGAATTGGTTGATTGACCAGCCAGAGACCACAATCAGTTCATTTCTAGATGATAGACTGTGAGATGCTATTATGCCAACATGGACACCTTAATGAATCTGTGCCACAAAGAATTAAAGCTGCTCTGAAGGCAAACAGGAGTCCAACCCAGTACTAGTAGAGTATTTCTAATTAAGTATCTGATTAATGTAAGTAGGCTCTTCCAATGTGACAGCGGAGAATTGCATTTCTCTCTGACATATAATTAGTTAAGCAATCAGTCATAATCAGTTGTTGGATATCAGCTGAACTGGTGAACAAGATTAAGTCATAGCATTTATCTGATTCTTAATTCCTTTCAAAAAGCATTATATTTGTCACAACAGGAAGAGGTACAAATGCTAATGAGTTAGCGCCTTAGTGTTTGTCAGATAGGTTCCCAGTGCTTTGGCCCATCAGCTTACAGGTTTGTAGTAAACTGGTGGAAACCCCAATATTGCATTTTGTCTGGGATGAAAATCTTGCACTTGTTTAACTTTGAGAAATAAAGTGAGAAAAAAATACTAAATGGCTTAATATAAAAACACCTGCAACAGTGGCATTTTGTCATGAGTGACATGCTCAAACAAAAGGCTCAGAAAGCCTCTGCTTGCGTTACGTAGTGCCATTGCATGTCATGCTCTCGGTGTGGGTTTGACACCCTCTTAGCACTTTGCTGTTAATATCAGTGTCATCCATTATGGCAAAGAGGTTTGGTGTTGTGACAGCCAGCCTAACTCCACGAGACAGTCTTTACTATATTACCCATCACCTGTGATGAGTATTGAAATTACACTGACCCGAGATGACCGGTGCTTTATGTCGGTTGTAATTGTGCGTTCACATTTCCTCAGGTGGCAGCTTTAATTGCAGACCAGGAAAAAAAAGATGGTGAAAGGACAAAAGTTGAATAATTTCCAGAAAGCAGGCCATTAATTATGATGTGCTGTAATTGCAGATCTTTGGGGCCGGCCAATTACGTGATTGAAGCGAAAGCTGGCAGCCTCAGTCTCCTGTGTTTTGGAAATAAGTGACATGTTTTGGAACTGACATACTTGAGGTTTCAAATGTCTTTTTTGTGCGTTTCTTCAATTTTTCTCATTAAATTTCTTAGGAAAATTGAATTTGCACAGTCAAGGGACACTTTGATTGATTGGTGAAGTTGAAAATGAAAATGAAAAGACAGCATCTGTGAAAATATAACCAAAAGAAAAAGATCTTTTAGCTAATTCGGGTCAATTAGGTGCCCAGTCAGTTAATACAAGCCAGCTTTTAAATGCATAGTAAAAATGGCCAAGTTAGTCTTCAAACATCTGGCCTGTTTGATATTTCTCATTGAGATATTTGCCTCAGTGACTTGTTGGAGAACTTTTTCTAGTGTAACAACAATTTTCAGTTAGTGAGTGAAAAACTGCTTGTATGTACAGTACGTGCAATGGTCACCAATAACAGGGCATACACAAGAGAGAAACTGCAAATATTAAAAACAAGAAACACAACAAATAACCTGAACACATTCCAAGTAGGGAAATAGAAAATTGCTACGAAAAGCATGGCTACACCAGAAAGGCTCTTGGACATTAATGGGATACCCACTCGGACAAATCGAGCCCATCACTGCCACTTCGGTGTCGCACGGCACTTCAGGTGTGGTAAATTTGTTTTGCAGCATTTTCTATTTGCATGGTGATTTTCATTTACTTTTGTTTGTATGCATTTTGATACTTGTTGCACTTCTGATTAGGAACACACTTTTACTCTTAAATGTGTTTATGTGTCAATTTTGCATTTGGATTTGCATTTTCGCATAAACTTTGTAGTTAGAAATTTAAAAACTTACTTATCAGATGCTGTTTTCAAGTATATGCAGTAGGAGAAGGAGCATGTGTAGCTCCTTGACATTTGTATACAAAAACTTGTTATTTTATGGATCCATGCTTTTCTTTCTGACCGAGCCATGTAAAGGTTGCAGAAGAAATCAAGGCTCATCAGACCAGGCAACATGCTAAATATAGACTCAGTTTCCTCTTTTTAATTGAGACGAATGGCATCCTGTGTGGTCTTCTGCTACTGTAGCTCATCTGCTTCAAGGTTTGACATGTTGAGCATTCAGAGATGCTCTTCTGCATACTTTGGCGGTAATCTGCAGGTATTTAAGTTACTGTTGCTTTCCTATCAGCTCAAAGCAGTCTTTAGACCTCTAACATCAACCAGAACATTTCACCCAGAGAAGTATCGTTCACTGGATATTTTCTGTTTTTCAGACCGTTCTCTGTAAACCCTAGAGGAGATTGTGTGAGAAATTCCCAGTAGATGAGCAGTTTCTGAAACGCTCAGACTAAGTCCCTCATTCACCTTTCTTCCCCCGTTCTGATACTTGGTTTGAACTTCAGCTGATCGTCATGAATACGTCTAAATGCCTAATTGCACTGACTTTGTGCCATGCTGATGATTAGATATAGACTTGTAGTCAAGACCGCCTAAACCAAGACCAAGACACTACCAAGACCAAGGCAGACTGAGCCAAGACCGAGACGAAAAAGTCTTTAAACTGCAGCCAGATGCTGCTTTGTTTACGGGTGTCAGGCATATTTATGTGTTTTTGTTTTCGCACAGCCCTCCCCTCCGCTGTCTACTGTCCCACTCACTTACTGAGAGGACAGACGCACGCTCCACTTGACTGTTGCGTCTCTCACCCTCTCTGTTTTTCACATAATGATATTATCCTATATCCTCGCATGTGATTGGCCACAATATGGAGGGATTGGAGCATAGCTGAGCCACTGTGAGAGCTGAGCAGCGAAAGGAAATTAAGTGAGGAGCCGGCTCTCGCTCAATGGGAGTCGACTCTTCAGATTCACTACAAAGCATTCTCTAAGCACGGCTCTTAGAGCTGATGCTTTTGCGCATGACACATTATCGAATGTTACGTTGTGTGTCATGGGTACTGTTGACTCCAAGACCAAGAGTGGGGGATCCGAGACCAAGACAAGACCAAGAGCACATAAAACTGGTCTTGAGACCAAGACCGGTCTGGAGACATCCAACTCTAATTAGATATTTGCATTAACAAGCAGTTGAACAGTGGCAGTTGGGTATTTGCTTATTATTAACAAATTATTGATTTTATTCTTTGAGTCAGTCACTGAGGTTCTGTATGTTGGTGATGATTTCCATATCTCCTTGAATTATTTGTCATGTATTGCAATTTCATGAGTTTGATTGGATATTGATGATATTAGGGTCAAAACGATGTTACTAATTCCCCATCAGAACCTTCTGAGTAATCAGAGAGCATTAGATAAAAGCATTTTATGCTTTAGTACTACTAAAGCATAAAATGTTTTCATTTCTTCCTGGTATTCTTGGTGCAACTTGATTTGTTTTTAAATTGCAAACAGTTCATCTCTAGGAAACACAGCAACCTTGAGTTTATTGTTTGCTTATTTCACATTCTTCAGACCTTCAGTCTCTCCTGTCCTATTTTTACTCGTCTCTTCCCAATTACAATTCTTCTGAGTGTCTCTGTCCTTTCGCTATGCATGAGCTTTCTTATCCTCCATGTGACCTCGCTTAGGAGACTGCTCACGCCATCCATCATGGGAATCAATTGCCCTTAGTCACTAAACAATTATAGTTAGCTATTTAAAATTTCGTGTGTGAGAAGAAAAGGGGTTAGCTTTGTTAGCTCATTAATTCACCATGTTTTGGATTTCCTGTGAAATGCTGTAGTTAACACATAGATCCATTATGGGGTCATTTCACAACCAAACAGTAAGGCTGACCCTGCTGTCCTTTACTGTTCGTTGTGAACACACATCGGTGACAGGGTGATGAGAGAGAGGCATGAATGCCCTTTCTTCTACATCTTTCTGACCTTTTTAAAATTTGGAAATACTGCTCTGGGCTCTCAATTGCCAAAGATGGATTGCTGTGCTGAGAAATGTGTTGGTCCCTTCAAGATTATAGAGTATTTGAAAGAAATACCTCGCTAGTGCATTTGGCAAGAGACAATGGGTGTGACAAAAGTTCTCGGAAAGCAAACCACAGGGTGAAAAACAAAACTTCTCTCTAAGCAAGTGTTGATATGAGATGTGCTGCCAACTCTTATTGGTGTGCGGCTGACTGAACAAAGTCATCCTCCTGCCTGTAAAAATTAATCAGTAAAATGTTTCTCCCTTTCACTTCAAGGTAAATGATTTTTTATGTCAACTACTGCTTTTTAAGACATTTGTGTCTTTACTACATTCAACTTTTGGAACTTTTGTATTGTGCTGATAGTTTTGAACATGTAGCCACAGTACACAGTACTACAGCACACGGTTTGAGAACCACTCATTAAGCCTCCTGATTAAGACCATTGATCAATGGCCATGAGCACCATTCACAGAGAGTTGGGGAATGGCTGCAATCACAGCATTTCAAGCTGGCAAAAGATGCACCCTTAGATGCACCCTTAGGCCCCCTCCTCGATTCAGAGGTCTTTCCCTTTTCATGTTAATGGCTTCCTTGACTCCCCGCTCAAGCCAGCATTCCTTGAGAGTGCATCAAGATGTCATTTAACTAAATTCATGTATAGTCCCTAAAAAGACAGTATGTTTGTTGTTGGTGTTTTGACCATGTCATGTGACCAACAGTTCCTCAATTCCCCTTAACCTTGTCCAACATAAAAAAAAACAACAATAAACCAGTGTCAGACCAACATACCACTGAGTAATCTACAGGTGCTCAAAATCTAAATCAGCCCTCCAATTAACAGCCTGTGTGACCAAATGTGCATTTTATGAAGTATTTGTAATCGTCGCTGACATAAACATGGAAGCTGTCAAATTACCAGTACAGGCAGTTCCTTCTGAACCAAAATAAATAAATAAATTAAATAAATCAGCCTCACTGAAGAGCACAAGGATGTTGCTTTTTTTGGTAATCAGTTCAAGTTAAAACCAGCAAGCTTATGAATGCTGACGTAGTTAAATATTATATTCATTCTTTTCTTTAACCTTTAGGCTTACTCGTGTCACTGGCATCATTAGTGTCTCTTGCTCTGCTCTGTGGCAGCAAACACAATATCGCCAGCTAATGTCAATGCTGATGTTCCATGTTAGCGATGGAAACCATGCCTCCCTCGGTGGCTCACTTAAACACACTTGCCCTTTTAGCCCCACTTACCTAATAGCTGTCGGCACATTGATCAACCCCCATGCTGTCTGTCACCTCCGGCGTGCCATCCCTAGGCGCTGATGAGCTCGGACAGACAGCGTCTCTTGCTTGTAAGGTACCCCAATTCGTGACCTTTACAAGTTCGGACCACAATTTACCGAAGATTAGCTGAGTCCAACATGTAAATTAATCCAGAGAAAGGGCAGGGGAATCAATTTCTCTTTAGTTTACATATCACTGTATCTTCTGGGATGATAATCATTGGGACAGAACCAAAAACAATTACAAAGATTTTAAAGAAAAACAAGCAAAGGCGAGACGGAAAGATGTGACCTTTTAAGCTTCAAGTTTAAAGAGTTTTAAAGAGCTCTTCATTTATGAGCGATAACTTTGCAAAGATTTCTCTTTATGTTAACATATGGTAGTTTTCATTCTTTACTAAATGAATGCCTTTGAATTAAGTTAATATGCAACAACCTTGTTCTCTATTGAATATATGCTCTCACCCTGGATAATATAAAATCTGCAACATGATGGCTCAAAATGTCAGAATCATTTACATCCATAATCACAGTGTTCTTTTCTCATAGCCTTGCTCTGTAAATCCTCTGGTCCAGTCTGGATATCAAACATTGATACGCTCTCTCCCCAATGGCAAGGCAATACTTTTTAAACCAATTAGGTGGCCCTGCTTCCCAAGACATCACCATTGACAAGTAGCCAATGCAATTTCCATAACGGAGTGACTGGCACCCTCAAGGGCAGTCCTGCAGCACTGGGGACGGTGCTGCCATGCATCTTAGAGTTGTTCTAAGTTCACTCATTTGAAAAGTCACATTTGGAAGAAGCCAAACACTCATCTTGAGTCAGCAAAGTTTTGTGCTTTAATTGCCAGCCTTTAATAATGTCATCAGTAAAACCCCATGACTGGCTTGATGTGAAATACTCTACCGGTGGTGTTTCTCAAGGGCAGTTAGCAGTTTACCTTCCTCTCCGAGCATCCAAGAACACTGTGACCCCAAATTACAGCAAGACAGTGAATCAGCTTTATTAGATTACTTCCAACCTTGACCCCACAGCTCTTAGGAGGAGAAGACCGTCTCAATGTGGGAACTCATCTCACTCTAAATTACTTCAGCTTGACCCCAAACTTCAGTTACAGTATGTTTTACATCCTGTGGTATTCTGTTTACGTCGCCTTCTTGTTGGGCTAAGTTAGCATGTGGGATGTGAAAACCTCCAAAGAAATGAGACACAGAACAATAATAATCCACTTACAGTTATGATGGAGAATTAGCAGAAATATTAAAAAGCTCTAGTCACTGCCTTAGATATGGATATGGTAACAATTTAAGCTTGTTTGTCAAAAAAACACAGCAACTGTCAATGAATTGTAACTGTTAACAGACTTTTAATTTCACAGTTTCCTCTCTCTTGCCCTCTAAAGCGATTCAAGTGAAACTCTCTAATAAGGAGAAGCAATTAACTTACAGTAGGTATGTAATTAAAAAACAAACCTCTCATTGCTTGATTTTAATCTTCTGTTGCATTCTTGTGAATATCCCACACTGTATACCTTCAAAGCATTGATTTTGCAGATCTTGAGTTAAAAGGTCTTCAAAATGCAAGAAGTCCGTGTGTGCAGCAACAAAGCAATAGCAGAACGTTCTAGAGAAAAATTAATGTATAATTGTTCTTCTACTGTTTCTGGCAATAACAATTCAATTCCCGGGATTAAATTTGTCTGGAGTCGAGTGCAATTTTAAAGCAGAGCTCAACATCATTTCCTAAGTATCACAAATTTACCAGCTTTGGGACAATAACTCACACTGAATAAATGCAGAATGTGCAGGGCTTGTTTTTGATGTGACCAGGATCACTCTGTTTATTTCTCAGTTTTGAAAATGAGGCCATAAGCACTATGTGCATGTAGCACAGAAGCAGTGATGTCGATATGAACTTAAACGTGTCATTGTAACCAATCGAAAATGCATTTGTGCACAGTGAGCAGGTGAGCCTGCGAACACATATTCCAAGTTTACACAGTGAAATAGCTGGGACATGATGTGGATGAGGCCAGCACCATTACAGATTTATTTTCAACTGAAGTTATTCGTAATATCTCTACAGTTATGTGAAACTGAGTGATTTCATGACTTTATGCAGTCTTTTGAAAAACTAAGTACACTTCATGATTTAGTAGCTTATAGAACCAACTTTAGCGTAATAAGTTGAAGTAATCGTTTTCTGTATGACTTTTTCAATCTCACATTTTTCTGGAGGAATTTTAGCCCACTCTTCTTTACCACACTGCTCTAGTGTATTGCAGTCCCACCACCGCATTTTAACATTTCACTCAGCCTCAGGTGTGGACTTTAAGTAGACTATTGCAACACCTTGATCTTTTTCTTTTTCAGCCATTCTATTGTAGATTTGCTGCTGTGTTTGGGATCACCGTCGTGTTGAATGACCCAATTTCCACCAAACCTTAGCTGTCAGACAGATGTCTTTACATTTGACTCTAAAGTACTTTGGTATACACAGGAGTATTACAATGTGCCCAGGTCCTGTGTGTCAAAAACACGCCCAAATCATCACCCTCCCTCTACCCAGTCGTTAAGTCTGACGTCACTAGCCGTGTCTGGGCCTAAACTCCGCTGCAGGTCCATATATCAAACGATCACTATGGCATTACTGAGAGTTGAAAAACTGTCTAAAGTCTTTCATCTGTAATAAAATGATCAGCGTTCTGCTCTACCAGGTGTAACAATTGAGTTTAACATCCAGGCACCCATGAAAACGGAATTTATGACATTTAACGGAGTTAGAAGTTAGCAGGAAGTTAGCTCGCTAGCTTCTATCTAAATACAATATAGCATGTCCTGACTGCAGGGTTTTGGAAACAAATTAAAACGTACAGCTCTGTTATCACTTCCAACATAAATGAAGACAGAAAACTAAACAGCAGTGACGTTTGTAGGGTTACTGAAGTTGGGCTAGCTGGTATATAATGATGTGCTACGTGACCGCTAGCGACACAGCTATGTTAGCATAATATAAACAAGCTAACTTTTTTTCCACTCGATAAAAGTTAACGTGAGTGTTCTCGGTGGTCAGGAACAAATGTAATCGCATGGCAGGATGCTGTAAAAGGACCAAACTTCAGCCAGGAGAACAACTGAGATAATCCATCCACAATACGAGGTTAGTCATTCATATACTGCTGCATAGGCTGGGCTGTAGTTACATCGTAAGGTTTTAAAAACTGAGCTTAAATAAATGATTAGCGGTAAAAAAAGCCGAGGGAGGTCAACAGTGATCACTGACTGTTTTAGGAGCTTTTTGAGATTAAATAGAAGAACATACGAAACATTAAACATGTTAACAACACAAAAGCCATATTAAACGCAGACTACTTTAGGCCCGGAAGCAGGATTCATCAAGTCATCACTTAACGACCGGACTGTACTTGACAGTTGGTATGATGCGTTTGTGCAGATGTGCTGTGCTTGGCTTTTAACACACATTGTGTTGTGCATTGTTGCCAGACGTCTGCACATCTATTCAAAAGGGCATTGTTCCAGAAGTATTGTAGTTTGTTCCAATGCAAGAGAAAAGAGTCGTTCTCTTGGATGACAAACAAGCCAAAACTTGATCATTTTTTTTCTAATTGTACTGTCATGACCTTTAACATTTAATTTTCTAAATGAGCCCGGCAAAATCTGAGATGTATTTCTCGTCTTAATATTGCACAATCTGACCTTGGGCTAGATTTGCTCAGATGTCTACTCCTCCAAAGACTGTCAAGTGCCTTAAATCTTTTCCATTTTTGAATAATCCTTCTAACTGTAGAATGATGGACTTCATAATGTTTGCAAATGACCATATAAGCCTTCCCAGATTACTTCTCCAAGATCATTGCTGATGGTTTTCCTCCTTGGCATTGTGCTAACAGAGTTGTTGCTCCAGACCAGCAAACTCAAACCGAAACTTCAGTTTTTATAGAAGTGCTCACACCAGCTGATGATAAATGAATCACTGCATTTGATTAGAACCACCTGACTGCTAGTTACCCTTAACTCCGTGGAAGTGGTAAGGGTGTACTTAGTTTTTCACACACTGCATTTTGGCTTAGTTACGTTAAATAAATAAAGACACTATGCAATAGTTCATATGTTGTTGTTAAGCTCAGGTTATACTTATCAAATTTTAAGAGCTGCTACATTAGACTAGATTTTTTGTCATTGCGTCCTGAAAGATTAGAACTGAAAGTGTGTCATGTGAAGTCTTCCCTTCACACGACTTGATGTATCTATATATGCAAACAAGAAACTGATCTAATCACTTAAGCAAAATAACATAAAGCAACAGAAAGGCCTAAAATTGAAAACCCAACCTACCTTCTAAGCCCTGATGTAGATGTAGATGTTTACCATTCTCCACAGTGAAGACGTGTTAGCTTTTAAAACTTTACAAATTGTTACTTATAAGTAGTCATTATTTCTTAGACTTCATTTATGAGAATAAGCTCTCCAAATGAAGTACAAAAAAAATGGAATAATGACTTGTCAGACATAGTTGTTACCCAATGGCCAAGAAGTTTCACGATCAAATCCACCCCTCTCCTTCAGATCCAACTTCTCTGAAGCCAAAACCTTTTATGTGACTTTCTATTGGAATGATATACTGCTGTCCTCTACATACAGTAAGCTGCCTTTATAAGTACTGTTATTGGTATCAGTATCAGTACTGACAGTGCTTGGTAGTGGATTGATACCAAAATCACACTGCATTACTTTATGTGGTTTTTCGGCACAGAGAATGTCTGGCGATATAAGATATGCAGCACAAAATTACATATTTTTACTCCCCACTAAATTTTGGTCACAGTTTGAGTGACAACGCACAAAAAGTTGTTCTTTTTGTCCGAAATTGTCGTGAAATGTCAGGATTCAAAAACGGCTTTGCCTTCTCTGTGGTCACCCCTGCCCTTTAAAAGGCCTACAACGCTTTGCATTCACCGACTCAGACCACCGCATGAATGGATGTCAGGAGATGTTATCTCCGACATTTCAACCTTTTTGAAGTTTCAAAAGCCTGCGTAAACATGTCTGAACATGCAGCTGAATTGCTTAAGCCTGGCAGGGGCTGCGCTGATGTCTTTGATGGGTTGTGATATCCATGTAATCAATCCAGAATGGGTGCCTCATGCTCTGCACGCGCCTTGCATTGAAATTTGTATAGATATATAAAACAGGGTGACACAGACAGTTGGTCACCAGGAGAGATGAATGTGCAGCACATATTTTGGTGTTTTTTTTTCCATGCTTTGTCCCTTTCAAACATCAGCGTTGTGATAAAAGAGTACCTTATCAGTCGCGGATGCTGTGATAGCGGAACGCTATGTTAAATCAGGCTATTGCTGAAGCACTAAAGAGACGTTAAGTGTGTGTGCGGGAAAGGAAGTGCTGTATTTATTTTGACTGTTCAGCAACAAATGTGAAAAAGACTTAAAAAGTCATAATTAGTCCAACTATAACTTTTTCCATGTGCAGGATGATAGAAACCTTCTAGTTTGTACGGCATTAAAATCCTTGGCAAACAATCATTAAAATTAACATGAGCCCACCAACTATAAGCATCTAATCTGAAATTTTGTAAGCCACATAATTGCTGAAAGGGGCCTTGTTTTCACAGTGGTCTGGATATATGTCCTTCTGCAACTGAAACAAAGCTGGAAAAAAAACTCAACTGAAAATCATTTCAGAACAGCGGGAGATCAGTGTAACAGACTTCGAAGGGATCAGCAGCGGCAAGAGCTGCTGCATCCACAGTCTCCGGCTCTTCAATTGAGTCTCTCTAGTCACGTAAGGTGCGTGGGCGAGTGAAGTCTCTGGTTTCTATGTCTTTGCCGGCCTGTCGGTTTCATCAGCGGGTGCACTGCTCTGTTACTCGACATCCTCCTCCAGAGAAGACACCTGCTGTTTTCATCTTGAAATCTCATGTCGGTCTGTGATCAATCACTCCCTGTCAAGAGAAAGCAATATTGATCCATAGCTGGAGTGTTTGGCTGTTCTGAGTGTTGGTTTCACCGCAGCCTACAGTAGTCGAGCTGTTCGCGGTTTGCATGCGGCTTTCCTGTATCAATAACGCCGAATGTTATGTCAGAATATCAGAAATTGACACGCCTAAAGGAGCAAAAGCACCTTTCAGCGTTGCCATCCTTGAACACATCGCTAGCACTTTGCAGGCTGCTCTTGTGTAAAGATGGAAAAATGTTTGCTTTCAGGTAACAGCGAGCTTCAGAGGTGCCACAAGAAAGTAAAAGAAAGTAAGCGAGCGCGACCCTTAAAGTGGGTGACTTTCCTGGCTAATGGTGCTGTCAGTGGCTAATCACACTGTCAGCTACCATTACCATTAAAGTGTCCGTCTTGTCTCTATATTCTTCTTTAGCTTGAACTTTAAAAACCCTGGAATTCTTAGATACACGCAATTACACAAAGCCTACAGCCCCAGATTTTTTGAAACTTTTCCTTGGAAAAAAAGAAGACAACAACACATTATTTGCAGGTATCACCCCCCCTTTATATACTGTATAGAGGCTTCTTCTTTTCTGCTTTGTGTCAGTTAATTTAGGCTTTACGCTGTATAGCTATTAGCCCCTGAGGATACATGTTTCCTGTGCATTTGACCCTTCTCAACTATGTATGAGCACTATGCAGCTGCAGGGAAGCTCCTGGGGAGCAACTCCTGGGCTAAGGCCAGCATCTTAGTCAAGGGCAACCACCTAACATACATCCTTAGGGTGAAAACAAACCCACGCAGATACACGGAGAACAAACGGCTTCCATTTAAAAAGACCTAAGAGAGGTTTAAGAATCCAAGACCCAGGAGGCGATGATCCCTCTGAACTTCCTGCCATGTAATGCGTATAAATGAGGAATGCAAGAACAATGGAGCAGGACCTTTCTGACATCACTTACAGCGCCATCAAAGCTGAAAATCAGCTGTTTCATCTGTAAATTGTCTGTTTGTGTGATAAAAAAGTATTTTTTTTACTGTCCTTTAATCTTTTAATTGAGGGATGAATTGTAGCTAAAATTATTACCTGTAATAATCGAAAACAGACAATCAAAATACATCTTCATCTTTAAAAAGATGGGTGATCTTCCCTGTGTTCTAACTGCTAAATCGCTCTCCTTGTAAATTCACTAATATCCACTGGCTTCGGCAGAGTGATGTTGTTGTACAAGGACCGGGTTAATGTAGTGCTACCCTCCCACCAAAACTGTCTACTGTGTGGCCAAGCACAGAGAAAGAAAGAAATAGACAGTTAGGAATGTATTTACCCCTTTAAACATGAAAAAATAAATGCTACACCAGCTTATGTTCACTAGTTATCGTATGTGAGTCAGGAAATATCAACTAAAGTAAAATGGCCCGGGTCACACAGGCCTAGAGACTTTGGCAACCTCGAGCTGCTAAGGAAAATGTTTATTCCAGGAGAGGTTGCTAGGTGAAGTTGATCTCAGTGAGATATAGGGTGGTTAACTGCGACTGCTTTGGTTGCTAGCAGATTGCTATGGTTGCACAGAAAGCACCAATTACTCTGCAACCACTCACCAACTACTCACTGAGGGGTTGTGAAACCGTGATGTGTTGACTGCCTTTAAAGTAAAGATTGCACCCTTGAAACATGTTGGGGTAAATGGCAAGGCACAGCTTTTACTTTGAAGGCGAGTGTTTCACATTTCCTGTTTTCATTGCACTCAGCAATTAGTTGGCAAGTGTTTGCAGACAAGTCAGTGTCCTCCTGGCAAACTAATGGCAACTGCAGCAATTAGCTAGTGAGCAAAGCAATCAGGAGGAGGTTTTTGGTCCAGCTCCCACTTTCAGACCAATTTCCTGCAACAAGCACCTGCCAGCCAGCCATGGAATACATGACCTATAGCAGCTCTCCCCAACCTTTTTGCGCCATGGACCAGTTTATGTCCGATAATATCACGGACCAGCCTTTAAGGTGTCACGGATAAATACAACAGAAAGAAGATTTATTAATAACACACTGGAAAAGACCCAGGGAAAGTGAGTTAACGAAGAAAACAATTAAAAAAAATAACGCTAAAAACCGATAAAAACCCTGAAAACCATAAATTTCATACCCACGTCTTTCAACTCTCGCGTCCCAATACCAAATGACTCACGGACCAGTACCGGTCAGTGGCCTGGGGGTTGGGGACCGCTGACCTACAGCACCCCTAATCCTGTAGCATGGAAAAGTCAATTTAATATGAATTCAATAATTATGATAGGTCAAGGTCAATGTTCTTTATTTGTCACATGCATAGTTATACAAGTATAACACACAGTGAAATGTAGCCTGACACGCTCCTCGACATGTGCAAAAAAAATTGGGGGGGGGGGGGGTGTAGAGGAAAAACATTATATATATATATATATATGTAGTATATACATTGGGTGAATGTGCAGTAGTAGCAGCAAGCAGGTGAATTCTGTACATTAATATGAATAGACATCTGACTATTTTACAGGATAGACAATATAAACATATTTAAAATTAAAGGAGTTGAAATGTACATTGTGCCTTGGTTTAGAGTGTTTGGAAGAGAGTCCTGTCTCAGTCAATTATAGATGATGTGAGCGGGTGTGTGTGTGTGTTTAGGGCACGGATGGCTTGGGGATAGAAGCTCCTCTTGAGTCTCTCTGTCCTTGCCCGGAAGATGCGGAACCTTCTACCAGATTGCAGAAGTTGGAACAGTTTGTTGCCAGGATGGGACGGGTCCTTCAGTATCTGCGCTGCTCTAGTCCGGCATCTCCTGGTGTAGGTGTCCTGAAGCGGGGGGAGAGCAATCCTGCAGCAGCGTTCTGCTGTACGGATCACTCTCTGGAGAGCTTTTTGGTCCTTCACACAGCTGTTCCCAAACCACGATGTCATGTTCTGTGTGAGGATGCTCTCCACAGCGCCTGTATAGAAAATCCTGAGGATCTTTGGAGAGACCCTGAACTTCCTCAGTTGTCGTAGGTGATACAGGCGCTGCCTAGCCTTTTTGGTCTGGACCTGAATGTGGGCAGCCCATGTCAGGTCTGAGGAGATGTGGACACCAAGATACTTGAAGGACTGCACCCTCTCCACTGGAGCTCCATTGATGATAATGGGCTTGTAGTCTCTGTGCTGACCCCTTCTGAAGTCCACCACCAGCTCCTTGGTCTTGCCGACGTTCAGCTGGAGGTGGTTGTCCTGGCACCATGATGCCAGATTCTTCACTTCATCCATGTAGGCCGTCTCATCGTTGTTGGAGATGGCACCCAACACCACTGTGTCGTCAGCAAACTTCACAATGGTGTTGGAGCCATGGGTGGCCACACAGTCTGAAGTGTAGAGGGAGTAGAGCAGTGGCGAGAGGACACATCCCTGAGGTGCTCCTGTGTTGATGGTGATGCTGTTGGAGAAGCACCTGCCCACCCTCACCACCTGAGTTCTGCCAGTGAGGAAGTCTAACACCCATGCACACAGACGGCTGTTAAGTCCCAGATCCCTCAGCTTTGTGAACAGTCTGCAGGGCACTATTGTGTTAAACGCTGAACTGTAATCAACAAACAGCATTCGCACATAGTTACCCTGTTTCTTGTCCACGTGGCTGAGAGTGGTGTGTAGGACGTGGGCAATGGCATCCTCTGTGGATCTGTTGGATCTGTAGGCGAACTGCAGCGGATCTGTGGTGTCTGGGATGGAGGAGGAGATGATGTTCTTCAGCAGCCTCTCAAACACCTTCATTACTACGGAGGTCAGTGCAACTGGCCGGTAATCGTTCAGGGATGAGGGTTTGCTGTTCTTGGGCACAGGGATGATGGTGGATCTTTTGAAGCATGTGGGGACCACAGACTTCGCCAGGGACTCGATGTAAGTGAACACACCTGCTAGCTGGTCAGCACAGCAGCGCAGCAGACGGCCGGTGATGCCGTCTGGCCCCGCCGCTTTCCTTGTGTTCACTCTCCTCAGTGCTGCTCGGACGTCATGCTCCGCGATGCTGGTCGCCGGTCTCTCGCTGATGACGTCACTGTCCTCGGTAGTCAGGCGGTAGATAGCATTAGCCGCCTGGCTAACCTCGAAACGGGCGTAGAACCAATTCAGCTCGTTGGTGAATGCAGAGTCCGCGTTGATCAGCGCAGTGTCCCTGGCTTTGTAGTCTGTAATGGTGCGTAGTCCGTGCCACATACTCCGTGTGTCGCCCTGGTGGAAGTGGGACTCCACACGTTCCCGGTACCGGCGTTTGGCATCTCTCACCGCGCGCCGCGGTGGAAGGTGGAAGATAATAAAGAGTTATAGCATTACTGAGCAAACAAGCTAAAAATCCTCTTGATTAGAAAGCTTTTGCCTTCACGCTAACCAGTGTTGATCAATCCATCACACAACCGTGAGTGAAAGTTAGCACAGACCATGTTGTTTTTTGTTGGCCCCTCAGAAGGATCCTTTCTAACTCTGGTTATTCTTTGACTTTCTGCTCTGAGGCTGACATTTTTTGACTTTCTGCAAAATGTCCTGGCAACTCTTCAGTTTCAATATCGCTATGAAAAATGATGCAGTCATCCATTCATGTCCCCCTCGGGATGATTTGTAATAACTTTGGAGAGTCCCTTATTTTCTTTCTAGCGCCATCATCAGTCAAAAATGTAACAAGTCCAATACGCCGGTTTACGACCTGATAGCAGCAAAATGTTAACATCAGCCTCAGCTTCACTTTGTATTCAGTGCAACTTCCAAACCTTGTGTCTTAACGGCCATCTTCATGCACTGTGATCGCTGACAATACAGAACGCTTTGCCTCTCCTTAAAATTAAATGAGTTTGCTCTTAAGAAGTATAAGCATCCTCAGCTAATCAGATCAACCACCAGAAACTTAGGGGTGTTGATACTGTGTGTGTGTGTTGCCCTGCCCCTCAGAAGCCACATGTAAGCAGCATTTAAATAGATTCCTCTCCCAAATCCATGCAAATCAAACATGGCGGCTGCTGTTTGTCAGCATGCCGATGTTTGTGTGCTCTTATTAATCTCTGTAATTTCAGCAGACATAAGTGGGGATGCTATCGTTTTTGTGTCACGGGCTGAGCATCGGAACGTTGGCTTATTGGTTATGGTTGAATTATTCATTTGAACCGCAGGATTGCTGCTTCTCTATGTGGTCCACGTCAATGACTGTCTGAGCGCTGATGGGCCGAGTGCTGGGAACAGTACGGTGATGTGGGAGAGTGAAAATGATGAATGCTCTTACAGCAAACTTTTCTTTATCAGCAGAAATGCTTTTTTTTCTTTGCCAGCCTGATGAAACTTGGACGTTATCCAGCGCTGCATTTCTCATAGTCGACCATATTGCACAATAAAACATTTTCGCCGTGCTCAGATGAATTGATCTCTACTGCTATGGCAGTATAGCAGTATTTCATGATCATGCATGTTTTGGTAGAGTTGATCATTTCAAAGCACTCAGGCTAAGGCAGTTTATACCGGACAGCAGGATGTATCCGAAGCTCTTCTTTACACAGTAGTTGTAATTTTCAATTGTGCTTATTTCTTGTCATGCATAAGCTCTTATTAGATGAAATGCTACAAAGGAATTTTGGGCTTAAATTACAAAGTTTTCATTTCTTTGGTCACATTTTCCATAGGCAGCCTCATCACGTCATGATAAATTGTTGTAACTTTCTATTCAAGGTTACTTTCTAATGTATATGTATGTATGTGTATATAAGTCCATATGTGTTATATTCAGTGATGGGAAATTTTTTCAGTAACGAGTAATCTGACTAAATACTATTTCTATCGTTACAACGCTGTTACCAATACTAACAAGAAAATGTGGTACGGTCACGTTACTATTTTTCAACAAACAGACGGTTGAAGCTGTGTTCAGCTTATCGCATCTTATATTAGTTGCACGGAAGTAGCTGTAAGTAATCTGGGTGCTACAGCTTTAAAATAAATAAATGGTAAATGGCCTGTATGTGTATAGCGCTTTATTAGTCCTTAAGGACCCCAAAGCGCTTTACACATCCAGTCATCCACACATTCACACACTCGTGATAGCAAGCTACGCTGTAGCCACAGCCACCCTGAGGCGCACTGACAGAGGTGAGGCTGCCGGACACTGGCGCCACCCGGCCCTCTGACCACCACCAGTAGGCAACGGGTGACGTGTCTTGCCCAAGGACACAACGACCGAGACTGTCCAAGCCGGGGGCTCGAACCGGCAACCTTCCGATTACAAGGCGAACTCCCAATTCTTGAGCCACGATCGCCCTTTAAGCAGCCGCGCGCTCCCGCGGACAGCAATCACTCTCTGCCCGACGATCACTTTTTGGCACAACACCTGGAGCTATGGGGGCAAAACAATCGCATGAGTGCTGCTGTTTGACTGAGGAAGAATAAAGTAGTCGTGGTAAGCCAATCACATGACCACTTCAAGATGACAAAGCAACAAGGTGATATAACCAGTTTTTAAATTGTGTTGATAGGCCACGTAAAATCGGAGTCATAATAAACAATATGTACTCTGCGTTTTTTTCTGAATAGTTTCATCATGTTTGCTGTCTAAGGATAGCGCTAGCAAGCACTCTCTGCTTATGAGCAAAAAAAACAAAAACAAAAAACAGCCCATTCCTGTTGGTGGAAAAATGCACCATGTCGACCAATCAAAAATGATATGGCGACATGAGATTTGGTTGTTTAGGAAGAGCGGGGGAGTTTTAGGAGTGATGGCAAGAGAGAGAGAGAGAGAGAGAGAGAAAGAAAGACAGCAGACAAAGAGAGAGAGAGCGAGTTTTGAGATGTGAGAGATTTGTGACGTTTAGCATGTTTGGAGTGTGTAGTTAATGTGTTGTCTTGTGTAGTTAGTGTGTAGTGTTGTGGATAGTTTTGTGTTGTCTGTCAGAACAATGAGGCGACTGCTGTCTCCGGGTAGAAACAGGAGTGATACACCTGCTGCTATCAGACCTGCAGGTATCAGGCTGTGATGTTCTCCTTTATAGTGGACAGAAATATTCGGAGTGGCACAAATAATTTGTGTGAATGCAGAACAGCTGATTGTTATGTAAATAGTTTGAAATGGTTATTAAAAAGGGGGTAAAAGGTGAATGGCTGCAAATAACTTTGTTGTTTACAAAACTTGTGCATATGATTTTAAAATTGTCAATTTATATTTGCATCTAAAGTTATGAAATATGATTCATTAAACATGTTTGTGGTTGTTACAGTGAAAATATAACTTTCTACTCAGATTTTATGTTTTTTGTCTGATTTTAGATCAATTGTGTTAATACAGTACATCAACATGAAAACATAACTGTAAATTCAGACACGTGAGGTTGTGCTGAAAAGAATGATACCAAACAAGGCAAAGTAAATAGTTTTTAAAGGTGAAATGTAGACGTCAAATCAAAAGTAGTTAAAAATGGCCAATTATACCCTGGACCCCAGAGGGTTAGACTTTTTTTTTTTAAGTAATGCAATAGTTACTTTTCAAGTAATTAATTACTTTTAGAATGTTGTAACTCAGTTACTAACTGAGTTAGTTTTTTGAGGAAGTAACTAGTAACTATAATTAATTACTTTTTCAAAGTAACTTGCCCAACACTGGTTATGTGTATGTATGAACTCATTTTCTAACCTTGTCCTGTTAGATTCTCCTTAAATAATCACTATAGGCTCCTTAGTCTGTCATCTGCACATGTTACTCAGAGGTTGTTACACTGAAAAACGTCCCCTATAAACAATGGCTGATGGGAACCAAGTGCTTATGTTTAGGCAAATCGTTGGTAGTAACCTGCTTAACCCGTTCAAGCCTGAAATATGAATCGATTGACATTAGTTTTTTCTAATGAAGTATATATTAAACCTTCTAACAGTTTAAATGAATGAATAAGTATTAATTTGCAAATGAGTTTCCTATTTATATTTTTTTCAATTCACTCCTTAAATCTTTTTTTGTTGTTATTTTTGTATAACTGATGATAAGATCATTCATTTCATAATGAATTTAACTCTGTGGTATTGCACAGCCTAATAAGCAGCAGAAATTAGCACGGTCAATCTGCTTAATTAAAGTAACCCAAACATGTAATGTGCACAAACTCTGAGATTACAGTAGGAGTGGCACATTAGAAGCAGGGGCTAAAGTAATTAGTGACTGATTTCTGTTAATTCCTGTCTAAGTGATCACCTACAACAGAAAAATCTAAAAGGAAAAACTAAAATGCAAACCAATAGAAAAGCTAAGTCTGGGGTCAAAAGCCTGACAATTAAAACATGTTTTAAAAGCGGACAGTGAAGAGGCCGCTCTAATTTGCAAAGACAAGTTACTCCATAATTTAGATGTGACGACAGAGAAAGCCCTGTCCCTCTGAGCTTCCTCCTGGATCTCAGTACCTCAGTACCTCAGGTCAGGTCAGCTGGTCAGACTGTGCCTCTGTTGCTCAGCAAATTTTGCATCCAAAACACTAGTTTGGACTTGACTTGATCCACTGTCTTCCAGTCAGTTTGGAAAATAGCCTTAAATGCATTGGAGGAAATAAAAGTACCGACACACCCTTGAAGGTAAATGTCAGGTTTCAGGTTTTGCTCTTGAGATTTACCTGTGAAGTAGATTTAACACAGACACATGGATCCCACTTTACCAGCTGATTTAATTACCCTCATTGCACACTGTAGGTTCTGATCACATTAGAATAAAACATCCATCGCTCTTTTAGACTCCTAAGTGCAGCACACCTTTCAGTTAGTACATCACTCGTACTCTCCATACCTCCCAAATACCTGCACCGTGGGCTATCGTCTAAAGAGTAATTCTGCAGTTTTAAATTTTCATAAGATTGTAATGAATGGATTCTTCGTCCGGACTCTGAAAAACAGATTCTGAAATGATCCGATTAAGAAATGAATTACAGAGACAGCGATTGCAGTGCCTGAAGATACAGAAACAATTCTGTTGATCTATTATTTAGCAACAATTTAAATTTACAAAAGGTGATTTCTTCAGCAAAAAGAGAAAAAGTAAAAATGCCCAAATTCACTGGTTACAGCTCAGTTGTGATGATTCATTTGCTTCACATTAGGAAAAGTGAATATACTTTTTTCTCCTCCTAATAAGCAATGTAAAGATGTCAGCTCTGGCTCTGGAAAGCTGTGATGGACATTTTTTCTCTAATTTCTGACATTTTATGAAACAAATTATTCACTGATTGATTGTGGGAGGAATAACTGGCAATTTCTGGCAATATTTGTTCATGGCAACCCCAGTTTTTCATGCTTTGCAATGAAGCATTAGTAAAATAAAAATAAAAATAAACAAATCATCACAGATTAATAAATCTAAAGTTGTTCCTTAAACTGGTACCAGATATTCTCCGCTGCAGCTGTATTCTTCCCTGGATGTCGTATATTTAGCCATTATTCGTGCACAGCCAGTTCCAGTAATGGACGTTCCACACTGGAGCCAGATCCGTTTGGCACCGACATTCAAGCTGACAAGGAAGTCTAATTCCATATGTTGAGTAAACTGAAGGATTTCTGGGTCCCTTAAGCCCACCAATGATAACGCCAAATAAAATGTAATAGCCCTAGAGCCTATGATTCATGTCTCGCTCCCTGCAGCTACATTAAACGAGCATTGATCGTCCCCAACGCCCACCCTAATCCTAATGCAAAAAATAAATACCGTGTAAATTCCCCCAGCAGATATTCCTCCGCTCTCTCTCCAAGAGACCGCGCCGAATGCGTGTAATCAATACGAGCTTTTGGGTGTAAAATAACCTTTTGATGACCAGTGAGGAAATGCACGCCATTCACACCATTTCTCACACACCCATATTGATTTCCCCATATCTGTTTTTTTCCCCCTCATCCCTCTTCCCCCTTGCTCTCCCCTCAATCTAACAACCCAGCACAATCTCCTCTTTATTCAGACATTCAGTGGAAGTCCTCTTTCTTTCTTTACAGTCACATGCAGAGCTGGAGTGTTTTTGGTGGGGGGGGTTAACTGCACATGTGGTTTTGCGTGCAAGCACCCGGGAGGCGAGTCGTGCCACACCCCTTTTCTTTTGCCCCAGTGGTTTTAAAGGTTACTTTGGCTGCTTCACGGGCAAAATCTGCCCTGCTGTGCTTACTCGGCTGAGCAACCATCGCCCCACAGTAGTCTCCCATTCAGTGGCTGCAGAAATGCGACTTTGTTTAGGACGGTGGGGAGGATCCAGCAGAAAGGCACTGGTCACTGGCATTTTCACCTCCTTTTCATTCTTATTATAGTCACTCTTTGAATAAAGAGCACATCATTCGCTTTTAAACTCATAGCTGCCGGCATTTCCGTTTTTATGTCATTTGTAATATATGATAGCTTTCCTCTAAAAAGGAAAAATCTGAATTCATTTTGATCAAATTCCCCTCGAAGGACACCGCCTGCATCCAAATATTTGAATCCGCACTCCTCAGTTGTTCAATATATTTAATGAGGTATGATAATAAATCTCCCTTCCGCTCCAGAGTAAGCAGTCGCTCTGCAGACTCAGCCTTCTTTGTGGACTTTGGCGCCAGCCAAATGAGATTTGCACCCTACATCGTGGGCATTTACTTTGTCTGACGGCTTATTACCGTGCCCGTGTTGCAGCATAATCTACAATGGGATGGAAGACTAGGACTAATTTGCTAGGTCGTTAGGTTAAGGGTAAAGTTATCGCAGGGGAAGAGAGTCTATTGCAGATAAGCAGTGAAAAATACGGAGGATATGGAGTGAGTGAGTGAGAGGAATCAAGTATCGCGGAGCTGTTGTTTTCGATTCTGAACACCATTATTAATTTTTGGGTTCTTTGGTGCATAGAGGGATATATATGCATGTGACCGCAATAATTGGAGCAGTGTTTTTGCTCGAGATTTAATATCTGAGTGGTACATGCTGTTTTGTGGATTGAAGAAAAGGAGCTAATAATCATCGAGCACTGAATACATTTGCAAACATGTAAACTAATTATTTCCTTCATCATGCTGGCAGACACATGCCCGGGCCCTGTTGTTTGTGTTGGAGTCAATAAAAGCCATTGATTGTACATGTGCTGAGGGCTTGAACCTTTGTTGGACACCGGTGAAGGAAATCTTAAGTGGGTGTCCCTGTTAAGTGGGTTTGTTAGAACTGGTTGCATCATGTTTCCATGTTTCTGTTCAATCAATTTTTGCAAATATTGTTATTGTGACACCACGTAGAGTGTCTGTGTTGCACGTAGCTGCCTGTCCAGGATGCTTTTAACTCGCTCGTGTGGTGGTGGCGGGGAGGGATGCTTGGCTCTCATCTCTGTTGGCGAAGCCGTCCCTGCAGCAGCTGCTCCAAGACACCGTCATCACTCTCTCCATAACGAGCCCAGGGTGAGATGGGAAGGCTGGGATGTAGGGGTGGGGAGTGCCACACCGAATTGAGGGAAAAACCCCGCGGTGACACAAGCTGTCTACGCGGACGCGTGGGAGCGCCAGACTTTCTGAGGCTCCTCAGGTGAGCTGACGAAGTGTCCTGGTTAGTTGAGTTTGATAAAGTCTTCCCTGTAACAGACTTTAGATCAAATGCTGTGGTCTGTCAGGCTGCCTGTCTGCTGTTATGCACTTGCCAAGTCGTTAAATGTCATCTTAGCCTGATCTACTGCACTGATGATCTCATTGTCAGTGAGAATATACAAGTGCAATTAATAAACCTTTATCTGTGTTTGACAATTTCGCTACAGCACATCATAATTTCATGCCCTCTCGCCTCAAATCACTTCTTAGCGGGCGATGACACCTAATCGGCCGCAATTGTTGTTAATCAGGGTAAAGATCCCTGCAATTTCTCAAGCAGCGACTGCTTCCCCCCCTTTTTTTTTCTCTTCTTATACGGTTTCTCAGGTTCTGAGAACCTGGGCAGAGGAAAAGGCAATTAAGCTAATGCAGCACGGGTGTCATAAGGTTGTAGATATTTCAAGAGTGGAGCAATTTACAACTTGGAAAAAGAGGAGAGGTGCTTGCATAAAACATTCCACTCTCTCCCAGATTTATTATGCTTTTAGTTGGGTTATATGTGATACAATTAGCGGTAGGTGCCAATAAGGCTCGCGGCTCAAGGACGTGGTCATCGCCTGGCCATCTGTCATTAATTGCATTCTCCTGTTATGCAGCAGGCGGGCAGGCAGGCGAGTGGGCAGGCCCAAGGGGGAGAGTTGAGCGGAGTGTCACAAGGCGCATCACACCACAGGTGTGGAATGAACATTTATGTCACTGTGCTTCATTGGATAAAAAATAGGGCAGTGGACATGTCCTAAAAAAATGGCTTAAAAGCCAGAAAGTGAGCTCTGGATCTTCTTCTGATTGTAACTGCGAGCAAATTTGGAGGCGGGGGGAGTTTAATTATTGGGCCGAGAAGGAGTATTCGGAGAGGATGTCTAATTATTAATAAAAAAAATTTTATTTTTATGAGGAATAAATGAATAACTTTTACAACAAAAGCTCGTCCAATTAAGGAGTGTGACGCTGTCAAACAGCAGCCCGTTGTGGTCTTATCAGCTCATTTGGCTGTGTCATTTTCATTAAGAAGCAAATGGGTGCAGAACTCCAGAGGGCAGCAATGATATGTACAAGGGAAGACCCTGAGTGCCATGTTATCTATGAAGAGGGAGGGGAGACCTGACTGCAGATTTTCCCCCCAGCGTTCACCGCTCGCACACAGAACCAGCAGCAGCGAGCAGGATGTATGACTTATGTCTGTGGAGCAGCCAAGTCGGGCTCTTAATCTACTCTTTTTAATCAGGAATCTAGGTCTTGCTTACTTTACGGCTTCCGTTTTATGGGCTTTGCATTAGCGTGCAACCTGATACCTGAGTGAAAACAGGACATCACAACACGCTGCGAATACAAAAGCGCCTGATCTTATTTTTCCCCTGCTGCAGTAATGGATGTGTTTCTTTTCCGCTTCTGGAGAATGCCACTGATATTGGTGTAGTGCTTTTTAACAGCTTGTTTCTGTGCCCCAGAGGCAATGATGGTAGCACCCTTTATCAAGAGCTGTTAAGGTGCACTGTGAAAATTTAAAAGCAGGTGTGAAAAGCTTCTGATAGGTCAGATAAAACTGGTGTCAGGCTGATGTGGCCTACTCTAGCCTTTTAATTCAGTAACCTACATTTATTATTTGGATGGAAACTATTTTTATTCTTTAGGGTTTTCGTTTTTTTGCAGTTTTTGTCCTTAAGGCTTAAACTTCAACATTAAAACAAATGTGCTAAAACTTTTAGTCTCACTATGCAATTACCACCTGTTTTGTTATGCACCCTGAAACATCCACAAAGTCTTGCAGGAGGCCACTGCTGTAGAAGTTAAATGCACAAAATATAAAGCACCTCCTAAAGACCGCAGTGCACAAAATTTAGCATTAGACACTCAAGTCCACACCTTCCAACGGTGTGTCACTGATATTTGCAAGCTTAATGGGATTTGCTCTAAATTTAGAGGGATCATGTCTCGCTTGTATTTCAAATTTGGATTGCAGCTACCTGGGCAAATTGCAGCTTTTTGTAGCTCTCCGACAATGTGTCATGACAAGGAGAGACTCGCTGCTGCCAAGAAGGACATGAGAGACACGCGGTCTATTTTAAGGTATTCGGGAAAGGGGAACGGCGCCACGCCCCTCCCCCGCTCATCAATGAGAGCTAGTAAAAGCAAGATGGCACCCTGTGGCGCTGTTGACGGACAGGTGAGGAGATGAGTTCCTGACACACTTTGGCACGTCAGGTCTTGACAGCGTTCATTTTGTCGGCGAGGGTTTGGCTTGACAGGTTGGCAGAGATGCAAATGATCATTTCGTGCTCCGTTTTTAGTTCCACGAAAGCCAAAAGGTTGGAAGGCAAAAAGTTGCTTAAGCATTCAAGGGCTGTGAGGGTGAATGTGTAGCAGATCTTCGGGCGGACTGACGGACTTGTGATTGACACAGTTTTTTGACTGAAATGGCTGAGTGCATGGAAACAAGCAGACACGGGCAAAGTCGACATGTTTGTAATCTTGGAGGTCTGCTGGAAATAGGAATTCTGCTGTTTTGATTGGCTCGGTATCAAGCAGGCAAAGTACTATCCGGGTTTTAACATCTTCATAAAATAATGCAGTCGTGATTTAAATCGATAAATGTACAAATGCGGAACATGTTGAGATTTAAGTGTTTCTTAAAAGGTGGCGGGTGGGAAGGGGGGATGAAGGCACTTGTTAAAGGGGGTTTAGAAAAATAGGCACAGAAAGGACTCGCTGATGGGCTGGGGAATAGCAGGCTGGGATTCACCATCTGGCCTATTCTGCATAGTCTTTCCATTTGAATTGCAGATTGGAGGTAGACAGAAATGTTGGAATGTGAGCTGTGGCAGACTTCACAGGGAAACAAGCAAAAGCAGAAACAGAAAACCAACCGAAGGCCATTATTTTAGTGAAGAAAATACTGACAGCAAGGCTAAATTCAAAGCATGTGACCTTTGTTGCTCATTTTGAACTACATGAATTATCTGGTTACCTTGATGTTCAGGGAAAAAAAATTCAGAAATGTCTGTGGTTTATTGCTCATGAGAAGGATAAACATTTCACATGTAACCGAGACATTTAAAAAATGTTCAATGGTGAGTACAAGCCCATGTTTTTGGAATTCAAAGTTCACCACTATTATTTGTTCAAATTTGTTAGTATATTATGTTTTGTTGGGTTTTTTTTACTTTTAAAGTGCTTCGTGGCTTATGATGGAATCCTTCTAGGGGTTATATTAACAGCATCACCAGGGCTGAAACACAGTGCTCCCCAAAAAAGAAGAAAAATCGTTAATGGCCACGAGAGGCTGGCTCCAAAATCAAATAAATTCTATGTGATTTTGATATGGTAAATGGCCTGTATTTATATAACGCTTTACTAGTCCCTAAGGACCCCAAAGCGCTTTACACATCCAGTCATCCACCCATTGGTGATGGCAAGCTACATTGCAGCCACAGCTACCCTGGTGCCAGAAAGTGACACCAGGGTGGCTGTGGCGAACACTGGCGCCACCGGGCCCTCTGACCACCACCAGTAGGCAACAGGTGAAGTGTCTTGCCCAAGGACACAACGACCGAGACTGTCCAAGCCGGGGCTCGAACCGGCAACCTTCCAATTACAAGGCGAACTCCCAACTCTTGAGCCACGATCGCCCCCATATACCAATATTTACAGCACAAATGAACATGCTTAACAGAATATTTATGAATCCTACCTGTTTAAAATGTAGTTATTTAGTCTTGATGGTATGCAGTATGAGATGCTTGAAGGTTGGTGCAGGTTAGTCCAAAAGCTCTCTGCTAGTTTCCTAGTTGTCTACTAAAGCCCAGTCAGACCAGTAAGTGACCATGTGCCAAGGTTGCAACTTTATTCCACAACCTCATTCCTTATCCACGTGTTAGCTGGAGGTTGCTGGCAACTGCCATGAAATTGTTTGCAGGATGTACATGGTGCTGCACTAAAAAGCTCCTTCAATTGCTTTAGTCACTAGCAGATGGTTTCCATGGCCGACGCAAATGTCTGCAAACTCTAGCAATGTCGTTCAGCAATACTGAAAGTGTGAAAAGTGCAATGTGAACCAGAAACTGAGACTGTCCGTCTTCAAAGTAAAAGTTGCACCTTGGGCAAAGTTTTGGTTTGCAGCAGCAAGACGCAACTTTTACGTTGAAGGCAAACCAATTCCATTTTCCATCACGCAAAATTTGCTACAGTTTGGAGAGTAAATGGCAAGTATTTACAGACAACCCGGTATCTTCAATGTAAACTACAGGCAACCTCAGCAATCTGTTACCAACCAAAGCAAAGGTTTTTAATGCAGCTCTGTTTTTGTGACCAATTTCACTCGGTGATAGCCAGCAAAGCCACCAACTACTTCCTAACTGGTTGGAGAGTAGACATTTAGTAGTTGTTGCCAGGAGGTTATCGACTGGTCTCTATAGGCCTCTATGACTTAGGCCAAAGCTAACATGAGTCACAGAAATCAGCTTCTCAATCATGTTTGTGGTTTTGATGCATTTTAGGGCAATAGTAAGATAAGATAAAAATAATATACACTTTATTTACCTCAATCCCAAGTAAAGTAAAAAAATAAAATAAAATAAACAATAACAAAGTTCAAGACCTTGATAGCATACAATATGACAAAACCAATACAAGCAGGATTTGATTACACGGAATAAACTATAACCTAAAATAAATTAATAAAAATGTAAACAAAATACAAGAAAAGTATTTTGTTGCCACATCCCTCGTTTATATGCAGTCTATGGGTTTGAATAGGTTGGGGAATACTCTTATTTATGTTCTTGCTGAGAACCAGATGAGAAGATTAATTACAGTGTTATATAACATACAGTATACTGCATGTCTGTCAGTAAAATCTGGAGGTAGAGGCAGGAGGTAATTTGATCAGCTCAGAATGAGAACCAAGGCAATGCTCATTCATTTTCATTGCAAAACTCCGGATGCAATTTTGGGAGCCTGAAGTTGAAGCTGTGGCTATAAACTCCTGCACCTCCGTGATGAGCGTTACAACAACTCCACTATCAAGCAGTCCAGTTTCGCCTGAGACGACCAAATCTCAGACGATTTCAAGGTCTTTGTTTTACTTAACACTTTAAAAATGTCGCCCGTAATGTGCGACTGTGGTCAATGTTTATGAACAACCATAAAGGCAAACCCAGTGTAGTGTCACAGCCGAGCTATTATACAATAAAAGTTAACGTCCATGAAGAGAAGAGAGGAGAGGACAATGCAGTCATTATGGAGGAAATTACTGCTGTGTCACTCAAATGAATGCGGTGCATAATAACAGCATTGTAGGTTTTGGTGTAATGGTGAATGCAGCCGATACGTGGCTGTTTTTACACGAGCAGAAAGGGGAGACGGCACAGAAAAGACAAACTAACAGTACACATTGTGATGTCTCAAAAGTAAAACACTTAATAACACCCCAAGGCATCGGAGAACAGAACTGTAGATTAGTTTTGAGAGAGAGCCAGAATATATGAAACTCTCAAAACTTGGCCACTGACTCAGAGCAGACATCGGAAAAATCAATAGAAGCAGATGCCCTATTTTCCCTTCGACTTGGAAACAGATATATATATAAAAAAAAAAAAAAAAAAGCCCTATCCTCAAAGGTTAATGCCTGTTCTCTCGGCCCATGTCAGAGCACTTGAGCCTGGGGACAAGAGGTCGGATGGAAGCGGGAACTGGGATGGAGTGCACATGGTCAGGAACATCTCTGGCATTTCATCCTCCTCTGGAAAGGATGTAATGCTGCTCTGACATTACTCAGCCCTGAGAAGATGAATTAGGTGCACACAGAGACGGAGCCATAATGCATTGCCTGGTTTTTGAGGCCATAAAAGCGCCGCGGTATTGAGGACGCAAAGTGGATTTCGATTATATGCACGGATTTATGACTGACTGATAACAACACCAAACAGCCAAATTTGAATGCTTTAACTCGGGCACCGTGAGTTTAAAGGATTATGCATTCCTGATTCCTGAATGTGTGACCAACAGGTTCATTTATATAAAACACTCTCAGCCTCCCTAGCATTGTTCAGCAGCAGAAGCATTGCAGGAGATAATGGAAAACTCCCAGTGGGTCAAAGAATATAAATCTTTTCTTGCCCTTGACCTAAAAGCTTTGCTGTATTTTAAGTTGCCTAATTTGAGTGCTTGAAGTAATAAAAGATATTATGTGAATGATATTTATTGGGTTCCAAGTAGGTTATGGTCACTCGATGTGGGAGGCTTTCAAGAGGCATCGCTGTGAAAATGCACCGCAGCTGTGTGCATCAACTATTGATGTTAACTGTTTCTTCGCCTCGGTTCAAGGTCCCATCTACCGTATGTCTTTGTGTCGACAGCAACTTCATAAGAAGAGCTTTGCATAACATATTTGTTTGCTGATTACATAAAGCACTGCATCCCACGCTTCCCAATGGCAGCTCGAGACCACCTACTTGTTAACAAATGCTTTGGGGAACGGCGCTTTATAAAAGAGCAATTATTAGGCAGATTCAGTGTGCGGGAAATTATAATATCCAAGCTATTTCGGGCCATCAGCATGTCATGTTTTGAACTTTGATTCGATGAGCTGTCTGGACAGAAGGGAAGACTTGCTGCAGAAGAGCGAAGAGGAGCAGGCTGACCTCAGAAAAAGGACACACAGCTAGCTACCACAGACAGCAGATTGTGCTTTATCACATTTAAAGGACTGGGACCTTGAAATAATGCACCTTTAATATAATTACCGGCCAACAGGAGCAGGAAGGGAAACACACACACATGCACACACGTCTTTTGAGTGTCACCTCATATCTGTCCCGACCTTTGGTGAGCCACTTAGAATTTTCTGCTGGCAGAAAATCTTTTGTCCCCTTCAACTGGATTTTCATTTGAATCGGGGACCTTAGATGAAGCAACGGCTTTCAATCCAGGAACGGACGCTTTTAAGTCTTTCGCTTATCAGCGTTTTTCGATAAGGTGCGTAAAATTGTTTCAAAAGTTATATTGATTAAGATAAGTAGGGATAGAAAATTACTCATTTCACTTTCTACGAATTTTAAAAAATAAATCTCAGATACCAAGAATTGAAAAGAAAAAAAAAAAAAAAAACATGTCACAGCTGGAAAGGACGCCATCAGGTTGGGGTAAAGGAGGCACCTGTTTTGTTTTACACTACCTATATGTTCATCCCACCTACAAACGCTCTAATTTGTTGGAGCAAAAGTAAAATATAATGTTCGCATTCTTAGTCTGTTCTACAGAACTCTGGAGAAACACCCAACAACTACCTTTGATAGCCATTAATATTGGTCATTTCAACTTTTTTGATACCGCTACACCTCATTTCTGTGCAAATACAAATGGTCATTAAATAATGCTTTTCGACTCATTCACCCAAAACTTTCTTTTTCCTACCCTCAAATGGTTTCTATCACTCACATTCGTACTCCGATGAATAGGGATGGGTATGGATAAGATTTTCACGGTTCCGATCCAATTTCGTTTAACGATTTGATTCTTTATCGATTCTTTTTTAAAAAAGGAGAACACTAAGGTTGATAAGTTTAGAACTTTTTTTTATATCTTATGGCCTTACAAACCCAACAGTGAGATCTTAAGAGATCCACAGCCTACGGCTCTTCAATGGGGTGTCACAGGGTCCCCAGGGAAAAAAATTGTAAATGTAAAATAATAAAATAAATATTCTTCTGTAGCAATAACAAAGTATAACGTATAACTGTAGCAATTACACAAGAATATCCAGTAATGTCCCTGCCTACAATTAAACACATTCACTTACCGAAAATCGGAGGCATCTGCTGTGGCAGCCTTTTACCACAAACATTCGTCTATCCTGGCCTGAAAGGAGACGCTACCGGTAGACTGCAGCGAGAACTGGCAGCATCTGAGCCAGCCAGACTCTGTCTGTCTCTCTCATCATGGTCACCTAAATGCACAGTAATGGCAGGTTTTGTAATAAGGCAGATCGCGCTAACATAATATGCACTGTTAGTTGATTAACGGGAGAGGACGTACAAACGTTACCGCTGCTGCTGGGTTGAGATTCACGAGTCCGGAGCGGAATTAAAAACACGACATTCATTTAAGGTCATCGTGTGTTTTGTGAGCAAATGCTTTTGCATATTCGTAGTGTTTCCTCCCTTAAATGAAATATCTACTTTGCAAGTATTGCAAGTTGCCCTGCTGTCATCCGTTCTCGTAAAGTATAACCAAACTTTTGAGCGTTTGTGGTGCGTAGGCGCCGTGTTTCCTGCCAGGTAAATGATGCTCCGCAACGTGGTGATGTCATTTGGGGCGACTGGAATTGATAAGGGAGTCGTTTGCATAAATGCCAAACAATTCCAAGGAATTGAAACAGTGGGAACCGGTTCTCAACAAGAACCGGGTTTTGATACCCATCCCTACCGATGAACCCATTGGAGAGCAACTTGGAGTTCCGCTTCTTGCCCTTGGATACTTGACTAGAGCAGCCAGGGATCGAACCGCAATACCTCCTGACTGGTTGATGACTTGCTATACTTCCAGAGCTACAGGCCAAAATACAAGGTAGATTATGGGTACTGCCTTGCTGGAAACCAGTCCCAATACACCCTGGATTAGCTTGTGCGGTAATACGGTAAGCAAAAACAGGATTTCTAAACTCCAATTCCTCTTTTTTTCTCCCCCTTAAGCATCTCAATGTGGATGTGAAGAAGTTCATTTCTAAAAACAGTGCATATAAGGTGAATCTTCCAACAGTAGTGAAGTCCTGTTAAACATTAGCTTGCTGCTGCCAAGCTTCATGTGTTAGCTGTTGCTATTCTTGTCAGGGCCGACTAGATGGGTTTGCCTAGCCAGAATATAACTTCACTGGCTCTGCTGGTAATGATCTGCATTAGCTCCATTATTGGAAGCTATAAAACTCTGCAGAGACTCAATCTTGTTAATATCAATTTCCTTAATGTTAAAAGCACTCATGTAGATATCTAAGGGGAGATGTAGCGAAGAGATGGAGAGAGAGATGTTCCAAAGTACTGCAGCAAAGTGAATGTGTATCTAATCCGACACCTAGAACTCCTGGCTAATGTCTTGATAAGGCCTAAGTGGATCATTTCTGCCCTTAGAAAATCTTCCCTAGTGCAGCTTGAAAGAAAGAAATTGACCAATCCTTGTGCCTTTTCACTGAACTGTGGCTCGTGTTCTCTTATTGTTCTGTAATATTTTCTCTGACTCCAGCACTTATTGATTTTGGATTACAGTTGCTGTATTTTTCCTTCCCATATCCTGTGTTTTGGTACAGTGAGATACCTCACAATGCCGCACAGGATTCCAACTCATCAAGCCCAGGGGCTGTTTATAGTTCTCGGTTGCATCCCTTCAAATGTCAACACAAATTCTCGAACACTACGCTGTTCAGCAGTGTATACGAGGTGCGCTTTGATGGCAGTTCCCAGGTTGATGCAGGAGTTGGGAGGAGCACGAACATCCATCACATCTTTGCTTTGTCATGGCTGCAAGGAAAGCGAGTCGCTGGGTGTGTTTGGTACAAACGCCTCCCGTTACTTTAATAATCATCCTCTCTAATACACCACAAATTCAAGGTAAACAGATCTTGTAGCTGTGCAGTGAAGGTTAAAAAACAGAAGACTTTCAAACTTATTTTCCTCCTGCGACTTTAGAATAAAGCTTGAGCGAATGTTTCACTAAGCAAGTGACTCACCCCTTAATGTATGCTTTCACATATAAATGTTCGACCGATAGATCAGTTAGGAAGCGGTAAACGCCCCTTTTAGTATTCACAACACTAATCACATATAGGAGGCGAGAGCCGACAATGCAGCGATGCCGCAAGTCAACAATTACCCGACGGATGGTGGAAATGACAGGGTAGACGTCAGGCTTTTCTGTGTCCCCGCTCACCACGATTGATGAGTTCATTTATCTCTCCCTGGCCTGTCTTTCTGCCTTTTCGCCCCTCTGTTGCTATGAAAATGAATAGCGTCCGTAAAATGGAGAAATCATGCCCTGAAAAAAACCTGTCTTTACAATACGACAGAGGCATATTTATTTCATCTTAAAGGGGAGGTTTGAGGTCACCCTCCAGTCCTTCCCCGGTGACATTTTCCGACTTGACATTCTGTGACATTTCCAGTTAAATATTGCTGATATTCCTGCAGAGGAATTAAAAGCATGTCTAAAAGGGACACCAGCACTAAAGCTCTTTCTCTCCTTCTCTATCTTCCTCGTTCACTCGCTCCACTCTGTCTCTTCATCCCTAACACTCCGTTTCCCTCCTCTTCATGCGGCAACACGGGCTTACATGCACTACCTACTAAATGTGGTTGACTTGCATCTCCAGGTATTAGAAGTCTTTTTAATCCAAAGGGATTACCAAAAGTTCTATCACCCAGAATACATAAGAGACAGACACAAAGTGTGTGAGTGAAGAAAGCTTATGATGCTATTTTGAGCAAAAATTCAAAGATTAAGATGCAGTAAGATGCCAAGAAGCACTTGTGCAACGGGGAAAAATAGCCTCATGTCCTACATACTGTATGTATAGACGAATTTCAATTCACTCACTACTGCTAAATATGGTCTTTATGACTTAAGCTAGAAATACTAATAAACAGCCACAGCTGCTTGTCAGTTAAAATATAACCTTTAATTGTGTTTGCTAAATGAAGATACTTGCAAAGACAATGGTTATTATCAAGTGATTAAAGCTTGTAATTCTATGTTTACACAAGCTAACTTACAAGAAAGCATTTAGTGGAGCTTGCTAATGTAAGCCTGACTTAATTAGACTTAAAAGTAAAACACAATATGGATGGCATATCTGACCTGACTAAAAGGGAGTTTATGGGTGAGGTAAAACATATACTTTCACACACAAAAATAGCACAGCCCACTACATTATGACTTTAATATTAGACAGACTAAAAAGGTGGATACACAAGAGGTGGTAGCTAATATAACTAGCTAACACAACTCTGAGTTATGTGTTATGATGCTAGCTTGTAATGCTACACTGGCTTTATCTCCGCTAGCTTGCACTAGTTTACACACAGCTGACATAGCTAACTAGCTAACACAGCTCTGAGAACGAGTTGTGTGTGTCCAGGACCAAGTTAAACTCTCTTTGGCTTTGAGGCAATCAACTGAAGTGCCAGAGTGAATAATACAGTTGACTAGCACACAGGAGAGTGCATAATACAGCAGCTTTCAACAGCTTTTATGAAAACATTTATAGGGAGTTAAGTTTAAAATTGTACGCATTTGAAAACTTTGATTTTATAAGATGATGCTAGCTTGTGATGCTACACTGGCTTTATCTCTGCTAGCTTGCAGTAATTTACACACAGCTAGAGCTATAATTAGGATTTTGTTTATGTTTTAGTGGTGCAGTGAAATTTATGAAATTATTTCAATGGTACAAAGAGTTTTATTTAGCTTCCTCTGGGTTGTGTGCAAGGTTAACTGGGAGGTGCAGCACTGACCTCTATTCTTAGCTGCAATGCAATGTATACAAGGTCCTTTAAGTATTGATTCAATGGACAATTAGATTGGACACACCACAGAATTTCTTAAAGCTGACATGTTGTCAACTTTGATTGATTTAGTTTAACAAAGCCTTAGCTGAGTCTCGTCTGCTACACTAGGGGCTTTTCAGAGAGCGCCATTTTAAAAAATGAACATATCAGATTCTTTAAGTTGGTGGTTAGTGTCTTTTCAAGATTGTCAGGAATGCTGGTTTACTCTGGTAATAATCAGTTTTGTGCTTTTTTCTAGTTTAAATGTTCCTAACGCCAGCTGTATTTGTTAGGAAGGCTTATTCTGCAACAGAGATGAAAAAAGAGACCCTTGGTATATCATTCTGTGCATGAACTGTGGGTGAGTGAATTGTGTACAAGTGCATTCTTTCCTTGTCATTCTTGCAGGGCACATAAAATGTTATCAAGGGCTGCCAGTGGCTCATCGGCCGTACTTTAAAAAACCATGGCACTAGAATGTCATGAGCATGAATTACTGCTACTGTTGCTTTGGTATGTGTGTGTGTGTGTATGTTATAAAACATCAATATATTTTGTGTTTACGAAGCGCATAGCAGCAAAGGAGGGAGAAAAAAGACAATATTTTTTCTTTAGGAAAAATGCATAAATGTCACTTTTATTTTTATTGCTCTATTTACATAAGTTGATTCATTTCGTTACGGGAGGCAGCTCATGTGCCGAGCCAGCTGAAGAATGCAAATCCAATAATCAGTCTTCTGCTGCAGTTTACTAACTTCTGATGGAAATATTTGTCTAATTAGCTGGTAGATGTTTTACTGTATTTACTAGGGGAGATATTGGCAAAGCTGAATCAATTAGAGTTATTGGTTGGCATTTGTCCAGTCCTTGCCTGGGTGGCTGGGGACAATGCAATGTACTCAAGAAGAGAAACTGCTCGTAATTATGTTATTAACTATTTTATAATATTCTTATTTTTTCTGAAGTTCTAGCAATCATAAGGGACAGCTGATATTTTTCAACACTGCTGTAATAATAATAGTTTGAGAGGTTTAGATTTATCCTGTTTTTCACTGAAGAAAGCTGCCTGCTATGTCCAGAAACAAGGTTGATGAGTGTAAACTGAATGAAACTAACAAAGTTACAAACCATAAAATCAACACAGCTTAAAGGACACCACATTTCTCCATAAAGGCACGTAAACTAAAGGTCAGGTGTTCCAGTTATCTTACCCGTGAAGTTATCGATATCAAAATAAATGGGTCAGTTGTAACTAGTTAGTTATTTAAACATTTCACACTAATGTGTACAATTTAAAGTTGGTTCTCTCGTGCAGCGACGTGACTGTTGTTTTAATCATTACGCTCCATTTGTCCTTGTTGACAGCCCCAGGATTTCTATCCAACCCAGACTGATTCATGTCCCGCGTCTCCATACCCCACACGTCATCCACAATCATCACGGAGAATCTATTTGTAGATAATACACAGTAAATATAATAAATATGGCACAGCACGCACCTATAAATCTTTGTCATTAGAAGCCTCGGGATTTCATTTTCAGCAAGATAATGATCAGCGCCTGTGAGCAAAAATACAAATGCACAGAGGAGCGAGGCCGTAAATACTAACTTTTATCAGCGGCTGAATTTTTCCCTTTGCGAGACCTCTGCTGCAGTCTGCAGAGTCGAGCGTTTTTACATTCAGACAGAACCGCAGAATCAGATCTGCGGCCCGGTAATTGATTGTAATCAAAATGTAAAGTAAGCCTGAGCTGTCCCACTAATGGATTTTACAGTTTATTTGACTAGAAAGGTGAATCAATCTTAAAATATTGACTACAGGATCCTGAAGGATTACGGATGGGCCGAGAGGTCGCGGGGCAGACCGGTGTGGGTGCTGCGAGAAGACTAGCGCTTGGATAAAGTCCTGGGTTCTAAGCAGTTTAGCATATTGAATGGAAATTAACCTTCCTCCGAGGGAGAGCCCAGGACAGGCAAATCCTCTTTCATTTGTTAATTCATTCATTAGCACAAGGATGACAGGACTGCTAAAGAGGCTGCGATGCTCAGTTTGCAATAGTTTGCCAAAGACAAAATTCTGTCACGGTCCTCAGTCGGATCGAACTGCATTTTGAGTTCTTTATGCTTTGTTTTATTTTTGAATGATGGATTGTTCTTTGTTTCTCTGGTGCTTTGTTGATTTTTATTATGAATCTGTGTTTCAGTTATTCTGGTATGTTTTTGCATTATGACTAAGGTTCAGGTTGTATTTTGTTATTATTGCCGGTTTAGTTCAGCGTCTAGTCTGTCTTACTCTGTCGAGTTTCCTGTTTTACTTTGAAGGTTCATGTTCCTGTCTTTGTCAGTGTTTCTAGCTTTGTTCCCCCTGTCTCGTTAGGGCTTATTCCTCCCAGCTGTGTTCCCCTTCCTTGATGACTCCCTCGGTGTATTTAAGCCCAGTGTGTCTTTGTGTCAGTGTCGCGTTGTTAATGTCTGTTCATCCTCATATCACCCTGTGTGTTCTGTTTGCCTGCCTGCTAGTTTATTTGCATTCCAGTCTAGTTAGTTCTTTGTTCAGTCTGCATTCCCACAATAAAGCCGAGGGTTTTGAGTTCACCTGTGCCTCCGTGAGTCCTGCTCTTTGGTCCACCTTTCCTGCCTGCCTTCACACAGCCATGACAAATTCTTCCATTACATGGACCTATTTGCCACATGGTGCCAGGCAGAAATTGGTTAGATTTCATTTTGAAATGCAAACATGAAAATTAAAACATTTTGTGGTCGCAGTGTGACTGAATAAACGTCTTGTCATTAAAAACTATGTGTGCCATCTCTGTTGCCAGGTTTCCCTGTGAAGATATTCCCCTGTGAGGATAATACAGTATCGAGTGCTCGCGATATTGATTTGGTAAGTATGGCATCAGGAGTACACACATAAACAGCATCCACCATTGCAGCTAGTGTTAGAGCCAATCAGTGGCACGGTAAATTAAAAAAAAAAAATAGATTATAAATGCTCTTAGTCTTCATCTCACATCCACGGGTAAATATGCATGCGGCATATTTTCTCAGTAAATGGCGATAAACCACCAACCTATCTATTTACGTGCTGTTGATGCTGGCACCCGAGCATGCAATCAACACAGAGCACTCGCTTCAGTTTGCAGAATTAGAAGTGAAATTTTTGATTGTCCCATTAAAGAGGTCCCTCATTATGACTTGGCAAGGACAATTTGCATGCTCTATTCCACAGAATTTGAATGAGGCTCCAATCAATTATACTCATTATCCAAGCAGCTGATTGGTATGTGGTCAGACGTGCACCCTGTCAAGGTAGCGCCGCTGGTAGGCTCACGGCACATGCGCACGCAAAGACAGACAGCAAAAATCGGAACGAAAGCAGCTGGTCATTTTCCTCACGTGTTTGGAAGCATATTTTACAACTAACACACAGTACAAAGAAATAATGCATGTAAGATTCATTCATTTGCTGCTTAAAAGTTTCCCTTACCCCTTACCATTTATTAAAACCTGTGCTCCATTCCAGCTTTTAACTGGTACAGGAAGATTGAAATCAGGGTCTCTGAGGGGACCAAGCCATCTGTTTCAGCAATTCATGTTCTTGTCACCAAAGGTAGTTCTCCACAGAATCAATCCAAGGCCAGTCAGACGCCTCCTCCCTATTAGCTGATGGATGAATCTCTAAACCACAAATGTGCCCAATGCTTGTCTTTTATAGTCTTGGGGTGATTTTTCATGCTAAAAAATCCAACCATTCTCTTTCAAAATAAGGATTTGCTTTTTGTCTTTGTTTTATACTCGGGTCTTGCCATATTTACTACTGATTAGATTTACAAAAACAAAAGAGTAAAGTTGTTGCCTAGGATTGTGGGAAACTGTAATTGACGTTTTGGTTGATAGATGGGTTTACAGATCAGAAAGAGTCGGGAATATATACTGTATTTTTCGGGCTATAAGGCGCACTTAAAATCCTTTTATTTTCTCAAAAATTGTCAGTGCGCCTTATGTATGAATTCTGGTTGTGCTTACTGATCTTGAACTGATTTTATGTGGTACACGGTGCTCAAAAATCTGTCAAAAAATGTTTTAGTACGACTTTGGTAAGCTTGTCAGAGCATTACAATTACCATAGTCAGGAGTCTTGTGGCGTAGTCTGGTTCCAAACTCCGCTTCAGGACCCAAAGTCAAATGAACACTGTGACATCACTGAGAGTTAAAAACTGTCTAAATTCTTTCATCTTTAATAAAATGATCAGTATTGCTGCTTTACCAGGTGTAACAATTAAGTTTAACATGCAGGCATCCATGAAAACAGAATTTATTAAAGGAGTTAGAAGTTAGCAGGAAGTTAGCTCGCTAGTTTCCACCTAAACATGATATAGCATTTTCTGACTGAGAGATTTGTTAAAAAATTTAAACGTACAGCTCTGGTATCACTTCCAACATAAATGAAGACAGGAAACCAAACAGCAGTGACGTTTGCAGGGTAACTAAAGTTTAACTAGCTGCTATATAATGATGTGCTACATGATCGCTAGCGACACAGCTATGTTAGCATAACATAAGCAGTGACGCTGTAATATGAACGCTAACTTTGTAGGTTACCGATGGTTAGGGACAAATGCAATCGCATGGCAGGATGCTGTAAAAGGACCAAACTTCAGCCAGGAGAACAACTGAGATAATCCATCCACAATACGAGGTTAGTTATTAATATACTGCAACAACATGGGAATAGAGCAGCTGCGAGAGAATTCAACATTAATGAATCAATGGTACAGAAGTGGAGGAAGCAAGAAGAATGAGTTGAGTAAAGTTTGACTTATCTGACTGTTTTGTTTCACTTAATGCGCCTTTTAATCCGGTGCGCCTTATGTATGAAAACAGACCCGTCCATTGACAGTGCGCCTTATGGTCCGAAAAATACGGTAATAGGAGTTCTGAGATTTAACAGTGACACTTTTGCTTTGATAACTACCATCAGTTGAACGTTGCATAAGCCCAACATAGTTTGTGCCACGGTGCCTTTAATTGAAACTAACGGCCTTGTTCAATGCAATATTGAACTTGTCTGGCTGGTATGAAAACACTTTGAAACAGTGAAAGATCTACATGCTGTGCTGGCAAGACAATATAATATCTTTGTAGTTTCAACTATCTACCACATGAGAACAAAAGTTCAGCTGAATGAATGGTAATGTCAATAACAGCTAGCTTAGACAGCTTTAAGTTAGCTGTTGTATAAGTCAATATTATTTTCAGTCGTGGGCTTATCTGGAAATCTCTTACCCAAAGCAAACTCTAGCTGTTGGCAGATGTTAAAAAAGTGACTCCCACCTACACACAGAATCTGTGCTGTGCTGTAGATGAGAGAATCCTCACCTACCACAAAAAAAGTTTAAATATTTATAAGAATATAAGCAACCAGAGTTTTGAAGCTCGAGGGTACTCCCCCGGCGGGCCTCCCCTAACAGCCACGAGAAGTGTTTGCGAACATAGCGGCCACCGACACTTCGCCAACTTGAGGCATGCTTGGCAGTTATTTGATAAGGCTTCCTGCCTGTTGTGGTAGCAACCAGACTGCTTCTCTGCCACCGGCTCAGTTAGACTGTGGGGCAATATTTGCTCTCATGAGTTTTTCCAAGATCAAGCTGCTATTGGCAGGTTAAACGACTGGACAACAGCCAAACGTACGATGGCATGCCGCAAATCAGCTCGCCCCTCTGGCAAATATGCTTGTGAAGTGAGCCACGGTTGAGGATGGAAGCTGCCTTTTGGTGGGGTTTTTTTTGGGAGGGTAAGAGAAAGAAAGAAAGAAAACACACAGTACCCTCAGTAATCAATGCTGGATTAACCTCTCTCATCAGACAGATATTTGCAGCTGAAATTTAAGCAACCCGATGCTCATGTTTTGTGCATTAAACCACAAATACCATGATTGCTTCGCCCATTTGTGCTCGTCTATAGAGTTCTTCTTGTTGACAGAGCTATTAGTCTGAGCGATACCACAAAATTCATCATAGTCACCCTGCGGTTGTTTCGCAAATTCATCATTTCATTACTTTTCCACAGAGGGTGGCACTGGGGAAGGTGGTGGGGGGTTTGGCGGTGGGGGCGGGGGGAGGCGATCTATCAGAGACGCCGTGCTCATGATAACATCAGAGTCCCCGCAGAAAAACAAACACGGCGGTGCTGTTTGGGTGTTGTGTTGGAATATAATCTCCAGTAAGTGCCTAAACAAGAGCAGAAATTAATATGCAAATTTATGAGTGCTTTGGTTAGAGGACCTAAAAAGGTTTTCATTATATCTTGATCAGAAAGTCATTTATCTCAAGGCTCTCAATAAGTCTGGCCCCCTAATCTGTCGGACAGATAATTAATATCTGCTTATTGAGTAAATGAAAGTCATTATCTTGATTTCCTTCAGATAATTTATCTATCTGTGATTCACACTGAGGACATTTTATGGTGTGGGCCACATCATTACCTCCACAGGTATTGATTATACTCTTAGTGTATGCTCTTGGACTTGTTTTTTGGGGGTTGGAGGGTATAATCAGCTATGAGGTCAAGGTGTTCTTTGACAATGAAAGAAGATCACGCAAACATAATTAAAACTGTACAGTTGAACCTGTTAAGATCTGCAAAGATTAAAGAAAACCCCTAACTCGGGAGCAATTTCTTCTCTTGCCGTGAACAAGCGTCACAATCAAAAGACTTCTCTTTCCTCCCATTACGAAGTCTGTGCATCACTAGAAAGCCCACTCTCAAATGTAGATCACCACTCACAGCACACATCAGGATCAGAAACCATGGCAACCGACATACATACATTGATTGGTACATTCACTACCTATCTATGGCCTGATTTAAAAAAAAAAAAATTATCCTGAACACAAACATGTTAAAGATGCTTAATTTTCAAAATGGGTTTCATAATTTTATGTCGTAATTCTTGGTTTAAATATGATTTACATGATGAATGCAGGTATCACGATCTAGATGTCACACACTCGTTTGATGTTTGCAACAATTCTTTTTCAAGCTGTTTTGAAGCTGATGTTCAAAAGAAACCTCGTCTTATAAATTTATCCGGACAGTTCAGATAGATTTCAATACAATCCCGAAAAACCGAATCGGATGTTTGGAAAATGTGGGAAGGTTTTAAACTTGATCCTTCAAATCAAGCCAGAGAGTTTTCTCAAGTCAGTGGGTTTAATGTAAGGTTTTTTTTTTTAAAGAAAGGAAAAACTGATATCATCTCTAAACAAAAATATATTCAAAGCACAACTGAGGCATTTTGCAGTATTTCAGATGTTCACTGGTCTACTGGTTTAGGCCTAAAAGCAGCTATATTTACACACCAAACATTGCCTGTGATAGTTTGAATATGGAACACTGTATCTCTTTAACATATATTTGTAATTTTATTCCCTCTCCCTCTTGCTTGTGGGATTTGGCTCAACCGAGCAGAACAGCAGCGACTCGGTATCCACATCCTGCTGTGAGCCCTGAAGGGTGAGTGGAGTCTGTGGTGCTTATCACCCAGGTGGACTTCCAGCCAGAGAAGATGCCTCAGCCTGGACCAAGCACCCCCGCTGGCAAGCCTCTGGCCGGGTGCCTTGGCACGGCTGCTCCCTGTCGTCTGGCTCGGTGGGTGGGATGCAGTCAGTGCTCACTGTCAGCGGTTGTCCCTCTGCCCAGCGGAAGAGAGGGTAGAAATAAAAGCGGTGTGACTCCTATTCTAATGGGCCGAGACATTACCATGAGATTGTGCAACTGATGGTGTTGTTCACACTTGTGCGCAAAGCTAAGCAAACATGCAGCTCATGGCTGTCAGGGTTGCGTGGGACGTTCTCGCCTCGGGCTTAATTTTAAATCCACTGTACAGTAGTATTGTAGCTGTCCTCATTTATCTTGCATTAAAGACTCTCAGCTGCCAGACCGGTATGTATAATTTACAACTACTGAAATGAGTGGCAAACTCTGTTTTTTATCTTTGAAATGCATCAGTGTGATTGAGAAGATTAGGCTAAAGGTTAAACCAGTTAAAAACAAAATTCTTCAATTTTTTATATTTTTTTCTAGTTTGCTTTTTTTTTACGTCACTTTTTCTCTGCGTTGATCCTGATTCCAACTGTTTGATTAGACAATAGTATTATCAACGAGGCTGATAAAGCTGCTTTTGGAGGGCGTTCTATTATAGGATCTAATGACAGTATCAATCAGAGAGTTGATGTTGTGTTCTCGTGCATGATTTTTCTTTTTTCTTTCTTTTTATGTTTTTTTTTTCACCTACGAAGCTATGAACACAAAAATCATATCCCATATCAACCCAGAGAAAATAGAATAAGAAAGTAGAATTGGCAGACTGATAGGTGTATTTCTAAACATAGCATCTGTGATCAGTTGAAAATAGCATGCATGTGATATTAAAGGTTTTTTAAAGTATTTAATTGATTGTAAAATTAACAATACATCTCTGTCCACTAGCTGTTTCTGCCAGACTTCACTCTTAAGATATGTTTGCATTTTATGAAGCAGGTGGTATCTAATCTAGCTCATCATAAACAAATTTATTGTTCCAATGTCAAGTAAAAATTAGCAACTTTGCCAATAGACTTGAAACGCCTACCAACAGCTAATTACTCTATATATTTTTATATATTCACATAACACAGAAATTTAAAGCCAAAAAATGTAACATAATAAATATAAAAGTTTAAATATTTTATTTGGTTTATTTAAAGGCGGACTAGCTAGCTGCTAAGTTAAGCTTCAGTTAGCCTAGCTTAGACCCAAGAGACATAAAACTATAAGAACAAAATGTTTCCACAATTTTTAATGCAGTAACCATAGTGCCATATATAAATGGTTACTGGCTGTATAATTTATCAGGATTAACATCATCAACATTAAATGTAATTCAAAAGACCCAGAGTCCAGAAACCTTGCCTAGATCAGGGATATGGAACCACCCTGGAGCCAGACCTGGCTCAAGCCTGGCAGCACAATAGTCTATCCTCCTGTGGGCTCCCCATGTACAGGCATACATGTAGGGGTAGCTTTGTGGACTGGGCAGCAGTCAAACTCTGAGATCTCAGTGGTCCAATCCACATCTTAAACTGGCCACCATACCCAGAACATGCTGGAGAGATTATCACTTGCGGCTGGGTTGTGAGAACCTCAGAGTCCTGCATACTCAGAAGAAATATAACCAAATTAAAAAGAAGAATTTCTTTTTAAAGTGCTGATTTCACCTATGGGTGGGCCTGCCATTAACAGATCATCTCTTCTTTCTCCCCAGAAGAAACTATAGGCCTGCAATTTCCCAAAGTGCCAAATCATTCCTTTAAAAAATGCCCAGACAATAATAGGAATCTTTAGTAAAACTGATCCCTTTGACAAAAATGCTAAATCCTGGGGCATTTTCTGTCAATCTCTGCCCTGTCTGCAGAAGTCAAAAACCTAAAACAAAACAAAATATCCCAGTAATTCCATCTTTTTGTTGAAAAGAATCAGTCAGACTGAAAGAGTAAAAGGGATAAAACAGAGTAAAGATACCCATGGCTTTTTGTAAAGCAGATGTTTGGCTTGTCTAATGTTGAGGAGCTATGATATTTAGGATCTCCACCATCCTGTCTACAAGGCCCCTCAGGGATAAAGGATGGTGGGGGCTGATAGCGATGGTGGGCAACACTTGCTGCAGACTGACAGGAAGCTTTATCTCGACATATCTGTCAGTCACCCGCATTAGACCTTCCCTCTAAGTTCGGAGAGCTGTCATGCCACAGTTTGCCGCTCGGCTCCTCTGTTCCCCCTCTGCCACCCCCCGGTTACATAACCTGCCACCTCTATCACAAAGACCCATCACAAACCCAAGGCCTTACACACACATGCACACACTGCACAGTCAATGAGATCTGACTGGTATGGATGCACGCAGTTAATGCAGCTATAGAATATGTAGCCGAATGAGGTCCATTGCGACGATAATACTGATCATACAGTGCTGGAGTCCAAAGCAATTTCCTGCTCTCTCCCCGGTACCCCCATCTCTGTATCGGACATAACATCCTGAGACAGCGGAGATTGGTGGCCAGGATCCTGAATTTTTCATGAGGCAGGAAAGGTTAGATAAGATCCTCCCACATTCTGGAGATAGTGCACTTAAAGATCTGTCTTTGCAGCCAGATGGTAAAAAATACATTTGCATGGCTCACATTAGTTCAAAAGTAGATTCAGAGATTAAATATGTCTTGAGTTAGAGAGTACGGATATTGAAATGGTACAAATGAGACACGATAGTTTCTACCTTGCTTGCTTAGGTTTGTGACATAATGAAATTGTCTGCATTCACGTCATGGAAATAACCAAACTGACAGCCTGAACGAAGCCAGTCCCAGGCACGCCGAATGTCTCCAAATAAAGCCATAAAGTAAAAAAGGGCACAGATAACCGCCTCTGGTACTTACATTTAAAAGCTTAGATTTTCTCTGCGTACAAATTACAATTGCCAATTAGAACAATTATATAGCATAAAGGAAACCTGCCTTTTCAGCTTAAAAACACCAGTTGTAGCCATTCACTGTAAAAAGGAGACAGAGATCTAATCTTTGTGATTGTTACACTAATTTCTCATTCTGTACAGAGGAGGTAAGAAAATAAAAACAATTATTATAAAAGGTGTAACAAAAAGAGCTCACTGTGATTGAAAATGGGATTCTTTTGAATAACGAGTAAAAGGCTTCATTCTGAATGTATTTATAGGTTTAGTTTTAGTTTAAAAAGTCGTGCATTTAATTTAACGGAATTAGCGTCCAAGGATTTGATCTTGTGATTCATAACAAAAAGCTTTTTTAACATGTTTCCTGTGGAGCACCTGATAGATCTTCCTTAAAAGCCGAAACATCCCCACGCTGATACTTCTGTCTTACTCAAAATGGTTTGAGGGAGAGAAGATTACAGGCTGAGAAACGACCACAAAGCTAGGAGGAATCCAATACAGAAATGGGAGTTGGATAGAGGGAAGGCTTGATGGTACACCTCGTAAATGCTCCCCTGGGCTTTCTCCAGGCAGAGACATCTACAAATATTTCCATAATCACTGAAAAGCCCAGTGACTGCCAGGCCTAAAGCCCAGATGTAGCAGAGAACGTGTTTGAGCTCTTAGTCGGAAAGGTCAGTAGCTGCTTTTCAAACATGGATAAAAAGCCGAGCTGCCATTTCCAGTCGCATTCTCAACCACAGGTTGCAGTTTTTTCTTAACAAGAACAAGCTTCTTTCTTCCTCCCATGCAAGACAAGATAACATCAGAAGGCCAGAGGGGCTGTAAATCTGTTTTTCACTCAAACTTCCCAGCAGTGTATAGATCTGTTTTTACTTGGCAGTAATTTGATGCAATTTGCAGAGTTTGTTTTGGCCCTCATCAGAGTTTCTGCCTGTGCGTGCATCCAAAATAATTATCTTGTGTGTGTTGAATGTCATATTAAACCACCTCTTTTCCTTGTCGATGTACCGTAGCCCACCTAATAAGCTCAGTCTCAGCTCAATCTCTCAGTGCCTCACCGGAGGCCCTCCAGTTGAGGACATGTTTTGACAGGTTAGCACTAAATTAAGCTCGCATGACACTAGCAGTAGTCAAGAAATGGCATTCCATTTGTGTTAAACTCCACTTGTTGAGCTGACCATTAACTGAATATGACTCACCACTTGTTTGGCAGCCACAGTGACGTGTGCCAACTCTATAGCAAATAATGATTAAAGAACTTTTATTGGAGTTGAGCTTTTCATGTTGCGGGATAAAAATGACCTTTGAGTGCTTTTCAGAGTTGAAGAGTTGTCAAAGCATAATGTGGGAGGGCGAGTTGATGGGTATAATTTATGGGAACGCTGTGAATTTGTTTTCACATTGGTGCTGGCAAAAAAAGTGTCTGTAAATCCTTAACTTTATGAAAGCCATTCTTTACATGAAATGTGCTTTCTCAGAGGCTGTCTGAAAGCAGCAACTGTAACATTTTTAATCATTTTGTACAACAATGTATGACTGGTGTCAGTTCAGTGCACAGAGCTTGTTACCTCAGCTCATTATATATATATATATATATATTAAGGATCCCTTTGATAATGGCTGGATCTGCCATATCAAGGACTGGTAAATATTCCAGGAGTGCAGGTATTCACCTCATTTGACACTCAAGGACGTATTTGTTATAAGCGGCCAAGGTAGCTGGGTATGAGTCCACGCAATTCACTTGATGACCCCTACAAATGTGCTTTGATAAATATGTATGTGTTGGTAGTGTCTGGTGCAGTGGGACAAGGTTACCTTACAAAGGTGAGCATTTGTAAATGTAGAACGGACACAGGTCATGTTGTTTCATGCAGCGATTAGACAGTTTTTCCCCCACGCTGAATAAAGTGACCTCTGAGAGGCTTAACTCCTTTGTCACAACCAAGGAAGCATGAGGGTATAGATGGGCTGCACGTTAAATGAGGCATCATAAATCATTCACTGGTTTGTGGATTTGGAGCAGTTATATGCATTGCTTATGATTTTATGAGTGTCTGTTTTTTAACCACTGCATTTATATCTTGGGTTACATATTACTTACCAGACAAACATTTATGTTATATATTTAGAATGCATGAATAAATAAAATAGTAAGTACATTTCAAATACTTCCCGTTTGGCAACCAGTTTGAAGATGGCATAATATCAACTTTACTGAAATGTTTTTCTTTTCTCTATGACTGATGATTGTCCTTTCTATCCACCAATCATAACCCAACTTAGTTAAAAATATATAGGTTTGTAGAAGCCGCCATGTTGCCTTTCTATCTTAAATAAAGTGGCCACGATGGACATTGTAGTTCCGCGTAATTTCTTTTTTTTAATATGTGGCTACCAACCAGCCACATATTTAGGATGCCTTAGAAGTGCAGACAGCTCAAAACGAGTCGGCTAAACAACAATAACAGTTAGTTAGAAGCTAATGTTATGCAAGCTAATACCAGGCTAATATCAGAGTTCAGTGTCTGAGTACAACGATGTTAGCTTGACTTCAAAACTGTTTAACTGTAACAGTAAGAGTGACAAAAACAGCAGCACTTAACAACAGAAAAGTTCAGGATATCTTCAACAAGTCACCTCAGTACTGATATAACTGGACAGAAGTGAGCTTCACGTAATCATCGAGTCATATTGGAGTGCTTTCACAAATTAAGGGGAACAAGTTGAGATGCTAGCAAAAGCATCTTTGGAAGTTACAAGCGCTAGCTTATTGTAGCTAGTGTTAGCAAGTTTTGTTTTACTACACAAGCCTGTAAAAATAGAATCACTATCTTATCATCTATTCACATGAAGAGTTAATAAAATTGGCCATTTACTAATGATCATTTGGAAATTACACTAGAAATAAATAAAAATTAATATGTGAGGATCATCTGCAATCCGCTGGTGTTAGCAGAGGAGAAGAGAGAAATAAGGAGTTTGCTGATTACACTTTGCTTGATAGGTGGTAGTGTGATCAATCTGACAGACACCAAACAAAATATGATTCCAGAGTACAACTATTGACAAGCTGACGCTGCCAAATATGCTCTATAAAATGCTAATTTTTCTGAAATAGTAAGCTAATGCTCGTTAATGTCTCATTATGTACATAGCGACATCAACTAATTTAGAAGTTATTAAACATTAAAAAAGTAGACTTATAGCACACAGTTTGCCTGAATCTCTTACTCATCACTGAGCATTGTGTTCACCAGCATCTGTACTCCTGATAGTGAAGCCCAGTAGGAATTGCACCAGCTATCTATATTACATAACCCTGACTTTCATATCCATCCAGAACTCCAACACGTCTCCAGGAATGGTAAGAATTTAGATCTGCAGTAAATCAACAGCTTTGCTTTCTCATTCAGCAGATTCATGAAAACTGGTAGTGCGTCCACATCACTCCAGTCCATATGTCAGCATCTTACTCCCACCTTCCTTTCCCGTGAACAAAACCCCAAGGTGCTTAACCTCCACTTGGGTCGACCCAGAGTGGGCACTCCACCGATTTCCAACTGAGAACCATGGCCTCAGACGTGGAGGTACTAATAATCAATCATAATTGGATGCGAACCACCCCAGTGTAAGCTAAAAGGTACTGCCTGAAGAAGCCAGAAGAACCACATAATCCTCAGAGAGCATAAAGGGGCAGCAGTGAGGGGAGAGGCCCTGTAGGAGGTAATTAACAGTTAGTATATGTTGGGGAAAAAGCATTTTTCATGTGAATTTTATCATTTTACTCTCATGAAAAGTTTAAAATTCTGTATTAACTTTTCAAAGGTTTATTTCTGGGAAATATGAATTTAAAGGATATTTTAACCTGAAATTGCTTGTTAATGGCCGGCCTTATTATGTTCCAACTTACTTTTTTTTTTTTACACCATTTGCAAAAATCGGAGGCAAAGTGAACTTTTTGGGCACCAATGGTGGTGCAGTGATTAACACTGTTGCCTCACAGCAAGAAGGCCTGGAGTTTGAATCCACCATCCATCTGCCTGGGGACCCGCCGATTTCCTCTCAAAGTCCAAAAACATGCAGTTAGAAGGGTTAGATTAACTAATAATTGCAAATTACCCATAGGTGCGAATGGTTGTCTATCTTTGTGACAGGCTGGCAACCTATCTAGTGTGTGTCCCACCTTTTCCTTTAAGGTAACTGGAGTAGGGTCCAGCCCACCACCCCTCACCCCAACCCCCCTGCGCAACCCTAAATTGGGTAAGCGAAAGAGAATAGCAACAAAAATGCTTTGGATGATGTTATATGTTATGTATTAGATTAGATTAGATAGAACTTTATTAATCCCTCGGGTGGGTTCCTCTGGGAAATTCGATTTCCAAAAAAGCACAGCACCGACAGAAGTTACAGAGTTATACACACACACATATATAAATACAGAGACAATATAAATAAAATATACGAAGGGGATAAATAGAATAAATAGGAATAAAAATAAAAATACAAGTGAATTGCACATTTCAAGTATTGAGTCTATTGCACCGTTGACTATTTACAAAAGTATTGCACAAAAGTATATATATATATAAACAGATACTGTATATAACACGTTCTCTAAGCTGTATGCTTTGAGAGGAGTGGAGTAAACTATACTGTTAACTGTCTGTTAACATATGAGTGTTTTTACCAGTGTTAATTAAACACATTTTGTTACTATATTGTTACAAAATGTCATCCAGTAATAATTATGAGACCTCAAAAATTTCAAAAACCAATTTGAATTATTGGTATTATACATAACAGAATAAAATTTCAAGGCTTTTAACTTTATACGTTTGGCTCTAAAACTGCAGTGATTGGAATAAGAAGCTTGCCAATAGTAGTTTTTGCAAAAGCAATTAGACTAAACCATATTAGCAATTCTGCTTTCTCAGCTAACAAAGGATGAGTATGCATGTTTTCTCTGACTGCTGCAAAAAGTGTTTGAAACTTTAAGAAACTTATTCCAAAATCTTTAAGAAAACCTGGTCTTAGTGAGTAGCATTTGCATGGTTATCGTAGCAATTCTACAGTACAAAATGCTAAACTAGCCATGTGAAATCTGGCGAGTCATCATTTCAGTGATGAGGATTATTATCTGTGATGTTAACGTTATAGTGTTTGTCACACTTATGACAACACTAGTGGCATTTAACATTAGTATAATATTATTTGTGGCATCGATAGTAATGCTGAGAAACAAGAACATTTCTCACTGCTTCCTATCAAAAATGAAAGAGAAAATACAAGAGGTCATAGATGCGAGGAAGAAACAGGCCAAAATGTGGCTTAAGCTGTGATGTCAGTAAAATAATAATTACAAGATGCATCAGCAATATGTTGAAAGAACATTTAATGTATATTTATAGACCTTTATACACAAGTGCCACGGCTCTCTGGTGTTAAAATGCCATCAGGTTGAAGTGCACTATATGGACAACAGTACAGGTCCAAATACACATTACAGCAGGGGTCAGCCATGCCGACTGCATGGATAGTTGCCTAATTTTATACACCTGTGACAAGGCCAATGAAAACACCTGAATTCAAAGATTCAGCGTGAGGCCCCACTTTTGTCCATATAGGGTATCTTTTTTCTTTTGCTTTGAAAAAACCTAAATGAAACCAAATCCAAATATTCGTTTAATCCTTTTTAAATGATGATCAGAAGTTAGAACCAACTAGAAATGACCTTTTCACCATGCAGTCGCAAAATCTGTAGTGAAAGCCTAACACCTGACTCACTGCTACATCTGCGTCCAGACGCACATAAATAAATTAGTTGTGTTGACGTTAGGCCTTTCACACACCCACCGAAAACCAGTATTAAGTAACTGAATCAATAAGGAATTGGACCAATAAGCAGAATCAATAATGGGACTGGTGTCAATAAAATCGTATCAATTCTCATTATGGTGTGCTTAATTGTTTCTGACCCCGCTTATCATTACTGTGTATCCTCCCTGTGAATTAAATGTGACATCAGTTGCTGTTATATTGCTGGTGTAATTTAATGCACTGTATGTTTTCTGACATAATAAACAACACATGCTATCTATGTAGATAATGTGCTTCTATCAGCTTTACGCTGTGTAAAGAAAATAATAAATGCCATCACCAGGTTAAACTCCCTTAACATGTTATCTCAGAATTAATTAATGTGTATAATATTTATAGTTTCCTGAGGAGTCTAATACATAGTTATTTATTATTTGTGGACGGAAGAGTCGCATTTTCAGTCACGATGACTATACATGGCCTTCTCAAATCCCAAGGGGGTAATCACTACATTTCCCAGTGATGCTTGCTTGGCTAAGCAGTTTTAATACACAAATCAATTTTGCATTACCCCCTTCTGGCTGTGAGTGCTCATAGTGTGAGAGCCATGAAAAATTGATGGGCCTTAGCATGCAGATTGCAACCCTAGTGTATCTTAAATTTGTCCGGGGCCTTTTCTTTCTTTCTTTTCTTTTTTTTTACCCAGACAGTGTCAAAGGGGTGGGGTGGCTGTTTGTTTTGCTGCTTTTTCTTTTCTTTTTCTTTTTTATACTTTAGTTGAAAAGAGAGACAGCTGCTCCAGCGGAGAAACAATGTTGATAGGCACAGTGTGAGAAAGTATGATGTGTGAGGGGATGTGGAGAAAACAGAGACTCAGAAACATTCCAGTAACCCAAGATGACATTCACACAGGACCCAGACAATATTCCTCCCACTTCTCTATTCTAAAATATCATAAATATAATGCCCAACATCTCATCGAGCATTTGTTTTTGCCACGGCGATTAGGTTGTGTCATTTGGTGAGCCGCTCTGTATTTGACCAGCTGATGACTTGACTGCTGAAAGAAATTATAGCTTCCATAATTAGCTTTCGCTATGAAATGAAGCTATCATAGGAGAGAATGAGGAAATTTCACACCTTGTAAATTAGATTTTGCAAGGTGCTGTGTCGATGTCCTTGAGTATAGACACATCAAAAAGCCTTTTTTGTTCAGTCCTTTCTTTGACAAATGCAGACAAAAATCTGCAATGAACTGCAAATTGAACAGCAAAGAGCCACTTTGAGGATCTAACAGCTAAATTTGTTCATGTGATGATTTCTTTCAGTAATACCACAGATCTCCTCATTTATTTTGTCCCTGTTGGTAATCGCAGTTAACTTTTTTCCAAGGATGACTTTGACATTTTTATTGTGTACAATTTCACGGCATTGCATCAACATTACACTGAAAATGCTTTGCATCTTATAAACACAATAGAGTTCAGTTATGTACATTCCTAACTAAACTTCCTTCTACATTTGTCAGCACAAGTCCATGAATGCTACGCTACATGTGCACTGTGTCACCGCGCTCGTTTCAGTTTGATTCGAAGAGTGCTAAAGCATAACGCGAGTCACTCCATTTGAACGTCGCACAAACAAAATGAAGATGACATCAGCATTTACAATTTGATGCCAGCACATGTCAGAAAGTTGGGACAAGGGGCACGGTTGCCGGTGTCTTGCATCAACTCTGCTTTTAACCACACTCTGTAAGCATTTCATTTCACAATGCGTCAAATGTTTGGCTGACAGGTCTGTCAGGCCAGTTTAGCAGCTGGACATTTTTGAAATATTTGGCTGTAAAGTGAGCAGAATGCAGTCTGGGATTGCCTTGATGAAGTAGGCAAAACCTTAAGACTCTTAAAAATCTCATCTGGATGGCAGAATACGTTGCTGTGTATCGTTCACCTTTAAAGGTGCCTTCACAGATATGCGCTAATGCACCACAGTATATAAAATGCAACAGCCATTATTTCATAAAAATGTTTTGTTTTTTGTTGACTCAGTCAGGCAGACCTTGAGACCAGTTGGTAATGAAGCACCACTTGCTAGGAAGAAATGTGTATTCCCTGATTGGTTGGGGAGTGGTTGCGAGAGATTGCTTGCTATCAGCAGGTGACATTAATTCTAAAAGGGTTAGTGCTGCTCTAAAAAACACACCTTGTGATTGCTTTGGTTGGTTGCAGATTGCAATGGTCACTGTAGCCTGCTCTGCAGATGCTGACTTGTCTGCAAGTGCTTGGCAAGTACTCGCTAAGCAGTAGTGATACAGTGAAGAGGGTGATGCAACCCAAAAATGGAGATCATTTGCCTTCAAAGTAAAAGTTGTGCCTTTTGAAATATGTTAGTTGCCACAGAAAAGCACAACTTTTTCTGAATTTGGGAGTAGTCATTTCTGAATTGCATCCAACTCAGATAGTTGGATAGTTACCAAGTGTTTGCAGTCAAACGCAGTGTCTTCCATAGAAATTACAGGCGATCATATGGAGGTTTTTGGTATAGTATCCTCTTTATGAAGAATTTCCCCCAGGCAGCCTTCTACAACCACTTGCATTGTTGGGGAATGCAATTTTTTGTCTAGGAACTGGAGTTTGCCAGGTGGTTGCTGACCGGTCTCTAGGTCTGTGCGACTGAGACCTGATTTGAGCTCAGTCCCAGACGAGGTTTTGGACAACAATGAAGTTTGTTCACTGAAAAGGCCGTGCAGCAATTTCCTCTTTGGATTAGTTCAAGCACAGTGCCACCTGAAGACCTGAAGCCATCTGCCATTCAATACTGGTTTTAGTTTCAATGCGATTATTATTCTTAAACTGCCAAGCTAAGTTTCAGTGACATCTCTATTCATTTCTTTCTGTTTCTTTTCTTTGTTTGTTTTTAATTTACATGTTGGAAGAAAAGACGCACACATGTATGTGTGTGTAACATTTAGTATGGTTGATGCTAAGATATTTACCTGTAGAGTTATTTTGTAGTTCTCCAAGTTTGTTTGGTTCCCCTAAAATCCTCAGGAAGTTCTTATGTGGTAAAAGTCATAATCTCGAATAGATCTTTAGCTCTTTAGTCTCTGTATGTCCGCCTGTTGACTTAGATATTGTGCAGATGAATGTTTTAGGGCCACAGTACATTTTTTTGATCTTCTTCTCCATGACGAGCCGTCAAAGATCTCTCAGGTCATCCAGGGTAGTTCTGCTTGTAGTGTCCTCACACGTGAGATCGAGAAGCAGAATTACTTTTTTATTTTCCACATATCTGGAACAAACTTGCAGAAAACTGCCAGGTTTGGTCTGACTCTTTTCTTTTCTTTCAAAACATTCTGTTTACTATTGGATTTTATTAAGTTAACTTTAAGGCCATTCATTAATGTCTTGCACCAATTCTCCTGACAGCGTTCTTCAGTGATTTCATTTTTCTAAACCTTTTAAAATCTAGTCACGTGTGCTTTATTATAGTGTCTCTTTCATGCATTCTCTTAGAGGCTTTTATATGTTATGCAAAGCATTTTGTATTGCTTTGTTGAAAGGTGCTATACAAATAAACTTGCCTTGCCTTACCCTTTCTCTATGGAGAAAGGAGTTTGTTGCCATGACAATCGTAATGTCACTTCAGCGGCAGAGATGGTAAGATGGCGGGTGTGTTGCCTTTCATATGCAGGTGCTATGCACAGAGGAGAAGTGATACAGATAATGGAATCAATTTCCTGTGATTTCTGAAGCAGAGAGGTTGCTGAGAAATAATAAAGGAATTAAATGAGCTCGTGCTAAACATCATCCATCGGTTAGCGATGGCTGTTTGACTTCAGATTGCTACTTACTCGCTAGAATTGAAAAAAGCCAGACTTTATTTGCTGTAATTTCTTATGAGCTCCTTTTTTTGCCATAGGAGCAAAATGCACAAGGGGCTGGAGCCTCTCTTTTCAAATGCTGCAGAAAGTGCAGGTATCAGGGACAAGCAATGATGTGTGCAGGGGTGGGGGGACTGGAAGAATGAGGAGAAAGGCCTTCAAGACAAGAAACAAAACCACCTTAAACCCCCTGAGCCAAAGCAACGATCCATAATTGACTCCACAATAGTGATAATGTTTCCCATTTAATGCACGGCTAAGTCGCAGGTCTTATTATTGCACATACAGTCGCATGTAATCTGATAGGTTCGGTGCTGTATTTGGCTATCTGATAGTTTGTTGCAGGTCAATAACAATGATTTTTTTCTAACCATCTGCCTGCTCAATACTAACATGCTTATCTTGTACTTTTGACCTGCACGGCCTTGTGAGCAGCAATGTCCCCAGTAAAACAAGCATCTGTCACGGGTTTAATTTTCCGGGAAAAAACGGGGGGAAAACTCTCTAAAGGCTCAGTTGTATGCACTTCTTATTGAATCGGCTGTCAAGTCTGGGAGGTCAAAACATGAGGTATAGAAATAATCGTCGAAATCTTTGGGATAGACAAAACTAGACAAAATACATACTTATCAAACTGATTAGTATGATGGTGGACTTGTTTGTTGGGGGGCTGTGGGAGAGGGGGGGCTGTACTTTCCCATATTTTCCTCTCATGCAGCATCTGTGCTTCACTGCACACCAGCATCCACTTGTGCTTGGATCTGTCTTTAAATGTCAGGCTGCATGCTTGTTGTTGTGGAGAGCTGTCCCAGTTGGATTTCTGCGTTCTTGAGCTAAACCAAAGACCATGTCCACCGGATGCTTTCTGTAGTAATATATAGTGAGATAAAACCACTCTTCACTGGCAAAAACAGTTGTACAAAGTTAACAACTTACTGCTTAGCAAAGCGAATATTGAATTTAAATAGATAAAAAGGCTGTTTTTGGTGCTTTTCTTGAAGCTCTATCCTTCTGATAGAAACCCAAGCTGTTGGCATTAGTTTTACTACAGTAGAACAGTCAGTAATAAAACCTCTGTACTTGAATTAATAAGTATTTGTATCGCTGCTTATTCTGACTTCTGGAGTCATGTAAAATGTCATGTATGATACAATGACTTTTACCTTTACTCAACAGATTTTGGTCCCATTCAGGTAGACAGTCTACCTGGAGAACAGCACATCGTAGATCTTAATGCATAGATAGATAGAAAGATAGAAAGATAGATCACTTTTCTACAACAACCACGTTACTATTGGTGATTTTCAATTTTAAATCTTTTAATTTCTGAGTTTTGCAGATTGATCACAGTTAATCGCAGGGTTTAAACAGTTTGCATGTAATTGCCAACTCAACTCCATTCAATCCCAGACTAATGGCAGACTGACTCAATTTCATTGCTGTTTTACTGCTGTTTTGATGCACCAAAGTCTTTAGAGACAAGTACATCGGTGCCTGCAAGTGGTTGTCAGTCTGCAATGTACAAATGTTATGTTCACAGCTTCTTAAGCTGCCATCTAATGGCTGAAAATATCAATGAATGCACTTTCAAAAGAAATTTGACAGTTACGGTGATTGCGGGTGATATATGAGGAACAAATGAGACGTTTGCTTTTAATGATCAGCACATTCAGTGTATGTCTTAAAGGATAAGTTATACATATGCAGACATGAGCATTCATCCTCATTGGTTCAGTGAATTGTTTTTGTTAAATGTTTTCTCGTTTTTCTCGTTAATCTAAACCTTTTGTTTCCAGAAAATACTGAATGTTTTAGCATCTTTGTGTTTGCACATTTTCCAGCCTTTTCAGTGAACCTCTCAGTTCTTCATTAGCCCAATATACTTAAATCTGTTGTGTTTTCTCGTTGCCAGCATTTTCAATTGTGCCCGCGCTGTTTGTTTGTAGCTGAGTGAAAGCTATCTGCTTCATCCGTCTCTCAGACTAAAACATGCAAAGACCAAAATCGGGTGCCGTAATACATTTAGCTAACCATTATGAAACACCGACCCAAGGTGGCCCGGTCTCCAATCGCTCGACAATCCCATTGATTGATTCCTCCTCTGAACATAATTTTAGACATGTTGAAAGGGACATTAGCTGTCTGTGCAAGCTGTTCCAGGGAATATTGGCCCCCTCTGCATCAGCTCAAAGAGGCTGGGCAGCTGGGCAATTTTCTCTTCCTGTGCAGTGACAGTGAGCCACATTACAGTAACTTAACGTATGACGGTTGCTATGTTTACTGCATACCCACACATGTCACATCAGTGAGTGACTGGTGTGCCAATTAAGCAGCTGACACTAAATGTCGCCGTTGTATGAAGTGCTTTCTTCATGAATATTTTTACTGTTTGCCGCATGAATTATCTAAATTAAATTTATGAGAGGCAAAGTGGGAGGTTTTCAGTTGGAAAGCTCCTCTTGCCTTTCCTTGATCATCCATCAGATTTTGTGTTTACTGCATCAGTCAAAGAACATGAAATATTTAAAAATCCATGTTGTATCAATTGATTTCTGCATCTGGCCATATCCGCCTGTAGAATCTATAATGGGCTTATAGTGTGCTTCATAACATCGCCTCACTCAGTAAGCCGGGGATTATCTTCTGCGGCGTCATATATAGGCTGCTGAAATGTATATGTGAAGAAAATGTCCATTAGCAACACACTTTTTGGTAATGTTAGTATGACCATAACCCTAAACTAAAACCACAGAAGAAAAATGTACAAAAAATGTAGAAAAATGCAAGTTAGAACAAATTTATACATTTCTAGTAGCAGCAAAAAACTGCTATTGTGCACCGGAATAGTACATTACAGCAGCTGCTGTACTGTAAATTGCACGTAGTTGAAACAAGCTTCTGATTTAGACTAAGTTATCTGCAGCAAAATGACCTTTATGGTATAATCATGTACTCAGACGTTTTTACTGCAAATAGAAAGAGAGAAAAACTAGTGGTTTGTTATTCTCTGCAAAAACTGAATGTGGTGATTCACCCGTCAACCACACCCCAGATTAGAGTTAATATAACATTTTCTCGTGGTTTTTTTCTCATGACATTTCTGTACATGATAGACAACAACAATAGCAATAAAAATAATAATAATAATAATGATCATAATAACAATAATAATAGTAATAATAGGGATGTGGATGAATATCACTGTTTGCTATTAATGGCTTTTTAATGTTTTGTTCTTGCTTGAAAATCCTTGGTATTGTGACATTAGACATATTTTAGGTTTATTCTTTTAAGCTCCTTCTGTATGCTATATCCTATCCTACCACACTTAACTACTTTCACACAGACAAAACCTCAAGCAAACTCGAAGTCAACCAAAATGCATCACATCAGAATATTCTGACCACTTCCATTTCTGGAGCAACAAAAATAAATACAGGAAGACTGTGAAGTGTTTGCTAGTAACATTCATATTTATCTATCTTTCACAGTTTGTGCACATGTGTGGTACACTTTGGCTTCCCATAATGCAAAGCACACCTGGCTACAGTAAGGCATTTAGCCATAATTAAGCCAAAACAAACTAAAAAGTGTCTGATTGTTATATTTGCAACAATATCCACCACATTTATATTTTTTTATAGTTGCCCCACCTGTCGGATCTGCCGTCAGGAAGATGCATTATTTCCCTGCTTTTCATAAACTTTAAGCCTTATTCATTATTTGGATCTGTTTGGATTAGTTTTCACAAAGTGGCTGCTATTCTTCCAAAGGGAATATAAAATGGTAATAAAAATAAACATCACTGTAAAATGATCCAGAACCAATGGGCCCTCGAAGATCTTTTACACATGGAAAACACATTCCTCTCAGTTAGAACAAGGCAGTCAACGCTACAGTGCAGCTGAGCGCCAGGAGGTAGAATGGGTGTCTGACTAATCGGATGAACGCTGGGTATTTGGATCCAATATCAAGTACTTACTTGGCCAGTATTGCCGATACCAATACCAGCAATATTATTAGATATCTTTTATAGTGCATGTTTTAGGTGTATGTTTTCTTTTCCCAAAACGTTATTTGACACAATACAGTGGACTACATCCTGAACTTTGAGGTTAGAAACAAAGTATTGATCCTATCTTGTTAGTATTGATCTGATACCGATACCAGTGTTGGTATCAATACTAACAATGTTGGGCTTGATCCGCCAACCCCTACAAGTAGGCTGACCTCTTGCTCTTCCGGTTTGCATGCTCAAGTATCTTTTGACAAGTTGCCTCCACATTATCCAGTGGAGTATGTGTGAGGATCTTGCACAAAGTATCTTAAAGGCATAGAATAAAAGTGCTGTATGAATGCATGTGTAAGCGCTTTGAGTGTTCAGCTAGAGTAGAAATGCATTAAATAAGTCTATTTACCATCTCACAAAAATAAACTCAGAGTCAGTCCAATATCAGGGTACCAATGCCACGTCTTTGTCGATGACTATTCTGCTGCTTCTAGCTGGTGTCATTCATGAACTAATGATGTACTTCCCAGCAGAAGCTCAGCAGTTCTTTACTTTTAAGTAATCTTGAGGTAATGAAGCGTTCTCAATAACAACTCACTGAGATGCACTGCTTTAGAAAACGGGACACACACAAGAAAAGAAGCTCGAAACTACTGTGCAGAAGAACTAGTGATAAATCACTTGCAGTTTAGCAGCTGGTTCAAAATAATTGGGGAAAATTCATTACGAGGTTATTCACCATTTACTTGTAAGAAATAATTAGACAAAACATTAGACATTGCTTTGTTAATGTGGTATCTAACAGTCTGTTCTAGGAGTTATTTGCTGTAGTTTTTGATTTAAAAGTTACTTGTTAACCATCCGTCAGTTAGCAGCGAGTTCCCATTCATGCAGATTTTGAATACCTCACTGCAAAAAAACTTACCTGATCATATCTGACATAAACCATTCCTTGAAATAATCTCAGAACATCTAAGTCAGTGAGAGGGATAACGCCTGCTTGTGCACGCGCTATATTTCCGCGTTTGTGTGCGTTAGCAGGGAAAAGGGGAAGGGAAAAATGGTGAAGGAGAATAGGAGAGATGTGAGTGGCCCATCTATGAAAGCGCCATTAAATTGTCAGTTATGATGGATGTTCCGCCTTTTCTGCATTAACTGGTACATTAGAAGTCATTAATTCTTCAGGATGTGCACTGGAGATCAGAGCCTCCCAGGGGGTCTCACTGCCTTGATAAAGCAGGGAGAGGGAAAGAGAGAGAGGGGAATGGAAGTAGAGATAAAGAGGGTGGAGTGCACCAGCTGAAAGAAGAAAGAACGGGAGAGGCACGCTTGCAGTGGCGGTGACCACTTTCTGGTTCTGATGTCTGCTCGGTTTGTTTCTGTGGCCTTGAGCAGAGACACTAGTGCGATGGTGATTCTTTAATGGACATGTGGGAAGCTGCCTTTTGTCTCGTCAAGAGGAGGCAATAAACACAATTAGCACCGTTTACAGCACTTTTCAACCGACGAGAGATAGCTTTCATTTTGCCTCGAAGAGCTGAAGGATGCTTTAAAGATCGCGTTGTATCCTTGCCCTTTGTTTTGTCGGTTGCACCTACAAATTAAACTTCGAAAGATGGTAAATAACAATGCTGCATTTTTCTCATGAAGCAGTCTTCAATTACGCAGCGGTCCTCTCAGGAATTATGTTTTATTATAAAGCAATACGTTTTCAGAAAACAGCAATTAACTCAGAGAGATTTTCATAAGCATTAGAGGTGGATGCAGTGAAATCGGCGGCGGCGGCGGCGGTACTTCCCTCCTGACATCCTTTGTAAATTGTCAAACCAGAAAACAACATTTCACTGCCAATTAAACAACAATTACTGGACACGGCACACTTTGATGGGCGACTCGGAATTGCTCACAACATTGCTAATGTGTGTGTGTGTGTCTCTGTCTCTCCCACATGCAGGCCACCAGCAAAGACAGCCAAGATCAAACACCACAAAAAGCAATAAGAAGAAGCAAACGAATAGAGATTGAGCATTTCTCTTGCCCACCTCCATGCACAAACGGAAAGCTAAATAATATAACACCCTCAGGATTCGAAATTGTTCTCTGGCTCCTTGAGACTTTATTTTTGTGACCTGCTTCGAACAAAGGCAACCCCGCCATCTGTTGTGTTTAAATGCAGCAAATATGTTGACTTAGGGGTCAATGGGGACAAATAGGGGAAGTTAGCCAAGAAGACACAAAGCTCCCATCCGTTTCCCACAGTCTCCCAGTTCTGTTCCAGCAGACCAAAAACCACCGTCAGGTATTTATCATGCTGTGACAGGAGGTCACAGGCAAGTGTCACAACTATTGTTACTATTCTCTGAATGAGGTGTCACACTCTCTGGGCCAAAGCCACATTTGCTTTTTGGATTAATGTACCATCTCATGGGGGAAGAAATGGGGGGGGGGAAGCAGTGCAAAAATTGCTGCAACATTCATAATGATGAAAACTCCAGGAAAAAGTAAAATGCAAAGTATTCTAATGCATTTATTGCCTTAAATAAATCAAACACTCGCTGTACGTTAGGTACACCTTGCTAGTACTTGGCCTGACCCCTTTAGAACAGCCTTAATTCTCTCCTCGAAGGGAGGATGTGATTGGCTTGTTTGTTTTGTTGCCTGGTTGTTAGCAATCTGACAAATCTTGTGTGATGTTAGACGCCAATAACCCCTCGAGTTGATTTTATTTTAGTGAATATCGCTTCAAGGTCACACAAAATGTGAAAATCACTAAAAACTTTACCCACAAATTTTATGGATCATCTTGAAACTTCACAGCAATATACTAGCCCTTGGGGGACCAGGTTGGCTAAACATTAGACTTTAACCTTCACTGTTAGCACCCAAGGTCAAACCCAACCTTGAAAAACGGTTTAGTTTTTCAGTACGACTCCCTATGACATCACAGTGACCCCATAGCACGCTGATGGCATAATAACAACAAGCTGACTTTAGCGTATTGTAATAAAAACATTATAAAACATCAAAGTTTTAGTACAGACTTTACTTTTATTTACACTAAATTCTGATCCTACCATCCAGTTGTTACAGCAGAACTTTGAGACTCTCAGACAGGGGCGGCTCCAGAATTTTTCACAGGGGTGGCCATATGGGGGCCACTAAAAGTATTGGGGTGGAACTCCAAAAACACAATTTCCAGTTTTATTATGCTGCTGTAAAATATAGGTTACTTGAAAAATATGTCAAAAAAGAAAATAATTATATGCCTAGTTAATTTTCTGCTCTTAAAGTTGATATCAGTGAAAATAGGTACAGATGAAAATCAATTATAGATTTTGAAATCCATAATAATCTGTTTTAAGCAAGAATAAATAACAAGTTAATGTTTCAACTCATTGTAGGGGGTCTTCCTCTTCAGTCCTCGTGTTTATCAGAATTATTACCAACATAGGACAAGGGGGGTGGCACCAATGGGGGTGCAAATTTTGGGGGGGTGACCAGTGCCTCCTGGCCCCCCCTTGATGGCGCCCCCACTCTCAGACAAGGCAACATTTTCAAACATTCTTGTCCTTTCTCGCTCCTCTCACCCCAACTGGTCATGTGATGTGGCCGCCCCTCCCTGAACTTGGTTCTGCTGGAGGTTTCTTCCTGTTAAAAGGGAGTTTTTCCTTCCCGCTTTCTTCTGACCATCTGCTTCAAGGTTCAACATGTTATTCAGAGCTGCTCTGAGGTCTAGCTGTTCTTCTCTGAACTCTGGCACCAACAAGGCATATTCACCCACTGCTACTCACTGAATATTTTCTCAAGTCAAGTCAATTAAATCACTTTTCTTTCACACTTTAATGTTCAGTTTGAACTCAAGCAACTTATCTTGACCGTGTCTACATTCATGCTTAAATGCATTTCTGCCATGTCACTGGCTTATTAGATATTTGAAATGAGCAATTAAACAGGGCTACTTAATACAGTCTCAAATGACATACATCATTACTGTATGACCATCCAAAATCTAAAAGATACTATATTTCATTGTTGTCAACAACAACAACAACTCCATATTAAGTAAAAAACACATAAATTCTACATAGAGCAGAATATAAAGTCTAAATTGACATTAACACAAACTTTATTTACCTGAACTTCATCTTGCGTTCTATAAATCTTATCTATGCTCCCTCTTATTAACCACTTCTCCAATCCATCCCAAATCCAGAAAAGGGTTTTGAGCCTAGTTCCTAATTTGACTCCTGTTTTAAACCGTCTTGTATTTAAGTTCTCAATTTAGAACTCCAAACATGACTCGCTGAGAATCGCGTTCTCCACAAATCGTCTGCTCTTTGAAAGCCTATGCTAATTTCCATATTCATCACAGAAGAAACCGCATGATTCAGATCCTTGAAACACGACTGCACGGCTCTCTTTGTAAATCTATTATACTTTTCCCTTTCGTTATCCTTTGTCTGCTTTAGCTTGTTGTTTTTCCAATTTGTAATTCTGTACACCGTTGACACCTTCTCTGTCAGACCTTGGTACGGTGCTATGTTTTCGTCTGTTTTTTCCTCTCTTTACATTTGCTTTTATTCAAATAAGTACTTTGATTGTTGTTGGACTTTTCAAATTGTCAGTCGTGTGGAAAAATGACAGAGTTTAATGAAAAAAATAGCTCAGATGTTTAAAATGTTTCTAATCCAAGTTTGATTTCCATCAGAGGATTGGTTATTATAAAAAAAAAAAAAAACGGAGACCGAACATACGTCCGTCTCGTTCGCAGTCATTCTCTGATAATGTCAGAGCACGTTCATGCATTCGAGTGCGAGCGCTGCTTTTCTCAACTCATACAAAGTGTGCATGTAGTGACTCTGCTCCTTTGCCATTCCTGTGGAGGCGACCGTAAAATGTTCCATTTTTATAAACAATGTGACGCGTCAGACAACTACACCCCATCACGATCGCTCGTCTCCACCAGTCATATCGGCCTCGCTGTGTCACATCTTCCTCTGCTTTCATCGGTAGAAAGCCATATGGTGGAGAGCGAGATGTTCCCACCTATTAAAATGTGTCAGAAACAGTTCTTATCTATTACGCAAGCAGAATGAAAAAGTTATCTGCCGCGCCGACTTCGACTGCTCACCGTATGTGGATTTTCTTTCCTCGTCCTCATCTGACATATTTATTCTGTCATATCTATGATGTAGAAGCAGCGTGCAAAAAATAAGGAAAGCCCTCCCAGTGATCGTGAGTGTGTGTGTATTTTTTTTTCCTTTATGGATCTTGTCTGATGATGATCGTGGTTGACCTCGGGGGGCGTTAAGCATGCCGAACCTTCGCTCCATTACTCCACTTCAATGCAGCCCACACAATCCGAGTGCAGAGTTGAATGGAGAGGGGCTCTCTCGGCGCTGAACCCTCCACTGAGCTGGCTGACCTGTGGCACATTTCTCTCATCTCCCAAGACCTTGCTGGAATAAACACTGGGCTTGACTAATTACTCTTAAAAACAAGTGGGATGTGGGTGGTTTGTAATTGGCAAGTGTCAGCATCCAGTGAAAGATCGCTCGTCTTGAGGGCATACGTGTCTGAGCCTCCCATTCATGCAGTCTCTCCTCAGCCGGCTGATTTCTGTGCTGCTGCTGCTGCTTCGCTCCCCCACTGTTTTATTCTGCACACTTTAAATTTATTTAAAATATACTATTGTTGCAAAATTATCCAGCGATTCTGAGGAGTGCAACTGCAGAAAGAAAAAAAAGCTTTACTTTTTTGGTAATATTTACAACCTGTTTGCACAGTTACTTGAACTTTATAGCTGCAAATTGGCCATCTAGCAGTGCAGAAAACATTAAGCTGCACTGTGATCTCGAAGGAAGTGGGTGGGATGCCACACATTACAAGTGGCATATCCACTGACAGGAGGCATAACAGGGCCACTCTGTTTCCATTTATAATGCAGCAGTGGCCACAAAGCTAGCAATTACATGGACCGTGTTAAGAAAATGTTCTTTTATTATTTTAACTCACAATGACTGTTAAATATTTTGTTATTGACAGTGAGGAATTCACCTGAAGCTATCCGAGCTGTAGCTAGAATTCCACAACACGGCTCCTTTGGGAACGTCTTTGTTTGCTCTGGGTTTGAATTGAAGCTGTTTTACTTGCTATGACAAGAACACGTATTGACGTTCACTGAAGCCTCCTGCCTGAAAACGCAGGACGCCATCCATAGATAATGTGAAATCCGTTTCCTCCTTGCACCACGAGGCAGGAGCCGAGGCCCGCCGCTTAAGTCGGTGTTCATCTGTTAATCATTCACCAAAGCCGAGCGTCCGATCCCCTTTTTGGGAGGGGGGAGTGTAATTACTGTGAATTCAAGGTTATTATGCGAGGCCTTGGGATGGCAGGCGTATATTAAAGGAGATTTCACTTTGGCTGTGACATGTCATGCTGCTGAATGACAAAGGAAAACATAAAGTATATTTCAATAGACATATATGAGATATGCTGGATACATCAAAAGCGACCTTAAACTTTTAAAGGAAAAGATATTGGAAATGGAATTATGAACTGTCACGGGCAAATCTAGTAAGTCATTTCCTTTCCCCCCCGTGGCCATTCGTGGCCTTTGCAACGGCTCTAATATTAGAAAATATTACTGCAAGAATTATTTTCTGACATTCAAATGTTATTGCTACCTCCAGAACGCGTGCTGGTGCTCCCTCGTTCATTTGGATACTTGACAAGTATGACAGGTAGAAAAAGCGAAGCCTTAGCTGGACTTTTCTGTTGTTGTTGGGGGTTTTTAGCCAGTAACCTCACACTGTCCTACTGGCCTAACTCCCTGAAGGTTCTTGGACAGACCATAAACGTATCAATAATTGAGTGTCTCACTAAAAAGGTGGGGTGTGGGGGCATTAAAAATTTTATGGCTTGTCATTATTCCCCTCCTGTAACACCTGCATCACCACACCAAGGCTCCTACTCCCCCCCACCTTGCTGTGTCTCTCTTCCTTTCCAGCAGGAAGCAGCGTGACATGGGGCCGTCTCTCAGGAGCTAAGTACCACTGCCATGCCCCCAGTCAACTGCATCAGCTTCACGGGAGCTTTTAGGGAAGTACTAGCTAATGAACTCTCGTGGAAAACCAGGAGGAAATGTGGAAGTCGTTTTTGGGGGTTTGGCTTTGCTTGATTTGCATTTCTGTGAAGCACACCTATGAATGGATTAATATTTGATCAGCGTTATTAAAACATGAATGTAATGTGGAAAAACTATGTGGTCGCTCATCTCAGCTGTGAGTGACCGCGGTCGTCTTAGGATACATTTCAGGATACATAAGTAGAATTTTCATGTATCAGTATTTTAATTGAGTATTTGTTTTTCTGACAACTTTTTGCTTCTACATTTTACTCTATTTTCTACTCCTTACATTTTCAAAACAGACTTAAACCCTTAGGTTAGACACATTTTAGGAAAGTTTCTATTTCCCAGCATCCTGTGCTTCCAAACATCAAACTGATTTGAGCCTAAATGACGGGAACAATGATAGATCAAAGACAATCCTATTGGTGTATCCATCACCAGTGCTTAGACCTCTCTGCATTTATCATGCCTGTTGTTAATCTCTCTTTTATAGCATGTCTTTTATCCTGGCTTCCTTCTCTCACCCCAACCGGTTGCAGCAGATGGCCCCGCCCCTCCCTGAGCCTGGTTCTGCTGCAGGTTTCTTCCTGTTAAAAGGGAGTTTTTCCTTCCCACTGTCGCCAAAGTGCTTGCTCATAGGGGGTCATATGAATGTTGTGTTTTTCTCTGTATGTATTATTGTAGGGTCTACCTTACAATATAAAGCACCTTGAGGCGACTGTTGTTGTGATTTGGCGCTGTATAAATAAAATTGAATTGAATACAAAAAGCAACCACACATGTTTGTAAGCCACTCTGCATTTAATCATTAGTCATTATTAATCTCTGTCTCTCTTCCACAGCGGTCTTCATCTTGTCTCCCTCCCTTTACCGCAAACTGCTTGCTGCAGAAATTATTTCATAATTATGAAATTATGTGAGCTCTGATTCTCTTCAGAAAGTTAGACCTTGCCTAAAACAGTTTGTTAGTCTACCAATGTTTGTATTTTCTAGGGGGGGGGGGGTTATAAGACCAAAGGTAAAACCCGAACATGCCACCAGTTCGATAGTAGTCATACTGTATTTTTTGACTTATGAACTAGTAAAAAAGCTGAATAACTGAGAAAGACATACTAAATATGTCCCTACAAAAACCCTACATAAAATCAGTTGCTTTCTAAGTGTTCACCAAGCTGAGCTAATTATGTAAATACTTGACTGCTGGTGAGCCAACTAGTCAAGCGTCAGTAACACAATGTTGTGTCTAGACATGGCATTTTGGTGGTTTTTCTCCCTCTGTTATCTTGGAGGGGGGTTTAGTCGGGCAGACGTTTAATAATTTATAGCTGCTTTCCCATTTCCCCCCGTCTTGCCATTCCTGGCAAAGAATCCGTGCCAAAAGTCCTTTCCGTGTACGTGTTATCTTCAGCTTTTATTGTGCTAGAGAACTGTGTGAAAACACCTTGCTGGTATTAAAAAAAAAAAAAAAGCATACAGCTATGACTCACTTCCATGTTGTCCACGCCGCTGAAATTAGGTTGTGAATCGATGTGTTCATCTGCCATAATTGCTAATGGTACTAAATGTTCCACGTGTACTCGGATTACTGAGCTCCATCCTGTTTTCAGTTGTTTGAGGCGGGACAGGAAAGCTTGTGGCCAGTCTCTTCCCACTGACCTGCCTTGACAGGAGGCCATTTTGTTTCCTCTCGGTATGTGTCAAATATTTCTTTCTTTTTCTTTTTTTTGCGTCTGTGTGTGCGTGGACACTGTGACATGGTGGTCCTTGCATGTTCACCGGAGCGAAACATTCTGTCGTTAGAGACAGCAGGACTTTGGCACAGTACCTGGTGTTTGACAGCCTCTCACACTGTCTCTGCATTTGATGATAGCACTTTCGTGCCAGCCGCTGGTTTTTGGTCTTTCACCGTGCATACAGATTGTGACTGTGTGCCTCTTAGCAGGGGTTAGTAGGACACCCCCTCCCTTCCTGGGAAAACTGTCAAATGTGGAGTTTTGTGAGGTGCGAGGTGCGATTTGCAAACTCCCACCATCTCCGGGACTGTGTGCATATATATATCTACACACATATATACCCATATATATATATGCGGTGGCTCTATGGCTCTATACATATTGGAGGAGGAGGATTCCCGTGTATTCATTCTCTCCAAACTCACACTGGGTTTTGTTGTTCCGAACTGAGGGGGCGATGCCTACCTGAGCCTGCTCAGCACTTCCAATCCCCTCCAGAAAGAGGCCTGCGAGTGCATCACTTGGGTCAGGGGGGATTCACCCAGCAGCCTGTCATGCCACAGCTTGCAATTACTTGTCTTCACCCAACCAGCCCTGCACTGAAGCTTTGTTTTACCAGGACCTGAAACATAACCGAGCAACACCGAGCCTGTCAGTGGATGGGTTTTCAGGAGCCCACTTTCCTCTTTCTGCTCCTCTCTTGTAACTTTCCTCCCCCTCTGCCTCGTTCCCAGATTCCTCCCCTCTGCCTTCACTGCCTGCGTGTCATCCTTCTGTTCTAATGAGAGGCAGGGATCAGCAACCCCAGAGTTTGACAGAGGTACCTGTCGTGCCCCCATATTTCTTCCTCTATAGCTCCCCCTCTCTGTTTCCTTGTCTCGCTCTCTCCCTCCCTAAACACCAGAGCTGTCGACTCCTGGCAGTTTGATTCTAAACTGTTCCCCCACGTCGGCAGTAGCTGCCATGACAGAGAATAAAACGAGTGAAATGTAGAGTTTGTAGTGAACAACGCGAGCATTGGTTTTCTCTCTACATGGCGTGTGAAAGGCCAGAGTATTCTTTTTTTTTTCATTCAGTCTAGGAGGGATTCTTTCCATTTTGTTGATTTCAGAAGAAGAAAATGGTGCATTTTTATTTGCTTTCCTTCTAAGTGTAAGCTGAGAAGATTTTTGTCAAACTTAAACTGATCAGGCATAGCATTATGACCACCTAATATTGTGTCTTTCCCCCTTTTGCTACCACATAAGCCCTGACTGATGGAGTTATGGACTCCATAGCCTCCATGGATTGGAGTTGTTGGTCCTCGATTGGATTGACATCTGATGAATTCAGAGGCCAAGTCAACAACTCAAACCGTTCCTGAACCCTGCTTTGTGGCATTATCCTGCTGAAAGAGGCCACACCATCGGGGAGCGCTGTTTCCATGAAAGCGTGTACATGGTCTGCAACTTTAGGTTGGTGTTACATGTCAAAGTAACATCCACATGGATGGCAGAGGTAAATGTTTCCCAGCAGAACATTGCCCAAATCATCACACTGCCTCCACCAGCTTGGCTTCTTCCCATAGCGCATCCTGGAAAATGTGATTCAGCAGGTTATTATTGGTACTTTCAGCAGTAGAGGTGGTGATGGTGGTGGTCACCCTGACCCATGTGTGGTTATGCAGTCTCAGTGGTCATAGTGTTATTTTTGATTGAATATCTGTGTATTATGTACAGCGCTAAAGCTATGCTTAGTAAAAGAAAGAGGGAAATAGCTAAACAACTTTTTATCATTGGGATATTCATTATGATACTTTTAGAATCTAGCTCCTGTTTTTATATAATTATGCATGTTTGAGTTTTGTTTCCTCTGCCCGTTTGTTAGTTTGCTTGTCTTTACAGGAGTCTGCTAGTACTGCCAGGGATTAATATGCAATATTTGTTGTCAATAAGCAGATCAGTCTTCAAAGATTTAAACAATATATAACACCCCCAACTGCGTAATTTTCTTTTTCTTTCCAGCTTTCAAGCTACTTTCATAGTTGAGATTGCTTCCTAGTTTGGTTTGTGGTGTTTTCTTGTTTGTTTGTTTGTTTGTTTGTTTGTTTGTTTGTTTGTTTGTTTTTTTTGGGGGGGGGGGTTGTTGTCTTCCTAGTGTACATGAATCCCTTATGTTCATAGTTATATCTTTATGAATGTCCTTTCTGGCCATTATCGTCTTGTTTTTTGGAACTGTATTTAGATGAAAGTAGCTAAGCAAATAGCTACCGCTACTGCTGCCTAGCTAGCTTGGTTAGGATTAGTAATCAAAAGCTGAAAAAGCTAAGCTCACAAGTGAAAGCAGCCCTGTTTTTGGCATTTTAATGATTTTAAACCTTAATGTAATTCAAGCAGGAGAGAATGAATTATTGTCTCTCATTTTATGTATATGAATTGAGAGCGACCTTTTATTTACCACAAGCTAACAGTTTCAGCCTGCAGAATTCATGCTAAGCTAGGCTAAACAAACATTTACCTGAAAGATTTCCGTTTGAACTGCTGCCCTTGAGCAGAAATTTTAGGACATGAACAACAAGAAAATAAAAAATAGCTTTTATCAGGAAGGACGATCAAAGGCATTCTGGTTATGTGTTTCTGCTGTCTTGCAGAACAATGGTATATACTGCTATAGCATGGATTGCCATATTCTTGCCTTGGTGTTAAACCTGGCACTTCTTCAGGATGCTTTACTGCATCTATCACCACAAACAAATAAATATAAATACAAGCTGCTTTTAACAAGAGAATGGGTATGGCATGTGAAAATTGTGAGAATGATATTTTTCTTCGTAAAGCCAAAACCAAACAGATACAGTTTTTGAACTTCTCACTGCGTTTATAAAAAACAAAACAAATGATCCCACTGTTCTTTTACCTGCGATACCAAACAGAAATAACAAATTTGTTTTAATTAGAGTGTTGAAAACAGATTAGAGGGAAGAAAAGTTGCAGATTAGCTGCAAAACAAAAGGAAAAGGAAAAAAAAATCGGTGTTATGTAAAATTTATCTGTTGGATCTGGCTCGTGTGAAATTCATAAATGTCACCACTGCAGTGAGAGTTCCCAAAGTAGCATGAAACGCAAACAATCTGTAGGATTTAACACCCACTGCCTCGACACTTTTTCGCTCACACATCCCAGAGATCGAGAAATCGCTCTGCAAACTGTGTCACGCGTGTTCATTTGTTCTTCAAGATATCCAGGTATAGGCCGCCTGAAAAACAAAAAACAAAAAGAGAGGCAAAACTTTAACTTTATTCCTTCACATTTTCAGCTGAACTCGTATTTAATGGGGCTTTTAGCCTTACCAGCAGTTACCATGGCAGCCATATATTGAGTGACAGCAAAGACTGGATGCTTCCCCTATTAATGTTGGTCTATCTCAGGTCAAGTCAGATTATCTTTTTTATTTAAAGTGTGACGCCAAAAACTGTGTTAAACTTTCTAGTCTTTATAATCACATGCATATCATTATCGTTTTAACAGTAAAGAGGTTTTTTTCAGTGGTTAACTTTGCTTTCTTTTCCTCGTAGTCAGTGATATTGTCTAATTTGACTCCTAAATGAACAAAACGAGAGCTGTGATATTTAATTAGGCTCGTGAGATTTGATTTCCAGTTAAATTAAAATGCCACTTTGTCCTTTGTGTTCGCCAGCCTCTTTATTCTGCCTTCTTCCTGTTGCTTCAGTGCACGCTGCGATTCGCGCGATGCAAAAACGGCCAAGGGGAGGAAGCGAGGAAGAGGAGACAGCGAGAGGGGAAAGAGACAGACACTGACTTCTCAAGCTCTCACTGTTCGGCTCACCACTGTCAAGTAGGTCAATGCGACAGGCTTGACTGAGTTCTCCTCTGTAGCGTTGTTGTTCAGGCTGGCGCTGAGTAGGTGCCACGCTGGATTCACCTGTTTAAAAAAGCTCGCACAAATGCAGAGTGAACGGCGTGTCTGATCCTGTGTGGCTGGACCTCTGTGGGCGTCCTGTGGCCAAAGAAATAGATCACTCGTTGACCTAAACAAGCGAAAGAAGCAGCAAATAAGAAAAAACAATCATATTTATACAGATATATAAACTTTTTTTTAAAAAAGACTGTAATGAAGTTCATCGAAAGTTCGTCAAATGCCACTGGTCATGTGATGCTCTTTAAGCTTGGTTGGGTTTTTTTTTTTTTAAAGGGAAGATAATCTCCATGGGGACCAGATGAGCTATTCTCATTGAAGTCATCTTCCCTCACAATTGGAAAATGTTGAGCATAATAACTTGCACCCTCCACTTCACAGGCTCCTCTTCCTGCACACTCAGCTGCTTCAAAAAGACCACATCTGACTCATAATAGACCTCATTAGACTTGTATTGAATAAGCTCTGAGCCGGCGTAACTTAGCTTCACTGTTAGTTGCTTTTTCGCCTCAGTGTGTATTCTCCATTAGAGAATTAAAGATTAATTGCCAAATTTTTTCCAGTTTAAAGCATTGATTAATTGCAGTGAGAATCACTGGTGGATCCAGAAGATTAATGTCGTGAGATTGCCCCCCACCACCACCACCACTACCACCACCCACCCCCCCCTCTTCTTTAGATAGCTATTGATTTTGATTTGCTCAAAAATGCCTGTCTTGTCTTCCCAGGAGGGCAGAAGCTGAATGAAGCACAAGCGGCATGCCGGGCTGCTCTAAATTGCATTTTGTGAGACACGGCCTAAAACACGAGCGGCGTGAACTAACATTCACTTAATTGGGCAGCAAGTGATTGCGCTAAAGAGGTTACCGATTGAGAAGGAGAATCAAACGCGGCAATAAATAAAATTGTCACTTCAAGTTAAGAGATTAGCGAGGCGCTGAAAGATAAATGTACCTTTTAGACGTCGAGGAACTCTTCCTGTTTGTTTGTTGTTGTTTTTCTTGTTTTTTTTTAAATCAAGATGCTCTCTAGTCTGTGCAAAATTTCTATTTCAAGACTCCAGTCTGTCCCCTTTCCAACTTCAGCTTATGCTGTCTCCTGTTGCCCACGAGCGATGCACAGTGTACAGTAGCTCAGGCAAAGACGAAAACAATTGTCTTTTTCTGGTTGTCACATTTTTTTTTACAATCTCAGCCTCAGTCACAACAAATCAGAGCGACTCGAGCGTTCGGTTCGTCGCGGACACGGGGCTCTTTATCACTTTGCGCGCCGCTGTGAGGTAGTCTTCTAAACGCAGGATTACGCCCATTGTGATCTGCCTAAGCGCACCATATTAGTGCGGTATTCTCATGAAAACACATGAAAGCCACTTTGAAACGTAGGATGCCTCTGATATGCCCTGCGTCAGGGGGAACGTGCAACCGTATCAGGGAACGCGTGATCTCCGATTCAATTACGGTTCCGTTTTAAATGAGACGCCGACGGTGTAAAACGCCTGATTGTAGCGCTAGGAGAGGGAGTCATTCACGAGACCTCTGTGTATGATCTGCATAGAAAGTATTGCATCAAATGGATTTTCGATGCGGGTCTCCGCAGAGCATTCATCCTCTTTTCGCTACAAGACCAGGTGTATTTAACATTGCATGAGAACGGGGGATAGATATGAGAGCATACATGAGACTGTATGAGACCTCAAGTGTAAAATCAGAGGGAAAACCTGTATTTGGAGGCCTCGGATTTGGGTTTTCAGCTGACTGAAGATGGCTACGTGCTTTAAACCTGTAAGAAATATCTCGATTCTCTCAGTTTTATTACTTCAGCGCTTGACTGTAATTCTGCAGTGACAACAAAGCTGTCTTCTCCTTTTCTTCTGCAAGGCCCGCCTTCCCAAACCTGTTGAACTCAATCAGTGGAGCTAAGATGCACCATTGGTTGCAGGTCACGTAAGCTATGTTGGGGAAATGTTTGTCTCTGTGATTGAACTGTCCCCCGCGCCTACGTTAATTGAGCTCCCTGTAATCACACGCAGGCCCATATGATCAGTGTCTGCAGCCCTGCAGAGGGCTGGTTGAGATTATCCACTTGCCTGGCTGTTCCATTTTGAGACTGTAATCGAAATGGATTTTTGTCCTCTTCTTCCACATCCTGCCTCAGCGGACAAGCTTGGATATGACATATTTGCATACACTAGCAGCTAAGCTCCTGGGAAGGCTGCATCCGTCAGGAAGTCTGTCATTTTAGTTTTGACTGAAATATCTTAAGAAATAAATGAAACAAATGGATATATGAAATATTGCGCAGATGCTCAGTGTCCCGCTGGAATTAATCGTAACAGCTCTGGTGATTGCTTGCCTTTTTATTTAGAACCTCCTCCACGCCAAAGCTCTCGATCCCTGTTCCCGACATAGTGAATAAATAGATATGAATGTTTTAGAGGACTCACCTTAGCCCATTCCTCTGATTTTTCCTGTAGCGTCACATTAGTTTTAGTGAAATATTGCAAAGGTTGATGTGTGTCGTGATGCATTCTCAATAATCCAGGTAAGGAAATCCCAGAAAGTTGATTCAGTTCACTTTTTCAGTGTGAGAAATGTTTCATGACTCATCCAAGTGACTTCCTCAGCTGATGCATGCGTTACCATCAGCTCCTGGCTGGATGAAATGATGAGGTAATGAGATGAGGAATACTTTATTTATCCCATGTTTAGGGAGATCTTTTGTTAAAACAGTTAAAATGATGATTAAATACTAATAAAACAAATATCAGGCAGATCTCTCTCCAATCAGATAAATTATTCTATATAGGGTAAAAGCATGTGGTATGGCAGCCTGATAGGGAAGGTGATCTACTGCCTGTTCAGTAACTGGTGCTCAGGGTGGTCAGGTGGTCCACGATGAATAACAGTTTGATGACCATCAGCCAATCACAGATCCAGCCTTCCTGATCACTTTATTCAGTGTGTTGGTGTCATCAGCTCTGATGATGCTCCCCCAGCAGATCACAGCAAAGTCACTGTACTCGCCACAACTGACAAAATATCTCCATCATTCTGCTTTTCTATACAGCCTCAGTGTTTGTCTTCCAGTTCAGCCTGTGGTTGATCTGAGGATAGACACAGGTAATGTAGCATTTAGAAACAGATCATTCCTCCTAGACCACTACACAAAATCATCTACTAGTGCTCTGTATTTATCCTCCTGCCCGTCACCTACACAACCATAAATTCAACCAGTGCAAAACTGTTTGACTTTTTTCCCCAACCCATTTTAAATCTGTTCCATTTCTGCCAACTTTGTATGAAGTCGAGGCCAAAGGCTGAACTTTCCACAGGACAGCCTTGGTAGTGCCCCAGGGCCCAAAATATAGGAGGGTCCCTGTGGACATGCCTTCAAACACACCTCTCTCTCACTGTACAGATATTTCCCCTATAGCAGCGGTCGCCAACCTTTTTTGCGCCACGGACCGATTTGTGCCCGACAATATTTTCACGGACCGGCCTTAAAGGTGTCGCGGATAAATGCAACAAAATAAAACTAGTACCGGTACCGAAAAAAAGAAGATTTATTCATAACACACCTGAAAAGACTCAGGAAAACCGAGTTAACGATAAAAACGATAACAAAATAACGCTGAAAACCGATAAAAACCCTGAAAACCATACATTTCACACCTGAGCCTCCATTCTCGCGGACCGGTACCAAACGACTCATGGACCAGTACCGGTCCGAGGCCCGGGGGTTGGGGACCGCTGCTCTATAGTATATGTTTAAGTCATGATTGTGAACCAAAGCCTAACTCTCTTTATGCAGTACACATTTTCCTTATAAATCAAATTCTGGCTGCAAGTACTGTATTTCCTATCATTTTGCACATCCATTGATTAAATATCAATAGGCGTGCAAAACATTAACGCAAAATATTAGTTGTACATTCTGACCTTGCTATTAATCATTTCTGATAGATGCTTGCAAACCCGTTGATCCAAACTTAGCACCAATTAGTTCATAATTTATAATATAGCGCAGTGGAATACCACTGTGCTATATTATAAATTATGCTAAGCGAGCCAAAGCACAAAAAAAGGAAATTAAGTAAATGGTGCTCAAAAGAGGACAGAAAGCAGGATGAGTAAACCTCCAGGACTTTGGCAGTGTAAATGACTGTGCTTGTTTCGCACAGTGACCCCATCCAGTCAGTTTGTGAGGGGTAAATGGGCTTTTCTCTTGTTGGTCCACGCTTACAGACATTACAAGATGATGTAGCAAGACTGAACCTGTGCTGGGCTTATGCTAGCCTAGTAGAAGATCATGATGTGAGTTTATAGAACAAGCTTACATAAATGTGCCCGAACCTCAAACTGTAGTTGTTGCCAAAAGTTGGGAGGATGATATGATATTATTGATTAATGTCTATGATTATAGATGTGTGTTTATGTGTGTGTGAGAGAGCGATATCAAGAGAGAGACTATGTCAATGCCATGTTACTGGGATAAAGTTAGTTTTCGTTGTTTTCTATTAAAATAAATACAACTAAACTGGACAAATATGAATTGAGTGAGAAAAGGTTTTTCTTTGAGTTTAATATCTTTCGCAGTCTCCTCTTTCTACCCTACTCTTCTATCGTGATCGTGAATGAATGAATATAAATAAATAGTCCACGCTTCATGAGATCTTTGACCAAAGCAGCACTAGAAAAGAAAGCAAGTCCTCTTTGTCCTCTATGAATGCGTTTCCAATCACATCCCAGTAAATCCCTTTGCAATAATGAATGCGATACACGCTCAATTCATCTTCCCGAAAAAGCCGGGGCTGTCTAATTTGTACAAATATTTCTTTGGGTGGAAGCAATTAACAGCCGTGATGCACTAATGTGACACTGCTGAGCTGAATCATACCTCAAATGGTGAACCAAAATAAGAACCAACGTGTTTCTCTTTAGTTAAATTCATTAGGGTGGAGAAGCCATTATCTCAGTAAACTGCCCTGGCTGAATAATTAATCATCCCATCACTTGTTTGTTTGGTCTAAATGTATAACATTTATTCCTCGCTCCTTCCAGCCTAATGAAATCCTTACATTGAGATGAGAAAAATGTTGGTTCTTCATGCTCAGCCCAACAAAGTCGTGGTGGAGGCTTGATTTGGTTAATGCATAATAAATTAAAGTTATTATGCACTTTTGATATAGAAGGTCAGAAAAACCTTGAGGCCTTTTGGAAGTAAGAACTAAAAGTAAAATTCTTCATCTAAAACACACATATCAGGAGTAACTGTAAGTTTATTGTTAAGTTGTGCTTTTTAGCGTAGTGTAGTTTTAGTGTAGTGTACTATTGACACGATCCTGCTTCTGTCATGTGACTTATTAGTTAAATAAAAGTAGCAACACTGCAATGTTAATGTTGCATTAAAGGTAATATTAAAAGGAAATTTTACGTGGGTAAAAGGCCAGATATGGAAATTGTTGGCAATGTATTTGAAATGAGTACTCATGCTTAGTGACTGTTACACTATGCAGCATACAATGTAACAAAAAGAATCAGATGAATTCAAAGTGCTTCATTCTGCAGCTGCTCGGTCGGAATGCGTACCGTTAGAAAACACGGATTCGTGAGTTTGGTTCCAGGTACGTAGCATAAGGACAGCAGTGCTTTCAAAAGTGTGGTTATACTGTGGTGTGGACGTGTACAGTGCGTCTGTTGAGGGACACATTGAGCATTAGTGAAAATTGTACGTTTTGTGTGTAAAACATAATATTCAACCATTTTTAAAGTTTCCATATCCGTTACTTTAAAAAAAGTATCGCCTCTTGATATTGGATGGTGCTCTTTTCACTATAATTATTCTTACTCATGCAATTTATTGTTGACCTGTTTTGTATTTTTTGATAGAGTGCAAGACATTTATTATTGTCTGATTTTGCTCAGCTAGTAGCAACACAATGGAAAAGTAACTATATACACCAGTTCTTGTAGAGCACCTTTCTACTCAACCTGAGCACTCAAAGCCTTTTATACAGCATGTCTCATTCACCCATTCATAAAAGCACTATTTTTTTCCATGCTTACATGCTCTCTGTCTAGTATTCACCGACAGTCACACTGTGATGGATGCATCAGAGAGCAACTTGGGCTGAGTATGTTGTTCGAGCATATTTGGCGTACGGGCTGGAGCACCCAGGGATCAAACCACCAACCTCCAGATTAGCAGACGAGCTGCTCGCCATCGGCCACCACCAACTAATGTCTCAGTCACAGTAGATTTAAAATACGATGACAACCTCATTGCTATAATCAGTGCTTGCCAAGTGATTACAATGAATCTTTTTCCTCATTCATCAATTGATTCCAAGTAAGGGGAGTGACCAACTAGCTACCTAGAGGTGGAGTATGCAACAACTTATGATCGCAAGGCAATTACAATGGTCACCTGGTGGGAGACAACGTGTCTCCAAACAATCATGGTATCTGGCAACTGCAGTCATTCTCAGTCAGACTGTCCAAGGTTTACAAATAATTGCCACCAAACTTACAACCAGGACAAATTGCCGCCATATTGCAATCAGTCTGAGGCACTCTGCACTGATTGCAATGCAACAGGGGATTTGACTCAACTGGTTACCAAGTAGTGGTATTCCAGAGAAACAAGCAAGGTTGCTCATCACCTGTCATTTTGCAATTAAATTACTGACTATGTCACTATTTGTGGAGGGATTTCTAAATTTCTTTGTGGCGTTTCTGGCTTGACTCTGGATGTAAGTAGTTAATGCGAATGTTTCTTTAATTATATAAATTAACTTGTTTTTATGCAGATGGCAACAGAATTCTGACTTTTGCCAATTTATCACAAAGAGCTTGATCCTGTTCAGTAGTAGACCAGCTCCATGTCATTCCCATTTTATTTCCTTCTTGATACACCAAAGTCACTTTGAAGACAGACTGACTGAGTGGCAAGAGATCTGGTCCCTGTCTTTGAAGCAGCTATTTCAAAGGTAACAAGATCGCAAGCTCATTGCTCGAAGATGCAATAATTTTGGTTGTGCCGCAGCCTCCAAACACTGTTTTCCCTCGAGGAACTATAGAAAAGCCTCTGTTACTAGCACAGGATTATCATATTTGTACTTTTAGGCTATTCAGTTTACTGCAATACAATACCAGGACTAGTAGGCTGCCTGCATTTGAAAAACTGGAGCCACGTAACAGCCCACAGTTTTTGCTTGCAAATCAATGAATTGATTACTCACTGACTAATCACTGAATCTCAAATGTCAATTACTATATGATATAAACGCATGATATCTTTTGCATGTATATCTTTGAAGCAGCTGTATTTAGCGACGCACGCCATCTGAAACAAAGTGAAAAAGTACACATTTGGTGAACACACTGAAACGTGTAAGGAAACTAGAAACATCCCGTAATTCTGTCTAAGTGCATTATTTGAGAAACTGTATTTATTCTCCACCTCTGGGTTCTTTCAGAAATACTTGGACTCATTTATTGCATTTGCAGTATTAAAAACAGACCTTTTTTGTATTTGTTTGTTTGTGAAAAGCTGACATTTTGAAGCTGCAGTCCAAGGCTTTCACATGGCAACGGCCAAAACACCACAACAATAGCACGCGAAGGTTAAAATAGATTTTGGCAAACAACACCCACGACTAATCATGCGTGTGCCTGCACTACAATGGGGGTTTTCATGCTTCTAAGCCCTAATAAAGTCAAAGTGAAACACCCTCTGTGCTCCGATGTGTCCCTCATTTTCCTAGATTGATTTTTCTTCTTATTGTAATTGATTGGTGGGTAAAATGATACAAGCGCTGGCTGTGCAGTATGTGACAAACAAACACGAGTTTTAAAAACGCAGATTGTAAATTGACCTGGGTTTTTGTTAGCCAGGTTGGCAGCTGCGAGCAAATAGCCTTTTAAGGGACTGTGCTATTCATTAGAGTGTTGACCAAGAATTGTTTAAAGAGCTTAAAGAAATGCACTGATCTGAAATATATTTGCTCATAATTAGCTTTCCACCGACCCCTGTGTCTTCAGTGTGAGTGCGCTATGATGCTCTCGATGAAGCAACACAAGCCAGTGTCATCAATTAAGGCAACAATGTGCTAAAGCTTTACTGTTCCACCGGTATTATAATGAGCACGCACTATAGAAAGCTAAATAATTCCTGGGGACACAGAGAGCTCCTCAAAGGGCTTATTTTCACCGAAGTCAGTGTCTGCCTCGTGCAAAGGCCGAGGCTGAAGGCACACACAATTGGCATTCAATCAGACAAGAGCTCAGAAACTCCTTTTTCTTCTCCGACATGTGGATTTAAAGCTCAAATTGCACTTAACGGGAAAAGTGTGAGCAGTCCAGAGTCGCTGTTTAATGATGCCCTGTGTTTGTTTTCTGGGAAATTCACTTTTTAATCTCCTGGACTCTGTGAAGGCTTGCCAGGGTAGCGGTGCCACATAAAACCCCCTTGATTTCTTATTTTATCTGTGGACAACCAAATCGATCGTTGTCTCCCCTGCACCTGCTCACCTCCCTCCTCCACAGCCCCCCAAAAGAGATAGGCCCACGCTGCCCGTCCCACTCTCCAATCAGGCTGTTTAGACCAGGCTATTTCAGGCAGAGAATGAGGCACCGGGTGGTCAAGCACTCCTCAGTGTCTCAGAGAGACGAGTGCATGTAAAAAAAAGAAAAGAAGAAGAAGAAGAAAAGCATTGAAATTTCCCAGGATCTTGACATGTCTAATTGAGATTTCATGCCCTATTTTCTCAAAGATCCGAATCCTCGCTCTGTTCTACTGCAAGCAGTATTTCCCTGAGGATTGAGATGAAAGAAATTGTTTTCAGGTTTTATTTGGTTTTTGTTCCTTTAAGGGTTTTTTTTTTTCATCGTGCTAGAGCAGCTTTTCAATAAAAGTCCGCCCCCCTTCTTTCTTTTTCTTTCTTTCTCTCTTTCTTTTTTAGATAAAGTGACTGCGGTTGATTTGGTTTGTCTGACAGGTAGCGAAAAAATGAAATCCAATAAAGTTTCGGTTTCTTCCATCAGAATAATTCATTTGACTACATGCATAGATTTGTCATGATTTTTGCAAAAAAAGAAAAATAAAGAATGACAAAAAGAAGTAGTCTTATATTTTGCTTCGACAATGAAAAACAGCTGCAGAGATTTATTATTGACACATGTGCAAACATAGAAACACAAAACATAAGACAAAAATGGAGTTTGTACACACAGCCTGAAATCTCGTAGGCAGGATTGCTGTGATTGCTTTAAGTAGTTCACCACTGGCTGAAATGCAGCCCCAAATCACGACAGAGCCTCCACCGTGTTATACAGATGGCTGTAGATGCTCACTGTGACCTCTCTCTCGATGGTCCTTAACTCATCAGCAGGACCGGTATCTGCTCCTTCGTGTAAGGACGAGCAGGATGAACACTGTGAGGTCACTGTGTGAATGTCCCTGACTAAACAATCAGAAACAGATTTCATGAGGGTGGCCTGAGGGCCCGATGTCCTCTAGTGGGCCCTGCAATCACTGCCCGGCAGCTGGGAGCCCAAATGGCATTTGCCTTAGAATACCAGAACTGACAGGTCCACCGCTGATGCCCTGTGCTTTTCACAGATGAGAGCACCCTGAGCATATCTGACAGATGTGAAGGGGTCTGGAGGGGTGAAGGGATGCACAGACTACTACCAGCTAGGCATTGGCACCCTGACTGCCATCAGGCATTAGAGTGAAATCCTTGGAGCCATGTCAGACGTTAAGCTGGTGCAGTGGGTCCTGGGTTCCTCCTGGTGCATAACAATGCTCAGAGTCATGTGGTCAGAGTATGCAGGCAGTTCCTGGAGAATGAAGGAATTGATATCATTGATTGACCCCCATGCTGGCCTGACCTAAATCCAAGAGAACAGCTCTGGGACATTATGTTTTCAACGCTGCCAGGTTGTACCTCAGACTATCCTGGAGCTCAGTGATGCCCTGCTCCAGATCCCCCAGAACACCTTCTGTCATCTCATTAGGAGCATGCAAGCACATCTTCATTTAATATTTTGGCATAAAACCACAGTAACACAATAAGATGCATCAAATAATGCATATTCAATACATCTGTTTTTCCGCCATATCCCATGTCTGTTTATCTTGCTGCTTCATGCACCACTATGTCACTCTACCACTCTGCTCCCTGTGCTCTCACAATGACATCACCCATTCTTACATTACACATCCCTAACAGTCACAGTGGGAGCACCAGCTTCCCAGCAGGCCCCACATTAGATGGTCTACAATCAGTGACATCATGCACAAGCATCAAGCTCAATACCACGGGGAAATACACAAGAAGTGGGAGTGATCTCAGAGCCCCCAGGGCTTTTATTTATTTGTATCTTTTTTCATCTGGTATAAAGCAGGTTACATGACAGAAAGATATTAGCATCACATAAGGGAGTGACATTAAGTGATCTTGAGGATGTAAAAATGCTGTATTTCTTTTTTTCCATCTGCTGTCACTTCTAACATAAAAATATCAGGTTACATTAAATGAGACATTTCTGTAGCCACGGATGATCAAGGCTATATCAAAGAAGACAATGCCTAAATGTGTCTACTGAAGCTTTTCCATTACATACACCATTCTCAGTGTTGCTTTTGTTAAATATATTTATATTTTGTTTATCAAGATATGCTGTATGTACCTTGATGATCCAAGGCAGCTTGTTGAAGCTTGACCTCTCTTGACACAGATAGTTTTTTTCTTTTTTGGAAAGGTTGCTCCCACTTGAAGGTATTTAAATAGATTCAAAAGCTTGTTTGAAGATCTTCAAAGCAATGCACCAAACCATCGTAAACAAGCGGCTTACACCAAAGCATAAATCTTGGGTTTTTCTGCTCAGAAAAAAAGTGCACTTTACCCAAGCTGGCTAAACAATGTAACCCCCTTTCATGGTCACCAAAAGTTGTTAACGGTTTCTATCAGTTTTGTTTTATCCACGTGATGGAGGTAACACAGTTGCTGCCAGTTTTAAAGGTTATTAAAAAGCTTGCAGCTGCAGTTGGTTTGACGTCTGGAAAGTCCAAACCATGTTTCAGCTTGAGGTTTCCACCTATTTTGTGATCTTTTCCCATCTAAACTGTATTAAACCTATAGGTGGCACAATGCTCCACAGAGTTATTAGAGTCCTCAGCGCTCGTAGTCCTTTGCATGACAGTCTCTTCCCTCTTGGGGTGGCTGTAGCTCAGGTTATAGATCAACTAATAGCCTTTCGCTAATCAGAAGGTTGGTCATTCGACCCTTAGCTGCTCCAGTATCCAGGATGCAAGTCTAAGTATCCTTGGGCAAAATACTAAACCCCAAGTTGCTCTCCAGTGACTTCATCACAGAGCAACTTGGGGTTGTAAATATTTGAAGCAGTGTTGTAGAAAAAAGTGCTTGTGTGAATGTGGCATGAGTGAGTGCTGAGGTAGAGTAGAAAAGTGCTAGTATTCCTGATATGATATCAGAGCTCTTGTCTGTTACCTGTGTATATGTTTCATTCTTCTTTTATCTGCAGGTTTGGTTTCACACCACATTTCTTCATTCACAAATTGTATTGCTGTATTATTCTGTGGTTGTGCGTGCATCTGAGCTCTGAAGTCCTCTTGTTAGTGATACTATTTTTGGAGATGCATTACTCCATTTATCTAGAATCTACTTTAAAGCTTTTCATAAAAAAAAACTTGTATTATGTATCTGAAAACCTGTCTTTTTAACTTGACCTTTGTGAATTCTCTCTAAAAGCTGGAAATCACATATAGGGAATCTTTGTTGTTTGTAATACCGAGCATGGTGCAGAATTTAAAGCTTCTTTATGCACTAAAGAACTCCTCTAACATATTCAAAGAAATAATTAAGCTGTGGTTTCGCTCCCAAAGGAATCCTCTGCAATAATATTCCTGACATTCCAGTTCATTTAGCGCTTGGCATCTGCACTTCTTTCTGATCATAGCAATCTCTGAGCTCAAGGAAGAAAAGTCGCATTCAAAGAAATCTTTTATGGCAGTTTTGCTTATTACCCTCCTTTACAGCCTTTCAGGAAGCTCGTCTCGACACCTTTTTGTCCACTCCCAGCAGGGAGCATTAATAATCACCTCCATGCAACACTGGGACCATTGTCACAGAAGCAGCTCCAGCAAAGGGACCGTTAATGTCTCAAAGGAACCACTATTGACATCTTAGTGCTTTTGGAAGGATCTATTGGAGAGACAAAAATGCCTGTCTGTGAAAAAAATGCTCATCCTTGCAGGTTGCCAGTAAGTGTGCTGGGATGTCAAGATCCCTCACCTTTGGAGGTGGACCAGTGGATTAGTCAGTGGATTCAAATGGGAAGGAGGCTGAAGTGGGAATATTTGAGCTGAGTAAGTTTCAAATATAAATAACAATCGTGCACTTTTTATCCCCTTAACCATTGAATGGGGGTTTGGTATTATTAAGTATCTGACAGAGGGTGGTAAATTACATGAGGCTGGGGGAAAATACTACATTTCACAAGCGCTGTACTACAGTTTAATAAGGAGAGATTCTTTGGAAGAATTAAACATGATTCATTGATAGAATTCAAAATTCAGTTATTTGGCAATTAGACTCAGATGACCCATCATAGCAGAGCAGAATCCAGCACTAGGCATTAGGACAGGACACCCAGAAGTCTAGATGCTGGTGGTTGGTGGTGGTGGTGAAGATGAAGATGGAGGCTTGGCTGGAGCTTAAGAAATCACAGTCTGGAAAGGAGAATGACGTAAGAGCACTGAAATTTAACATACGCAGAGTGGAGGCTGATTGGCTCAAAGAAGGTGGGCAAGAGGGTGATTGGACTAGAGGAATGATGTCAGCACTGAGTTTGACAGCGTGGCAAACAGGAAGTGATATAAAGCATAAGGTTCATGTAAAAAAAATCACAAAAGTCCAGAACCGGTAAAATTTTAGCCAATGACAACATTTATAGCCCACATTCATTTATTATACCTATCACAGTATAGGCCCTTGAAATACACATGCACCACAGGTCACACTGTGAGACGTACAATACAGACAATCAATAAGAACTGAAAATTCAAACTGATCTCTCTTCACAAACTCATCTGAAGTTTAAAACAACCCCTGTTTGGGTGCTGCAGGTGTAGCAGATGCAGCACACTGGGCTGAATGCACTCCTTAATGAATGAATTTCAATGACTAGCTACAGCCCACAGTGACGCTTTGCAACAGAAAGGGGCGCCCCCTGCTGTAAGGAGTCAGCGCCTCAATTAGCGACCCAGAGGTTTCCTTCTTTACTGTCCAGTTGATGTGGGACCTTATTGCTCCACATTTCAGAGATGGATTAGGTTAATGGACCCCGCATTGACCCGCCTTCCCTCTGAGGGGTGCAGATATTACACAGCTGCTCCTTTTTTGGGGCCCTTAAATATAGATGGCTCCGTTTGCACTTTCTCTCAATTAAAGCTATATTGTTTTACAATAAAGAGTCCCCCGAGAAACCATATTTGCTAGTTTTCAGCCAAAGGTCATTAAATACTATAATACCTGGCGTAATCATGGCTGCATGAATATTGGGTTCATAATCTCTTGATATTGATTATCCTTCACTGTAACACTTGTGTCAGGCAGGGGACTTTGCATGCAGTTTATTTTTGCTTGGATATTTTTATATCTTTATATTACTTTAAGTTGTTGAGGTTAAGAATTAACATGATGATAAATGGAGCATTTGGAGGTTTTGATTTTTTTTTTCCATCAGTGTCCCTTTAAGGCCACGCCCTCTGCACAGTCAGCAAATTGTTTGCCACAGCCACAGGTTTCTCTGTAATATCAGAACAGGAAGTCCAATTTAGACAAGCAATGGTAGACAGCACGAAACTCTTAAAACAGTCTGTAAAAAATATAATGCAAACCAGGGGTAAGAGGTGTGGATGAGTAGTAGTAATCTGAATGTGCCACAGGAAAAGAAGAAGAAGAAGAAGAAGTTGTTAGCCTGTCAAAATACTTTGCTTTCTTGTGTGCTAAGTTCAAATGATTCATTGGTGCTTTTACCCTAAAGCTACAGGTGCAGGTTTTTAGCATCTTTCATGCAGTCCTTAAAAAAGCCAAATGTGTGAAAGAATACATTGTGCTGGGTTTGTCTTCCTGCTCTCTGGGTAAGGTGTAGCTGACCAGAAGCAGGAGGACAGTGCTGGACCAAAGCTACAGGAGTCTGGTAAGATTTGCTAATAATTGTTGCCTCGACTGCCACATGGGAAGCAGGTAATGTTTAAGTTCAGCAAGTATTTATTTGTTCAGCCCCTCAGCCAAAACCAGCAACCGGTGGACTGCAGTAATGGGATATTTAACTTGATGGATTTGAGAGTAAGCTTGGCTGTACCTGAAGTGAAAGAGCTGATTTATTTAGTTTGTTCAAACGACAGGAGAGAGTGTGTGTGTGTGCTTGTGTGTGGGGGTGGGGTCCTAAGCACCCCCTCTTATTAGGTGGTTATTTGCTGCCTTCATGTTCTTACTGTCCAATTCTGTTACTAGCACTAAGATGCTGACAGCCTTATGCCTCCAGCCTGATTTATCCTGATATATTGACCCTTTCTTGTGTCTGATCTTTAAAATATAATCTACCTAGTGGAGAAAGTCTTCCTGACATTCTTTTGGGACACACCTTTACAAATCACCATTAAAAACAGGGCCAACGAATTCGTTGTGCTATCTAAATGCTAATGAGCTAATTGATATTTGAAGGCATGAATAACGTCCCCCTCCCCAAAAAAGCCAGAAACTACAGTCTGCTGTCATCAAGATGTAAAGCCTGGAAACATTGTTGAGAGGATCGATTTGGAAGGGGTCTTTTTTTTAAAAAAAAAAAGAAGCTTAAAATATTGGAGGGGGGGCATCAAAACAAGTCTTTCAAATGTTGTTTCCAGGATTTACACACTGATGACATTGAAGTTATGCTAATTATAAGTAGCCTCAGCCAGAAAACTGGAGCTACATCAAACTAAGCGATTTCCAGTGCTGCACGCCAACGTTACATCCCAGGAAATGTTGTTTTCCAAAACAAAAAAAATGTATGTTCAGTAGCCCAGTGCTTGTTTAAGCATCATTAAAGGTGCTTTGTTGTTGTAGGTCCACATAAAGGAAAACTGACATTGTTCTGTGCTTGCAGGAAATGAAGCCTGGCGCGCACCGGCGGACGTCATTCACATCCTGACTGCTTACAGCTGTTTCTAATATGGAGTAATCTGCTCTCTAAAATATTTATTTGTTTCCTTTCTTTCAGTTCAGAGCCGTCACTGAAGCTGTCAGACCACCGGCGGATATCTCCCAATCTATTTTCCAGCTGTGAGGATTTCTTCCTGGAGCTGTACGCCAAAAGGCAAATTCATTTGCTCTTCTCACTGACACTCTGAGATTTTCTATCATCGGCATCACTCGGGTCACTCATCCATTTTTTTTTTTCTTTACAGTCCAGCCATGTTTTGTTTTTTTTGGGCTACACATGTTTCCCAATTTGTGAATTCACCCTGAGAACAGATCATACATTCGACACATAGAAGCAGCAACATGCTGAAATTTGAGCGACCCGACTTCAATTTTTAATTCGTGAAATCCTTTTTATGTGGTTGATTCCCTAGTATGATGCCAAAAATGAAGATGCTGGAAAATGTTCACTAAGCCTCATGACTTTTTTTTTTTTTTTTTAAAGAAAATGTAAAAGCACTTGTGTGGTTGAAGGCTTGCTTGTTTATTTTTTTTATTTTTATAGATTTGAAGACATTAGAAGTGAATCCAGTTTGTTACAGTGGGTCCTCAGTCACAACTGGGGCTGGAGTGGTTGATGCAAAGTTCTCATGTTATTTCCTGTGTCTAACAACAAATAATACAAATTTGGAGAGATGCTATATTCTGAAGGCTGCCTTTTTTTTTCATAGGAGTTTGTGTATCCCTCTTTATTTGTTTTTGAGGTGAGGACAGTGATGTAGGTACCATCAATTATGATAAAATGTCTGTTGTCACAGCTGATGACACACACATGACTAACACTAACATGTGTTTGAGTTTTTTACATCCTATTAAGAGACTACACTAAGCTCCATTTATTATCTGGCATCTACTGGACATACACATAAAGCAAAATGCCCTGGTATGCATGTACATCTGTGTGTCAGGTCCTCTTGTGTTTTGCTAGGAGTTACATTATATACTGTGCCTGTTTGAAACTGTCTGACCGCCTAAAAGAACCGATCTCCCCTCTGATTGCATTTACGTTAGCCTAACTGTTGCTCCACCCTCTGAAAGTCGACAAAGAAGGTATGAGATAACTCCTGCTGTAGAGTGTGCTTCACTAGTGCACATCCAGTAAGGTAAAAATTACGGTAATATCAGTATGTCTTTAAAATAAAATAAAATAAAACATGAAAAAGTGCCGGGGGAGCCCCAATTAACGCCCACATCTGTTTCTAACCTGTAGGTCGAGGGTTGAGGGCTGACCGTTGACTGGAGGGCTCCGAGTCAGACGGCATATAGGCTGCCTTTACAGTCACTGTGTTAGAGCAGTGCGCTGTCCGCGGTGCTGAAACCTGCTGATGAACGCGGGGATTCGCTTTCAGCACCAGTGCAAACAGGGAAATGGCGCAGACAGTAGCAGGGTGAGAACGAGTGCGGCTGGCCTGCTAGAGAGTGGAGGGGAAAGGCGTTTCGGAGTAGTTTTATTGTGTCTGCGAGGGCTGGAGTGGAATAAAGAAAAGAGAGAGGAAAAAAAACGAGCCGTTTGCAACACGTGAAAGCAGCACACGTCTCTTACATGACTTCAGTAAGGTCGCTGATTCTTAGATGATGGTGACAGTGTGGTGATCTGCTGTTAAACAAATTTCTCAGGTTTCTTTCTTTGCTTTTTGTTCTTCCTTTTTTTTTTTTTTTTTGTTAAGGGGGGGCAAAAGAGCGGACTATGCTACTCTCGAGTCGTGGTGTTATTCCCGCCCGCTCCACAGACCCATACCACGGCAAAAAGGCGATGTTTGACTTCAAATGCCATATTTAGGAAAAATGCTCGGTCGCTTTGAGTGACTGGGGCGAGGACGAATGGCGTCTTGTGATCTGGGAAGAGACGCTCGAGCTCAGTGAGGAACGCCTCGGAGCCAATAGCATTGGAGGGCTTGTGCACGCATAAGCGGTGGATGGAGCTTCTCCGGGTATACTTCCGCGTCCAATGCATGTTCATGTGTAGGTTGAATGGATGAAACGGGGAGTGCGGAGAGGTATAGGCATGCTGTGATACGGCCCTATATATTTGCCGGCAGGACTATCTTCCTTTTAAAGAGAACCTCCTCCGTGCATTGGCTTCCACTCAGTGATGTCGCGTATTTGTGTGGCGCACCTGTAAAGAGCGAGACAGGCAGAAGCCGGCTTTTTTAATTATTTGATTCCTTTTCTTTCTTCTGTTATCTTTTTTTCCCTTTTGTTTCATGCATTTGCTGAAAGGAACTCATTTCTGTGTTTTGATTTAATAAATATTTCATTTCCCTCATTTTATCTTGTTTGTGTTGGCTTTTTATGTTCCCAAGTTTGAACTAAAGAGAGCGGAATTCGTCATTTTACACGCTATTGGCCAGGTGTTTTCATTCAGAGATTGTTTGCCTAAGGACGTCCCTAACTTTCATTTGTAGAAACGGTAAGATATTTTTTACACATTTGCTCATTCACCTGAAACATGTGAAATCGATTTCTTCTTCTTTTTATTATTATTACTAAGCCTGTTTCTGTTCGCTGAGGACAGTGTGTAGAGCAGATCATGCATTCACTGTAGTCTCAGGCTGTCTTATTGCATGCAGACGCGATGGGGAAAGTCGCCGTGATGCATTCATGTTTCCCCACTCAGGGCTGATTTTCAACTCTTGAATCGCGGTGGCTTGGCATATAGGAGAGACTTACAACAGGCTTTCTCCGCACATGTGCTCAATTTTTTTTTCTCTCCTCCCCCCACCCCTCGACATGCATGGACGCACTATTGCTCTAGTGTGCAGAAATACAGGCCTTGTAGAGAGCTGAAACGTGGGATCCGCATAGTAGTCGTTACACTGTATCCAAAGGTAGAAATGTGGGGTGTATTAGACTGATGTTACATATAGAAATTAATATTACTGGATACATGATGGAGCCAGTAAACAAACTAACAAAATTTAAGCTGTTTGATCTTAGACTTGAGCTCTTTCATTAATATAAAAACTTGCGATTTTATTTAAGCTCTAAATTATAAAAGAGAAAAAAGCGGGTCCAAATACAAATGAGATTTAAAATTAATGAGTGGTGGCTTTATTTTTTTTCTGTCTTTCTAATTTAATCGTAAGATGGTCTGTAAGGTTTAAGATGCAGCGTAACTGCAAAAAGACCAATGCTATATAGGTTAAGTGCAGCCGGGTGTTGTGCTACTTAGAGTTGCCGGATGAAGTTCTGCTATCACATGCATATTCCTATGCTATTTTTGAATTTCCATGCAGCGCTTATTTGTGAAGAATACAGGAGCTTAGCTACTCGTCCCAATTTTTTAGAAAAAACAAACACAAAAACCCAAAGCGATCCTAACCTTTGTCAGCATTCCTGTCTTTTGCCCTTTTTTGTCTTTAAATATAGGCCACCTATATATAAATTCCATGCCCATATGTTTGCTCTGCATGGATAACAATGGAGATGCTGAAAACTTAAAATATATATAAAATGTTTATGTTCACGTCATCGCTGGAAAAGGCTATCTGTTAAAATTAGCTGATTACCCTACAAAGAACCCTAGTGGCACAATGTTGTTTTTGTTTATTTGGTTTTATTTTATTTTGGAGCTGTCGCTATTTCTTAGTTGTAATTCTCCTCTGTGCTGAGCGCTGTTTAAAGCAGCAGCCTACACCTGCAGCAAATCAATTAATCGTCTATTTCCGGTATAGAGAGGGTGGGTCTGCGCTGATTGGCCAAAAGTCTGATTAGTTTATTTAGGGTGGCTGGGTTCCCGCCACCGCTCTTTATTCTGCTGCGCAAAGACTGTGACCAAGTTTGATGTCTGCAGGTTGTACCGCAATAAATTCCCGCGACGCCGATTCAACACATCAAGGTAAGACAAGTCAAAGTGTTAGCGTGCTTAAAAACAAAGAAATACTAACTGTAAAAAGGGGTCAGAGCTGTTAGCTAGGCCAGACATGCTAGCTGAGCGCCATTAGAAGTAGTTTTGACTTGAGTAAACTTTGCCTCTTGTAACCTAACCTTAAAGCTTCTTAAGTTAGTGGGGTAACCTAATTAGTTTGGTCTACAAAATAAAATTGTGTGACCAAAAAAAAAAAGACGCTCTAAAGCCCCTCCATCACTGGCAGAGGTTGTGTTAGCTAAACCCGCTCGGCTAAACCACAATTAGCAGAAAATGGAAGTTTCACCCGGATTAAACGCTCCACCTCTAACCGCTTTCTTTCGTAGCGTAATCTGTAAGTAGTCACGGTCTTTAATTGGATGAGCTGGGTTTCAGCACCGCCACAGGTGTCACAAATTAACCTAACATCACTGGGTTGCGTTCACTTGTTCCCGGTGAGATGGCTTCACTTCACTGTAGAAATGCTTTACTAACAGGAATTTAAGTTCAGTTGGTTTTAACAGTGGCCTTTGCCTATAAACACACAAAGCCTAAAAACGTAACCCCCGTCACCCATTGTTTTTGGGATTTTTTTCCGTATCTAAGTGACTTATAATAATATAAGTATATTTTTTTTTACACAGGCAAATTGCTAGCTGTAAGGAGTCCTATGTATTTTCAGAGTGATTAAATTATTGCCTGATCTCATTGCTAGTAAACCTTGGATTATTTTTGGGTGATACGCCGGTCAAAGTAAAGAGCCTGGTAATTTTGTCTTTGTAAGCTTGACCTGTTAAGACTTGGAATTGCGGCAAATGCGTTTTCACTCTACTTTGTACGGCCTTGAATATTGATTGAGTGAATCTGTCGAAGCCACAGGCATCGTGGTGAGTAACCTTCAGCTGTGAGGTCACGAAAAGATTACATATCATGGAGTCAGCAGCTAAGAGCCTGACCGGGTAATTTACCAGAAATGCAGGACATCTGTGGCTAGGGGAATAGTCAAAAGGAAAGTGACATCTTGAAGCTTTCAGTTTGTTTTTTGTTTTTTTTGTTTTCCTTTTTAAAATTTTTTATTTTATTTTATAAAAAGGAGGTCCTTAGTGATTATTAAACCTTATATGCGATTAACAGATGAAAAATCAGTTGTCTATGCTGCTTTTTGTCTGGGCATCCGAATAAATGCAGTACTACAAAATAATGAAACGCTGTGGGGGGGAATTCATAATTTCTCTAACAGAAATGCTTCTCCCCAATCATGCTGCGTTTTATTTTGTTCTTAGTTGTACTGGCTGTAAGAACACTGTTCGCTGCACAGTGATTGCACTTAATTTTTCTGATATCAGTGGTGTTGAACACCGCTCAGGGGATATTAATTCAGATGAAGTGTCACGGCAGATCTAATCATAGGTATGTAAAAGATAGCTGCTGCTTTTAGGCATTTTTCCCCTTCCTCTCTGTTCGTGCAACGTCCACAGCTTCAGCAGCCTTCCTGAGGACAAGAGATAAGAGCGGTTGTCTTTATGTATTATTGAGCCCCCACGTCTGCCTTTCTAAATAAAGGCTGCTGACAGAGTGACTAAAATGCAGGACAGTGAGTGAACTTCCAAAGGCCACATATCACTGTGCTCTGCACGGCGATGTGTGCTGCTGTCAGAACTGGGTTAGTATACAGCGTGTAGCTTTGAGGAGAAAAGCAATTTTGCCCTCTTTGTCCTCCTTAAATGTCCGTCCCATCCCCCTTCCATGACTTCGTTGCCTAACGCCCCCCCATTACAACCCCCCTTGCTGCTGAGACAGGCTAAGGCTCTGTGGCTTTTGCACTTACTGTGTGTTGGCCACAGGGTGGCCCTCCCCAGTATGTGCAGTTCATTACTGGAGATCAGCAATGCATTGTCCTTGAACCCTGTTACTGCTTTGTCAGGCCTGGATACAGTAGGTGGGGTTTTTGTGTGTGTTGAGTGCTTTATGTAATTTAACTGTATTGTCTGCAGGCCTGTTTCTGGTGGTGGAAATATGCCTGGTTTTGTTAGACGTGTGATTTGGATATTGGTGAACTGGATTCATGAAGGATTTTTTTGTTTAATTAAAGTGTTTTGTTTTTTTACTCTTAGTGGTTTTAAGTACCGACTTGGATTTCAGCAGTCTCACTAGTATGTGTGTGGTTTTTCTTTAATTTACAAGTATCATGGTGGATTATTCTTGGAGCACAGGAACAGTTTTTCCTTAATAATGACTTGCACACTTTAAAATATAATGGCAGATAGTCCTATTATAGTACTGTATATTTTGTTACAGGAGGTTAGACTAATTCCACTCGTTCAACAATTATAAAATTGTCAAACTAAATTAAAGAGTCAAATGGTAATCTGTACCTTGTATAAATGTTTTATTGTACTGCTTTTATTGTACGGCTGCACGTCAGCTATCTTTTTTTTTTCTAATTTCATACCTAAAGATAGTAATAACAGACTGGCAAATATAAAGAATCATAAGCATCGACATATTGATGTTTGTACTCTAGCTCCCAAGCAGCACAGAGCATGAAATATAAAAATGCCTCTGGTTAGGATTTCTGAATAAGTCAATACTGATGAACATGTGTTGCAGTCTCTTGAGCAATATGAACCCAACTGAATTTTATTTCAGCCAAATTCTGCATTTTTCAAATAACGTTTTCTTCTGAGATTGCAGGATTATTGACTTTTTCCAAAAGTGTTGGTGAGAAATTGTGCGCTTGTAATCTTGGAGGCACACTGCCAATTATAACTCAGTTGCGTCACATTTCAGTATTACTGTGACATGCTCTGGCTGGCATGGGGAAAATGCTGCATAAATACCCTTTTCTCAACCTTAGGACAATCATTACAGAAGTAATAAAAGTTCACCTATAAAGATGCTTCCCCTCCTTATCCTTAAGTTAAACTGCATTGAAAGCTGGTTTGCCAGTAAGAACACACACAGCAAAGACATAATGCAGCACTGCAGTTTTTTGAGATGTGGACTACGGAGCAGGACAAGAGGCTGGAGTGATCATGTTGGGCTGTGAGGTGACAGTGTTAATTTATCAGCAAAATTGATTGGATTTCAAGGAAATAAGTAGACCAGGGGCAATATGTCCAAGTAGTAAAATGCATGTATGTGCTTAATTTGGTAGGTGATGTTTTTGGCTATATTCTTTTTGTCAAGGACCATACAGCCTCTGAGTAACAAACCACATGAATAATGCTGCGCATGTGCAAACAGCTGCTTCACCTAACCCAAAACACACAGAGGTGTGTCTCTGGAGGGAGAGCTGGGACTTAGAAGTCGCTGCATGTTTTATTTATTTATTTATTTTTTAAATATAGATGTATGCTGTTGATTATAAGGGAGAAAGTTGCTAGGTTGGCATTGGTGAGGTGAACTGAGACGTGAGGATTACTGCTGCGAGTGAGAGGGATGTCAAACACCCAAGCTGAGATGCAGCGTACAGTATTCCCACATAAGAAAACAAATTACTTGATTTTTATTTTTTTCCAGGTCATCTAATACCTAACCAATAAATAAAAATAGTTGAATAAAACATCTACATTTTCTCATCCAGGTACAAGTAGACTAACCTTTTCCTTTTCTCCAGCATTTTCTTTTATAGCCTTATCCTTTGTACTTCTGGTGTGTGGGTAGACTAGTCTCATCTATGTTTTCAGCTGTGATATTTTGAACCGTTACTTGTGTGCTTTTAGTTTTCAAGGACAGGTTGTGCATGTCAGTGTGTGCACTCTGGAGTTCTTTACTCTGCAGCTTGTCACGCATACTTGGTCAATTTAATCCTCTGTGGAGTTGGTAGCAGAGATTCGTGCCTCCTCATTTTAAGTGCTCAGTGTCACATCAGTACATGCCGATCTAAATGTTGGCTTCATGTTCAAGTTGAAGAAATTCTATGGTCAGCCAGATCTGTACTAAACTGCCTCTTGTCAAAATCACGAGGGTTTATTCGGCTTGTTTTTCCCCAATGAATGTTTTCTCATAGCAGTCTTATTGTATTTGATGTAGTATTTAATGACTGAGATTAAAACTTTGCTAATTTTAGGAAGTTTAATTAATTAAGAGGTTTAATTAAAGAAAAAACACTGGTAAATGTTAAGATTCTTGTTTATGCAGTGAACAAAATGTAGTATGTTCAGTAGTGGCCATTTAAAGTGTAGGTCCTCTCAAAAGCCTGGATATCTTCAAGTTTCCGTTATGACTTGTGTGTGTGATTAATTTAAATTTAGAACTGAAAGCTGTGGTGTTCTTCAGTAGTCTGTCAAGAAAAATCCTACCAAAAATATCAAAATGTAGAGCAGGGCGATATGACCAAAAATATTTATCACGATATATATTTGACAATTTGCGATAACGATATAACTGATGATATAATTGACACGAGACAAAACACTGGCGGTGCGGCTTCGTAGCTTAGCAAAGTCGCACTGAAACATTTAACAGATTTTCGAGCGCCGTGTACCACATAAAATTGTTTCGAGGTCAGTAAACACAACCAGAATTCATACATAAGGCACACGGGATTATAAGGGGCACTGTTGATTTTCAGAAAAATCAAAGGATTGATTTTAAGTGTGCCGTATTTTCCAAAAAACACGGTAATAACGACGGCCCGCTAGCATGCGCTACCAAAAATAGTGCTTTGTTGTGTATCTGACGGATGAAAGCTAAACCAGTTCCACACCACTGAAGTTGCAGCATTTATACAAACCAATTCTGGTTCATCCGTTTCATTCAACGATCCACTTTTGCTCTTCTCATTCTGCGTCGCCGCCATGTGCGTATGTAAACAAAGGCACTGCGCATGCGCGTTTTACCCATATTCTATCGCGATATTTCATTTTCCTATCGTTGCCCAACATTACACCTGTATTATCGTGAACGGTATGATATAGCCCAGCCCTATCAAAATGGTCTTCTTGTAAGGAACAATCTGTTGAATAAAAATTTGGAAAATGGAGGTATAAAAGCTTCACACATATTTCACGAATGTTGCTAACAGCACTTTGCTAATTGTCTGAACTTCACTCCCCAAAAATTTGCTGTGATGTAAAATGGAAACCTGACAGAAAATTGTGATATTGGATCCTAGGAGTGTACAAACTAGAGATGGACCGATCCGATATTATGTATCGGTATCGGTCCGATACTGACCTAAATTACTGGATCGGATATCGGAGAAAAATAAAAAATTTAATCCGATCCATTAAATATCACGAAAGCATCTCACAAAACTTGCAACACGCCGTAACTCACCTCAGAACGTTAGCACTCGGAGCAGTATGCATCACGTGATAGAGCGGCTGTGGCATGCGGGACCTGTCGGTGGTCTGGATAGCATGTGGAGCTTCGCTAGCAACCCGGCATTTCATCTCCGACAAAGTTATCCCGAGAGAAGTAAAGCAAGTGTGTAAGTCCATCTCTGAATGTTTGTAAAGCATTCCTGCGTTAAGCTTAACAAACGACTGCCTCTTCTTGCTGCTACTTCAATCATGAAACTGCTTAACGATCAGCTGATCGGCTTTTCTGTCGCGAGTCCGTCTCTCTGGTTTGCTTTTGGCCCACTTTGCACCAGAAAGAGGAAACCAGCGGCTGAACAACAGCAGAACGTTTAAGCTTGATAATCTGTTGTTAGAATTTATTTAATCTTACTTTCTACACCAGGATCTTTTTCTACGTAGCTGACGGCTGGTAACTGTGCAGGGGCGGATCTAGCAAAGTTTAGCCAGGGGGGCCGATAGGGCATTAACAGGGAAAAGGGGGCACAAAGACATACTTTTCTTTCTTATTCTCATTTAAAATGTCTAGCTTTTAATAAATAATTATCTGACACCCAAAGTTTTAATTTGATGCAAAATGAATAGAAGTCCATTACTGTATATAGTAACTATTAAGTCTAATATATATACCCTAGTAAGCTATAGTACATTTTCCTTTGGGAAGGTACCATCTGTGCAGTCTGCAATTCTGTTGAAGAAAGATGTTGAATCTATTTAATATTTCTTGAAAAATAATTGATTTCTGTGCATTTTTTTTCACACTGCATCAAATTAAGGTTGATTACGGCGATTAAGCATCATGAGGTGGAGCGTGAGGGGTGGTTCCCTATTTTTTATTTATTTATTTTTGTTGTTGCTGGGAGTTGGAACCCTATTAGTTAGGTTGCTTAATATTTATGCTAAGTACTCTTTAAAATACCAGAATAGGGAGGATGGTGTAGGTTTAAGTTTATTAGATTGATCAGTATTGCTGAAATATGAAATATTTTTTTTTGCATACAGGTATAACAGAATAGCTTTAGTGTAGTTGTTGTTTTAAACTTGAGTATGAACTTATACAAAATGCAGCAAGATATTTAAAAAACAGTTTTGTTGATTAAAAAACACTATATCGGATTCATATCGGTATCGGCAGATATCCAAATTTATGATATCGGTATCGGACATAAAAAAGTGGTATCGTGCCATCTCTAGTACAAACGCTTTTCTTTATAAATTTACATCTGTCCATCTTCTTGGGTTTACTCAATTTAAGGTTATGGGAGGGCTGGAGCCCATTCTCAGCTGCTATAGCACAAAAGGCGAGGTACATCCTCGACAGTTTGACGCAGCGCTAGCATGGCGTACCTTGCCTTCTTCCCACAGTCCAAAGACACACAGCTACTTGTGTTAGGTTATTTAACGATTTTAAATTATCAATAGGTGTCAATTGGTTTTAAGATGCAGGTATAACTTCTGTTGTACCCATTGGGGTGAGGTGGGTGGGATGTGAGGATGGGTGTGAGGATGTCCTCCACCCTTTAAAGCTGCAGTAAAGAGGGGAAATGCTGAGATTGATTCAATAGTAGTTGATTTTTTCAGCTGTATCTCAGTGGAATTTGATCAGCTGTGAAATCTTGCTGCTGAACACCCACTCAGTCACTTTTCTATGTAATTAATTAGCACAATCAGTGAGCTGCTAAAACAGAGCCAGCACTACCAGCTTCAGAGGTTATAGAATGACAAATGGCTTAGAAACAAAAGTTTACTACCTCAGGTAACTCCCTGCATCTTTGTGACAACATTTTGAAAGCCCCTGTACTTTCTACAAGGGATCGAATGACTGCTAAATTCTGGGTTGATACTGATGCTTACAACAGTTTGGCCCATGGATGACACTGATGTTTGAGTTTATTTTATTCATCATTGTCAGGGAAAATGAAGCAAAATCACTTTTCATGAAATTAACAGCTTTAAACTGTTTTAGCTCTTCTGTTTAGCCACTTTAAACGCGATCAGTCAGTAAATGTGACTTTTGTCCAAAAGTTAATGGTGGTCAACAAAGCAAGTCTTGCCAGTATTATCCTACTTTTTACATTGTGCCATAGTGACGCTAGTAAAAAAGCACTCACAGTATTTGAATTGGAAATCTGTATTTTTCTCATAGCAGTGCTGTGCGCAGAGCCTTTTTTTCCCCCTTGCGAGAAGGCTGTGGGATCTGAAAGTCCCACTAACTAAACACGCTACACTTTAATGAGTCCTAAAAGGCAGCCTGCTCAGTGGGGTAAAATTGTGGAGGTGAATGGGTTTAGCTTAGCAATGATGGGAAAACAAAAAAGAACCTTGTGGTCTTTATCTGGGCCTGGTTTCTGACGAAAATTGTGAGGCAAAGCCTCTAGGGGAACAAGATGCTCTGCTCTAAGAGGAAGCTGCTGGCTGGCTGCACACAGTGAAAGCCTTGACTGAAATTTTTGGGGAGCGGCATCTTGCCAGGCTTCGTGTTCCAAGTGTTTATCTAATGAAATATTTCTGCCTTGTGGCAGTATCTCAAGTGGGACAGTAGCCAGTGTTTGTGCATTGTACTTAGAATAAAAGGTGAAACATAAAATGAGATTGAAGTAAGTCAATTTCTTTAACAACAATATGTTCTCCTGTGGGCCTGTTTTTCTGTTACTGTGCGTGTGGGGAGCCAGTTTGTAGAGCAGCTAACTAAATTACAAATGCAATTTTTGGTAAATTAAATTAAAGGGCACAAGGATGCTTGTGTGCCCTTTGTCACGTTAACAAAACGGCAAAAGTTTTGCAGTTCCCAACTGGTTTCACTTTTGACAATAACAAAAACAGAACCTTTTAGTCATTGGTTCTTAAGCTGCCGTTGTTCTACAGTAGACAAGTGGAAAAATATTATTTTAGGTGAACACTAATGAAGAGCAGGTAAGCAATAGGTAGCGCTGTATACACTGGCCTGCAGTTTGACTACCTGCAGTGTTTGGCCCTGAAACCTGCCAAGTCCCCACAGTACTGCACACAATGCTAATGCTGTCACTATTTTGTGTATCAATGTTTTACATATCTTTAGTAACACAATAACAGGTTAAAAGGGATTTTAATGATGCAAAAATAGTTTAGATCTCCGGCTAATCAGACTTCCTATTTGAGCGAATGTATAATTATTGAAAATCAGGTATGTGAGTAAGAGTAAAACTTGGACAATAACATCATGATGCAGAATTATTTTTGCTTCATTAAATGAATGATGATTTGAATCCCTCATGTCAATGACCATTGTGTTTTTGTTTTTTTTAATAAATACGCCCATGTTAAAAATGAGCCGCAGTATGAATAGTACTCTAAAATCTCAGTTTAAGTTGATGTTGTGATGCTCCTAACTCCATCGGAGTGCATTATGTCATATCAGCTCATGCTGCAGAATAACGTGCACACCTGGATGTTAACAAGTAGCAGCTGATTTTGTGCAACAGAACAAAATATAATTTGTAGTAAGCTGTTGTTGTTATTATTGTTATTGTGGGCTCCTTCATAACGCTAATGCAAAAACCACTAATAGGCCACTGTAACCATCTGCAGGTTCCTGGGTTTTGCATCTCTGCCACCATTTTTGGGCTCATTTGGTTCAGCAGCTTCTCTTTTAGTAAAATAACTGTTGTACAGCATTCATTAAATTTACCTCCCACATCATCCCCTCTGTTTCAGTCACAATAGTAGTTTCAGTAACTCTGCCAACTAGCATTTTGGAGGTATAATTACAGAGTGATGCGCAAAGTGTTAAAATAGGACATGCTGAATTCCATTTATGATTAAGAGTTTATTAGAACAAAACTAGTAGAGCTCATCAGGAAAGTCGGCACAGCAAACGACACAGGCTGAGAATCCTGGCTGAAAAACAGCTAAGCATCCTGGCTGAAAAACAGCTAAGCATCCTGGCTGAAAAACAGCTAAGCAATGACGCAGTCGATTACTGGTCGTCTTTAACAAAATCTTCAGTGTTTCTCTGTATTATTTAGGGTCCTTAGAACTGTTGTTTAAACTGAATTTAAACTTTGACTGCAAATGTATATCTCAAAGCTTTAAAAAAATAATTTATTGATCAATATTTGATGATTAAACTGTAAATAAACTTTACACTCATCCAGCAAACCCCTCTCCCTTCTGTGAGGGGCGGTGCCTCTGCTCAGTGCAGTCTCACCCTCTGGGAGAGGTTGGATCTGCACAGTCAGCCAGTGAAATTCGCCACCTTAGTCATCCTGGTGACTTCTATATTTGACCCTGTGTGCTCTGTGATCAATTAACAGTTTGTGAACCTCAGAAGTTTAATCATTTACGAATGTGCTGGAAGTGAGTTTATACATTTGCATCATTGCTGAAGCGCAATAATTAAAACATTCAAGGTAAAAAATTAATGGGAAATATTCTGAGATGGATAACTGGAATGTGCTTTTTGCATGTCAGTCTTAGTTTTGAAACTTTGTGGAGATTAAAAAAAAATCATCATGGACTCTAACTTGGTTTTTCACATGCTGTGCCTGAAATATGCAGTGTCCACAAGAGCAAGCGAAGTTAACCTGTGACGTCTCCGGCAGTAGTTATTATTCATGAAATAAAGTGAAGGCTGATGCCTTTAGTCATGGTTTGGGGTTTCCTCCAGTGTATTGTAAGCTTGCCTGAGTAACCTTAAGCATTGGGGAATAATTTCGTTTTAGACTTACTGCACTCCAGTAAGCTAATGATGTTGGGCTTATTGTCACCTTGACTGTTTTTTAACTTATAAAAACACCTTATATGTAGCGATAAAATAAATAAAAATAAATCATTAACCGGTCCCTTTAATTATCAAACTCTAAAACACAAATCTGCAAAGAGATTTGCAATGGGGTGCATCTTTGTTGGAAACCATATGGCCTATTGTGCACTTCAAAATCACACTGTATAAATGAGTCTCCTCGGCCTTCGGTTCATCGTCTGTCACGGTCTGCTGAGGTTTTTCTCCTAAGTGAAATGCATCTGTGGTAATGGGTCATGTTGGTAAAAGCAATTTGCTGTGTTTTCTATTTTTGCTTGGGTTACGCAGCGAGTGGTTTCGACCTTGGTTTTGGGACATGCCAGCAAATCAAATGACTCATTTATTTGCACTTGTGCAATGCAACGTTAAAATCAACATGAATGCACAAATGTCTTGGCCAAGCTAAAAGCGGTGTTGAACTGAGTGTGTAACTTTCAGTTTAAGATATTAAATCTTTATCATCATCCTCACAAGTCTCTCTAAAAGAGATTTTGCGTTTGTTTAGTGGAGTATAATTGATAATATTTTTTTTTTGATAATAAAAATTGATACCCGTTAAGTTAATCACCCAAAATGTTAGACAGTTTTTTTTCTTTTGTCCAGCCTGTGGCATAAAATTGAAATATAAACATTTGATGCAGAAATGACAACATCTAATGACAGAGTTATCACTGGCCTGAAGACAGAAAAAGCCAGTCACTGTGCGTGGTTATGAAACTGCAAGTGAGGCTGCGACTGCATTGTATTCATTTGCTCTGAGTAAACTGTGCATCACACGATTTTACACATGGATTATGATCTGCCAAATATCTGGAAACAATGGGATGAGCATATTGTGCGTGACACAGGATCATTTTAAATTCAGCTGGTAATGCCCCGTTCTGAGGAGGTGCTCACAGACTTCACTGCTCGAGCACAGCTGACTGTTGTCTAGATTTTACTGTCTTGTCATTCTGACTTTAGTTAGCTGGTAGCAAAGTAATTGCCCAACAACTGAGGGAAAGCAACTGCCTGAAAGTCAAATTAACATGTAGCCGACATATTCAAAGGTCAGGTTGATTTGTATCCTGAATATTGTCACTATAGAAGATCTCTGCTCTGTACACGAAGAGACACAGCGATATACTTAAAACCCCCATAAATAACACTGTCCATGAACATTGTCATTTTTAGTCAAGCAGTCGCACTAATAACACATTCACAGTACACCTCCAGGTTTTCACACTTGGATAGACTGAGGTCATAATTATTTTCTAATTGAGAGTCCACAGCAGTTCTACAGCTGTTTGATGTGACTGACATTGGGCTGTTGCTGCAATTTGTCCATGTGTATTTGTGTACATAATCAGTGTTGTGTATGTATTTTTTTTTTGTTCTTCCTTTGTTTTGCCTCTTTAGACCCATGTAAGACCTTCCTCTGGTAATAAATCTAGAGACTTGATGGACACACTAACCTCCTTTAAAGAATCTAATTCTCAAAGATCTCAGTGTAAAGTTACTGCCAGGAGGCTTCATGTACAAGCTGTAAATGCTGAACATCTAATACCTGAGACTGCTTTTAGGGTCCCCTCAAATCAGAACCACTGTTTGAGTTGGATTCAGACGATGGACTGAATAGTCTTTCAATTTAGAAAAAAATAAAATTGAATGTAGGAAAATACTGATCTGTCCACCACTTAAGTTTCATGTAGTTTATTCCATGTTTGTTGCTGAATGGTGCACTAGTTCATGCTTACACCGGTTTAAAAAAATAAAAAGTTTGTTTACTATAATCTAGCTCATTAGCTGGTAGGATAATTAATAATATTCAGACCATTTCTACATCAGAAGATGCTGTAATAACCAGACCTTCAAAGTCATTTAGGGCAGTGAACAACAATACACATCATTTGGACAGGTGTTGCATTGTTGCATGGGTATTCTGTCTCTTGTGCAAATAGAAGTACATTGTGGATGATATAAACCCTTCCTAACTACTACTCTTAAACGAATATTTAATTTCCCCCTCCATCATCTCGGCACCCTGTGCATATACCAAACTCTTGTGACACTGATGGATGGCTATCTACATATCAGAAAACCAGAGCAGAAAGGACTAAAGGAGCTGTAATTATAAGCCATAAGCAGTTTTATAGGGTGAATCATCACCTTATTCTACTTCAACACTGATCATGTGACACAGCTATTCCCTTCAGCTCAGTGTCGTGGCAGTGTTGAGGCAAAAAGAAACATTAAAGATGCCAATAGTTCTTAAAAGCAGCTGTTTACATGAATAATATGCATTTTATTATAAAAGGACACATGAAAAAGTAAGATTTAATATATTAACTTTACTACAAAATTTGGACATTAAATTGTAGACTGAGTTCATGCTTAGAAGTATGGTGAAACACTAATGGCATATTGACGTGTGGCTTCACAAGCTCGCCACTAAGAAATTGGATTAGTTTGTACCTGTCCATGTGACAATCGCAGCACTATTTTCATTTCATGAGTGGAGAAAATCAATTGGCATGAGAATGCTCGCAGGCCGATTTTCATTTGATGCAACAAACAAATTCACGAATGAGGAGCTGTCATCTGTTACGTTTACTTAATGTTTTTCAAAATTAGCCAAAAGAATCTGTTGTCTCCAACTTTAATTTCACAATATTTTACCATATTATACACAACATGGAAAAATGTCCTTATGCAGCTTTGTGGCCTGTAAAGTTATCAGAGGTGGCCCCGCTGTAAATGTGTGATCTTTGATGCTAACAGAGGTATTTTTAATGGTGTGAATTAAACTAAAGTCAGTTTACACTGCTATAAATGTCTTGTTGGATTGTTGTATTATGCACATTATTATTGGAGCTTTTGTTTGTGTCTAAATATTGTGTGTGTGTGTGTGTGTGTGTGTGTGTGTGTGTGTGTGTGTGTGTGTGTGTGTATATAGGAATGTAGACATGGGTCACATGGCCACATGTGTTGCTGATATTTGGCATACTGCGTCTTGATGGACTTTAAAATGTAACTTCTGTGGCTTGGATTGTTTTTGCCTCATTTGTCTTTAATTTTTAGTTGTGTCTTTGCCGCACTGTTAGTCAGTCTTTTGAATGCACTACTACGCATTTGGGCTCTGCATGTCACCTTGATGAACTACTTTTTAAGAACAGGTATGTTAAGACAAAGTAAACATGTAGATTATTTCACCCTGGATGTTTCCACTTTTATTACTTATGTGCGCCTGGAGTTTTTAAAAAAAAATGCAGGAATGTGTTGGCTTAGCAGTCTTAGACAAATTAACTTGTGCTTTGCGGTCTTGGTGAGCATCTTTGTATAGCGCACTCATCCATTATACAAATTCCCATTCCTCATGCTTATTGTCCCCGTTGTGGCCAGGTTGCTCTGTAGACTGAACACTCTACACTTCTCGGTTTTGCTTTTCTCTCCTTACTGTAGATGAATTGTGACCAAGTGAAACATTGCCTTTTGCTTCTTCTTGGTTTTCACCAATCTGCATGGACAGCTAGTTCGAAAAAAGGGGAGGGAGAAAAATGGCCTCCTTTTTACCCCCCCAAACGCTGACATGTGATCATCTCTGACTGTTGCTTTTGTTGTTGTTGATCTAACATGAAGTACTTTTTGTGTCCACATTTTCAGACGGCAACTCCAAACTAACATGGCAGTCAGACTGTGCGATGTGGCTTCTCTGCTTAGAAGTGGTTCGTGGGCGCCTGAGCCTTGGACTGGGGTCTGTGGCACTTTTATTTTTATTTTTGGAAATTATTTGTCCAGAAGGGCTCTTTGTCTCAGTGCTCAGGCCATACCAATGATAGTTCTTGTATTATAACATTGAATCTAAATCAATTTACGTATTAAATGTAGGCACCTTTTTGCAGTTTGTATGAAAAGCTCCCATGTTTAATGTCTCACTGTATTGGTATGGTCTAAAACTCTCTACTGCCCCTGTCTACTCTGTATTTAACTTATAGCATCACTGCTTTTAAAATTATAGCCTTGTACTCTGTGTGACGATAATTTAAAGTGAGAATAATAGTGGTGTGACTACATCGCTCTGCTTTCTGGTGAATCTGTTAATTAAGGATGACTCTTCATACATTAACGTGCTGCTGGTTGCCTTAACTGATTACGCATCGTTTCGGCCTGTTCCCCGATGCTAGCGTACTGATGGCTGCAGGTTTTGGGCTTCTGTAGGCTTGGCATTTTCTAATTTTGGTGAATGAAATGTTGCTACTGCAGTAGGAAGTTTAAAATCCTGGAAAGATAATTTTTAATATTCTCACCTCAGTTGTTGTGCATATGGCAGATTAATAGATTGCCTTATTGCACAGGGCGTCTCCTGTTTTCTCATAAAAGCAACAATAACAAATATCAGAGTAATTAAACAAATATGGAGGGGTCCAATCTCAACTTCCAGTATTTTTGGTGGTTATATTGCTAAAATCTAACATTTGTCCTCATACCTGAGCTAAAGTTAAATTGACATGATTAAAACCTGTACTCAGTTTCTTCTGTGGTGGCAAACTCTTGACATTGACAGCTTGCAGTGTGGGGTTTCTTTATTTTATTTTTGTTGGGTTAATTACCTGTAATGCTGTGCTGCATTAAATGATTACCACTGTTTTTTTCTTTAATCTTTAAATTTCACCAGTGGTTGTTATTCCACTGAAACAGTGTTTACTGTGTGAAGAGCGTCCTTTTTTAACTGCTGGTTTTATGATGCTTTTTGTTTCATTTGCATTTAGTTTTGATTTTTTTTTTCTTTCTGTCTCTTTAGCAGGTAATTGCTGCCATGGAAACACAGCTATCCAATGGGCCCACTTGCAACAACACAAGCAACGGTCCTTCAGCTATCACAAACAACTGCTCTTCACCTGTAGAGTCAGGGAGCGTAGAGGACAGTAAAACTAACTTGATAGTCAACTATCTGCCTCAGAACATGACCCAGGAGGAACTGAAGAGTTTGTTTGGGAGCATCGGAGAAATTGAGTCCTGTAAACTAGTTCGAGACAAAATCACAGGTAACAACTGTTTGCATTGCTTACGCTGGTTAATGATTGCAGAACCACCTATGTGTGCATTATTATTTTGTTGTTTTTTTGCATTGGTGCATTTTTTCGATTTAGACTATTTAGATTTTCTTTTCAGGTTAATATAGATTTTGAACAAATGGTCGGCCTGTTTGTGCCGTAGGCTTTTGTGTTGCATGCACAGTGAGTTTTTCCCCTTCTTTTTAAAATAGACACCAACAAAGAAAGACCTTAATTCTGAAAATCATTGAGCATACATACTGTTTGATTATACAGTCGGCAAAAAGGGAACATTTGAGCAATATTAACATTCATTTTTGAATCCGGTGCTCAAAGGGTTGTTTTTTTGCGTTCCACTGACAGTTGTGTCATTTAAAAAAATTGCACAGTGTCATTAAAGATTTTCAACCTCGCTGTCATTCATCGAGGCCTGAAGTACAGTTAAAGTGTTCCTGTAACTGCTTTGATGTGTTGGTTTCTACTAGAGCCAGTAGGGAAATGGCATTTTCAGAAAACTCCCTGTGGGAACATCCTGTTCAGTGTACAGTATTTGGGTAGGTGGGCAATTTGCAAATGATTTCAGGTTTTTAATGGGAGGAATGCAGCTGGCAGAGACACAGTGACACGGTCTATGTGACATGAGCAGCTAGATAATGGTCGAGGCTGCAGGATTCTCACTACTAGCTGTTTGTGGTTAAGGTTATGGAGACCTTTCAGCCTGTCTCTCTGCCTGAGATGAAAATCCATTTGTTTTGTTTGCATTTTCTTCTGAATCAACAGTCAGCGGAGAGAGCGAGCAGAGCTTTTCCTTGAAATGATGCTTGAGGCTGAGAGAGGGGTGGCTGAGGGATGCAGTGACTTTAGATCCTGTGACTCTGACCTACATTAAATTAACATGTCAACTGTACACCCACCCACTTTGAAATATTCATGTTAATATTTCAGTTCCTGTGTATACCTGATCATTATTCACAGGTCTGTCTTTGCAGGGTTGCTACTATTCCCAAAAGTTACTGCTTCATTTTTAAAAATGCTGTTAAATCCTCAAACTATGTCGAGCTAAATTGTCTCTCGCTGCCTCCAACTACACCAGCTGCATTCTCTTATGCTTTCTCTAAAAAGCATTTCTGTTATAGCTGTATTTGTAGAGCTGATTCTTTGGACTGCCACAACAGATGTTTAAATCAGAGAGGTTATATTTCATTGGTGTAAACAAATGATAGCAAAGAGTAGACCACAAACCCAGGATGGTACTTGTGGGCATAGAAGACGGAGGGGGGGGGGGTCTTATTATTTATTTATTGAATTTAAACTATTTACATGCAGTGATGATGAAAAATTATTAGTCTTGCCTGGGATAAATGCCCTCGTGTAGCCATGCATAAAATAAATGTATTTAATAATGTGTGAAATGGGTTGCGTTGACTTGACAAGTGATCCCTGTTTAAAATCAGTGTACAGCACAGCCTACTTGGGTGATTGAACATAAACAACGTTTGATAGGTTGCATATTTAGGCGAGCTAGTGTGAACGCAACACTCAAACTAATTTTCCGAGCGAGGCACTAAATGAAACGTGTTGTTTGAAATCAGCCTGCCCCTGTGTGAAAACGATTTAAGTACTACGAGGTCCTGATTCATGCATGCCGCAGCTGAAATGTAGGCTTTGATTCAGGAAACGATAGAAGCGCTCTGTGGACGAGTTTTGTTTTGGGTGACAAGACATGAACCTGTATGTTGCCTCGTCTTTTCTTTTAGTATGGGTAATTTTCACTTCAAACAAGACGTAAATAGACGTTAGTCTTGATCCAGGTGCTTTGAGCTTGATGATTTGCGCTCTTAAATGTTGGTTTTATATCTTTTCCACTAGATTGTTTTGTGTGTGTGTGTGTGTGTGTGTGTGTGTGTGTGTGTGTGTGTGTAATATTTTGTACAAATAGACGTTCTGTGTCCATTAAGTACACTGAATCCTTGCATATAGTTTGAATTTTGACGTTAAAAGATAACAGAACTTGATTTCTCTGAACAGACTAAAGTGCCTCTTCCAAACTTTTGACATGCTTATTAGACTCTGTTCAAAGAAGTCTTGCCATTAGCTAATGCTGTGGTTTTTAAATATGGTCAGTTTACCTTTAAAACACTAATTAGCACAGCCTTTTCAGGTAGCTGTAATTAAACAATTAAAACCCTTGCTTGATCCAGCTAACTATAGACTGATCTCCAGCCTTGCTTCATTTTTAAACACGTAAAACAGCTGAGTGATCATCTGCAGAGCAATGATTTCGAGTCAGAGTGCAAAGCAGCACAGATGGATGATTGTCTGATGGTGTTCTAGTCTTTGTCCTCCTTCGACCTCAGTGTAATATTCAGTACAGTTCACAACATTTACTACAGAGATTTAAAAACATGTTATTAAAGGAAATGTGTTGCACCGGCTTGAGTTGTATTTATGGATTTAGGTTGCTGAGGGAGTTCAACACGGTACTGTGCCGGGACAGGACTTTTTTACATGTTTACCAATATAACCTGAAGTTAGGACTGCTCGATTATGGCAAAAATGATAATCACGATTATTTTCACTGAAATTGAGATCACGATTATTTGACGATATTTATTTAACCCTTTAAGACCTAAATGGTAAATGGCCTGTATTTATATAGCGCTTTACTAGTCCCTAAGGACCCCAAAGCGCTTTACATATCCAGTCATCCACCCATTCACACACACATTCACACACTGGTGATGGCAAGCTACATTGTAGCCACAGCCACCCTGGGGCGCACTGACAGAGGCGAGGCTGCCTGACACTGGCGCCACCGGGCCCTCTGACCACCACCAGTAGGCAACGGGTACTATAGAACCAAGTCCACCAGAGCTTATATTATTTTTTTTTACATGCTGTAGTGCCATTTGTGGGAGCATTTCAAGTTGCTATACATCAATACAACTGTTATAGCCCATATTTTAATAATATGTATGCATTAAGTCCATAGTAATTACATAAATTGCAAAAAAAGTGCAATAAACTACAAAAAAAATTGAAAATCGCTTTTGTTTTGTTTACATATATTTCTACTTGGAGAAATTTAAGAGGTTTATCCCTCAAAACTTTAAATACAATAAAGTTGCAAAAAATAGTTTACAACAACAGGAAATTTATTTTGAGTGTCTTCATAGTTTTATTTTGGAGATACAGCAATTTTTATATACTGCAGGAAAAACAAAAAACAATCCTATGATGCAAATTTGCAAAGAAAACAGCAGGTGCATCATTTCACTGTGGGAAGTGTTACGAACAGCTGATGGATCGGCAAAGCCTGTTTCTGGAATATTATGTTTTTGTTCCTGCAAGCGCTTTTTATGCAATTTTTGCAAAGCTTTATGTGGAAGGAAACCGTGACCGAGGACAAGCTGATGGCATCAGATGTAAGTACAACTCCTCCGGTTTCATATGCAAAACAAATTATTGCGCTAGCTTACATGGTTCCGGTTCTACAGGGATTTAAAAATAGTTACACAACACGGAGCTTACTGCTCTGACCGGCTTTAAAGGGTTAACAATGACTTTAAAAAAATAATATAAAATAGTGTGCAACACCACTGAAGTTTTTTTTTTTTTTTTTTTTTTACCTCTCTTTTCAACCAACAGCAGTCACTCTCCTCTCTAACTTCTGCTTAGCTTTCCGAGCTTCCCTCGGGTCCTCTTAATCAGCGGTCTCCAACCTTTTTTGCGCCACGGACCGGTTTATGCCCGACAATATTTTCACGGACCGGCCTTTAAGGTGTCGCGGATAAATGAGGGAGGGGCTAATAATCGGCTCAGTCATTTTTAATGATCGTTGAAAGCCCAGATCGTAATCGTGATTAAAATTCGATTAATTGAGCAGCCCTACCTGAAGTAAACACTACATGCATTTAACCATAGCATGTACAGGTGTATCTTGGAGAGATTTATTTTTCTTCTTCTATGGTGGGACTCGACTGAGATGGAAGCACGGTGACTCACTTGTGGTTCTCAGTTTTCCTCAAGTACAATGGGAGGCAGAGCCTGTATATGGAACCAGCTCCCATTTGGATTCAGGAGACACGCTCCCTCTCTCTGCTTTTAAGATTGGGCTTCAAACTTTCCTTTTTCATAAAACTTTCAGTTAAGGATGTTTCATTTGACCCTGAACCATTGCATCCATAGTTAAGCTGCTATAGGTTCAGGCTGCTGGGGGATTTCTCACGATGCACTCAGTGTTTCTCCTTCACCCGCCTCTCTTCACTCCCTCTGCGTTTACATGACACTACTTTGTCTTCCTTCTCCAGTGCTTGTTGTGCTCGTCTCTCTGTGCTGTGTGGTTCTCTCCTCTCCTCTCCTTTCCAATCTCCCTTAAACTGGTTTCTCCAGCTTTTTCACCCTACCATCATCAGGTTTTGGCTCATGGGGAACTTGTTAGGATTCTCACTCTTTAACATTGCAGGGTTTTTACCTTGAAACACAAAGTGTTTTGAGGCGACCGTTGTGATTGTCACTATGAATAAAACTGAGTGACAGTTGCAGCAGGCTCTTTAGTGAATCAGTGCTTAGATGAAGTCTGTTGCTGCAAACTCTAAAAGATCAGTGTGGCTATTTTGTAATTATATTTATTTTTGTTGAAGTAGAAATGCAGCCAGCTGGAGACGGTGAATTCTTGGCTCTCCAGCTGGCAGAAGATGCATGTCAAAGAGCATGCTTAAGGAAGGTAAATTATAGGTAACTGTGTGCATTTGCATAAACAGCCCTGCCTTAAGCAAATTAAAGCTCTGAAAAGGGCATTAATCCCCACTGTTGAGCTCTAGTTTCTATCAATGTACAAGTTAAATTTAATATAGAAGCTGCACTTTTGATTTGAAAATAAGCTTTTAAAGTAGTGCTTTTTACCCCTTTAAGGGAGCTTGAATTGGTGCTTAATAAAATACCCTTAATGTTATTCAGAACCTCGGTTGTTTCTCAGGAATGATTCTCGTTTTCAGCTCTGCATAAAACCGTATCCCCTCCAGACTCTGTTGCTTTTGTCTCTCCCTTGGCCCTTTGGCAATGGATTTAAGCCAGCCTACATCTGTGCGCTGCTGCTACATCAGATGTTGAGTAATCACCAGAGAGAGATGCATGCTTCCTCTTTGCTTTAAATGTTCACGCTTTGGCTGCTGCTGCAGAAAGCAGCTTAGTCTGTGTCATTTTCCTCCCACTATGGATAGCAGTAGGTCTGTACTGGAAGCTGGGTGCAGCTCTCTGAAAGTGCTTCTCAGCATGTCTCTGCTGCTCCTTTAATGACAGCTGAAAGCCAACAAGTTGTTTGTTAAAGGGCCTCTTGTCTTTACAGTGGATGCGATGGATGTTAGACACTCCATAGGAAGGTGTCACAAAAGCTTTGCATGCTCGTATAGAGCGTCTGTAGGGGAACATTGTACAGCAAGCATTTTGCCCTCAGGGCTCAAGTAGATGTTTCATTTCACCAGCTCATTTCAAAGACTTGGCATATTTCTCCTGGCGATAATGTTCCCTGACCTGGAGGTGAAATTAAGTTTATGAACTTGGTGAGTCACTGCTTGTTCTGCTGTGATCAAGCAGTGAGATGGATTAAAAGCCTGTTTAGGTGCAACACAGAAACCCAAAGATCAGGGACATTTATCAGTTGAAAATGCATTTATTATTAAATTGTTATGCTTGATTATATGACTAAATATCTTAATATCATAACAGTAATAATCCTATAACTAACCAGCAGTGGGATTTCAGTCTTTGAACCGTGCAGAGTAGTAAGGAATGGGTTCATACAGCTATTCACTGTAGCGATGCATCAACAAGGACAACTTACTGGTGCAAGAAAGCATCACCAGATAAATGCTGAGATAAATGTGTCCATTCTCATTACAAAATACTTGCATGAATGGGGACAGTCATTTAATATCTAAAATTTAAATTGACAGATTACTTTAAATTCCGCTTATCACCTGTGCAGTGGTGCACAGATGTGACGGTGTCTGTTACAGTATTGTGTACTAGACATGAATGTCTCAATGAGAGCTTTTTTGGGCGGTAGGAAAAAATGTATATATTTTTGGCAGTTTGAAGCATGGAGTGAGTTAATATATCACTGAAAGAATAGAAAGTCTAGTTTTACGTGCATTTAATTAGGGGCACCCGAGAGATGGAGAAAAGTCTATATTGAAGAGAAAAAATCTGCTACTGCAGGAAGAACTTCTGCCGCAATCATTGCTTTAATATAACTAATCAAAGTGCAGGTTAATGGTGTCATGAGCCTCACTGTCAGAGATTTAAATTATTTTTAATTTCCCAAAACTTTCCGATACTATTCAGCTTGTTTATATATGTGCTGCATTAATATGGTGAAACTGCTCGAGATGGTGAACTTGACCGGCAGTGAAATTGCAGAGAAACCCAGGATGTGGGTGGAGGAAATTGAATTGCCTCTGTGCACATAGTGAGTGGGTGTCAATCTATTGTACATTTTAGAGATAAACTGCAGCGGGAGGGGAAGACATTGAGCCTCGGCTACTTCGCTCTGTCGTAGAGGAGTTGGTGTGAAAGCAGAGCAATTGCTTGTCATTTTTAATTTAAAACCTGTTTGTCAAAGAGCGTGTTTAGTTTGTTTACAACCTGTGGTAAATTTCCTGAGATTTGTAGGAAATGGTTTGACCTCTGTGCTGTGCCAGATATGAGATTGTTTGGGGAGGGGGTAAAACCACATTTATGCTAATTCTGCTGATTCTAAAAAGACCTGTTTTTGCACACATTTGTCTTAAATTTCATGTCACATTAATTTTATTTATATTGTGATTGCAGGGCAGAGCCTAGGCTATGGATTTGTGAATTATGTGGACCCAAAGGATGCAGAAAAGGCCATCAATACCTTAAATGGCTTGAGACTTCAGACCAAAACCATCAAGGTAAGACATCATATGTTATCCTTTTTGACAGGTTTGAAAAAATAAATAAAAATGTCTTACCGGTTATGTCTGGCTCTGTAGGTTGGAGTCGAGACATAATGAGGCTGGAGCAGTGTGGGGTGTAAAGGGAGCCTATTGTTAATCTGGGCACAGGCGGCTTTGCTTGGGCCTCTAGTAGAGCAGAACTGTTTCTATGGTTGCATGTGCTGTAGCACTGCTGTATGTCTTTACAGGGAGGTGGCTGCCATTAGCATTCATCAGGCAATGTAGCACTCAATGTGCTGGTGGAGAAACTCATTTGCTTCATATAGTGCTGCAGGATTTGTGGATGGTGGAGTCAGATTATTAGATGTGATACTTTTTTTTTCTTTTTTTTGTGCTGGCCTTACGAGGAGCTAGCCTTCTCATATCAGGCAGAAAGCTATTAGAGAATTTCTGTGGGCAAAAACATATTTTGTAATAGAAAATTGATGTTTGAATAGCACCAAATATGTAAGCTGTACGCTTGATTATTTCTGTTTTTAACACTTCAATATTGTGCAGATGTGGCATGTCATGACAGCGGAAGATGTAGTGTTGTGAGCCATACCGCTTCAATTCCACAAATCGGAGCCCATCTTTCTCATGTCGCTGCCTGTCTCAGTTCATACCCCTGAAAGTAGAACATGGTAACATTGCCTTATGCATCACACATCCGAAACTCTCTAGCTGCCCTGTCAGAAGTGCAAATAAACCCAGTGAAGTGGGGGAATATACTTTGCAAATATTAGCATTAAATAAAGTGTGAAGGTTAGAGTATGGAGGAGGCTGGGCAGGGGGCTTTAGCTTTTACTGTTATCACTCTACTCTTCACCGGTGGTACACGGCAGATTTTGAGGTGTGGTCACTTGACCTTTATTTATTCCCATAAAATGATGGCAGAGGAATAAAGATGAGTGTGACGCTAGGGGGAACACACTCACACACTCTGTTCTTTCTTTGTCTGATTCTCTCAATTCTCTTCCACAAAACCATCCTCCAACACTTCTTATCACATCAGCTCTGAAAATTTCGGCTGCTTTGGTTCCTGCAGATTATCAGACAAATCTCGACATAACCGAAAATGAGATGGTGCATGGAGAAAAATGAATTTGACTGCTGAGGGGTGTAATGATGTATTGATCCACATGACCTGGTAGAGGATTGAGTCTACCTCTTTGCTATTACTTGTCTGGGTTTCTGGATGGATGTTTGTTTGCGCCCCGTATTTATTCTAGCCTGTTGCTGGAGATTTTTCTGATGTAATCTGAATTCAGAGGCAACAAAACCTCTAGAGTAGTTCAGATGAAGGTAAAGAGGCAGCCACGTTGCTGTGTAGAGCGATTTTTAACACTTTGGGGTTTTTTAAAATTTTGTTTTATTTTGAAAGATGAGCTTTCTTGATGGGCCTGACGTTTAAATTGTCAGGGAGTTGAGGGACAAAATGTGACAGGTTAAACTCTTTGTGGACAGGCTGGTTTGTCAGTGTCCAATTAATAATAATAAAAATGTTTTAGTGTTTAGGTTTGCACTGAGGAAGACAGCAGCAGAAACCGGCAATGCACCACCCTAATGTTGCTAAAACCCAGCTGCTAACACTTACATCCTTTATATTAACTAATATGTTACAAACACATCGAGTCACTGCAGTTTGTGTACACCACTTCTTTTTTTCCTTTTTCTTTTTTTTTTTGCAAAGCCCTGATTTCCTTTCACCTGCATTAATGGGGTCCCTCGGGTTAAGGATGGGAAAAGTTGAGCTCATTTTGGGACATTTTCAAACGTAGCCGACGGTCTGTATTGAATGTCTGGTTTGTGGTCTCACTGTGTTATCACGTGATGGTTAAAGTTGGAATACAGATGGTTTTACAAACACTGGCAGGCTTGATGTCTGCTGGCTATGATGTTAGGAGATGCCCTACACAGTAATGTAGTCTACAGAAGACGGTGTATTTAGTTTATCATGTGATGCAGTTCTGTGTGTGGCCTGCAAGTTCACTCACACGTGAGTTAGTTTATATTCTCTCCGCTATGACTCCGTTACAGCCTCTGTTCGGAGATAAGAATCAAAGGTGATGGATGGTCTAACCTGCTTGTGCGTAAACTGGCTGTAATATACTGAGGTCAACAACTGTTTCCACTTGTAGGTTTCCTATGCGCGTCCAAGCTCCGCCTCCATCAGAGATGCAAATTTATACGTCAGTGGCCTGCCAAAAACTATGACTCAGAAGGAACTGGAGCAGCTCTTCTCTCAGTACGGACGCATTATTACCTCACGCATTCTGGTGGACCAGGTGACTGGTGAGTACAGCATGACAGCTTCCCCTCGTCTTTGTTCCATCTTCACTCTGTCACGCCCATCCTCCCATTTCCCTCCTGACTGCCAGCAAAATGACACAACCAGGACTGAGAAATGCATCAGAGGTGTTGCTACGAGGTTCCCAAAAATGCAATTTTCCACCAGACATGCTCATAAATATGCATAGATGGAATATAAAATTGAGTATAAAGTAGCAAGACTCGATGCGTCATAATTTCTCCCTCCTGCCTGCACTTACTCCCTTTTCTCTTTCCATCCCCAAGGTGTACATGCGATACCTGTTTTATGGCAAGAAATGAAATGCATTTAGAGCAGTTATATTCTCCTTTCCTCAGCTGTCAAGCAGAAGCCTTATGAAACACTGATAAACAGAATCTTTCACTGGGACATTTCCCAGTGGTTCTGTCCCACTGCTGAAGCTTATTCCTTCTGGCGTGTGTTATGGGAATGGCTGTTTTCATAGTTTTCAAACATAAAACCACTTGTTCCTTGAGGATTCAATGGTCTTACCTTAGTATTAATAACCCAGCTCAGTCTTTCTGCAACCTGCAACTTTTTTATGTATAGAAATAACAGAAATGTGTTAATGAGCTAAAAATGTAAAAGTAGCAAAATGTGCAGCAAAAACTTCTTACACAAATGACATGGGAGGCTGGCCTGATTGACCAATACTGGCAAAGACTGCGCTCATTGGCAGGCAGCAGTCACATATGTGACCGAGGGGAATGACATGCACTGGTGTCCCAACAGGGCATTAAGAGGGTAAATAAGTCGAAGCAGCAAGTCAAGAGTGATGCAGCCCACTTAAAAGCCATTAAATCACATGGAGCCCACCTCAACTTAAATCCTCTCAAATCAATGTACAGGAGAAAGTGTTATTAAACCAATTAAATGTGCTGTCGCCTATAAATTGCTAATCAACCATATGTAAGATTAAGGCTGGGAATCACTGAGTTAAACGAATAACTAAATATGAATAATTAGCTTGTGTCTCTAGAGTGTGTCAAAGACCAAGTACCTGCGTCATCAGTTTTTCTACATCTGTGCTAACATAATGTAGCTTTTTCCTAATGTTCAGCTGCTAATAACAGGCAGTAAAATGTCACTTTACAGAGAAATTACAGCTGTTAAACTGCTACCAGCCTAGTTATATATAAAGTTTACTTCATAGATGTCCATAAATACATGTCACTGCTGATGTATGTCCTCCTCCTGTGTGTGTATGTTGTGTTATTTAATGAATTTCCAGACGTGGAACGCACTTCACTGTTAATACATACAAATATAAAAAAGCACATGTTTGTGGTCACGCATGCTGTAAGGTCATGCTTTTAAAACTGGAGTAAGAAATTACTTTACAGTGTAGTGACAGACCTTGAAAGCAGTTCACTGTACTACTGGGTAAAATGGTAAAGTCATATTGGAGGGGAATAAAAAGGCATATTGGCATTAAACGAGTCTACTTAAAAGGCTGATCATTAGGTCATGTTTTGACAGTCGGGTGAAGCTCAGTATGACTAATCTGGAGTTACTGGGCTCTCTCAGGTGTTTCCAGAGGAGTTGGCTTCATTCGTTTTGACCGGCGAGTTGAGGCTGAGGAGGCCATCAAGGGTCTGAACTGTCAGAAGCCGCCTGGTGCCACCGAACCCATTACAGTCAAGTTTGCAAACAACCCGAGCCAAAAGACCAGCCAGGCGCTGCTGTCCCAGCTCTATCAGTCACCCAATCGAAGGTACCCAGGACCCCTCGCACAGCAGGCACAACGCTTCAGGTAAAAGGGGCACACCAAAAAAGTATAATGCTGCTAGTGAAGCTGATTTTGTTGACCCTCTGAGGTTTTTGGATATTAGCATTTAAATTGTCTCACTGGCAGTATCGTGAAAATATTCTGTGTCGGAGCTCGTCGGTACTCTGGGCAGAATATATCATCCCCATTATTACATTCTTGACTTTGCGGCATGTTGCAGACGTAGGCCTACCACACAATCGGGTTTAAACAGATGTTTGGCAAATGTGGAAATGAGATGAGCAATGAATGAACAAATTGTGCAAGTTAGTCCAAAAAATGTGTTAATTTTCAGTGTGCTGATTGATGTCAGTGGTTGTTAAAGCTGCCACCCTGTCAGCCTAATTGACCCTTTTTCTGTATGAACTGCAAGTCTCCTGTTGGCTGTGTTGTGAAGGATGACTGGGAAAATTTAAGTGGAACAGCAGACTTTAATCGTGGTATCAGACCCATTACTCATCTTTGTCATCCTGTCAAAACTCATCAGCTTCCTGAAAAGTTTCTTTCTTATAAAATTAATTTGTCTGTTGGTGTTTTGCTTTTTTTAAGGTTGGACAATCTGCTGAACATGGCCTACGGAGTCAAAAGGTAAATTGACTTTCTGTTTTAGATTCTGTAGTCTGCCTTAATTGATCCTTGAGGGAAATTCCGAGCTAACGTGAGGGAGCTGATGGGATACATTTTGTTGTTTATTTCCTATGAGCTCTATGGCAGCATTGTGTAGGTAGTTAACACTGCATAAAGTGGCACTGATTCAATATGAGACTGCTGCTCAAAGCAAATGCTTTTCTGTGCATCCACAACAAATATACACACAATTCAGTTGGTGTGGGTGAATCAGGCTGTTTGTCTTCACAGTAAGTCATGATGTAAATATTGAACAGCTGCTGCAGATGCCTAAAGGCAGACCTGTGTATGCTGAGAGCATAGGCTGGAGGGGCAGGGAGACCAGCGGAGGATGTCAAAAACTACCTGCTAAATTTATCTGATTTAAGTCGCTCTTACTGCCTGATGTGGCATCGTTTCTGGTTTGGTTTACAATTTCTAAAGCATAAATAACATGACTGCGTTGTCTGTAGGTTGCTAACCGGGTCGATATCCTTTAATCTAATTGAGTATTTAGTGCGTTAATACTAAAGCGCAGCATGTGGTCTGCTCAGCTGCCATGTTGGAGAATCTGAAGTGCAGTTTGTGGCAAAATGTGGTGACTCTTTATGGTTTGAACAAAGCAGAGTCTCTGTATCTTTGGGGACACGGAGGTGACTGCTTTAGTGGCCATGCTCAGTGTTTAACATAAACGGGTTTAGGTATTTGTCCTTTAAACGTGTTCTCTGAAATAAGGAAACTGTATAAAATCAGCTGCTGGTGATGCAGTGGAGCGCTTTAATCTAGAGCTAATGTCACAACATGTGATAGATTAAAGCACTGTCTACGCCGCTTGTCTACATAACAAAGGGCAGACTCTTACAATCTTACTCGCTATTGCACAAAATTGCACGTTTGTATTGAGCTTTGCACTCTTACCTTGATCTATTATGGACAGCCCTGTCCTGTTTTAAACTTCGTTGCGTCAGACGTCTTTCAGGATTCGCCGGGATACCAGTTTGTCTCAGTTCAGTTTTATAAGAATGTCTTCCTCGTGTGTGATTGAAGTCCAGTTCCCTGAAAGCTCAAAGAGCCGTCACCAGCAGCAATAGACGTGCGATTTCTCCTCTGCCGTGCTCGTTGGCTGACGTCTTGGTTGCCAAATTTCTCCGTGGGTCCTTGATGCTGGGAGCACACCTGTCATAGTGGATGTTCCCTGAGAGGCCAAGTGGAGCAGCTAATCTTGTGTGACACCTGCTGCAATAATTCATAGGCTTTTCATGCACTTTGAATTTTGTTTCTTAAATCTGCAAAAGCACACTTACCAAAGGCCAGAGCCTTTCTGTGCCTCGTTATTATGCTCTTGGCAACTGCCAACTGATTTGGAGGAAATAATTTCCTTTGCAGTTGTGAAGCTACAAACTAAATGTGTGGGGAGTAGCTCGAGGACTGAATCTGTGCATTTATTCTGAGGGTTGCTGCTCAGGTGACTTGCTGCAGAAGATGAAGGAAGTGTGTTTTGTGAAAAATCTGATTATGTAATTCCTGAAATGAAAGAATGGCACTAGCACCATATGGCCATAGAAGCATCCATGGCTCACGATGTGTGGGTAGAGCTGATCCCTGCAGAGACTTGTCACACTCTGTTAGGCTTGTTGGTACGATCTCCTGTCTTATAAAATGGCCCGTTTTGTGCTCATTTTGGCTCTTGCCTTGAACCATGTTACTTTTTGTGTTTTAACAGCAGGTTCTCCCCGATGGCCATTGACGGGGTGACCAGCTTGGCTGGCATCAACATCCCGGGGCACGCGGGCACTGGCTGGTGCATCTTCGTCTACAACCTGGCTCCGGACGCAGATGAAAGCATCCTTTGGCAGATGTTCGGGCCGTTTGGTGCTGTCACAAACGTCAAGGTTATCCGCGACTTTAACACAAACAAGTGCAAAGGATTTGGTTTTGTCACCATGACGAATTACGACGAGGCAGCTGTGGCCATCGCCAGCTTGAATGGATACCGCCTTGGGGACAGAGTTCTGCAAGTGTCATTCAAAACCAACAAAACACACAAAGCCTGAAACTCAGATTGTTTCTAGAAAACTCACCAGAAAATGGAAACAGAAAATGGAAGCGTATTGACCGTAACTTTCTACATTAGTAACAAGAGCTTTGTAAATCAGTGTTGCGAAGAAAAACGATATTTAGCGTCCAACAATGTGATCTCTTTTTTTTCCTTCTCTTTTTTCCCATTGCTACACTTTGAATCTTCTCTATACTTTAAAACAGAAAAATACCTGCAGGTCTTGATGCCTGTCATGTTGACTTCTCTTGCTGTCTTTACAGATGGACCATCTAAAATGTTACTCTAGGTTTTGTCATTTTGTTGCACATCTGCTTTGAAACAGTAAGTCTTGTAAGGTTATGTGTAGTGATTTTTCTTTGTACTTCTGTGTCCTGATTTGCCACACGTGCGTTTATGCCTTCGGTGGTTAGCAAGTACTTGCGTTGAACTATTTGCGGTTCTGTTAATTTTGTAAGTATTCTGTTTCCTGTAATATCAGTTGGTTATTGGTTGGCTGCATAATGTTGCTTATTGTACAATTAACAGATAAAAAGACAAAAAAAAAGATTCTTAAAGCAGTACCTTGCCAAAGAGCTAAGAACCTCTTTGATGTGGGTTTAAAAGCATCTATTTTTATAAAAAGAAAAATTTGGAGAAACTTTTTACTGGACCTGGAACAAAATATTTTGACTTGGATACTTTGAGAAATATCTTCATATGACACCTTGTGAGCTTTTGAACTTTACAAGAAAGTTTGCAGTGGTTGAAATTTCTGGAGAGATTTATGATGTAAAAGATACCTTTTGAGATCTTTGTATTACCTTTAGATTATAGAATCAGTGGCAGTGCTGGTTTCATTTGTAAAATCATCTGTGGGTCCCCCCCCCCCCCCCCCCCCCCCTCCCCTCGGTCGTCTGGTCGTTACGGCTAGCGACTCGCTTTCCGGTCTGATTTGGAAACGGACAAAACTTCAAAGGTTGATCTGCAAAAAGTGCATGAAAAATTAAAAACATGGAGATATCATAAAGGTAAATGGGGGATTTAAAAAAAGGGAAAAAAGAAAAATCAGTTCTTCCTCTAAGATTCCCTTCAGATGGAGCTCATGGTGTTTTGTGGTGTATCTACAATATCATTAGACTGATTTTTGTCTTAATATCAACCAATGAGGGTTTTTACATACTTTGTATGAAAGATTGAAGACAAGCCAGTGAAGGCAGCAGCATCAAAAAACAACTAGCGTGACAAATAGAAGGGTTCCTCCTGAGCTTTGAGCTGTGTAAATAAGTCCTTTTTTATGTTGAGTACTTGGCAGACTTTGGTTTTTGTTTGGACTTCATTGAAAAGTGTTATTATATACAACTTTCTTTTCAGGACTGTGTAAGGTCTTTTTTTTGTTTTTGGGTCTTTATTTTCAGTTTCTCTTCAGTTGAAATACTTGAGTTGTCGTCCTATGGACTAGCATTAGTGCATCAGATTTGTTGGTTGTTAGGTCTGTAGATAGTCTTGCTTCGTTAAAAAAAAAAAAGGTATTAAGAAACTATAGACATTTGTTTTGGTTTTTTTTTATATATAAACATTATAGATATATATTTATGTGGTAAAGAATGGATATAAACCACAGTTTTGAACTATTTGATTACTTTTTTCATACTCATATCTCTATATATAAATATATACGTAATGCATATAACCTGTCTTTAAAATCGTAAAAAGGTGTATATTGCTTTATTCACTTTGGGGAAGGGCGGTGAAGCAGTTCCATTAACAATAGCAAAGTTGGTTGCAGAAGTTTGTCAACATCTAGCTCATCTCAAACACATGAATGGAGGCTGGTTGAGCCTTAGATGCACTGAATACTGCACCTGCATCCTGCTTGGTATTTCAACCGATTATTAGTCATGCTTTCCCTTAAACGAGCAGTGTGCTATGCATTATATAATTATCTTTGCAACTGCTTTTTCTTGTTTATCTATTCCTTCTTTGTGTTACTTGTACAAGTTAAACTTTAAGTCTAGATGAGTTGTGATACTTGCTGCTGTAGGGAAGAGACAACATTTGTCATGCCTGACCTGCCACTGCTGAGAATAAGTTTTGTTTTTCCTTTATGTAACCGCTTGATGTTTTTTTTTTTTTTTTTTTTTGTTTTGTTTTTTTCTCTATTTTATTTTTTTCCTTTTATTTTTTATTTATTTATTTATTTTTGGTCTTGGGAAACTGTGCTGCAGGTCTGGCATGAGGAAATGTTTCCTCCCATCCCTCTTTTCTCAATTCTTAATATGAGAGTGATTATTTATTTGAAGTTGTATAGTCTGACTTGGTTCACAGCATTTTTGGAATAGAATCTTTTTGTTAAGTATTTAAAAGGATGTACATGTTCTTTACTTTGTGTTTGGATACTTTTGGATTTATTTTTTTTTCCATGTTCAGTACATCAATAAATAAGTTGAAGGGCAATGAAGCTTTGTGATTGGATCATTCCTGTTTCCTGTCTGACAGGAAACTGAGTTTTATTAACTACATGCCGAAATGTTTAGTTTTAAACTGTTGTGCTTTAAGCTGGAAACGACCCCCCATTAACTAGCCAGTCTAATTGCTTTGCTTTTCACTTGACAGTTGCTCAAATGTTTCAGTACTTAGGCTTCCTTAAAAAAAGCAATATGCAGTTTTTAACTTTGTTTAAATGATATGATGCACTTCCCTGCTGATGGGCAGATTTCCGGGCTTTTAATGCTCTCTGCTTCTGTAGTAATTCTCTCCACGTACACGAGAAAGCCAAATAGATTTGCAGAATGTTTAAATGCCCGGTGACACAAACTTTACTGGCAGTGAAATGGTAGGGTTCATCTTTTCTAAATTAAATTGGACAGGATTTATTTTGGAATGAAGTAGCCTTAAAGTGGACCTGTTATTAACGGCTCAGTCTTCCCTATTTAGTACTCGTCCTTGGTGCAGCGCCTCAGTTCATCCACCGTCTCAAACAAGCTCGACTGGTACAAAGGGCTGTGCCACGAAAATGTCCAGCAGCAGCCTGAACTGCTCATGCAAGCCCGGATGGATCCATGCTTTCATGTTCAAGTCTGACCCCGACTCGCGCATTTACAATCTTCTATCATCCAACTGTATAAGCTTGTGTGAGTTGTAGCCCCAGTTTCCTGTTCTGGGATGACAGTGTCCTGCTACTGTAGTAATCTGCTCCAAGATTCAACATGTTCATTCACAGATGCTCTTCTGCAGAACTTGGTTGTAACGAGCAGTTATTCGATGTAGTTGCCCTCCTATTAGTGCAAAGCAGTCTTGCTGTTTTCTTCTGGTCTCCACTACAATATTTTCCTTTTTGGACATTTCTCTAAACCTTAGATGGCGGTGTTGGGAAACCAGTAGAGCAGTTTCTGAAATATCCAGACCAACCTGTCTGGCATCAAACTTTAGCAGGCTGTGTTAACGTGTGCATTTTAAAGCAATTGAAAGTGAACCTAATAAAGTGGCCACCTTTTACTGAAACCTTACGATCATGAGACGACACTTTTAACCCACCCAACTGCTTCACTTTGGAAATTTTGGGGTGTGAGGAGGGGTTGCCACTGTAGCTGTACCTTCTTAGCTTTTCACTGCACTGTAGTACTGAGGTTGGAGTAGTTTAGATACAATATTTGAAAGTGCTGAACTTCAAATGTGTTTAAAAAAAAAAAAAATGCTAATCTATTTTCAGGTTTCTTCTGCAGGAGGTTGAGGTATAATTGGGGCACAGTTCAGGTGCTGACTTGAATGTTCCAACACAAAGAGCAGCGCAAGGCTTGAAGGAAGAAGCCTGGTCTAGAGTATTGATTTCTTTTTCTTTCTCCCCTTCCTTTTTATTTTTTATCTCATGCTCCACTTGAGGCTGACGGTCGCTGATGAAATGGCCTGCTTTGAAGTACGCTTCCCTACAGAGCAGCCACCTCACACTGCCCGACTGTCATTTTAGGGGCACTGCAAGGACGTAGATGGGAGCTGCTTTATAAGCCAGTTGCTTTTTTTTTTCTTCTCTCTTCCCCCTTTTGTAAAGAAAGCATTTCTGAAGTATCCACTGTTTTTTGGGGGGAGTGGGGTTTCAGCACACTGCTCAGTTTAATGAAAACAATATTTATGGCATGCTCAATCATGTAGTCATTCTAGCTCTCTGTTTGGCTCCAGCAGATAAGAAGGCTGCTCTTTGAGCTCCTTATAAAGCTTCCCCTCCGATATTTACGGTTCCATTAGCCTGCGTGCGCGAGCAGAAATGTCTTTCCCTGAAAGGAGTCGTGTGTTTTGTTTTTTTGTTGTTTTTTTTTAAAAGCAGTGTCAATATTAAGATTTCATGACACTTCTCTGGTTTGTGGATCTTTGCTGGAAACGGATGATGTGTGAGGGAGCTTTGGCTGAGCGACGGCGTGCTTGGTTTTTATCTGACATGTTAGCGGCTCTTCTCGCAGCTGAAACTGGTCTTATCGTGGCACTACAAATGATTTTGAACTGTGTGCAGTGATTACATGCTGCTAGTGAAAACAGGATTAGGCTTCAGCAGTTAACGGGCGTCACAGACGAGTTGGTGTGAGTTTATAGCACGTTGTGCTTTTAGTTGTTTGACATAAAGTAATGCATTTTCAGTGGGTTTCCTCCAGCTGTGCACTGAATCAGCAGTGTTTTGGCAGGTGCAGAAAATTGCATCGACTTCTCTTTGAATGCTCATTCAAAGATTTCATTCAGATCGCAAGATGAAGCACAAAGGACTAAAAATTAGCTTTTTGACTTTGACGGGGATTATTATTCATTATTATTATTCATGGACTTTCATTAGATGTACTTCCATAGGCCAGCCTGAATAAAGTGCAGTGAAAGAATTTCACTAAGTCCTACTTTATTACAGAAAAACAAAATGTACAAACTGGACCAGCGTGCAGGGTTTTGTTTACCGAAGCATTTCAAAAAACAAAAGCTGTAGTTTGTTGGAGCACGGCGATGTCTCAGTTGTTTTTATAGATCTGTAGTATTTGAACGCAATTTGGACCTCACGGATATTTTTATGAACCTTGTGATGCGTTCTTCCAATCAGCTTTGGAAGAACATTGCAAATGAAGGTAATGCATTTGAACACAACTGCAAGAATGATTTGATATTTTTAATATCATTTATTAAAAATAATAGTATTGGGTTAAATATTCCATGTAGGAGCCACATTTGAGCTGAAATAACCTTTTGTAGCCGTTTTGTCTCAATTCTTCAATTCTCCATGTAAATTAAATTCAAAAAGATTCCAGAGTTGTGATTTTAAAGTTTTCTGCATCCATATGTAATCAAATCAAATCTGGGCTTTGATTGGCCCACTCCATATAACTATTTCCTCTTTCTGAGCCAATCTTTGGTGCTTGGCATCATTATCCCACTAAAAGCTTCCACTTCAGGTTCAATTGAACTTTGCGGCAGGTGGCTTGATCATCAAGCGTCTGATGACATGCAGATGTTAGTCAGTGGATACTAGTCTCTGTGGCTGTCACACACACTCTTTGTACAGCTTTATCTTTGATTTGTCTGTTCAGGGACAAATATTCCAAGATCCCCGGTCTTTGTACGTTCATAATTTTTGGAATGCAAAGTTGTTCCACTGGTATGAATCCCATTCCAGTTAAATTTCTCTGATTGTAGATGCATGCATCGAGATTACCTGCAGATGCTGTAAGGCTATTTTGTTATTATTTTATTTATTGGAGACAATTTTTATCTTTAAAGTCATTAGCAGTGATTTTCCTTACATTGGAAACATTTATTTCAAATAATTTCAGGTTTTCTCTAAATCGTGGCTCTTTTAGCTCCTGGCAAACTGATACCACACAGTTGAGCTGCAAAGAGAACAGCACAGCCTCCAAGGTTTAAATAACACAATACTCATTTTATAGATTTAAAGGTGTGATAAATGTAGGAGTGTATTTAATTCTCTTATCAGCTTTTCAAAATTTAGGGCTCTGAATATTGCTGCATGATGTCAGTTCTGTCTTCTTCAAGAATATTGTAATAGTATTTCATTAAGGTTCAAATATTTGACACTTGATCAGACAGCTGAATCTGTAATTATTGGATAAAGTTTCTATTTTTCCAAATGAATTAAGCCTTTCCCTCACAAAAAACCCAAACTGCAGCAGTGCCCTGTGGGATGCCCAGGGTTAGCCCATCATCAGGGGTAATTAGCCTAAGGAGAAATGTGCTTGATGCTGTGTGTGCCTGGTCTTTGCTTTCTAGGGTATAAAAAAACCCCTTTATCCTCTTTACCCTTGATGTCCAGCTCTAATGTGGTGCAGCTTTGACCTGCAGTCCCACAAGTCTAGTGCATAAAGAGTAGAGCTCCAGCGATGTGTCCCCTATACTTCAGCCTACATTTCAGATGGTGTTGATGAAGAAAATAGTCACACACATGCTCTCTCTCAGCGTCTCGACACCTGGTTACTGCTCGTACCCTTGCAACTGCTCACCTTGGACTTGTGAAGCCTAGCCTGGTATGTAATGAAACGAGAGAAGTAAAACTCTGCTTTTGGGTTTTGGCCAGAGCTGCTGCTGATGTCAGCAAGCTGCACATAAACACATTTGCATGTGGTCTGTCTGCCCGTCTGATTTATGGCTCACCAGGTTTTTAGTTGTGCTCATTTATAAGTTGCTTTTTCACACATGCTTTTCTCCCTTGGTTTTATGGTGGGAGTTACTTTTTCATACAGATAAATTTGGAAAATTGGAAGTTAAAACCAGCGTTGGTCAAGTTACTTGAAAAAAGTAATCAGTAACTAATTACTGATTACTTCCCCCAAAAGGTAATCCTGTTACTTTACGGATTACTTATTTTCAAAAGTAATTAATTGGCCATTCTTGTATTTTGCTCGTTTGTGTTGTTGTGTTTGCACATCTCTGTTGCTTGTGGGGCTCGCACACAAGAATTTCACTCGCATGTGCTGTGCCAGTGTGCCTGCACATGTGATGTGACAATAAAAAGTGATTTGATTTGATTTGATTAATTAGTTACTTTTTAAAAACACGATTTACAACCTGAAGAGGTGATAAAGTGATAGATCTTTCAGCCCAATTCGACTTTTTCTGCATAATCCATCATACAAAATGTAATCAAATGGAAAAGTCTCTTTTTAAAACTTGTTTTATTAGTTTTAATCTTTTAACTTTATGCATCAAGCAAAAATTTAATTATATGCAACATTCTCTGACTGGAATAAATTAGTTTAACATTTAAACCTATTTTCTGCACATTCCAGCACATAAAATAAAATTTACACTGTCTTTCAAATAGATGCAAGTAAAACACAGCAGAAAATAAATAAAGTCAAAGACTCAGCGGTCCTGTTGCTCTATTTTCACCTGTAAAGCAGGACTGCGGTAGGCGGAGGTTTACCCTGGTGCAGGTGTGCCGCGGTCAGTTGAAGAATCCGCGAGTTTCTCTGTGAGTTTCCCATTACGTCGTTGCGCACTCAGTGCTTACTTGGAAGTTTAGGGGTTTTTTCGCTGTAAAAATAAGTTTTCTTCCCACGCACGATGGACGCTAATGTTTTTGTCACTTTTTATGGAATCAAACTCAAAGTAAGGTCAGTATTTCCACGCTTTAAACGCTGCACGCTCATACTCTCTCCTGCACTCGATATATGATCCACTGTTGATCTGCACACAGCTGTTGTCACGAACGTCGCACTCGCTTACCTCACTGTCATGAGACATTCTCGCAAAAAAAATCACGGTTTTAGTAACGCAGCGTTCCTACGGGAAAGTAACGGTAATCTACCGTTTTTGCGATAGTAATCCCTTACTTTACTCGTTACCTGGAAAAAGTAATCGGTAATCGTTACAAGTAACGCGTTACTGCCCATCTCTGGTTATAAGTGACAAAATATTCTGGATAACTGCAAAATCATTGCAGTAACTAATAAAATTTGAAAGCTTAATAATCTCTGGACATGTAAAATTGAGATGCTGTCCAGTTAAGAGGAGAAGAGAAGCAATCAAAACTATTCTGGTTCTGATTATCGAAAACCAACCGGTTGCCTTCAGTTGCAAATGTTTAGTTCCACTCTCTCTTTGGGGCTCCAATCACGCAGGCCTATGTGATCCCCTGGCAAGCGCAGGTTGCTGGGGGAAAGTGTATTCCCTGACTAGATGGCGAGTGGTTTCTGAAGGTTGCTGGTAGACGCTACTGTAGCTGAAGAGAGGTGCATGATGCTAGCAGATTGCCACAGTCAACTGTAGTTTGCATAGAAGATGCTGACTTGTCCACAAACTCACAGCTACACTGCGCAGAGGTGAAACTGAAAAGTGTCACGCAAACCATAAATGGAGACTCTTTGCTTTCAAAGAATAAGTTATGCCTGTTTAAATATGTTCTCTGCAGCAGTGAGGCAGAATATAAACTTTGAAGACAGTCCCCAGTTCTGGTCTGTGCCACTCTTTGAAATTTTCTCTTGACTGTTGGGTCAGCAAGTGTTTGCAGACAGGTTGGCAATCTTTTAGTGACCACAGCGATCATAAGGTGGTTTTAGTGCACCATCCTCTTTGCAAGCAGCTAGCAGCTGCGGACTTCCTGACGAACTACTCGTCTACCAGTTAGGGACACATTTTTCCCCAGTGGCTGGTGGTTGCCCCGCACCCCCGCCTAAGGATCTCTATGCCTGTGAATGACGCCTTACTTTTAAACCAGTTCGATTTATTGTAGTCTCTCAACATCATGTCACCACAGCAAATCATCTTATACTTTTAACACATGGTCTCTGCTGTATTTAAATGAGGAAAGGGAGCAAAAGGCAATGCATCAATGTATCCTAAATCACCTGTTTTTGTGAGAGGCCACAAATAATTTGCTGCCAATCCTGGTAGTTGGAAGCAAATCATTTGTCGGCATCTGATTCAGGTCCTGGCAACCACTGATCTTGTTGTGCCATCCTTGACATTACACACGCACAAACCTCACTGCTCGACCCTCCCGGCTAAAAAGAATTTCTCATCCGTCTCATTTCCTCCGATCCACTTGTTCCCTCAATTTTTTATTTTTTATTAATTTTTTTGTCATCGTCTTTCTTCCGTGGATGAAATGCTCTTGAACATGTTAACTGAAAAGGCCTTTAATCTGATTGGGGTGGAGTGGTTGAATAGTGGTGCTTTATGTGGCTTGTATATGATCCTTAATGGCCCCGTGTCACAGATAATTACGAGTACCTTCTCTGCGTGTGAGGTTCCTCCATTAAGCACTTCCTGAAATATTCTTGTTAACAAATGGTTAGGAAGGGTTAGGCATGTTGCAGCTGCCTGTTTAAGAGGATAAGTGGTGATCAGCGGTGCTTGTTTGATTGTGCACAAATTCAAATGAGTCAACTGCAAAGTTGAAAACAGTGAAATGGAGTTGGAGTAGCATTTTTGTCTGGCTTGAAATTAATTAAATGTTGAAGGTCAGAGGAAATAAGACCCTTTTTTCCAGTACACTACACTCAGAAATGCCCCATTCTAGCTGCCACAAACTGTAATGCAGTGTGGTTTTCATTGTATAATATACAGTGTTGGATATTTCTTTTTCATCATATTTCCATTTGTCAGACTTCAAAGGCATTTGACTCAGTATAGGATCTTGTTCTGCTGTCTCCATATTTCTTGCAGTCCACGGTCAAACATGTTCAGTGATTGGATTTAAGTTCTTACATCACAAATGGTTGGAGCTTGGCTTCCCTGCAGCCTCGTCAGATCAGCAGCGACTTCCATCAAGAAGACATCATCTATCTTCCATAACGACTCGTAACAGGGCTCCATGTTATTCTCCCTATGAGTCCTTGGCACCTCTGTTCCATAATGAGGCAGCAAAGAAAGGGGGTGCAGATTAGAATAACAGCCTTAACTAATCCATAAGAGGCCGATGAGGCGCCACGTTTGGGGAAACCGTGTCATTTCTCATTTCGCAGCGCCGTGGTAAAATCTCTTCTCTCTCTCTCTCAACCCCCACGCAAAACAAGCCCCAAGAATAGCGACTGTGGCAAGCCGCCGCCGCAAGAACGGCAATCGACAAGCCATAGCTTCTTCTCCTGTCTGCCTTTTCTTTCTTTCTCAGCTCTCGCCAATAGTCTGAGGAGAACACAGAGGAAATCCATGCCTCTCACTGTTGACTCTGGAAATCAAAGATGAGTTTCAGCTCGAAAGGAACTGTGGACTCCAACCCCTCTGTCAGGGACGGAGGCTGTTCTGTCGCTGCTTGGTATTGACGAGTGGTTTTCTACAGTGATGGAAAAAAGGGGTTTGTTACTCATATGCTACAGTTACGGTGGTGGATATTAAATGTCGCCAAAGCTTCAAATGATGTTGGTGTATGTAAAAGTCATGCTTGTGAGTCAAAAGCTTAATCTGCCATAAATGTTTGGTTTCTAACATTTTATTTTCTACTCGAGTCTCTGTATGAGCCCTGCGACAGACTGGCGACCTGTCCAGGAAGTACCCTGCTTGTCGCCCATACACCTATCTACAAGACAGAAGCTCCGACTTCCTGTTATTTAAATGTTACATTAGGGCTGGGAGATATGGCCTAAAATCCATATCACGGTATAGTTTGAAGCATGTGCGGTAACGATATATATCGCAATATATTCTTTTCTTCTGTGTAACGTATTTTACACACTATAAGGTACTCTTAAAATCCTTTAATTTTCTCAAAAATCGACAGTGTGCCTTATGTATGAATTCTGGTTGTGCTTACTGACCTCAAACCGATTTTATGTAGTACACGGCGCACAGAAATCTGTCAAATAATGATTTTGTATGACTTTGGTAAGCTATGAACGCGCACCGCTGGAGCATTGCAGCTGCTGTACTCAGGAGCCTTGCGGAGTAATATGGGTCCAAAACGCCGTCTGCGTCAGGTCCCAAAGTCAAACAAACACTGCGGCATCACTGAGAGTTAAAAACTATTTAAATTCTTTCATCTTTAATAAAATGATCAGCGTTGCTGCTTTACCAGGTGTAACAATTAAGTTTAACATCCAGGCATCCATGAAAACAGAATTTATTAAATTCATCGGAGTTAGAAGTTAGCAGGAAGTTAGCTCGCTAGCTTCCACCTAAACATGATATAGCATGTTCTGACTGAGAGATTTCTGAAAAAATTAAAACGTACAGCTCTGCTATCACTTCCAACATAAATGAAGACAGAAAACTAAACAGCAGTGACGTTTGTAGGGTTACTGAAGTTGGACTAGCAGGTATATAATGATGTACTAGGTGATTGCTAGCAAAACGGCTACATTAGCATAACATCAGCATAGTGAAGCTGAAGGATGAACGCTAACCTTTTTCCACTGGATAAAAGTTAACGTGAGGGTTTCTGGTGGTTAGGGACAAATGCAATTGCATGGAAGGATGCTATAAACGGACCAAACTTCAGTCAGGAGAACAACTGAGATAATCCATCCACAATACGAGGTTAGTCATTCATATACTGCAACAACATGGGAATAGAGCAGCTGTGAGAGAATTCAGCATTAATAAATCAATGGTTCGGAAGTGGGGGAAGCGCCGTTTTTGGCTTTCCCCATATTCCAAAAGTGTTTCGTCTCGTAGCCATTATTGTTGCCCGGCATTATTTGCAGATGATACTGTCGGCAGCCGCTGCAATGCTTTCAACCAAAACAGGCGCCGCTTGATGACAACATCAACATGCGCTATCGCGGTATAGTCAAAAGCTCTACCGTTGGCCAGATTTATATAGTTTCTACCGTATACCGTTTATACCGCCCGCCCCTATGTTACATTAAAGTAAAAATAGCACAACAACCTTGCAACTACGAAAAACAGGCAGTTGGCTGGTGATTGCAATGAATTTTGTTTGCAAGTCAACCTGTCTCCAGTTGCAACCTGACTCCAATTGCTCTCAGACTGATTGGTGAGGGGTTTGCAAATAATTGTGGACTTATTTATAAACACAATTTACCAACGAGTTGCAATCAATAGTATGCCCTGATGAGTGCATCTCGTCTGCAACATGTCTCTTGGCGACTTGATGTGACTTGGTCACTAGTTGATAACTAGTCGGTTCTGGTTATCAAAGAAGAGCTATGTTACTGAGTATCTGTCATTTTGCAGTTAAATCACGGTCCTGGAGCAACTGCGTCACTATTTGTGGAGGAATTTGTTTCAGACTTGTGAGGTTCTGGTTGAATGTAAGCAGTTGGTGTGAATTTTTGACCATAAAGACAAACCCAATCTGTCTATTAGGGAGGATGGAGGGTGCTTATCCAGGATATGCACACTCATTTTGGAATGTGAATCTTGGAAAATTGCTGCTCTAGTCCAAGAACAGAAACCTTTTTAATCATGTTTTGTAACTGCTGCCAACGGAGTTACAACCAGTGATGACATCATCTCCTTTAATCAGCCACTAAACCCGTTGGTGTGTCGCAGGCTAACGCTCTCCGGCCGCGGCTGGATTCAACATGAGTGTCAGTTTCTCTCATCGCAGCAAAGCAGAGTGAAAAGCTGCTGCAGTTTTTGCTATTTTCTACCACTTGCACAGCAACTGCAGGCAATAAAGCGAATGACAGTTTTGGGCAATGCATAGCCCCTTCTGTTGCATGCGAGTGTCAGGTTTCCTCATTTCATTTTGTCTTTCACTTGTGCAGTGCTCAATTTATTTCCCCATAAACCATGTTAAAAAGGCAATTTTCAAGGTCAAGGATGGGGTTTTGGAAACTCAACAACACTGTGGGTGTGTTGCAATGAGGGCTTGATGAAAGCTCAATGTGTTTGCGTTTATCGCAGAGGTCACTTTGTGCACTGCCCATCTGGATGCTTTTTGCGTGTTTACAATGTGTCCATACATTTATACGATGCCAGGTTTGCATCATTTTGTTTACATGTGGTAGGCAGAGGGCGAATTAGCTGCTGGCTGCTTCACCAGTGTCTGTTCTGCTGTAATAAGGCCTGATTTAGGGTTGACCAGAGCACACCAGGAATAGCGCCTCGTCCCTCATTTCCTCTGCAGCCAGTGGAGATGAGATCTCTTCACAATATTTACCCAGAGAATAATGATGTTTGATTTGACTCTCTTCTGGGTGTGTCTCTCTGAGGGTTATTTTCGCCCACTGCTGCCACTAAGAGAGAAAACAGGCAGAAGCAGCTACGTCCACAGAAAAAGGGAAAACAAAAAAAAGAAGAAAAAAACTCAAATCATTGTTTATGGATGATGCTAGGTTGGTGTATTTCTGTGCTTGGCCTTCACAATGAAGTGCTGCCGTTTCGCTGTGCTGATAGCGTGAGTCACTCTCGGTTTCTTCGCTTATTGCATTTCACTAAGATGCTCCTGACCAACTAATGTCTGCTTCGGCGCGAGGATGCTCGGCACTGAAAAGAAGAGCTAGCCCGGGAAGAGACGTGTAAAAGCCACATCGTATACAACTTTTGTGGTTATTTTGTTTCTTTCTGGCTGTAATATTTTGCATCTCTGTAGTGTTTGTTGCATAAGTGCAGCTTAACTTCAGTATATGGAGATAAAGAGACAGCCACAGCAGACACGTCCACTCAGTCTGTATTAAACAGTTACTATTTATAATGTATACTCAGGCAAACATATTTTCTAGGCAAAACATAAGCAAAGAGGTGAATTCTTTATGCTGGTAAGCTGTGCTAGCAACCAGAAAAATAAAACAAATACCTTATTAAACGTAGACTGTATCATGTATTCAAATCTAGAGTAAGGCTGGGAATCTTCTGGGTTTGTAGGTTGTATTTCTCACCTTGAGTTTCCTCAGCAGTTTGGCTCAAACGCTGCTGACATCCCAGCTACAGTAACCCACTGTAGTCGTTACCTCATTACAGCCTGCATCCTCTCTGCGGAGCAGAGTCATTTGCATGGCTGCTTGTCAAAGCATGTTAATATTGACAAAGATTTGCTCCCATTTTAATCATGCCACATAAAAGGTATACAAAGTTGTTTATGACTGCTCTACCGCTGAGCAATAGGCACATCTCCGTACTGCTGTGCACATTAAAAAAGATTGCACTTTGTTCCGAGCAGCGATTGCAAATCACAGACGTCAGAGAGGTGGAGGAAAAATAGATGACTGCGATGGCAGTTTGAGTCTAACGAAAATGCATTTACATATTAAACCACACAGCAGCGCGCGGAGCGGGGCTCTGTTTGAATTGCACGCTTCATGCTGCCCCGCCACCCCCACCCGAACTGTAAGGAGTAGCAGGAGCCTCGGCGCTGTGACTGCAGTACCGTAAATTTGAAGTTGTTTACGGATGCTGCCATCTTGGTGCGCTCCGGGAGGGAAACTTGGAGCGGGGCCTATTACCGGCAGCTTGATGAGAGTGCAGTGAGGCGAGTTAATTAATACAACATCTCTGGGCCCACAGGCTAGGCTGCAAAGCTAACCCAGGAGGGAGGAAGCGATGTAGAGTGACAGACAAAAGGACAAATCATGAGAAGGATTTATCGCTTTATAGAGGGAAAATAAAACGGTGAAAGGGAGGAAGCTGCAGTACCTGCTGGCAAAACAAAAATCAAGTACAGATACGGCTGATTTAGCTGTCTTGAAGCTGGAGTCTGATTAAATGTAATTGTTTTTAGCTCTGAGGTGCTGCTTTTAGAGAAAAATATCATATTGCTGCAACTTGACCAAAGCGGGGATGCTGGACCGAACTAATCATAACTGAACCAGTTGGGGCTCAACCTGACCGCTCCAGCTGACGGCCCAAACACTCAGTGACTCCCAACCTTTCTGAAGCACTCACCATTTAATCATTAGTCATTACTGATCTGCGGCTCGCTTCCACAGTGTCTTTGTCCTGTCTTCATCCCTTCACCCCAACAGATGGGGCCGCCTCTCTCCCTGAGCCTGGTTCTGCTGGAGGTTTCCACCCTGTTAGAAGGAGATTTTCCTTCCCACTGTCGCTGAAGACCTTGTTCATAGGGGGCTGTCTACTTGTTGTGGATGGTGCAAAAGTGCAGGGAAACATTTTTGCTCCTTGCAAGCAAAAATATAAAGAAATGTTTGCTTTCAAGGAGACTTTGTTTTTCAGGCTAGTTTTCCAGGTTTTCTGAAGATTTTTCTTTGAGTGCTTGTTCACTCATTTTCAGGATCCCCACTCCCTCCCTTCCTATTTGTTAAGCCACTGAAGACTGACATATGTATCACTGAAGTATAAAAAGGCACCTCACTCAAGGCATGGGCTGGTATTATATCCATACATAACAGACATTGCCCAAAGAGAGATTAGCCAAAAACCTAGCATGACTTAATCATGGTGTGCAGTGTGGAGAAAAGAAGTGGCAGTCCTAAAAAGTATTTGCACAGGACCTGTGAAGATGCATCTGACCCTTCAGTTGATCCATCTACTATTACTGAAGCCTCATCAGAAATGGTCTCAGTGGAAGAGTGGCTGTCAAGAAGCCTTTCTTAAAGGGAAACGGGGAGAAAAGGCAGAGGTACGCCAAATCACACAAGAATTGGACTAAAAATCGATGACTGGGGGTTTTCAGTAAGTACGGAGGCAAGTGATTGTCTGCAGTCATCTGTAAAACACACAGGAGGGTCTGTCCTGGTTCAGGATTGCATTTCAGCCAGTAGGGTTGGAGATCTTATCAAAATTGGTGGAATTATGAACAAAGAAAAGTGCTTTCAGTTTTTTAATCCACAATGAAATACATCTAGAAATCGTCTGACTGGCAGTAGCTTCATTTTTCAGCATGACAATGATCCCAAACACCGCCAAGGCAGTAAAGTCATACCTGGATAGAAAAGCATGTCACGGCCACGTCAGAGCCCGGACCTCGACATTATTGAAGCAGTGTGGGATCATCTCAATAGAAAAAAAGGTAGAAACATCCATAGAAGAGCTTTGAATGTCCTCCAAGAAGCCTGGAGAACTATTCCTGAAGACTATTAAAAGAAATGTCAAGAAAGCTGCCTCAGAGTTCAGGCTGTGTTGAAGATTAATGGCCGTCATACCAAATATTGACTTTCAAGTTTGTCGAAATTGTAAAAACAGTTTTAGTCTTATATGCTGTATTTCTATGTATGTTTGCACTTTCCAATAAAACACTTTCCCCATTTCCCATTTTCCTAACAAAATCTAAAGAAATGAGGGGTGACTCAAAAACATTAAAGTACTTTTTGTCTGGAGGCATATCGCAGATGAAGTCCTGTAAGAGAAATGTGGATGCTAATGGAAAAAAGAAAATGAATTTCTATAATGAAATGATAGCGTCTGAGGTGAATGCCAGAAATGTCTTTCTGAAAATGCTTTCCTTGGAGTGATGATGGTTTAAAATAAAAACAGAAACATTAAAGGATCTCGGGTTTGTCTGCAGGGTTTAAATCCGATTTGTGATTGGAAGCTGTTTTCGAAGAGGCTCATTGTAAGCTCTCCCGGGTGGATTGGATGCTGTCAGGTAGTGAAACGCGTTACATGGCAAAAGCAGCAACATTCACACTCTACGTCTGCAAGTTCAGGCAACTATTGGGCTGATATTATGTAAGTAAGTGAGTCGATGTCAGAGTTGGCTCCTATTCTTGGAGAGGCACGCTCACATTTGACATCGATTTGACACATGGCACATACCTCACTGTCTTTTCTCAGTCACACCTCAGAGGTTTCAACACTGACTTGAATTCTGAGGGTGATGCAGGACGACACCGGCGTTTACTCACCAAACCTGCAAGCTAGACTCCGGTACAATGTGTTGTGTCTTACCATTTGACTTTTTAACCACCCAATACACAACCACCGTCCTCCTCCTCCAGGTTTCTCCTCTTGGAATAACTGGATACAAATGCAGAAGATGGAGTGAGACCGCGGCTGACAGCAAACCCATGCCACTCCATCATGAACCTTAAAAGTACTAGCACACCTCTCAGATGAAGTGGGAAAAAAACTTCAGTTTCCCTCCCCCCTACAATCGAGTTTTGGTAAACTGCGAGCTAAGATGTTGTCACCCAGGGCAACGTAGTTGTTGCTTCCCCTTAACTTTGCCTCCATGAGAACACCCGTGTATGTTGAGCTCCATCAAACCGGAGAAAAACTTGCCTGGGGACAGACGGGTCCGCTGGGAGGTTCTCGCCTCCCCCAACTCTCACTCTTTCTCTCTCCTTCTGTAGCCATTTATTTTAGCTGGCAAAAAAACAACTTTGGGACCAAGGATGTCAAACATTTTTTTTTTTTTTTTTGTTCCCCAGCAGATGCGGTACATGGGAATAAAAAAAGAAACAGAAAAGCAAATAACAATCTGCAAACTCAGCTTTCCAAGAGTATTCTTTACTGTAACAACATTTAGTCTCCATTGTGTAAGGTGGCCTGTGCTTTTAAGGCTTAAACTATATCATTTTTAAATAATGAATCTCTCTTATTCGTTGAGTAACTTTATAGCATTTGCGAATCAGCCAAGTGACGCCAGCAGAAATACTGTAAATAGCACACAAAAGACATGGGGAGCTAAAAATACCCCGAATAAATCCTAATCAGGAAGTGAGAGAAGCATGTGTTGTGTCGATATAGGAAACTGGTGGCTGAATCCCATTTTAAATGCTTTCGCCAGCTTTTCCTTTTGGTTAGTGTTTAGAACTTCGCCTGATAATTACCATATTAAAATGCATGTAGGAGTCTGTGCAGTTGTGGTGGAAAAAGATAAGCTAGCGAGAGTGGAGAGGAGTGAAAGGGGGGGGAAGTCAACCCGAGGTCTATCAGTCAGCGCTGAATTGCTTTATAATTACAAAGATGCACAGACATAATTTCCCTTCTAAAAATAATGCAAAGTTTCATTTCCCTCCCCTCTCTTAATACTGTTTGTGAGTGCGTGTTTTGTAAGGTTGGGGTGACTCTTTTTCTCTCCCTCTCTCTCGCGTCTGAATGCATTAACTTAACCTCTTCCTGTATTAGTCAATGTGGTGCCATGCTAAGCACAATGTAGCCTAGTTTCTGCACAGCGTGAATGTTGCCGCCTGCCTGTTTTGGGATTGGAGAGGAATCCTAATTCTGACACATTGGGGTTGTGCTCATGAATACGACACACCGTCTAGCTGAAGTTGAACTTGTCGGAGTTGTATTTGCATAGATTTCTCATAAGTTTAATTTTTTGTGTGTGTACACAGCGAAGCTACGATGAATAGCGTGCACGGTTTCCCCCCCCATTTGGAGCTGTTGGCTCAGATGTTTGGCCTTAATGAGTCTGAACCTGGAGACTTTAGTGGGCTTTATAATGGAGGTTTGGTTAATCAACTTTGGGCAAGTTCTTGGATTTTTCAGGTCAAGGGGCTGGGTTTGCCTAGTTTGTAATTACCACTTTGTCAAGAGCTTACACACAAAGGTCATTTAAAACCTTTTCTCGGCTTAGAAATTATTTTTTTTGCAACATACTGCAGAAACGATGTTTGCAGCCTTTAATAATAGCTCTAAATATAACAACCTTTGGGATGTTTCCAGTGTCACATAATTAAAATGGCAGTTCACCTACTTTGCACAACTATTTCTTCTTAGTAGTGTACATCTGAACATATCTGTAACTGTAAGAGGCTTCTTGGTCATCTGGGAGGATGGAGTAAGGAAGACGTTTAAGCAGGCAGCAAAAATCAAAGACAAGATATTGTAGGATCCACACCAGAGCTTTAGAGTTTGGATATCACAGCCTCTGCTGCTTCAGTACTGTCCACTCTCTCCTTATTATCTATTTTTGCACATCCATGTCCGATGACCAGTGTCACCAGTCACCTGCGATTGAATCCTATATCACGTTTTCCACTGATAATGTGAAATATCTCAACTTCTATAAAAATACATTCAGTTCCCAGATGATGGATCTTACCATCTTTTTAAAATTGGTCGTCTCGGTATGGTGCGCATTATAAGAGCAACCATGGGTGTAGATTTAAGAGGGAACACGGGGGACACTGTGAACATGCACATTTAACGAAGCTGATATCAAAGAGAACCAGGCACAAAAAAAGACAGAATCATGCCTGTACGTGAGCTCGGAGATGATATTAAATACGAAAGTTGAGAAAATCACAATCCTGACTCTCTAAGAACTTTGTTGCATTTTATTTCTGTACATTTGAGGTTTTCATTTTTCCATTACAAGTCTGGGCAAAAATGGAGGCAACATGAATTCTCCAAAACCTGAGAAATCAAATCCTCAAAATTTCCCGTGTTCAAGCAAAATCTATGCCTGAGATACCAAATGAAATTCACTTATAAAATGTGTCCAGTTTAGGTTAGCTTATTGCTAAAATACTGACTTTTCCCATCAGCTGCATTACACTACATAGCTTTGTTCATTTCTCCATTGATGGCTCGTTAAAGGTACAGTAAGCGCTGCTGTGAGCAGAGGACGGCGAGACTTCCTTTGAAGTGTCCCATTGTTGGACTTTTAGTGGACATTTAGTGAAAACATATAATGTGAGAATGTAATCAAACTGTTTATTGGAGGGAAAGTGTTATTTTTAGGACACCTGAGTCTGAACATTAGCTGGCATAATGTTAGCTTTTAACCAGCTGTTGTTGTTTAGCTGGCTCATTATCAGCTGTCTGGAGACGAGAGGGCCGCACGTCCACTCTGCTGACAAGAAGTGCGAAATTGGAGACAAATAAGCATGTTTATGCATGTTTTCGTGCGTTAGAGCCCTGAGTTCAACTCAGGAGATGAGACGTGATGTGAGGAGGAAGAGGATGAGGTGGTAATGAGGGAGGCATAACAGAGAAATGATGAAGATATTCATGTACAAATAGTCATATAGCTTGAAAGTGATACTGTATTTTCTGCACTATAGGTGCGTTCAAAATCCTTTTTCTCAAAAATCGAGAGTGCGCCTTATAATCTGGTGCGCCTTATGTATGAATTCTGGTTGTGCTTACTGATCTTGAACCGATTTTGTGGTACACGGCGCTCAAAAATCTGTCAAATCTTTTAGTCCGCTTCAGGACCCAAAGTCAAACAAACACTGCAGCACCACTGAGAGTTAAAAACTGTCTAAATTCTTTCATCTTTAATAAAATGAGCAGCCTTGCTGCTTTACCAGGTGTAACAATTAAGTTTAACATCCAGGCATCCATGAAAACAATTTATTACATTTATCGGAGTTAGAAGTTAGCTCGCTAGTTCCCACTTAAACATGATATAGCATGTTCTGACTGAGAGATTTCTGAAAAAAATTCAAACATTCAGCTCTGCTATCACTTCCAACATAAATGAAGACAGAAAACTAAACAGCAGTGACGTTTGTAGGGTTACTGAAGTTGGACTAGCTGGTGTATAATGTGCTACGTGATCGCTAGCGACACAGCTATGTTAGCATAATATAAACACAGTGAAGCAGGGACAAATTCAATTGCATGGCAGGGGACTGTAAACGGACCAAACTTCAGTCAGGAGAACAACTGAGATAATCCGTCCCCAATACGAGGTTAGTCATTAATATACTGCAACAACATGGGAATAGAGCAGCTATGAGAGAATTCAACATTAATGAATCAATGGTACGGAAGTGGAGGAAGCAAGAAGAATGAGTAAAGTTTGACTTATCTGACTGTTTTGTTTTTCTTAATGCGCCTTATGGTCCGAAAAATCCGGTATTTGTGGTCTCTACACATGTGGCCGATCTCTAGCCACATGCATAAAACGCGATTAGGCGATGTCCATCTCGACCAATGTATGGTGGAGCAACATGGCGGCTTCTCATAAATGCGTTTTCATAAACTTAGAATCAATTCATCTTTGTGTATTTATGAATACAATATTCTTTCATTTTCTATGAAATAACCTCAAAAAATAACTTACTTTACCCTTTTAAAGCACAACATGAAGAATAATTGAAGAACTTGAAATCGCACTGTCAGCACGCGAAACGAAGCATGATGTAGTGTTTATAATGCAGGTAAAGGCAAAATCTGGGAAAATATGACTTCTTAAGGGTCTCCTGTATCCTACAGTAAGAGCAGCAGAGCAGCGATAAGGACAGAGGGGGAAAACACTGGGAAGGTAAGGTTGCACAACGACCGGCGGGTTCTCCTATGATGAAATATTGATGGCGCTGACTTTGATTCTGCAATAGGTACTTTTGATCCAGATCTGTCACGGCAGAGGAGACACCCCCCTTTTCCATTCTTCCTCAGGTGTATCGTTGGTCTTTGCGCTTTCGAAAAATGCCATCCACCCTCCGCTACCTTTGATCAAACGTGTAGACTTTGAAGAAGAACTTATAGAGATCAATGACGTGTGTACACAGGCAGGCGGATACTGTAAGGTCTGTAACTCAATATGTTGCACTGGTTGCTGGATGAGTGCCAACGTAGGGGCTTTGCAGTTAGTCAGTTGTTGACTTTTATTTATCGCGACTGCTGCCGCTGTAATTGATGACTGAATCAACACAGTCTGGAACAGCAGCCGCTGAATTCTTTGCCTTTTCAGCTCAACAGCTATCGTGTCTCCTTTCCCCCTCAGCACTCATTTGAAATTTAAATTCAGCACTTCCAAAGAAAGGAAAGAGTGGGGGGGGAGCTAGCTCTATTATTTAAAGACACCAATTTCATTAACAAAAACTCAGGGTGTTGTTCAGGCTATAAATCCCGAGGCTACACAGTCAGTGTGTTCACGTCTCTTGATTTGTAGACTGCACCCCCAATGCAACGCTGTGCTGCTTTCTGCCTCTTTTATACTCTCTTTAAAAGAGTCAAGTGCCCTTTTCTTCCTACTTCCTACAATCCAGAGCGCGTGAGCAGTGGAAAGCATGGTGTCCGGGGCAGAGCTGCGTCCCTGGGTAATGGAGTGGAGAGCCATCTGTCTTTCTGGCCAGCCATCCGTCCGCTTCCCCAAATCCTATTGGTGTGTCTCACCTGCTAATGAGAAGCTAGCAGGTACTCTGCTGCAGCCCTTAAAATGAATGACTTTCCTCCACAGCAAAGACTGCTGTGCACACTCGGCTCCCGACCTGGACTTTTCTTCTATGTCCCCTTTCCTTTGAAGCCCTGCCTGCAGCATGCTAACATCCAGCGCTGACCGTTGCTCCGACGCAAACTCAAAAGCGCCCGCAGAAGTTTCCTTCCTAAAGACTTTGTTTTTAAAACTTAAGCTGGCTCCTCGTGGAGCGCAGAGGAATGCATTTACACTTTCCCCGGTCACCTGTGTTACGCAGCATTAAAAAAATCAATGGTCACACTATATGTATGAAATGCAAAGTAGCGCACGGATGTAGCTTTGTTAATAATTGCCATAATTGTATAAGTATGTGGAAGCTGCAACACAAAATGGAGCAATGACTGTTATCAGGTTGATAACCAATAATTACTTACAAACTCTGTGCTCATTAAGCTGCTCCTGTGGAGAAACTGAGCTCAATATAGCCCTCCAGAATCCCCTCCCCTCGCCCACCAGGATGCTCTCCGTCTCCCTACATCCCAGTTTCTCTCTTCTCGCTCCCACCATCCCTGATTCTGCTTTTCATTCACGTCGGTCTGCTTCAGCCACTTTCTTACCTCTTCATTTAGGCCTCCTCCCATCTTTGCCTTTTCCCTCTCGTCTCGGCCTTCCGTCCTTTATCTGCTGTAATTTTTCTTCCCTCCACACGTTTTCTTGCTTACATCCTGTTTATTTATGTACAGGGCACACCGGTCTCTACCTCCCTCCTCTCACTGGTGTTTCTCCCCCTGAAAGATTAACCATCCCCTCTGCAGCTCTTCTCATCTGTCATCCTAATGGGGGTACAAGAGGGGAAAAACAACAATTTGCAGAGGGAGAAGCAGCCGCAGAAGGGCAAGGGAAAGTGTCTGGATTGCCACCGTCGATCAAGTTCCAGGCTGTCACCAGTTTAATTTATGCGGCGCTGTTGGCGCAGGACCAGAACTCATTCTAACCATCATCTGCGACAGGTCCATCTCGCACTGTCTGTGCGCGTGCAAATACCTCACTGACATTTCTTTAATTATTGTACGGTCCAATAAAGAACGGTTGCACTGCAAACAGCACTGATATCACACTGCTGTATATCAGCGTAGTAGCTGAAGTGGAGACACATGATGGCCGTGTGCTGAGAAAGTGATGCAGTATTCACTGGAACACTGGAGACAAAATCAACAAAACCGGACGTGGTAATTTCCAGAAAAGCAACATTAAAATTCCAGGGGGAAAAACCCCCCGCTGCTTTTTCAACATAGTCAAAAAGCACATGATCTGTGGTCTACGTTGTGCCAGATTGGGTATAAATAAGTAAAAAGGAACTTTGTAATGTATGGAGTACCTGTGCTTTAAATTGCCTGCATTAGCAAACTTAAATCATAGAGTGCAGCAGTGAGAGTGGCAACCAGAGCGCGATGAGCGGCTGTGTTGTCTGACAAAGTGGAGCAATGACAGGCGAAATAAGTATTAAATAATTCAAAGTGGGCAGGTGCTGCGTGAGACTCGTCTTAAGTTTGAGGCAAATGATTGATGCGATCGAACATGTGGCGTAGTGAGGAATAAATATGAGAGTGTGACTGTCGCACAACCCACAATCTCAACCTGCAACCAGCTACAACATGAAAGAAGGTGGGATAACTGACAACCAGTGTTGGGTAAGTTACTTTAAATTAGTAACTTAGTTACATTACTAGTTCTATCAAAAGTAACTCAGTTACTTCAAATTACTCGTTACTTTCAGAGTAACTAGTTACTAGGGAAAGTAACTTTGGTTTTACTCAGAATTCTCTTGTTAATGTGTTGCTTCCGTAACTGGATACCCAGCAAGATTGCCAGTCTTCTAGCTTGCTTACTTGCCACAGTGCACTGTGCCACCTACCAATAGAAAGGAAAAAATAATGTGCACATTTCCATGAGAGAAATCCCACGCCTGGACCGTCGTTGACCGCCGCATGATTCTAGCCTGCTTTTTACATCCAACACAAAAACTGCAGTCGTGGTGCTTTGATTTTACTCAGAACTCGGAAATTCTGACTTCTGAATAGGAAGATATAGGTAACACCAGACTGCAGATGAGCTGCATACAGGGCTGGACTGGGACAGAAAATTGACCCGGGCATTTTGACTAGAGACCGGCCCACCATTATAGGAAAAATCTTAAAGCCTTTGAATGAAAACAAACGCTGTTGTGACAGTGATGTACACTGTTCTGATGGTATATATGCATCAATCTATCAATCGTTTGTTGTAAGATTCAGATAATTATTTTTTAAAAGCTAGACATTTTAAACGAGAATTAGAAAGAAAAGTATTTCTTTGTGCCCCCCTCTCCCTGTTAATGCCCTACCTGGCCCCCTGGCAACACTTTGCTAGACCCGCCCCTGCACAGTTACCAGCTGTCAGCTACCTAAAAAAGGATCCTGGTGTTATTTGTCTCTCAGAAACAGTTCATAACTTCCCTTCAACTCATTCATGTCACCTAAAAGGTAAACCTGTTTCTCCATCACCTGTTCAGCTCTGATGATCCAGTAAGGACATCTCCTGGTTTCATCTTCATGTTTCCCTCTCATCACATAACCAAACAGACATCATGACCAGCAGCTTTACAGCTGTGGCTCCAGCAAACATCAGCTGATACTAGAAATTAATATTAAATAAATTCTAACAACAACTGATCTAACGTGCTGCTGTTGTTTAGCGCGACATCCGCTGGTTTCCTCTTTCTGGTGCAAAGTGGGCGATAAATAAACAAGAGAGAAAAGCTGATCATTGATCAGTTTCATGATTGAAGTAGAAACAGGAGAGGGAGGGGAGAGAATGAGAGAAGAGGCAGCTGTGCAGCAAAGACACAGAATAACTCCAGCTTTGTGTCTTTTTCATTGTAGCTGAAGTCCGGGACAAACTGTTCCTTTACAGCTCAATAAGAAACGCGTAATATTTTCTCTGAATATGAGACGATTCCGTTTTTTACGGGACAGTTGGCAACTCTAATAATTAACCTTATGAACAAAATAAAGTTCAACATCATTAACTTCATAGCACCACCCAGCTGTATAGAAACTCCGTCATGCTAGCTAGCACGCAGTACGGAAAAAGTCAGAATAACGAAAATAAACTCCACCTAAACTTGGTTCATATCTGACCCAGAGAGACTGCAGGTCATAACTTCTTACCTGAAGTTCAGTTCACACTTGGACCGGCGGCCGCCTCGGGTCTCTTTTCCTTCTGCGTCCCCTTTTCCTTCATCCACCTGCTGCCCTCCACCACTTGCTAATGTTACTGAATCTGTGGAAGCTCCGCGATAGCCACCACACGAAGTAACGAGTAACGACCCTATCTAAATCCCAGTAACGACTAACGCGTTCCTGATTTTGGCATAATAACTAGTTACCGTGCTCGTTACCACAATAATAACGTAGTTACTGTAACGCGTTACTTAATAACGCGTTAGTCCCAACACTGCTGACAACACACGACTTTGACAGCAGGTGGGTGTGGCTTCAGTTTCTTCCTGTGAAAAGGGTGTTTTTCCTCCCCACTGTCACCAAGTGCTTGCTCATAGTGCTCCATCTGATTATCTGATTTCCTGTGGCGCACGCTGTATACAGCGATTGCCTCAAACTTAAGATTAGTCAGCACCTGTCCACTTTGAATCATTTAATGCTTATTTCACCCGTCATCGCTCCAGTTTGTCAGATTTCACACCCGTTTGTCGCTCTGTGGTTGACACTCTGTCATTTAGGTTTGCTAATGTAGGCTATAAATACACAGGTACTCCAAAGATTACAAGGTTCCTTTTTGACTTATTTATACCCAATCTGGCACAATGTAAACCACCGATCATGTGCTTTTGTTGTTTTTTTGTTCTGTTACCTCCTGTGATCTCTCCCCACTGCTCGAATAAACTGTGGAAAGAAAAGCAACAACCTGAGAGCGGAGATAAAATGGGTCTGTGATAACAAAACAACAACAAAAAGATTAAAATTCACTCATTCAAAAAAGCCACGTTTAGTTTCTGCTCCCTGATTACTCTTTGAATAAACTAAATCCCTGTTGCAAACACGGCAACAAAGGTGTGACATTATTAAGTTTTATGTAAATTAGGAGTCGCTCCAAACACCGCTAACTCTGCGATATCCCTGTCGGTTAATTTCAATTTGTAATGTGTGTTCATTCCTTTCTGCCTGTCTTTGTTTGATATATGCTGTCACAGCGCTGACGTGTTCCTCTTTGCAAGTTTAGGTTCCTTTCAGTAATGAAGCTGCACTTTGGGAGGACAGGCTCTGTTGAGCTGGGTTGTTGTTCATTGGGTGAAAACACTCACGTTGTGTGGCAGCTTTCGCTAATGCACTTTTATTGAAAATGATGATTCTATGTGAGTTAGGAAAAGGCAACCATGCATTTTTGGCTTCCCAGGCCCTGAACTTCCTCTCCACCAGCCTCCTCTCCTCTAAGTGGGAGCAGCCAACTGCGGGAGGCTCCTGGTAACCACATGCTATCACAGCTCGGCCTTCCAGCCTCCAACCGCGACACGCTTACACTCATCCACTCCACAGGGGAAGTGTTGAGCCTCGCTCGCCGACGTGAGAGCACAAACACAGAAACATTCACCCTCCACCAGATAGACAGCGCTGCTTATAACCCCCTCCCTCCTCCACCAGCTTCACATCTCTCTCTCTCTCTGCTCCTCCCATTACTATTTGCTACTCGTGTAGTTTGTCTCCTCCTCTGAAAGAGCAGTTTTCCCTGAAGCATCGTCCGGGTCGCTGTCATTTTTATTTTTACTGCTGTTTATTTGACTGCGTATCTTCCTCCTCCCCCTTCTCTGCCCCACCCTCCGTCAATATTAGTCTTTGTTCATCTGCATCTCTAATTCTCTCACTGCATTTCTTACAGTGTCAGTGCAGTTATTGTTTTTCTCAAACACTGTGCAGTAAAAATAAAAAAAAGTCTGACTAGAAGTCACCCTTAGCTTCTCCCAATTGCCAATTAAGGCACAGAGGAGCAAAAGTAACGTTAGACTGTAACGTTCTGAAAGGGGAAGACATTCTGCGTCTTACAAATGAAAGGTAGATTTCATAAGTAATAAACCTACTGAACCCAGTGAGTTCTGCTGTTCCAGCCTTATTTGATCTGCCGTGACCAGAAGCTTATTTAGAACATTTTAATGAGTCGGCTCATTACCAAAAGGAAAGACTTTTCAATACTTGTGCTCGTGCTAGCATTATCATTACAGGTTCAGGCTGGAGCTGATAGTCAGAAGTTTAACGTTAGCGATGGAATGACTGATGTGAAAGCAGCTAAGACAAACGCAGACAACTTTGCTGAGCTCAGTATCCCTTTTTCAACCTTTTAATGGCCTGCATCTTTATTGTGTCCTCAGCAGAGCACTCTACACAACTGTGCTTATTTTATCTGCCTACCACCCAACAGCAGGGGATATAAACTAGTGACTAGCTTATTAACATAGTCTGCAACTGCCTGCTGACCAACAGGCAGCTGGGGACAAATACGCACTGCGAGAATGAGTGCTGTGAAATCAACAGCTGAAGGCTCAGTGACACGTGCCTAGAGACCTGTCAGTGACTCCCTGTTAACTGCCAACTGGTTGGGGAGTGTTTGCTGGAGTTTCCAACCAATTATTCACCAATTATAACCTCTGACTAACCAGTCAAGGAAATACACATTTTTTTCAATTAAATTTTATTAATATAGCACCAAATCACAAAAACAGTTGCCCCAAGCTGCTTTATAGTGTAAGCTAAAGGCCCTGACAACCCCCCCCCCCCCCCTCAAAGAAAAAAAATTAAAAAATAAAAAATGAGACAACCTCCTATTAGGAGCACAGTGGGAAGGGAAAACTCCCTTTTAACATGAAGAAACATCAGGCAGAACCAGGCTCAGGGAGGAAGACAGGACAAAGTACACACAAGACAACCAGATCCTGACGTATATCTTGATATATCAAGATCTGGATATTTAAATCCAGTTCTTTAACCTCCTCGGACCTGGCGTCCACATATGTGGACGTCACATTTTGGGTTATTTAGACCAAAATACTAAATTTTGCTCTACAAGGGCCTGATATCCACTTACGAGGACATTATACTGCTACTGTTCTATCAAAATTTTAGACGAATACCCTCATTTGGGACTCTTATTTTTCTTGAAAACAAAAATAAGGTAAAAAAAAAAAAATCTGGTAATTCTTTGTTTTTACATTCATCGGGCCCCAATATGTCCAAATATCAAAGAGAAATTAAAAATGCATGCCGTGGAAGAATTCGGGTCTTAGGAGGTTAAACAAGTTTATGCATATAAAGCACACTGTTTAACAGTCCAATGCCAAACTAGTTAGCAACTTAATGTGAAGGCCCTGCACCATCATCCCCTCAGCTGTGATACTATGAAAACAATAGAGGAGCTCTATGGGACAAAGCATCTTTTTCAGAACTGATATTTTTATATTATATAATTTTTTATATTTTCAAAAAATTAGCAGCACATACTGGACAACATACCGATATTCCTGTGACAAATGTGCCAATGAGGATCCAGCTGGTTTGCAACAGAACTTACATATATGCAGTGGGCAGAAAACAAGTATCTGAGGTTTCTTAATGCTTCTCATACCTTTGAACCACAAAAGAAGAGTATTTATTTTCTTGCAGGATTATGTAAAAACTGATTTAAGAAGAATGTACAGTAATGAATGGCAGATTAAATTCATCAAATTAATCGATTAAATGCATCTATTCTAAAGAAGAAATGATCGCACAGACTTGTTTGGAAGTAAAACAGTATCGTGTCAGAGCTTTGAGTTGTATCAGGAAGTGCACACCTGAACACACAAACTGTATTCACTGTACTCTCACAAACACCTTTGTTTGTGCAAAATCTGTAGGCTAGAGGCTGACGGTGAAGCGTCAGTATCGTGACTGAATAGACTGGAGTAAGTGCGGACACGAGGGAGCTGGATGTGACTGTCGCACGCCGACTCAACGCCAAGGCCCTTTTTTTCACTCTCGGCCCCGAGGGTATAACTGGCCTCCCTTCAAAGGAGGAAGCTTAAAAACAATCTCCAAAAGAGTGAAAGCGGTGCTGGGTTGTGGTGGGCGTCAGTCAACCAGTCAGTCAGTCAGGCAAGAGCCCCGCTGTCTCCCACTCCAGAGAACAAGGTACCTTGAACTAGTTTCTACAAAGCTGAGTCGGAGATTTAATGCAATATAAAGCCTCTGGGTCCTTTTAGCAATTTGGAGTCAACACACAAATACGCCCACACTCAACTGGAAAGACTTTCCATCCCTGCCCCTTCATGTGCAAATGTGCTGAATGGAGGTGTGTAAGTATGTGCTAGCAAGTGTCTGTGTGTGCTCAGCTTCCCTACTGAGTCCTTCCCACTACTCCCTCCTTCCCTTTTCTGATCTGCTGCAGCACATCATTGGCTGTTCGGCTATAAAAAAAAAAAAAAAACAGTACAGAAACACACAGTGCTAGCTTTTTTTCCTTTTTTTAATAACTGTCCATTTAAACCGCAATCTTCCAATGTGTTTCCCACCCACGCTGTGTGGGGTGAAGCACGCAAGTAATTTACCACATGATGATCATTCAGCAAAGTGGGGAGTTGTTAATACCCTGCAGATTGTCAAATCTGTTCCTTTGTGAGAACAGGTTTTATCCGTGGAAAAGTTCTTGATGACACCCAATCACATGATCACCATATGGCGATGCCGCAATATAAAGTTTTTCTCCAGATGCCAGAAATGAAATGTTGACTCCTGCAGTAGCAGACAGAGGGCTGCTCTTGACACTGTCTGGGTGATTGGCAGTATTTCCAGCTGCTGCCAGACTTGGGAGCCTGTGAAGGCTGAATGTTGTTATGCTGACATCAGCTTTGGCATCTGTTGCATATTTGAAGTAAGGGAACAGATTAAAATCCTCAAACACTGTGTTGTTTCCTGGAGATTGTAGGGACACACAGTGGATTATCCATCCATCCTATTTTATCCAGTTGAGGGTCACAGTGGGGCTGGAGCCTTTCCAGGTGTGATGGGGCGAGAGGTGGACAAATCATGTTTTTGGTCTTTGGGAAGTACTCAGTGCCCCAGCAGGTGGATTCGAACCCATGATCTTGCTATGAGCTGATGGTGCTAGCTATTGTAACACCATGCCAACCATTAATGTTTTGATATTCTCTTTTTATGGCCAGTTTAGCTGATCATTTAATTTGGCTTTTTGAGGCTAAGGAGAATACAATAATTTTACTGTGAGCTGTCAGATTGAGCTGTATTAACATAATGTGTTTAGTTCCACTCTGAATGCAGAGTGTGCATATGTGTGTTACATATTTTACTGGCTTTGAGAAGTTCTGGCAGAAATGTCCTTTGTCTGACTTGTTTTGCACCTTCAATAAAATTGACAGCTATTCTGAAAACTGAAGCTGAAAGCAAATAGTTTGATTCGCCATCAACCAGTGTGTGCAGATGGGAGCCGACGCCGGATAAATAAAAAGCAACAGTCCCTGGGCTACAGAGCCTGAGGCTATTGCATTGCTAGCAGGCAAACAGCCACCTAGCTGCCCCAGCAGGGTAGGAATATATCAGGCAGCCTATTGGATACCTGACAGCTGATTTAGCTCCCCCTTAATGAGCAGAGGGCTCCGCTGCAGAAACTCCACAATCTGTTACATAACAACATCACAGACAGCACACCCTGTACGATGCAGACCGCTGAGGACGGTGGACTCCTTTGAAAACGAGCCGCGCTACGTTCAGTAAAAAAAATAAATCCTACGATAATAAATGAAAATGTAAATATACAGAAAGATGTGTGGCTAATGTAATAAATGCAGTTGGAGAATATACTCCTGTGTGTTTAAGAAATGAGTTTTCAAGTGAGCCAGTTAGGAGGAAAAAAAAACATAGCGATGCCACTATTTTTATTGGCAAGGTTTTTTATTATGTTTTATGATTATGTCAGTCTTCAGTTAAAAAAATACTGGAATGTACACTGCTTGGAGGATATGGCTGACTTCAGTTCATTGTTCATACTGAGTAGAAACTGTAGCCAATAATTATTTAAATCACCTCTTAATACTTTCTTAAATATTGACTTCCACACTCGTTGGAGGCAACGCTAATCTGTAAAAACTGTTTTGTACTCACTGAACTTGGACTGGACCTCTTTTGTTCTCATGTTTTTGTGGTTAGAAACATTCCAGCATTGTAAAAATAGATGGTTGGCAAACGGTTGCTGGAGGTTGCTTGCTGTCGCTAGGCAAAAATGGCAACAAAGAGGTGCACGGTGCTGCAACTAAAACCACCTCACAATTTATTGGGTCGCTGTGGTCGCCAGCAGCATGGAAGATACCGACTTGGTTGCAAACACACAACTATTTGCTAGTTGGTACTGACACTATGAAATGTGCAACACAAAGTGGAAACGGAGACTGTTTGCCTTTATGTCAAAGTTGAAATGTGCTGGTTTCGGCAGAAAGGCACAACTTTTACTTTGAAAGTGAAGAGTTTCCATTTTTAGTTTGTGCATCCAAAGATACGTACACGGGTATTTTTGTAAACTGAGATTTTCTGTTTTTGTTTACATGTAAAAATAAAAAACGAAGTCAAAAGCTGTCAAGGACATAACAAAGCAACAGGTGGTGGTATAATCCTAACTGTGTAGAAAGGTTGGCCAATCAGAAGTCTAGAAGAGGAAACAAAGATGGAGTCTTTCTAAATGGAGGGGCAGTAACTGTGTGTGTATATGTAAGAGTGTAAAAACTGCAGATAGTAAGATTAACAGCAACAGTGTTTTGTTCATATCCGCCAATGTAGAAATTCATCTCATGTACGCACAGCGTCATCATAAAAGGCGCACACCTTTGACGTAGCGTGACTAAATCTCAGTTTTCCTCGTCCACAAGTAAACGCAAAAAACGAGTTTTCTAAAATCTCAATCCTGGCAGGAATTTATAAAAATCTCGGTCTTCAGTGATCGAAAACGCCGTTTACGTGTGGACGAAAGGCCCAAATGCATAGAAACAGCTGTTTTCAAAAATACTTGCATACATGTGGACGTAGTCCAAGTTTCGCTACCGCTTGGCAAGTAGTTGGTGAGTGTTTGTAAACAAGTTGGTGTCCACCAAAGCAAATGTGGAATACACAATCTTCTATAAGTGATCAGAGGTTGCTCGGAGGTTGCCAACCAGTCTCTAGGCCTGTGTGACTGAAGCCTATAAGAGCTGGGTATTGTTGGTTTCAGGAGTAGTAAGATACATTTATTGGGAACTGTTTTCATCTGTGGAACGACACACATTTGGTACTGAATTGTTACAGTAAAGGGACTATAAATTATAAAGTACATGTTTACTGCAATGAGGAAAAATGTCAACCAGAGCGACAACTCTTGTTTTTTTTTGTTTTGTAGTTTTCACAGAATCATTTAGCTTTATGCTAAACTGCACCAGGAAACGGCTGAACATGCAGCTCCTTCTGGGAAGATCATCTGATTTATTTATAAGTTTCATTTGCTCAACATAAGAAACATACAACATATCCTCGATGTTAAGGAAGGCTATTTTTATAAGGCAGTCATTATAATGAAGAGCAAGGACACAGTCCTTTTATTTGTGCATATTACTGAGCAGTTATTTAAAACGGCAATTACATTAGCAGAAATGTGTTTAGACCCTACAATAGATTGGGTTTCACTTTCTCCCATTATTTACACAGTAATATTGCTTATTGCTGAGCATTGAGTGCAAACACTTACAGGGAATACACAGTAATGTTGAACACGTTGCGTTAACTAAATCATTCAGTAAATGCTCTATTTAGATATTAAAGTGTAACAGCAAGAAAGCAGCACTGTAACAATCAATGGAAACTAAAGTGGCTACTGAAAACCAGACTCTGACCTTAGCCAGACTGCCTTGGAAGTATATATGTTCTGACAACACAGATGTCAGAGGGGACCCTCAGGACCCCAGCCTGTCACCGCGGGCCAGCAGAAGAGAGGAAGGGGTCCAAGTTATTCTGGGCTAGGCCAGTAAGGGAATGGGTCACAGTTCACTGTGTATACCCTGCTGCTTTAGCACCGGCTGACAGGCCACAGGAGTCTGAAAGTCCATGATGTACTGGCATTTGCTGGGCTCTTTCACTGATCGCAAGGCTGTCTCCGTTCCGCATGTCAGTGTGACCTAGAAAAGCACAAAGAAAGAGAAGTTGAGGTTGAGAAGAGCCATTGTTAGCCTGAGTCAAGAGCCGTGGCAGTTTGATCACACAAAGGGAGCTGATTAAAGTTGACCTGCCACTTGTTTTACAACTTCTCTTAAAGTTTTGCGAAGAAGTGGGGCTTGCTACAAATGACAAAATTATACAGAAGGAACCGCTGACTTGTTGTGACTTTGCGTGAAGCAAAGTGTTTCTGTGAGTAAGAGCGAGCGTGGATTTATGGGACACCGCCGCTGTCGTCCCCGCGAGCGAACAGGACAGGGGGAGGATGCGATTACTGCTGTCACGACTTTAATAGGTGACTTTGACGCCCCCTGCAAGAGAGCGGAGGGGAAAACAACTTCTTTTACTTGGGAGTGGTTTCCATGGCAACCCCTCTCATCATTCAGCACCCTGAACAGACAATCCCTTTGGCGAACAAAAGCACCTGAAGAGGCAGAGATGGGAACCTGGCAGGTATTGTTGTGCAGAAGTTTCAGGCTAGTAGAAGTGGTGATTTGGCTTTGTCCCGTAGGGAGACTAAAATAGTCTTTTGTTATGTCACTTAGTATCTTGTTGCACTGAGATATTAAGTGGGTGTGCGCTGCTTGATGAGACAAAGTCTTTTCTGTCACGCTTGTCCATGAGTATTAGCGGTCTGGTTTTAATTTGCAGGTGAAGGAGCGATAGCTCAGTCTTGGTGGCGATTTATCCTTTGATACACTACATGTAATAATGTAAGACAGCAGTAGTAGAAAACACATCTTACGAGGAAGTGTGGAAGAATTGGTTGATTAACAGGCAGTTATGCAGCACTGTGGGAAATCCAGATCCATGGATTTTAGACTTTGGCCCATAAAAGGGACCACAGAGCAAGACAGATCGGATTCTGCATTAATTGTCTGGAAGCCCCTAAACCGTACATTTTACAGTGACGCCACAACACGTGATTAGTCACCGGGGCAGCTATAGCTCAGGACGTAGAGCAGGTTATCGATCAAATGAAGGTTTGGTGGTTCGATCCCTCGCTGCTCCAGTCTGCATACCGATGTATTCTTCATCATATGCTATGACTTGTTTTGGTCAGCTAGTTCTCCTCTGTGGGGATATGACCCTTGAAAGTTTTACAGTTTTCTTCACTGAAAACTTTCCTCGGTGAATGTAAAGCTTACAGCTAGGGCCAGAACCAGGTGACCCTAAACTATCCCTATGGTATGCTGCAGGTAGGCTGGTGGGGGCTGCTGATCATGCACTGAGCATTTCTTCTTCACTCCCCATATGTTTTTACATCACTGCTGCTTCTCATTAAATGTTTTCTCTCTACCACAGCTTGTTTTGCCCAGTCTCCCTGTGCTCTGAACCCTCAATTGAATGGGTTGCAGTTTCTAACAGAGATTAAATGTGTTATTCAGCCCTGAAAATGTCAGCGCTGTACTTACGAGTGCTCAAAAATGCTGAGAAAAATAAGTCAAATAAAAGCACTAAAATTTCAAACCATGCTTAAGTACATGCAGGGCCTGTAATCTGCAAAAGCTTCATAGTATGAAAGTTAAATTTTGCAAACTCCCATTAAATATACTAAAAATATTATTCTGGAGGAAAAACACCCTCTGTGCTTTTCCTTTTTGATAAAACTCATAGTTAGAGCTGGATCGGGTGACCCTGAATCCTTACTGTAGTTTTGCTGCAATAAGCCTGGACTGCTAGGAGCTTCCCATGATGCACTGGTTCTTCTTCAGTCACTGTGTTTATACACCACTCTGGATTTAATCATTAGTGTTTATTAATCTCTGGCTTTTTCCTACAGTGTGTCTTTTGTCCTGGCTCCCTCTTCTCCTCCCCAACCAGTTGGGGCAGATAGCCGCCCCTCCCTGACCCTGGTTCTGCCAGAGGTCACGGGGGTCATGTGATTGTCAGGGTTTTTGTCTATATTATTGTAGGGTCTTTGCCTTATAATATAAATAGCCTTGAGGTGACTGCTGTTGTGTTCTTGTTGGCTTAGGTTTTCTCTTCAAACTCTTAAAACAAGTGGTTTGGTCACCTGTTCAGGGGTTTATTACCCACGTATTTAGCAACGCTAACCCACACTCAGAGTTCAGCAGTTCATTCTGTGACTACAATACTGTCAAAATCACAGTCAGTGCCGCAAAAAGCAGATCGCAAATGTAATAATCTGGAATTATCCATGAATGAGTCAATGAACGGAGCTGGTTTAGATCCGGCTGTGGTAGCTGTAGCTCGTGCTTAATGACCACCGACACAGAATTAATAACTGAAAGAGTTGAGTTCACCTTTCCCCACAGACACACAAGATAAACTGTGCACCGCTTGAATTTGGATTACCCCAATATCCACCAGCAAAACAATACATCACTGGCGCCTCTTCTCCAGCATACATGATGGTACGCTGCAATGAAAGAGTGTGCTACCCAAAGCTGAGGTTCAGCCTTTCAAATATAATGAGCGTCTACTTCTGACAAGACTTTATTTATGCCGTCTGCGCAGAGTTAGGGGGTCGTATCAAAGGACTTCAATTTAGTGTTTTCAAAGGGGGGCCTGGATGGCATGAGTACATGCATTTGCAAATGACATTTATTGGACTGATTTGAAGAGGGGGCCAGGCACAGAAAACCAGATGATTAAATGTCCTTTATTTTTAACTGAGCAAATTTCTCACACACAAATGCAAATGGATGTCATAAAGACTGGCTGAGAGAGGGCATGATGCTGGGAATATGTCGAAGAGGAGAATGCTGCAGAAGAATGCAAACGGAGCAGCAACATTAACCATGAAAACCAGTGCAGACTGACAAAGAGTGTGCGTGTCGGGGGGGTAAGTCACTTTCAATCACTTGGCTCTGGACATAACATATTTTTGCCAGGCTGCTGAGCACGCCATGAGGACTGATTGACTCGATCCTGATTGTTGAAATGCTCATGCCCGGGATGAGGCAGACCGGGACACAGATCTCATTTTATTTCCTGGTTAACAGAAGGAGCTCAGTTTGCCTGTTTCCTTTAGTTTTCTCTTAGTGCAGTGTCCATTTACCCCGCTCTGACTTGGCGTCGAGTCAAGTGTTCATCTTGTTGCTTTCCCTAGAACTACAATAAGATTTGCAGCCTTGCCTGCATGTGCAGGGTGGTAGCTCTGCTCCTGGTACCCTGCTTATAAAACAAGAGGAAACATTAGTGTAATTACTAAATTATTCTCCAACTGAATTCAAATAAAATAGGCTCTCTATCCCATCTTTTATTTTGGGTGGAGTTATAATGAGTTGTGCACAGCCTTCATCCTTCCATCTGCTTGTCTGACAGTCTGTCAGTGAGTGCGTATACCATTTGTTCATTTGAATATCTGTTATTCATGTCTGCCTCTTGGTGCTCTCATTACTGTAAGAGGGTTTGGGCTGTAAAGGATGATTAAAGATATATACAGTTTGTTGTGCTTACTGTAGTACTGCGTGAACCTCCTTGCCAGCAGGGCTCTCCATTCTCATAGACCATCTGACTGTAGTGGTTCTTTGGCTTTCCTGTCCACATCCCCCACATCCTGAAAAATGTTAAAAATGAAATGACGTAAGACATAATATATGTTATTTTACTTACAGGTACAGTGTGTAAAATTTCACCACTAGATGTCAGTGCATCGCCGATTGCATTCAACAGAGTTCTGTTTGCTTTCTCCTTCAAATTTAAGTGCATTATCGTCGTTACGGTGGCTGCTGCAGGACAAACATGTTTTAGTCAGCCGAGAGAGAGAATTATTTAGATTGTACCCCATGTATCCAACAGGCACAACGTGTAAAAACACATTTTTAGTACAAACTATATTTGAATAATATCAACACTTTACAATAAATCGGGAATTTAAAAAAACATCAATTAAATATTTTGCAGTATTTTATGTTTTCACCCTCCCGAGCAGTGATGGGAATAACGACGTTACTTTTTTCAGTAACGAGTAATCTAACTTATTACTATCGTTACAACGCCGTTACCGTTACTAACTAGAAAATGCGGTGCAGTTGCGTTACTGTTTTTCAACAAACAGACGGCTGAAGCTGTGTTCAGCTTACTGCACCTTATATCAGTTGCACGGAAGTCGCTGTAAGTAATCTGGGCGCTACAGCTTTAAGCAGCTGCGCGCGCTCCCGCGGACGGTAATCACGATCACGATCACTGCCCCCTTAGCCTGGAGCTAAGGGGGCAAAACAATCACATGAGTGCTGCTGTTGGACTGAGGAAGAATAAAGTAGTCATGGTAAGCCAATCACATGACCACTTCAAGATGACAAAGCAACAAGGTGATATATACCAGTTTTTAAATTGTGTTGATAGGCCACGTCGGGAGATTTGGCTGTTTAGGAAGAGCGGGAAGTTTTAGGGGTGACGGCAAGAGAGAGAGAGAGCGAGTGGACAGAAATATTCGGAGTGGCACAAATAATTTGTGGCATCTTATTGAATGCAGAACAGCTGATTATCTAAATAGTTTGAAATGGTTATTAAAAAAAGAGGGTAAAAGGTGAATGGCTGCAAATAACTTTGTTTACAAAACTTGTGCATATGATTTTAAAATTGACAATTTCTATTAGTTAGTTATAGTTATAAAATATGATTCAATAAACATATTTGTGGTTGTTACAGTGAAAAATAGAACTTTTTCTACTCAGATTTTAAGTTTTTGTCTGATTTTAGATCAATTGTGTTAATACAGTACGTCAACATGAAAACATAACTGTAAATTCAGACACGTGAGGTTGTGCTGAAAAGAATGATACCAAACAAAGCAAAGTAAATAGTTTTTAAAGGTGAAATGTGGAGGGAAAATCAAAAGTAGTTAAAAATGGCCAATTATACCCTGGACCCCAGAGGGTTAGACTTTTTTTTTTAAGTAACACAATAGTTACTTTTCAAGTAATTAATTACTTTTAGAATCTTGTAACAGTTACTAACTCAGTTACTTTTTTGAAGAAGTAACTTGCAACTATAATTAATTACCTTTTCAAAGTAACTTGCCCAACACTGCTCCCGAGTCTACAGCTTTGGCCACTGCTCATCAGTAGTGACTGTATTCCAATAATAAAGAGTCTGGATCCACCACAGAGTCTACTGCTTCCTAGGTAGGCTGTCAGTCCACTGTTTACCTCAGCTGCCTATGCCGGGTCAAAAACAGCCGTGTCTATAATGATTGATACGACTCAATGAGTCAGTGACGCTTACTTCTGTCTGATGATATTGATACTGAAGATATCGTGGGCTTTTCTGTCAGTAAGCGCTGCTGTTATTGTCGCTGTTAGCTAGCGTTGCTGAAACGGTTTTTGAAATGGATCTAACGCTGGATCTTAGTGAATGATGCTTGGTAAACTTAGCTGGCTGCTGTTTAGTCAGCTTGCTTTTCAGCTGTCCAGAGATGGGAGGGTCACAGGAGTAATCTGATTTATCTAATTTGGTAATAAGCACATTTTTTGTGTTAGAACTCGAACTTCAGTTCAGGAGATGAGGCCTGAGGTGAAGAGGAAGAGGTTGACATTTTGATGCCAGTGACGTTGTCTTTTTCCTTCGTGTTTTTCCTTCTTTGGCGAAGCGGACCTCTTCTCCATAAAAGTAAAACACAAGTAAGATTCCTCATATTTTGAAGGTTCAGTGAATGTTCCTCCACTACAAGTGGACACCTTCGAGTTCCCCTCTGCATTTCGAATATTACATATTTGACCACCTCTAGTCACATAGGTAAAACACAAATGGGTGGAAGGGCAATGTCCACCTCGGCCACTGTGTTCAAGATGACGGGGCAACATGACAGCGTCTTCAAAAGAGCGCCCACTTGTATGTATTTTTAATAGATGTTTTTGAGAACACATCAATTAATTAAACACTAATCAATGTATATTTGAATATAATATTATTTTTTCTATTAAATAACCTAAAAAAACGACTTAATGCACCTTTAAGTTTGTGCATGTGTGTCTTAAAAATGGTCTTTTAAGAGTTAACCAGGACCAACTCCGCCAAAAAAAACACAACTTTTTTCCTTTTTTGTGAACACCACTCAGTTGGCTTATTGAAAAACACTTTCTCTCAGCGAAAATAAAAAGCTGGCAAGATGGGCAGCCTGGCAGTGCCCTTGTTTGGTTCCTGGCACAGGCAATCACATCCCCTCTCCTGTTCAACAATGGAGGGGAAATATTAATTACCGTTTTGTCAGAATTAATACTGTGTGCAGGAGGGAAGGAGAAGAGGAAAACAGAGAAGCCTATCTCGAATGAGGCTGTGCCTGCCCAGTGCTAGCTAATTACATTCTCACCAAACATTTCAAGGGGAGTTATGAAAACCAAAGCAAACCAGGGTGCCAGTGGACTCCATCCAACACAGTAGTGACAGATGCCATTTCATTATGTTTTTACTGGCTAACTTCCTCTGATCTTTTGTTGAGCTCGAGCAGCTTCTTTGAGGTGGTGTCAACTGTAGCGGCGCTGGTGGTAAGCACTGATTTTTTAAAAAAAAGATTGTAATCCTGTTGAGGGGGTGGAGGGGGAATCTCGGTGCATGACTGACTGAAGATTTTATTGAAATATGTCTTGCTCTGATCTCTTGCCTTCTTGTTCCAGCTAGGAACTATTTTCCTGTCAAGACAAAGCACGAGTAATAGAATCAATCTTTGCCTCACTTTCCGGAAAACACACAGCAAATGGGGAAAAATAAACCTGCAGCCCCTCCCCCCTCTAATGGCTTGTTGGTCTTCTATTAATCAGCCAAGATAAAGAGCTGCAAAAAGCTATAAATTCAAAGTATTGTTTTAATTTGCACAAGTGCATCTGTCACCAATCCTGTCACAAGGACCCAGCCCTTGATCAATGTGCTTGCACTGACGCAGGGGATTAACATAGCAAGAGCTGCTCTGAGTATTGCGTTTAGTATTATGAAGGCTAATCTGCTTTATTTCATGACCTATTATAATATTTTTATTGGTGGTCCTAATTGATCTCAGTAGGATATTACGCTGACAGCTTGACATTGAGTAAAGTGCATTGCTCTTAAGCTCAACAACAACAAAAATTTGTTAGTTTTTTCGTTTTTGACCCAAGTTACCATAAATCTTAAACGACACACATGAAATAATAATAATTGTTATTATAGTCATAATGAGAGGCTGTAAACAAATAAAGGACTCTCTATTCTGGGTGTTTAAGTTGTTTCCAAGAAACAAACCTTTGACCTTGACAAGAGAAAATATGGAGTGATCTGATTTCAAAAACACTCTCCTGCTCGTACGGACACACGGCCGTCTTCAGGTCCCCGAGTGTGACTTTTCTGCTCTCCTTGATGCGCATGGCTTATTTAAGACGCCCGAACGGGTCAGTCGAAGGTGAATTGCTCACACAAGTGGGAGCCGGCTCGGGACCGAGCGCCTCGCCTGTTTCCTTCGAGCCTGTTTGATTGGGTTTTAGCACTCAGTTAGCATCAGGAGGCCCTCGAATGGATTGCTGTCAGGGCCGGCAGACATGCCAAGTGGAGAAAGCGACAGCGCTCCTGCTCTCGTTGCGAGTTGACCGGCGATCCCTTGCGCATCACTTCTGCGCCGGCTCATCCATCGCGACCTCCTCCAGCCCCCCAACCCCCCTAACACGCACACACAGCTCATTCCCTCGCCTCACCTTCTTTCACTTCCTTCCTTAATCTCCATTCTCACTCTGTCAGCTCTCTCGTGCCCCAGGAGGCGGCATAGGCCCCCGTCAATTAGGCTTGAGTTATTGCTGAGATATAGCCAACACAATCCAGTGTTCCAGTCGGGAGATGGAATCTTATTGACAGATCATTCCCCGTAATAATACCTACTCGCAGTCGGTATTGGCAGGCCGTTTTATAAAGCCATTCCACACTTATCAACAGACTAGTGCACTGCCAGGTGTTCACACCTGTGTAAAGAAGCTTAATTTCAAGACACCAGGGTGCATAAACATTACTATATGTTACTCTGACCCCGTGACAGACAATATAGCTGAACCCAAATGTGCAAATTGACCCCTCTGGCTCAGTGACAACTTCATTTTCTCATCCAATTTGTCACAGTTTGGCTTTAAGCTGCAGCCATGACACAAATCATGCTCGCTCACACTTGTAGCAGCAGGGTCAGTCTCCTTAAATGATCTGCTTTACTATATGTATTTTCTTGTTGGCTGATCTACTGCACCTGTTTGAACAGAGCTACAGAGATTCCAAACATTACTATTCAAACAGCGACGAGAAACAAACAAAAAAACCAGACGTCTTTTTCTGGTTTTAGAAGAATAGCGTGGATGAACATATTTTGAGTATGTAAATAGATTAGCGCTGCCAGCAGAGGGTAGAAATCCATTTCCAACCACAGGAAACGAGGGTCCACAAAGCCAGACTTCCTTTTTAATGATTAATGATGGAAGATATTGAAGCCATGCTCTTTTTCAGGCTTAAAACGTCCACAATCTTATTTCCAGATATCTGCGTTACAATCCTTTCTTTGTCTGGCCTCTCTTAATGCTATAAAAGGCACCTTCCATCAAAGATAAACCTGTAATAGCAGCGTATCCGGCCAGCTAAAACTATTATCCATACATCTAGTTTGCATTGCTGGTGAGATGGTAAGCCTCGGAGAATCCAGACATGCCTCTTACCCGTGCACATTAGGGAGCCAATTTCATTTAATTTGGTCTCCACTAAGGTGTGATATCTATTGATATACTGAAAAGCAGGTGGAGTTGTGATTTCATTTAATCCAGTGCCCACAAACAGACCTGCTGTGTGTGTTTATATGTATATATTAGAAACGATGGGGGTGGGACTACAATATGTTGTTGATTATCCAAACTGTCACTTCAGGAATTTGAAACAATACTTTATAGCTGTCAGAGCAGTTTGTTTTTTTTGTTTTAATATATATAATCTAATCCTCATGAAGAGTAATTAGCATTAAAAGAGCTGATTAGGCCCCTTTTCTTCTTCTGATAATGACTTGAGCTGATATAAGCTCCTCTTATTTCTCAAAAATGATGTGGTCGCCAGCGATTCTGTTTTAAACTTCATCGCAGTGCTAATCCGTATGCCTCGAGTGATAAATCCCGAAGATCCACGGCTAATCTCGCTCAACAGTGACAGGAGAGTTACCCCCTCTGATACAGCCACAAATCAGCCTTTCAGAAGCAATTATCATTTTGGACAACTCTACTCTGGTGCTGAAACACCCTGCAGATACCGAGCGGGAGGAGAATCTGGGCCAGAAGTGTATTTTTGCATGCCTTAATGGGCATGTCGGTGTGTGACCAGGCCTTCACTGGAGAGGACCATCAGGAAGAGAAGACCACGGTGGCCTCTTTTAGAATCTTTCCTCAACTATTTTTGCCTACAGAGGTTTCTTTGTATCTATGTAGACATTAGAAAGCTGAAGTCAGTGACACGAAGCATCAACCAATGCATTAAAACCAAACTACCTGCATAGAGTATATGCATTCATTAAACATCCTTCACATACAGTTAAATGAAAAAGAAAGTAACCCTCCTTCTCTATCGCGACATACGTGAAACTTTAATCATAACATGTTACATCATTATTAAGGCAGTGTAGGATCATCTTGACAGAGAACCGAAAAAAAGGCAGAAACAACAACAAGTTGTGTGAAGGTGCGGTCATACTAAATAGAGACTTTTAGAATTCTGTTTTTGTCTACCCATCCATCCATTCGCTTCCGCTTATCCTTTTCAGCCTATCCCAGCTGTCTTATGGCGAGAATCGGGGTACACTTGGAGAGGTCGCAGGGCTAACATATAGACGGAGACAACCAATCGCACTCACATTCACTCCCCCATTCATACTTATGGGCAATTTAGTGTTTCCAATTAACCTAACCCCACTAAGTGCATGTCTTTGGACTGTGGGAGGAAGTACCCGGGGAGAACCCACACAGTCATACAAAGGACGCATGCTTAAATACCATTGGTTATAACAGTTAAAGGGCACATAGTGCAAGTTTCCAGCAAATGACTAAAACCAAATTCAACAGTCGGTTAAATCTCTCGTTAGACTCTCCAGTTTAGACTTTACTTTGATAAGTGGAAGTTCAATCACTTTTTTTCTCTTAAGACAAAATAAGTATGAGTTTTCAATAAAAAACTCATACTGGTATTCTTCAAAATGCAATCCTCTCTTCTACAAATGGCTTTCATGTGAGCGCCGTGATTAAACATGATGACTTTCACTACCGACAGAACGAGAAAGTCTTGATTGAATCTGCAGTGTTTCAGAATGAAGAGTATTTAATGACCACGTGCTTGAAGCCACAAATATTCGCGGCTATTTTAGGTTCTCACTGGGCTTAGTCGAGGTTAGTGAAAGATTGTAGTTCATTAAAAACAAAGTGAACACAAAGACACCTAAAAAAGGACGTGTTTACTTTTACATTTACTCAAAGGACAAGCTACAAAAACGCAGCAGAGACATTAAACAATCAGGTAGCAATTACATCTCACTGCAAGCGTGTCTGGCAACAAGAAACAGTCGAATTAAAACACAACCGTCACGCCAATTTACCGACAGATAAACGGCTTCAGAGGCGACTCCCATCAGTTTCTGTTACAGAGAGCATCGACATCAAGCCCGCTCCTTCAGAAGCGCTCTATTCATTTGCAGCCATGAAGCGACAGGAACTGTCACATCAGATATGCCAGCTCAGCGTCAAATTACTCATAAAAACTTCTTCAACAACCGGCTCCTTACACTGAATCCTCACCACCTGCAGTACTAATGAAATACAGTACCTATGTTAAGATGGTGTAATGTCTGCGCTTATTACTGTCACCTTCCCACTGTAGCATCCACTCATTAGCTGCCGCAGCAAATGAATTATACCTCACAGCTATGCTTTTTGCTGCTTTAACACGGGGTCTGGAGCAGCACGTTAGTCCCCTCACTATGCAGTTAATGCCGTAATCATTTACAGCATGAGAGGGGCCAGGGCACCGGCAGGTAGAGAGAGTAATTTGGACGCTGGTGGTTTAATTTGGATTTTGCGAAACGGCGCCATAAAATGGAAAAGAGGGGAAAAAGAAAAGGTTTCATCTCGTAGCAAAGCAGCAGAAGCAGCAGCAGGCATTGCTATAACCTTTACTTCCTCATGTCAGGTCACCAATCAGAGAGCAGCCTTCTGAGATGAGCCCATGCACTGTCATTACTGTGCCAGTCACTGACACTCCTCTCACCCTCCGACCACCCACGGTGCCCAGCACCTTAATAAATAATTCATAGGCAAAGGAACATGTGAAGGGCACATGCTCAGTCAGGGCTTTGCTTTCCATTTGTTTCACATGACTGACACACAAAGAAGACACATTGCCTTTTTTCAAGCATATTTGCGATGCAAGTTTTCAGAACCGGACTGAGATGCATCGTTACGCGTAACGGCGTACGAACGAACTCACCTTCAGCACGCGGGCTACGTGAAGACACGCTTCTTTGTTCTGCCGCACACTTCTCCTAAGGTGGAGCGCGCTGACCCACGTCATCGCTGTGGAATTGTAAAACACGACAGGCGCGGCGAGTTGCGTTTTGCATTCGCCGCACAGACGGCACGCCGAGGCCATTTTATGCGCGGTTATGAAGCAGAGTCGGGGTGCATATTTCATCAACACCTCCTGACAGATATGAATCAGGGCTGATGTCAAACCCAAATCAGTATTCTGTTAACAGCTCACTTGTGCCTCATTAACGACTGGGCTAGATGTTGCCATGACTACCCAGCAGAAAGGCCATCGGGGGTTCACAGTGTCAGCTCCCCACTCCCCATCACTTTAACCCTCTCCTCAGACACACAAGAGTCATTACCCCTTGATAGCGCGTGGGCTGTTAAGTGCAGGGACCATATATCATAAAAACATTAGGAACAGATATATATATTTATATATAGGTCTTTCATTTCTTATATCAGTGAGGGTGTTATATAAATGAATTCCTGTATCTGCCTGGCTGTCAGAGTGGGCTGCACTAGTGTACTATTGTATGATCCTGCGGGCTGCCATGTTTCCAGGTAAAGAGGGCCCCTCTCCTCACTAATGGCACTCCAGGGAATGACCTTGACAGCTTGAAAACGAGCACATTAAGTAGAACACTTAAATGTATAATTATGCACTTGTTCCAGTGGAACTGTCGCTGCTCTGTAGGTTAAATCATTATGGCTTAGATAAGATGAAACAAATAAATAATTAAAATAAATACTTTTTTTTTTACCCGCTCTCTCTCTCTCTCTCTCCCCCACAACTGCCTATCAAAACAATTAAGGGATTGGCTTTGATATGAACACATGAAAGGGAGCATCCCTGCACTCATTAAGTGAGCGCATAAAAATATAGAAGAGCGGAGCAACAAACAGTCATTAGTCTTTTTGCCACGCGTGGATATGCAGCGCGCCTACTTTCCACGTGACGGGTCGACTATTATGCATTAACGCTGAACTCGCTTGCAACAAGAAACTTTGCAAATAATTTAAAAAAAAGGGGAAATATTAGCTCTAGAAAAAGGTGAGAGTTCTTCAAAAGGATCGGCCTGCTGTAAATATAACCCAGGTGCGATGTCGAGCGTACGGAGACACTGTAATGCTGCTAAGTTCTAACAATAAACAAGTTATATTTGCTCGCATATAAGCGAACCACCTGCAGCAGCACGGTGGGTGTTGAAGGACTAAACACTATGCCATAACATTAGTCAGAAAATATCGTTTTATGCATAATGCCAAGTCTATATCGAGCCAAAATTTAAGAGGGAATCCGCGACTTGAACGAAGCAAAGCGGCTGAAAGGCCGTTTTTATAAGAGTTATTTGTGTTTATTAGTCTGTGGCGACAATGTGTGTTTGTGCTGTACGGATATCCTATTGATCTAGCCCACCCACTGCCTCCCAAAATTAAACTGTTGATGTAAGCAACACAATTTGTAACAATGCAAATTATACAAAATTTAATCTTGGGGAAAGCAGCCTTTACAGTTTACACTGGGTTCAGTACTGCCAAAGGGCTGGAGCTGTGAAACTGCTGCATTTATAATAATGTTGATTCATTTTTGTTGTCCTCCATATATACATACAGAGAGAGAGAGTATGTCTAGGTGGAGGCTTAAAAATTCCCATGAGACCTAGCCAGTTAAATGTCACCAGTTCAACAGAACAAGGACATGGGTGAGCTGAGGGGCCGTGGCAGTGGGAAAGAGAGTGAATATTGAGTGCGTTAAACATATAAACAGCATCTTAAACCCATTAACGTCAAGTGTATCATATTTGGTAGATGAGTTTTTGTGAGCGTTGAGACCTCTACATCATCAGTGTGATTTTTTTCCCCACATAAAATGTAAATAAAGAGTACAATAAAGCAGTAAATGTAGTAGAAATGATTATTTTTAAATACACATTTTCAGTTGGTTGAATAAAGACAAGTTTCAAAAAATTAGACTTTTCTGTCTAATATTTCATGGTTCTGGCTTTGCGTGGCCATGAGGATGTGTGTGGTTATTATAGATGTGGAGGATGTAGGTTATGTCTATGTGCATGCTGCTCCTCTGCAGCCTTTTTGTTGGAGGTAACGTTAAAAATTCAACTAGAGTCACTAAAATTCTGAATCCTAACATTTCTCACGAACACGTTACACAGATTTGTGAAATCTTTAAAAAAAAAAAAACTTTCCAAAAAATCAGCTAATAGCACCCTGAAAATGACACATTATTAGATCATATTTTCATTCGTAGCCACCAATCCAAGTAAGGTTATTTCGTCGGGAGACGACGATGTGCATCGCTCCTGTCTCGGGTCGATGTTCAGTTGCTTTGTGCTCATTTGTAATCTGCTAGTGCTCAAGTGGTTTTACAGTAATAATCTTAAAACTCCCTCATGATTGCTGTGCAATGAAATGGCCACCTATCGAGATAATTAGCGACGGTGCTTTTCTCCTGTTTATGCGTGTGCAGCGCTGCAGAAAACTACGAGTGAATAGTAATCAATCTAAAAATGAGAACGGAGCGATATGTTTTCCATCAGGACCTCATTCCTTTCTAATGCTTCTAAAAAGACGTGGCGCTTTTCAGCTGTATTCATGAAGAACTGACTCTTATCGATCCACTGAGCATGTTTCATATTACCATGGTCGTATGAAAAGAGTGGCCTCTCCTTTCTTAGGTTTGTGCTAATAAATTTGCTCAAACTAGTGCCTGAAGGCATTTGAATAGCTGCATTTTTTTTGTCAGTATCTGGGAAGATTTTCCTCCATAACGTTCTGGTGATCTTTTGTGTGGTCATGTGGTCAACATGGGGTCACGTAAGTGAGCCTAGCCACAGGTGTGAGAAAACGCTAGCCCGAGAAAACGCCACTCTGGAAGCGGCATACGTACGTCTGCCGCATACCGGCACAAACAGCCACCCTATTTGTATTTTTCACGGTGGCCAGCACATCCCACTCTCTCTGGGGTTGCTCTGCGCTGTCATTTCAACTGCCTGGCTCCTTCGCAGTGGGCATACACAGTCATTCACTGTGGTTTCAATGTTGCTAGGCTACCTCACTTCTCCACTGTTTTCTGTTTGAAAATCTACTGTTCAATAAAGCAGTTCAAGGGAGACCTGTGGGTTTGAATACTGAGCGATATGAACCAGCAGGAGTAACTGACAACACTAATAGCCTTTTTTTTTCTCTTCCCCCCGTTTCACAATACTCTTTCTTTTTCTCCCTTGACTCGATAGCACACTAGCACAATCTGCGCCTACCTCTACAGCCCATGCATCGGCTTCAATCATAATATTCATATAGTGCAACATTTATAACCTTTCCTTATTACATTTCTCTATTTTGAAAGTGTGAGCCTGAGTCATAGGTGTGGTGTAAATCTTCCCTTTGTAGTCTTCCACTGTTCTTTTATGGCTTGTCTGCTTATAGTCGCCCAGCAGCGTGTCTAGGAGTTATTATTATTCTTGTTTTGTCTATCCTGTTTTCAGCTTTGGATGTTGGGCGCATTCCAAGCTTGGACTGTCAAACACAGCGTGTTTCCAAGGGCAAAGGGTGAGCAAGCAAGCTGCTCGCCGGCCCCTGCAATGCTTTTTTGTTCCCTCCCTCCTCGTGTGCTTTCAATGATGATGAGTGTAGAGCGGTCTGACCCCGGCACAATAGAAGGCCCAGCTCCTTGAACTTTGCGGGGCAACATACGCTGGCCCCCATGACCCTGACTGCGTGGCCACCTGATTTCCCCGGAGTCCCAAAACAAAAACTCATTGGATGACCCCTCGACTGATCCCGTCCTCCTTCGCAGATACATTTAAATCATCCCATCCTCCTCTGTCTGCAGGAAAACGCATCTTTATTAATAAGACACCGTCACTCCCTTAATGCATTTTCTTCCTCTTTTGGTTTTGTGTGGCCACACGTTTCAAATCTTTACTAGGATTTGTGGTTTTTTTTACATTGTTTAGAATCTTTTGGTGCAAATTGTTTAATGTTAAGAAATTAGTTTGTGTTTGTTGGTACCACTACAGCTCAATCTGTTTCCGTGTGGTTAGCCTAGTGCGAGTTTAAAGGCACCTTCATAAATATTTCTGATTTATTACAGCCTGACATTGTGATGACGGCATACCTTCCAGAGATGGGTTTTCTGTAACTGTTGTGGATATAAAGAAAAACAGGGGGGTTTAAACATTAGGCTAACTGCTTAAATGTTGACAAAGCACTTTGTGGAAACTCTTTTAAAAGTTAAATATGTTTAATGCAGTAAAAGGCTAAAGCTTGAAGGAATCTTTGGTCCTGATTCCAGTTTTATCAGCAGCATGAAATTAGAAAACAACAAAAGAAGCTGCTAGTTTCCCAAATCCATTTTAATTTTTATATCGTCAAATAACAACAAAAATCGCCTCGTGTCACTTTATACTTTATACTTTATACTCTACAATAATAGAGAGACAGAAGCTGAACAATGAGATGACCCCTTATAAGGAAGCACTAGGTAACAGTGGGAAGGAAAAACTCCCTTTTAACAGGAAGAAACCTCCGGTAGAACCAGGGAGGGGCAGCCGCCTGGAGCAGTGGGGCAGACTGACTTAAAAATGGTAAATGAACTTAATTAGCGCCTTTCTACTCAATTTGAGCGCTCAAAGCACATTCTACTACGAGTCTGATTCACCCCGTCACATTATTTGATCTGCTATCTAACAAACGCACTCAGATAAACGTACTCAGTCCACTCAGGGTTCGGTATCTTGCCCACGGATACTTCGACACATGGATCAATCCACCGACCTTCATATAGGTAGATAACCTGCTGACCACCTGAGGCACCAAATAGCTCATCACTGAGGGAAAACTAAACTACCTGGTTTACTTAGGCCTCAGTGACACAGGCCCAGAGCCTGTGAGTGAGAGTGTCTCAGACTGCTTGCACACATCTTCTGTGCTCAGTATAGATGACTTCTGCAATCTGCTAATGACCACAGCAATCACTAAGAGATTTTTGGTGCAGAACCCGCAACTACTCGCCAACTGGTTGGGAATACGCAATTTTCAATCAATCAATCAATCTTTATTTATAAAGCACTTTTCATACAGAAAAAATGTAGCACAAAGTGCTTTACATAGTTAAAAGCAGCCCACCCCACCCTCCAACTCACTCCCCACACTCTCAATACACATATATCCCCCCACCCCCACCCACACACACATACACACACGCGCACACTTAAAGAGTAAAAATTGGGCTGGGCTCGCATGAGCCAAGTGAGGAAACATTATAACAGAGAGCCATCTGCACCGGGAGCCGGTCACAGACCGCAGCCTCCGGGCTGGGCACACAGCAGGAGGGAGGCCAAGGAGCCCCCCAGCCAGGCTGAGAGGACCCCAGAGACCAGCAGCCATGGTCAATAACAGCCCCGGTGCAGAGAGCGCCCTCCGAGGAAACACTGGAGATATGACGCAATACGATATATACAGGGTAAAATGATAAAATAAATAAGAACAGGATACAATATAAATATAAATAGAGTAAGAAGATTAAAAAATGAATAAGAATAAAATCAAAAAAATATTAGGTAAATCCTAAATTAATAATAGAATAACAGGATAGAATAAATAAGCATAAAAAATAAATAAACGCTAAGTAAAAGCTAAATTAAAAAGGTGGGTCTTGAGCCTGTTCTTAAAAACATGTACGTTCTCTGCGGCCCTGAGCTCCTCCGGCAGGCTGTTCCACAGACGAGGACCATACCACTGAAAAGCTGCCTCTCCGTGAGTATGTGTCCTGACTTTAGGGACAATCAAAAGGCCAGTACCAGAGGACCTCAGGGTCCGCGAGGGTTCGTATGGTAAAAGCAGATCTGAGAGATAAGAAGGCCCAAGACCATTAAGACATTTAAAAACCAATAAAAGAACTTTAAAATCGATCCTGAAACACACGGGGAGCCAGTGCAGCGATTCTAAAACCGGTGTAATGTGGGCCCGCCCTCTGGTCTTCGTCAGCACACGAGCTGCCGAGTTTTGCAAGAGTTGTAAAGTTGAAATATTCTTCTTAGGAAGACCAGAGAGCAGGGCATTACAGTAATCAATGCGACTGGTAATAAAAGCATGCATCAGCATCTCCGTGTTGGCCCGAGAGAGAATAGGGCGGACTCTGGCTATATTTTTTAGATGATAAAATCCAATTTTGGTTACATGTTTAACATGTGGGATAAAACCAAGCTCAGAGTCAAAAATAACACCCAGATTTTTCACTTGTAGTGAAGGACATAGTGAAAATGCCTCTAATTTAGACAAGAGTTTCTCTCTCTGAGCCTCAGGACCGACAATTAAAACTTCAGTTTTGTCCTGGTTAAGCTGTAAAAAGTTTTCTGCCATCCAAGATCTTATATCCAAGATACAGTTAAAAAGGGCATCCATTGGTCTGGTGTCATCAGGAGACACGGAGATGTACAGCTGCGTGTCATCAGCGTAACTGTGGAAGTTCACTCCATGCCTCCTGATGACACCACCAAGAGGGAGCATATACAAATTAAAAAGTACAGGGCCTAGAACCGACCCTTGAGGCACACCACATGTCATTTTATGGATCTTAGAGGAGCATGTATCCATACTCACCATAAAAGATCTGTCAGAGAGATAGGAAGTGAACCAGTTGTGTACAGCACCAGAGAGGCCCACCATGTGTTTTAGTCTGTTTAAAAGAATAGCGTGGTCTACTGTATCAAAGGCTGCGCTTAGATCCAGTAGCACCAGGACTGAGAGCTTTTGGGCGTCCCAGTTACATCTAAGATCATTTAAAACCTTTAGGAGAGCCGTCTCTGTGCTGTGGTTCACCCTAAATCCAGACTGGAATATCTCCAGGATCTGTCTATCATTGAGAAAATCAGTAATCTGAGTAAAAACAAGTTTTTCTAAGACTTTACTTAAAAATGGTAAGTTGGATACAGGTCTGTAGTTATTAAAATCATTACAATCCAAATTGCTCTTCTTCAGAAGGGGCCTCACCACCGCCGTTTTAAAGGCAGCAGGGAAGACACCCAACTGAAGAGAGCAATTCATCATGTATAAAAGCTCAGCCTCAAAAAATCCATAAAGTGTTTTAAAGAGTGAAGAAGGGATTGGATCTAAAAGACATGTGGTGGGTCTCACTGTGGAGAAAACCTTCTGAAAGTTCTCAGCATTAACCAGGACAAAGCTGTCCAGTGTCTCCTCAGGTACAATCGAGCCCTCAGATGTGTTTACAATCATATCGCGATTAGATAAAATATCAGATCTGATGGCGCTGATTTTTCCCCTGAAGTTGTCTGCAAACTGCTCACAGAGTGAGTCTATGGGGTTTCTTTGGGAGCTGTTAAAATCAGGGTTAAATAAATGATCTATGGTGGAAAAGAGGACCTTGGGATTATTTTTGTTAATACTGATTATTTTGGCGAAGTATGAATTTCTTGACTTCCTTAATGTATTATTGTACATTTTAAGTTGCTCGCAAAATATTTGATGGTTGATTGCATTTTTAGTTTTCCTCCACCTCCTTTCTGCTGCCCTGCAATTCCTTTTGAGTTTTTTGACTTCTTCGTTTCTCCAGGGTGATACGTGTTTTACGTTAATCTTTTTGGTGGTGAGTGGAGCAACGGAGTCAAGGCTTTTCTTCAGTTTGCTGTTAAAATGATTAAAAATCAAATCGCAGGGTGCAGGTAAAATCACAGGGGGGCATTCGTCTAAAACCCTGGTAAAATTTGCAGCCACTTCAGAGGTTAGATAGCGCCTCCTCACAGTTCGCACCGAGGTCTTCCGCTGAATAAAACCGGTGATGTTAAAAAACACACAGTAGTGGTCAGAGACAGCCAAGTCAACAACAGAGGACACGCTGGTGGACAGCCCATGGGTGATGACCAGGTCCAGAGTGTGTCCTCTGTGAGTCGGCTGCGTGACGTGCTGGGTAAAATCCAAACAGTGAAGAATGTTTAAGAATTATTTTGATGCAGGGTCAGAAGGATTATCTATGTGCAGGTTAAAATCACCGGTTAAAATTATCATGTTATATTTTGAGTGTATGTTTGTTAAAAATTCTGAGAATTCCTTGATAAAAGCAGCGCTGTCTTTAGGTGGTCTATAAATTGTGACAGATAAAACTGGAGGGCTGCTGAAAACAATAGTGTGGAATTCGAAAGTGGTAAAATGATCAAATAAAATGTGTTTGGTGGTGAGTGTGTTGTTGGTTAAAGATGCAGTCCCACCACCTCTCTTACCACTTCTAATAGAAAAAGAGAAAGTAAAATTTGGTGGGGAGGCCTCAGTGAGAACAACTGGTGCATCCGAACCCAGCCATGTTTCAGTTAAAAATAAACAGTCACATTTATTATCTAAAATTAAATCATTAATAATAAAAGACTTGTTCAACAGAGAGTGGACATTTAAAAGTGCCATACTGATTGAGACTGGTGGATTTTTGACAATAGAGTTGAATGGATGTTGATATTTTTGAAGAGGCCGGAGGTTATTAATGTTTTTGGAGTTACTGGATTTATGATAATTCTGTTGCTCTCTGTTTGTGATTATGACGGGTTTTGTGTTGACTGTGGGAGAGAGAGGTCCTAGTCCAGAGTTTTGTGTATTACTGTTAAAAGTGGAACAAATATAGGAGCTGGGACCAGGGGAACATCAGTCAGTGGCAGACAGTGGCGATGTGCGGGAGTGCTGTACGCCAAATGCCAAATTGGCGGACAGCAAACGGCGTCCCCAGGCGTTGAGGTGGAGCCCGTCTGCCCCAAAAAGATGCCTCCTCTCCCAGAAGGCATCAAAGTTGTTAATAAAACCCACGCCGTGGGAGATACAGGCAGAGGAAAGCCAGGTGTTAAGGCTGAGCAGCCGGCTGAAACGGCCTATCCCTCTGCCACAGGTGGGGGTGGGCCCAGAGATAAAAGCACTCACCTGCAACTGACCAAGGAGGCTGAAGAGTTCGAGGAAGTCCAACTTCAGCAGCTCAGATTGCTGTTTGGGGATGTCATTGGTGCCGATGTGGATGATGAGCCGGTTGGCCTGTGGGTGGGATGCCAGAATGTTGGGAATTCTGTCCACTATGTCAACAACAGTGGCTCCCGGGAACGACAGCGTGAGCGCCCCCCTTATCCGCACGTTCCTGACGATGGAATCCCCGAGGACCAGCGTGGAGAGAGGAAGTGCCACCGGGGGCTGTTGGCCATCTGAGACGCCCGCGCCGCGACACCGGGGGTGTTCAGATGGAGATGCGCCAGCCGGACTCCCAGGTAGCCGCGCCGTGGGTCCTCTTCTCCGAGGAGCCGGGGTAAAGCACAGCTCTCTGCGGTGAGTTTGCACCACAGCGTCGGGTTGCCCGCCGCGGCTCCGGGGGCGTAGTGGTGGAGATGGCGCAGACCTCAGCGACACAGCGGGATGGCGAGGGCTAGCGGTCAGAGGAGGAAAGTCCACAGGATCCAGGACATTGAATTTATTCTCCAATACTACCGCACCGGAGGGGTGAGGGTGCGAGAGACGGATCCTCCTGCCCCCTCTGCAGCCACCGCGCGTCTCAACCATGGTCCATGGCGCTGGTTGGAGTGGAGTGGAGCTGACCAGAGCCTTGGGTCTGGCCCCTAGCTGAAACCAGGAGTTCTCGTCCTTGGCAGAAGCACCAGCGACGCAAGTTGAGAGCCTGTGTTGACTGTTGGCGGGATCTTGGGACACATCAGCTGGATGGTGCACTGTGTCGGCTAGCTCAGCGCTAGTAGCGGTGGTTTGAGCTTTGCCAAGGAGGATCGTGTCAAGTTCGCATTCAGCCCCCTGGATTTGGTATAGCGTGGATATCCTTTGTTCCAGCTCGATCACTTTTCGGCTCAGGTTGATGCAGCTTTCACAGCTGGATGTTGAGGTAAGTGGTGCCATTCCGGAATCTCGTACCGGCGACAGCGTCAAAAACAAAAACAGACACTGCCACTTTAGCTTACGTTAGCTAAAAAGTCAGTCACACTGCGCTTTACCGGACATGTATTTATTGTATAACACGTTATATAATTTGTCTACTGGTCGAATAAATAGCTTGCTGGCAAGGTGGCGGTGTTTAATCCTGTATTTTCCCCCGTGACCCGTGCGACTGGGGCCTTGGGTCAGCACTAACTGGATGACACAGCAGGACAATAACCTTAAACATTAAAGCAACTCTAGCACACAATTATTTTCAACAAAGAAAATCTGTGTTTTGGAGCGGTCCAGTCAGAGCCCAGACATCCAGCCATTCACACCAGACACACTAAGAATATGGCTAAACTGAAGCAGTTCTCTAAGGAAGAACGGTCCAAATTTCCTCCCACGTTGTAAGGAGTGATCTCAATACCACATTGGCTTTTTGGAAATTAATGTGACATGCTGGTGACAATATGATCAATGTTCTGTTTGTTAACACAGTATTAATTCTCTGCATGTGGTGTTTCTCCATCAAACAAATTGTAACGGCAGTGCTTGCAATACCTCACATAAGCACAGAGGTAGCAAGAGATCTGCCCGCGTGCGTCTCTGTTTGGACTTTTCCAGAAGCATTTAGCAGCTCTGCATTTGCTGTCTTGTCAATGTACCTAGCATGTCTGCCCTTTGAGGAGGAGGGCGGGGGTGGGTACCGCGGGGACATTATGAAGATGGACGACGCTGTCACGTTGGGATAGTGTTTGTAGCAATGCAAGCATTTTCTCCTATTCTATTATCATTATCATGGCTGATGTTAGTGTTACAATAGCCATTTCAGGAAGCGCTTGTGACGCCGAGGCCGAAAGGCAGGAAAGCTAAATGGAAAACAGAGATATTGGAATTCAAGAGGTGAATATGTGTTGTATAATATCTGCGTTTACAGATAATTGGAAGCACAGAGTGACTGCTGTGCCTTATGAAATCTTTGGCAGTGTGTGGCCACAATATAAGAGCGAGCAGCTGCAAAAGAAAGCGTTGCCAGGTTGATTTATTGTTCCTCGCAAACATTTGTGTAGTTAATGGTCTAACGGCAAGCTATGCTGCAAAACCAAGCATGAAGGAAGGTTAAGGCTCAGGGTACAATTTCAACTTTTATGAGCCGTGACACACTTCGCAAACTGTGCAGGCCGTGAGCCGTAATCGAAATTCGGCAGCGGCGCCATCAATTTAATGCCGCGGAAACGTAACACGACTAATCCAAATTAGTCAGAAAATCGTACGAGCGAGTATTAGCAATGTCATCGCCAGGGCAGGCACGCTTCCAGTGGGAGGCCGCGCATGGTAATGCTGTTTCTCTGACACCACCGCCACCTCTTCTCTGTCTCACATGGTTGTCCTTTAGGATGCTGGAGCAGGTGTGATAAATGCTGCCGTTTAAATCAAAGCACTCCCCTCTCCCTCCTCACCCCCTCTGGGGAGAAAGAGGAGGCCTCCATGCAGATTGATATCAGGAGGCTCGGCCACATCCTGCAAGGCCTGACTGATGGTCTGTCTGGATAAAAAAATGAACTTTATACCCACCATGCGAGCTATGATTCATGTGCCTCCCCTCCCCCTTGCCTCAGCTGAAAGCAGTCCACCTTCACTACACGCACTCTGGAAACAGTATAGTACATCATATAGAGCCGCACAGCCCGCCTACACCCAGAAAATACCAATGAGGTACATGTGATAACAACTTATATTAAGCTAGCATTATTATTTTTCTCTGACTTCTATGGAAAAATCCAACATTGTGTTTAGTCTTAGTCATCAGTGTGAAAAAACGCTGGAATGTGGGGAAAAAATAAATAAATATACATTTGAAATCTGTCCCTCGAGTCCTGTTTGGCAGAGATTTTGGCGTGTTTGACCATTGATTTCGTTTAGTCCTTCTGCCCTTCCATACCATGATGAGTGACAGGCAGGCAGAAGCGCTGGGGTCACATTACTCACAGTTAGCATTCTGTTCTTCCTCTTTCCTGCGCTAAAAACATGGTGAAGCATTGCACTTTACGCTCCAAAAGTGAGCATAGTGTGGGAGTTGATGGTGGAAAAAAAGAAAAGAAGAAGAAGAAAACAGCTCTGCTTTAGATTCCAATTAATTTTCCACCTGAAAGGGAAAAACCCCCCACTGTATCTGCACGGAAGAATAATTGCAGTTAAATTATCTCGAGTCTTACTTCAAGTTGGGCCCTAATGGCATCGCATCTCAAAGCAGACAAAATGTTTTGACTCCGTGTCGCAAATTTTCCACGGCCATTTTAGACCTTTTTATTATCCGTCCGCAAAACAAGTTGTTAGTCTGTGTGGTCGCTGAGTGGAAAAAAACACCAGCGCAACTCGGTCTTCCTCTTAGGGAAGGAGCTGACGTGGATCATAAAAGCTTTTTGCATAGGTGTCAGTGTGGATGGAATAGGTTTTCCATAATTGCAGCCTATAAAAGTGTCAGGTGACGGACAGCCAAGGCTAATGAGAGAGTGGAAAAGGACAGTGAGGCGACATCCCATAATTATCACCTTAAATCAAAAATTCATAAGAGAAGAAAAAGTAAGTAAATAAACAGGAAAAAACCATCCGTTTGATGTATGCTTTCTTTTTTCTTCTTGTTTTTGACAGAGATGTTACGGTGAAGAGAAAGGTGAGGTGATGTGGTCGCCGAAGCAAAACTAATGACTGAATAACAGCCAGCGTTTAAAGTCACATGCAAGATAAAAATACAATCAAGCAGTAGATATTTCACTGGTATATACTGCTTAACAGCAGATAGATCTCCAAAGAATCAAAATAAAAACGTTTATGACAATTAAAGGTGCATTTCAGTGGGGACTGAGTGGCTTCTTTCATAGCACACGGCCTTCTTGATGCACACCTGTGTCCAACAGTTGACAAAGACATTCCCCAAGGGTAAGGTAAAAGACCAGAATGTAAACCTTTTGATGAAATTGAAACCCTTGGAGGCTGAGGAAATATAACCCCATCAGTCTATGAAAGCTGCTCCGTTTTGTCATTGATCAAAAAGTATTAAAAATATAATAAAGATCTGTTAGTGACTGATTAAAGGTCATACGAAGCTAACAGAGATTGAATAACAATAAAAAAGAATCAATAGTGCAAATATTGGTCTTAGGGTAACTTCATATGAGCACTGTAACAATGATTAAAGAGCTTTCTGGGGAGTGCAGGGGTGGGATTTGTTTCAGGTCGAATCGTGAAATGAACAATGCTGTCACTGAATTTATCTAATTGGTATAAATAAGACAAAATGCCCTTCTTGGCTTTTAGTGCATGATGAAAGCCCAGGGGAGGGAAAATGTATGTGAATTGTACTAGAAGTGCTTTGTGGCTTCATATTAAAATATTCACTATGCTCTGCTATAGAATCTCAGGCCACAGTACTCAGAGTACTGCTAAGCGCTTTGGAAAGATGTCGTTCTATAAACTGTCTTTAATTTTTTCCCACCTGATCGCAGACTGGTCAGTGATTGGGATTTTAACTGTGTGCACAAAAGAAACAGTGATTGAGGTACTTACCCTAATGAGACCTCTACTCCTGCCGTGCTCTTTTGTGTAACTTGATTGAATGGGCACAGGGTATAAGTATACCTGCAGAGACAAAATGAAAACCAAAACGTACTCACTAAACTGTAGATTTTAGCTGGTCCCAGATAAAAGTTCAAGTTGGTAACCATCACAGTTCTCAGGACCATTCTACATCAGGGCAAATACTCCTTAGGACAAAAGGAACCTTTGAGTGATGTACTATCATGGCATAAGCAAAGATATTGGTGCAACACCGGCAACCACCATATATACAAAAGAAATTAGCAAGGACATTTTGAAAGCACTCTGGACGATGTTACATTTTATGCAAAAAATAGCTCTAAAGATCTAGAGGTTTTCTAGTAAAGTCCAGGCTTTATTAAGGGTTTATTTTGACTTATCAAAGGAAAAAAACAAATGGCAGCATTTTCTGTGAACTACGTGGGATAGATGAAGATGAACAAAGATTATAAAACAGTAAAAGACCACAGCAACCAAAGAATATCTTTTGTTGATGATGGTAATATCAGCACAAATTATCTGTAAGTCAGGTTTTTGGAGGTTATCAGGAGCAGCAGCAGGAGCTGTAGTGTACCCCTAGGAAGCATCTGTCAAAGGTTAGTAAGTCCTTGTATTGTATAAAAGACAGTACAGGTGCTCTTTTTATAATATACTTCACAGTGTCTACTAACAATGGACAAAAACATTTCAACTATAAGCTGCCATCAGTCCAACTTCAGACAAACAACAAAAACCCAGCACACTGTTACCGTATATAACATTGTATATTTAGCAATGTAGAGAAAATAGTGAGATGTTATTTTAAAAGAGCACAAAGTCAGTGCCATTAGCCACACGTCCATTTCCAGTTAAATTGTTTTGCTGAAACCGCACACAAAAAGTACAGAACTCTGAACCCGGTGTTATCTCACTTACATAGCTGTACATAGCTGCTGCTGTACATACTGCCAGCTAGCTAATATGCTGGCATTAGCATACTCACTTGCAGTGTGAAATGAAACAAAGTCCCATAGGGAATGCAATTCTCGGGGGCCCACCTCAGTGGACAGTTACCCTCATGAAGCCCTTGAGGGTGCATATATCTAATTTGGCAAGTTGTTCATGGGCACAGCCAACATACTCAACCCTGCTGCTCAACCCACAAATGCATTTTCCTTATGTGGCACCATTCAAGGGGAAATAAACAGGTCTTCCAACCGTATAACATTTATTGCCAAGAAGTGTTGTTAAAACAAAGAAACCATTGACCAAACTTTTGTGCCAAGTTTAGTTGAACATTTAGCATGTACTCCAGTAGCTGGTGGAGACTAAACCTCTCTGGATGCAACAAAAGAATTACAGTTACATAACGATATTTCAAAGTTATGGTTACTCTGAAAAACTTGACAAAATAATTCCCATAGCTGACACAAGCAGAATTTAAAGCAAGTTATAGTCAATACTCTAGAAGTCAACTAAATCAAAGCTATCTTGTCTAGTCTGTCCTGGCTCAATGGCTCCCACCAGTGACAAAAGATGCCACTATCATCACTAATCTACTAACAAACTGATCAAAGACAATCATGGTGAAACTTACAGGAGAAAAGCCGGCCTGGTTTGCTTCCTTGACATCCGAACTATTACAGTGGCTGTTATGAGAGGATGCCCACAGTCGAAACAAGAGGAGAGACAATGAGTGAGGGAGGGTGGAGGGAACGAAAATGGCTATGGTGTAAAAAAAAAAAAAATAGACGTGGGCTGGGAAGTGTAAGGGCGACGAAGAACCGTGTGCGAGAATAGGAAGATGAAAGAAATGAAAACGATGAACATCAGAGACAGCGGGGCAGAAAAGAGGTAAGTGATTGGCTGTCGAGTTCATTTGCTCTTATTTACACTTGCTTGCGGATTGAATTAAATACGGCTCATTTTTGAGACTTTTATTTAGTCATTCATCCTTTCATGTCTGCCCTGTATTTCACAAACATAAGGAGAAAAAATAACGAGCATCTGCAGCATTACTATGATGTCGGCAAGAAATGCAGCCCCACATGTCTCAACAACTCTTGGATTGACTGCAATGGAATTTGGTACATTTATGGTGCATTCATGCAGTAGTGATAATACTTTGTGTTGCAAAATATTGCCTCATTTTTTATTTCTTGGCTGACACAGGGACCTCTGCATAAAGGGAAGCACACAACACTCAAGCTTTACATTAAATGAGATTTATTTATAAGGGTCTATATGCACAGCAGGATCAAGAGTGAGTCAACAAGAGGTCAGACTTAGTGAAGGAAACAATGTTTTGTGATTGAGTTTGAAATTAATTTAATCCTTAAGAGTTACAACACAAACTTTGATGAAAATGTTAACCTCGATTTAGCCTTATGTAGCTTCCTAGCTTACCTTTGTAAGCTAGGATGCAAAATAATGACATTCAACAATAACGCCTAGAGTGCATTTCATTCATTGGCACCTTTCTTACGCAGAATAATAAAAACTGTCTGCTGTCCAGGTATTTAGCTGCTAGTCTATTCGCGCTGCAGGACTCACGGCCAATTGTAGCCCAATCATCTTTCTGCTCGCCTCCTTTAAACCAATCAGCCTTCACTCTGCATCCTTTAAATCCCACTGTTTGTCTTTCATTCTTCCTTGCAGACTCTTTTGTCCAACCCACCTCCACCAAAGCCTCCATGTGATCCCTTAATACCATCAGGGTCTAGACAGTCCTGCTCTAATTCCTATCACTTCTGGGATTTCATTCTGCTGTGATGGGCCATCAGCATCTAACCACCAAATAGCATAATTGAGTTCTGCAGATCAATAATTAATGTTCAATTCCTTCTAATGGCTTCTTTGCTTGGGATCATTGCTCTGCTGCATGATCCAGTCTGGGCCAAGCTTGAACTATTGGACACACGACCTCACATCTGACGCTACAATACTTATTATTGCATTGCAGACTGTAAGAAGCTCAAGTCCTGCAGCTGCAAAACCACCCAAATCATCACACCTCCACCATCATGCTTTACAGTCAATATGAGGTGTTTGTGCCGTGGTTTGGTTTTTGGCTGGACATCTCCACTTTGGTTTTATCTCTCCGAACGACATTGTTCCACGTCTCGTGGTTTGTTCAGATGTAGCTTTGTTGTTTTAAGGGAGAACAAGCAAACTGCTAAATCATCTGCTCTTATGGTCACACTAATAATCAAGCAAGTGGAATGATTATCAGCACCCGGCTGCTCTAACAAAGGTCTATATTTTTTTTTCCCCATGACTATGTATGACCAACACAAAGTATTTCTTTGTGCTGTTCAAAACCCACATCTTGACTTTCACTATTAACCAATCAGTATTTGACATTCTAACTTTAACCACTGATTGTTTATTCGGACGTCTTCTTGATCCACTCTTTCCTGCTGTGTATACAGAACCCTGTAATGGGTCAATAGCATTGTTATTATCACAATATATTTAAAAATCACAAATGCAACATTAAATATGTTGCCACTTTACATTTTAAAATTAAAGAAATATGTTTAAAAGAGTTGTGGACTAATTTATTAAATTTTTATTTACATAGTTGTCATAAGTGCTGTAGCTGAATGCTTTGTTTGCACGCTCATATTAAACATTAGCATGTGATTATCCCAAAGTTGTATCTAATATGGGTGTAGGCTCTGCTTCCCAGAATCTACACCCAGAATATTCAGCTCCGAAGTCACATGAAAAGTCAGCAGGAGACCTACAACTGAATTAAGTTCAATGAGGACCTCATGTAACTGGTTTCTATCATGATCCGATAAAAGCAAAACTGATTGCCAAATAGGACAATGTGATATGTGCCAAGTAGCTTCCCATGCTAAATAAAATAATAATTAATAAATTTGAATTCCCTCTCGACATTGGCTTCATTGTTCCTTATACAAGCCAGGAGATTCATTAAGTTTGTAAAGCAGGTGTTTCAGCAACAACAAACATCCTCATCTGAACTCTGAAACAGATGGCACCTGATAGACAGAAGCACAGTGAGCACAAAGAAGGGGGTGGCGGTGGAAAAGTACGAAATGAAAACGCTATCAAATGAGTCCCAGAGGGGAGTACCCCTCTATGTCCGTACCTCTTTTCTCCCTCTCTTACCCTCAAGGCAAACCTGTACACTTTTGCTGACACGCCATCACTGTGCCAAAAGAAATAAAAATACGGCCAGGCTATTTGTGTGTGAGGACACTGTGATTTGACCTTGGATGCTCTTCTCCGTGTGGCAGCCTGCAAGAAAACAAAGCAGGCATAGCAACACAGAAAATGTGTCGCTGGGTAAAAAAAAATTGATTAGAGATTAGAAATGCCGAGCAGACTGTGCTGCAGGTTGATTAGCTGCCTGTCTGCAAGACAGACACTTCACATTTTCCCATGTTATATAAATGGGACATAGCAGAAAGGTCGAAGAGGCACATTTACACAAACTGTCTCTGGCTATCCTAAGCAAATGAGCACAGTGTGACATGAAGGAGGAAGTATTCGTGAGATGGATGGGCAGTGACAAAGGCTTTGAGGAGAAGAGACTGACAGTGCTGGAAATATAAGACTAAGAAGGAGCCAGGAGAACAAAGACAGAGGGAAGGGCAAGACAGAAGGATAAAAAGAATAAAAGTGCGCAAAAGAGAGTAGGAGGGAATCAAAGTGTGCTGGTGGTGACGCTCTGCATATGAATCACCAACTGCACAGGCCTCGAATATGACAGATGATGACGTGCAACACGGGAGACTCTGAGTGGAGGATGCAAAAGAAAGAGAGAAGCAAAGGGAGAACATGATAGGTGACTAAATAAATCTTTGAAAATGATTAGAAGCAGAAAATCAGAAACGACAAGACTGATCCTCCCATTAAGGGCCTGAACTCCAACGCCCACCGCTCGATCTACGACCTTGTTCCAATGCAGCTCTGGCACTAGCCACAATAAGTTGGTAACACTGTGTCAAACTTTGGCAGGTGTTCTAGGGCCTGAAGGTACACATTTACAGAATAAATATCTTAGATGCAACCACTTAGCCCCTCAGGCTTTATTTCATGCTTCACCGGATCAGCAGGCTCAGTTCACTCATAAATCTGTTGATTTCATAAAGAAAAACTAGTTCTGTATTGAAATTCTCCCCAGTTTAACTCAATTTACATATAACACACAATCACAAAGATTAGTCTTAATGGTGGACGAATTAAGATATTCCAACCATCACACTAATAAATTAGTGAACCTTTGTATGTGATTGTCTGTTCATCTGGACAACTGGTTATTCAAACTACTTTAAACTTGCCGGTTCTATTGATAGGGACATGACTAAGTGCATTATTGAGTGTCAGGTTGTTTGCACGATGGGTACACCAAAAACCTGCCTATGGCTACTATGGTTACCAGCAGATTGCCGCAGCTAGCTGTAGTTTGCAAGGAAGGAGCCGATTTGCAACCATTAATCAACTACTGTCCAAGTGGGAGGTATTTGGTGCAGCACCAAATACCTCTTTCACGGAGCAACCTCTGGCAACCACTCACCAAGTGCTTGGGGAGTACACATTTCTAGCTAGCAACCAGTGGTTTCCGGAAGGTCGCCGACCGGTCTCTATATTTCACAGAAAGAGTTTTAAAGAAATTCAATAATAATATATATGCTTGGAATTATTTAGAAAACACTGAAATGTTTACAAACTACCTGTGTAACCTAAATGGAGAACTTTAAGTGCCACTGTAAATTGTGTTCTGTTAAATATGCGCCTTATTTTCATGTCATTTTTGCTAAATGATTGAAGGGGAACAATTAAGCTAATAGGGCTTCACTAGCTTTGTTTTTTCTTCCAGATGCCTCAAAAATATGTGTTTTATCTAATTGAACTTTTTTTAACAGTAGGAAAAAAATACTTGGACTAAAACGAGGTCTGACACCCGTGCACCACCAGGAAATGCTGGATTACACCAGACTTTTTCGTATATTTCGACATTGTTGTGTCAGTTAAGTCGGTGAGCATATTCATAACAAACATCAAAAGTATGAAAAAAGCAACATTGTTAGAAACTGGAAACAACCTTTAACAATCAAATGTTAATTAGCGTTCCGAGACAATCCCTCAACTAGTTCTCACTGGGGATACGCAGGAGAAAAGGTGAGCATATTTATTCCTCAGTCCACTGAGATCCAGAGAAGAGCGAAAGTGAAGGGAGAGAAAGACAGCAATTAAGCACTTCTCCCACTAGACTGCTATGTGACGGTGTGGGTGGAGTTCACTAGAGGTGACACTGCAACACAGCAACATCAACACTAGCTACAGGTAACACTGTGTACACTCTGCTGGCATGCCAGGAGTCAAAGGTGATTCGGCAATATAAAGTGGTGTGGCTAATTGTTTATTAGCAAACTTTAAGGGAAACCAACACTATTCATCTTGATAGCATACAGCAACCTTAGGTCACAGTAAATAGAATGTGTTTCTGCAGTTGTGTAACAGGTTATGCTCTAGATAGCTTTATTTACTTGAGTCATCCTAATGTTGTTGATAATATTTTAAAATTCACAATATTTTGTCATCACACAGGACAGTGCAAAGTCTTGAGCATTCCCTCATTTCTTCATATTTTGTTAGAAAAACGAGACATAGATGCTGTGGTTTACTGAGACGTGCGTGCACAGAAAAATGCAAATAGGAGTTTGTAAAATTGTAACGAGATTGAAAGTCAATACTTGGTGTGACCAATTTTATTATTCAACACTGCCTGAACTCAAGCTTTCTCGTAGCTTTCTCTCAAATCTTTTCTCTGGATGTCAGCCGCCTTTTGTTCCATTCTTTGTCAAGATGATCCCACACTGCTTCAATAATGTTGAGGTCCGGGCTCTTGGGATGCCAGCCCATGACTGATAGTGCTCCATTGTGTGTTTTTCTATCCAGTTATGCTTTTACTGCACTGGCAGTGTGTTTGAGGTTATTGTCATGTCAAAGAAAGAAGCTCTTGCCAGTCAGATTCTTTCCCGATGTTATCTTAGGTTTCTCAATATGTGACGGTACTTTTCTGCACTAATAATTCTATTAATTTCGATGAGATCTCCAGCAATCCTGGCTGAAATGCAGCCCTAAACCACGACAGAGCCTCCACCATGTTTGACAGATGGCATTTATAAAGTAATGTCAAGTGTTTGGTGGATTTATATTTCCTGTTTCTCAGGGCTATGACTGTCAGATATCGTTTATTTGCTGTAGATTGTTTCTTTTTTAGTCCAGCTGCTTCTTCTTTTGCTTCCACTTATTCAAGTTCCTCAAACATTTTAAGGACAAACTGCACACCATGCATGCCATGATGTGTCAAGCATTTAACTAACAGCTCTTTGGGAATCATCCTGTTACTGTATGTCTGTAAAACTGTGTTACCTTTAGAATTTTTCATAGATGCAACTAAAGAAATGCAAAATATTTTTGAAAAATTCGTTTGTTGTTGTTTCCACAGGTGCACAGTATGACTGTGCAATAACAAGTTATCTTATCTTGTTAACTTGTCTTTTAATCCCATAAGTCAGCAGCCTTTCATATGCTTTAATGATTAATAGGTAATTATTATCTAATAAATGTCTAAACAAACAATAAAAAATGGACTGGACTGAAAATGAGGGAAAAAAACAGCCAATGTCCAAAGAAAAACTTGAAAAACTAGGATTGCCCAAAGAACTAGTTCTCAAGAGCACTTTAAGACATTAAAACAAAACTCTGGCTCCCTGCAAGCAAAATATGAAGACAAACAATGTTGTTCAGAATATGTAATATGTGCCATTTCTTATTTTAGCCAAAATAACAGTCGTATCATTGTCTAAGTGAGTAATCAAGAGAGACAGAAAGGAACAGGGAATCATTACTTTGACTTTTTCCAGAGACTGCAAAATTACAATTGCTGACAGTCACAAATGAAATAATTAATCAAATAATACATAATAGAAAGAGAAAGAAACTAATATAAGCAAGACTTTCAAATAATATCTGCCTCATCCGAACAGAAAAAATAAAGAAAATTGACATGCTGACTACTTTGGGAGATAATTATTTTAGTTTTTTTTCTGTTTTACTGGCCCCAAGGTTTTCACAGAGGTGAGTCAATATTGCGTCGTGATAACCTTGAATAAAAATGAATCCAATTTCAATCTCTACTTAAATTCAGGACAGACTGATGTAACAGATGTAGCGCACTTTTTTCATAACTGATTATCAATTTAGAAAAACTGCTTTGAGTTATAGGTAAAATGGCTTTAAACCACTTAGACATAAATTAGGTAAGAAGATATGAATGGACAGCAGGCAGTCAGCTACAGCTTAGTTAAGAACAAAGACTTGACACATGGGCACTCTGCTAGCCCAGCTTGAAAGCTTCAATGATGGAAATACGTCTGAAAGCTACAGCATACACCTGAGTATTAGCCCTGCATAAATCTCAGATTACAGTGCAACCTAACTTCTTAAACGTTAAGCTATTTTGCTCTTGACTGATACATTTTATAAACTAAGCCTCAAGCCTCAAGCAAGACTGTATTGATTGATTGATCTCTCAGTCCCAAAGCAGATAGAGTATAGTGTAGTACGCAGAGTATTTCCCAGGACCAAAAACATGTACATGTTGGCTCACGAGCTGTACAGTAGAAACTTTTCACTCTTAGAAACTTAAGGTCAGTCAAAATCTTTTTTTCAATCACATTCACACACATGAATGTTCATGCAGAATTACATATTTTGTTTTTATTCACAGTCCACAATTCAATCTGACCCTATTGTAAAGTCATAGAGGCAGTCTATCCTGCCTGTCAATTAACCAGCGGCTCCAGCTTTAAGCCGCTTTGTCAACAAGTCTTCACATTGTTGAAGTGTCTTTGGTGCAGGTTGTAGTTACAAATGCACCTCTCTCACCCAGCTGATCTCAACATCAATTCTAAAGGGTGACATAGAATATATTTACCTGCTATATAATATAATGCTACAGTACCGCACAAACACCACATATAGTTGTGTATAGTGTATATAGTGTATAGTTTCAAATAGAGTAGATGGGCACCTGGAAAATTCCCTATTTCCTGCACCAAATTTGCATTAGTAAATTCCTCTCTGTTTAAGTCTAACTAAGTCTAAGTCTAACTAACTACAACCTTACAGCTTCCATAGAACTTTAGAGGGTAAGTAGCAGCCGGGTACTGCTAATCAAATAATCCTGATTAACCGATCATGGCTGATCTGTAAAGCCAAAGTTCTGACTGTAGCATTCTGATGTCTTAAAACAATTCCCAGCTGTGGAAGTCTCAGCGAATTCACCCAAACTTACTTTTGGGTGAATTCGCTGCACAGAAACTACAAAAAACCCAAGAGCTATATCTCAAACTCTACAATCCTCAGTTATCATGTTAAATGTTAAACTTCATGACAGTACAGTTAAAAAAAGACTGAACAAGTGTGGCTTGTTAGGAAGGTGAAGAACGCACAAGACTTCTGGAACAACATCCTTTGGATAGATGAGAGCAAAGTGGAGATGTTTGGCCATAATGAACAGCACCGTATACAACACCTCATACCAACTATCAAACACGGTGGCAGAGGTGTGGACTCGAGTCACATGACTTGGACTCGAGTCATTAATTTTATGACTTTAGACTTGACTTGAAAAAATGTTCTAAGACTTGTGACTTGACTTGGACTTTTACACCAATGACTTGGGACTTGAATTGGACTTGAACCGGTTTACTTGAAAAGACTTGATATTTTACCCCAAATATAAAATTTAACATGCATATTATATAGAGATTGAAAATGTGACGTCATTCACGGGTAGAACCGCAAAGGATTCTGGGAACTCGTGGCAAGCGGTACTAGCGCACGCAGGCTTTCAATTAAAATCAGTCACACAGCGATAAAAAGAAACACAAAAATGTCAAGAAGCTGTTGTATTATTAACTGCAATAGCCGGTCGCATGACAGCCACGGGAAGCCGACGGGTAAAGAGATCGGTTGTTATCGGATTACGTCGTGGAAGAGAAATTGTTCGAGCCATGTTTCCGAAGTAACAAAGAGGCGACTGGATTGCAGCCATTCAAAGATCAAATATAACGTCCCAGAACACTCCAGCTCACAGGTTAGTCTGCTCCAAGCATTTACACAAAGGTCAGTCTGCTGTTGTAGTTAATACGTCATTTTTCTTAACATAATTGGTGATATAGGTTACAAGCAAGTCTGGCGCTGAACAGAAATTGTCGCGCTATGCTCCTTTATTTATTGTGCATAAATAGTGAATTGTCCTGACACAATATTGCGTTTCGCTTCTGTTATTATGGTACATTGACAAAAACATATACTTTTATTCACAGGATAAAACAGGTTTTTTGTATCACTAATTGCCCAGTACGATTACAGCATACAATATTATTGTCACTGCTACATTTCTGTAATGCGAACCAGAAATTATTTCCACTGCTAATTAATTACCGTTGAGCTCAAAGGTTATATTAATAAACGGTTAAGGAATGTGTATTTATGACGATGATTTGTGAGACTGGTAAACTTATGATACGTACGATGGTCTTTCGTTCTACACGGTGCATTTCAAGGTCCTGCACCCATCCGTCGGTAAACTGTACCTGGGCTTGTTGCAGTGACCGGAAGTTACTAAACTTCATGAGTGTATGCACTCACTCCAAGAACCGTATGATTATAAATATGCATATAAATATGCTAAGATGAGATAGCTGACTTCATCTAACTAGCAAATGTTGTCCAGGCTACGTTGGTGATACAGTTTTTTTTAATGTGTATGATATTTTTGTCATGCGATTTTAAAGCTGGTCCTACAACCGCATCCAAGAATAACATGCAGCGTATCTCAGAACTGTCGGTGAAAATTATTCTTGGAGCTAGGTTTAATTGAGCTGCATTTTAAAGAGGTGCAATTTCACAATTTGTGTATATTTTCTAAGTTCACTATTTTGTATGTGTTGAGAAAAACACAGATTTTAAAATTACATGGTCTAATATTTACATTTAGCATAACTGCAACATTATTTTTTCGTTTGTTTTTTTTAAAGACTCGAAAGGACTTGAAATTCAAAGTTTCAGACTTGTGACTTGACTCGGACTTTTACACCAGTGACTTGAGACTCGACTCTGACTTGCCTGACATTACTTGAGACTTGACTTGAGACTTGAGGATAAAGACTTGAGACTTACTTGAGACTTGCAAAACAATGACTTGGTCCCACCTCTGCACGGTGGTGGAGGTGTGATGATTTGGGCTTGTTTTGCAGCCACAGGACCTCGAGACCTTGCAGTCATTGAGTTGACCATGCACTCCTCTGTATACCAAAGTATTCTACAGTCAAATGTGAGGCCATCTCTCCAACAGCTAAACCTCACTGAAGTGAAGCAAAATTGTAAAATGTGTCAAAACTTAACCACAATGATGGGAGAGACTGGTAAAGAAGTTATTGTTGCTAAAGGTGGCTCTACAAGCTACTGAATCATGGGTAGTTTTTCACAGCATTGCACAAATCTTCTAATTCTGCTGCCTTTTAACTGGAGAGTTATTGCCTTTTATTCGACAGCAAATCATTATGACTAAAAATGAGTAAAATTCCAGCATTTAACATATGTGCATTATTGATGAATGTCATGATTGATTTTTAATACGTTTCATGATATCACTTTGACAGCTCCTTTAGCCAGAGTCCAATATTCAAATAATAGTTTCACAAAAGTGCAGATAAAAATGTGCAAACAGTATACGACAAACACATAGCATATACACTTTAAATAAGCAAGTATGCACATGATGTTTGTGTAACACTTTAATGTTAAGATTCCAACTGTGACTTATGTTTAATTGATTTGACTAATTAAACTGCTTTGGAACTATTTTACCTCACCATTATATTGTATTATATTTTCATTATATTGTAAGTAGAGGCCTATTCTTACCTTATGAGCTATTTCATTTTCTTGCTATCGTGTTTTTTCTCTCTCCCCAGGACAGCATCTAATATGAGAGCACCTGCTACCAGAGATGAAGGTGGGAGAGAGGCCATTTGATTTATGTCTCGGTTGTTAAAAAAAAAGGGTTCTGCAGTGTTTGGGTCTCTTTCCTACAGTAAAAGTTTCAAATTGCTACCATGGAGAGAGTTTTATTTTTATCCTAAATTTCATCTCATCAGCTCTCAAGCACAATTATGGAGTCAGATTCCAGTATTGTAGCTAATATTAGGACTATTTAAAATTCAATTTCCGGGCTCATATATTTTCAAAAAGAGCATTGCGATCACATCGTTTCTCCACACTGTAATCCTGGCAGCCCAAAGAGTCATACTAAAGCCACTTTTGAAGTAGAGACTTTTTCTTCTGGGAAGGTGAATGCATAGTGTAAACCTCTGCCACATAAGTTACCCTGAAGAAACATAAAACAGAGAATGTAAGAGCCTCTTTTGCTTAGATGCCTTACCTCGATTTAAAGAGAAAAAAAAAGAAGGAAGTATTAGCTCAAAATTGAAGCCAATTTAGTTTTTAGAGCTATCACTGAGGCTAATGAGGCAAATAGCCCCTGGCAGATCATTTAGAGCTACATTCTCCTTCCATGTCTGAAGATGTCACTTTATTATCATTGCTGCCATTTTCCTCTCAAAATAGTTGAAGGCTGACTTATACAAAAAGGGAACAGCATAAAAAAGTCTCTTCTCAAAATTTCTGAAACATTAAGGCAGGGGTGTCGAACTCCAGGCCTGCAGGTTTTAGATATCACCCTGGGTCAACACACCTGAATCAAGTGATCAGTTCATTACCAGGCCTCTGGAGAACTTCAAGACATGTTGAGGAGGACATTTAGCCATTTAAATCAGCTGTGTTGGATCAAGGACACATCTAAAAGCTGAGGCCTGGAGTTCGACACCCGTGCATTAAGGTGTTCTGAGGGTAAAACAATCACATGTAGATATAACTACATTTAACTACGTTTGTATTACATTGGATGCAACTATAAAGTCTCAATGAGGCACTCACATCGACAGAAACAAGCACTTCCTGATGGCTGCAGCCAAAAAAACACCACTACATCACAAAAAGTGCTCAGAAACTGCTTGAGGAACACAACACAAAGCCCAAGGTGCTGACCTGGCCTCAACTCCCCAGATCCCAATCCAATTTAAAATGGGAAAGATCTGTCTCAAAAAGCCAGATTCGGCCATACAGAGGACCCAAAGCATCCGCTACCACAAACCACAGGACACCTCCAGGCATTCTCTGTCCATGCCCTGATGGATAAGAGCTGCTCTGGTGGTATATGGTGGACCTCCACAATAATAGGCAATAATTGTAGCTTAGCAGTATTTATGGTCTTCCTCAAACTTAAGACCTCTACCAGAGATCTGGGATGTATGTCCAATTCTAGGAGTGGAGTCAGACTGAGCCGTAACCTGAATATGCTAGAACCAGGTTTGGAGGTCACAGGCCTTAATGTTCCTATTAAGACTGGGACCACTTTCATCTTCACCTTCCATATCTGTTTAACTTGTCCCTTTAGGCAGTGACACCTTTCATATTTTCTCATGCTCCTTCATCCTGACATTACAGTCAGCTGGTATTGCCATATCAATCACAACTGCTGTCTTTTTCCTTGTCAACCATCACCATATCTGGTTGGCTCGCCACCAGCTCTGAAACCTTGGTTGTTCTTTTGTAGGTATGTCACAGTGCGACTCCATTTTCCGAGTACGCTGTCCTGACTCACATCCTTTACATTGCTGCACTGTGTAAATGGTCTCATGACCCCATTTGCACAGCCTGCAAAGTGAGACCCTTCTGCTTAGGGCTTTTTCTCTCGCTGTCCTGATCAGAAACTCCATGATGTCCTTCAGGCTGGACTTTTGAAGTTCCTGGTAGGATTTCTTGAGGTCAACCAGTTCCTCTATTACGCCAATGATAGATCCAATGAATGGGCTTGGTCTTTTACAATACATCATCTTCATCCTCATCATTCTCTGGTTTTTGCTGCCTGAGGCACTCTCTTGGCAGTTCGTCCCTGGTGCCCATCTTCTTGATGTATTTATGGATTCTCTGTATTTCATCTTGGGCAGTATCCCCCTATCTCTTTCATTGTTTGCCTACTCTTAGGGGGCTGGACTTTGCGTGAAGTGTTGATATTATTTCTAACATTTAACTGGCTTCACAGCACCTGTTTTATCCTTTGGAGGTATTTTGGTGCAACTGAGCTGACTTTTCTTTAGTCCTGGATACAGGCCTGTGAAACAGTCAGGCATGTATCCATGTCTGCTATGCTGCCTTCTGTTAATTCTTGGTTTCTATTAAATTACCATTAAACTGACAATATAGGATAGAATGTATAGATTTATGTTTATATAGACACACACACACACACACAAACAAATATACTCTGCTACCAGAACACAAAAGAGCCTACGTAGGTGTAGAACTAGTCTTATTTAATAATTATTTCACTTTTCCTCCTCAACTGTGTAAAAAACTGTTCTCAACACCAAAATGTGTTAGTAAATCTACTTTAACATGACTTAAGGTGATAATTAGAGTTCCCACATTAAAAGTGAAAATAAAAACCAAGCCTACAATCAGAGGCTTAGAGAGCGACTGTGAAACATCTGTTCTCACAACACTCAGGCTCACTTCATCTAAAGCCTCCCTTATGCACAATAAGGTTCATGTTTAAAGGGTGCACTAAAAACAAATGAGCGTAGTTTGCACTCGTATGGTTTATTCGTATCACACATAGCATGTAAACACAATTGCTGGATGTTCAGCATGCTGAACATGTCCAGTTCCAATAGTCAAAGTCAACAACTTAAAGTTACAAAGTTAAAGATACAACAGGAAAAAGGTCAAAATCTCCATCTAGAAAACGGCTAGTCAATAAGCTCAGTCTTAAAATATAACCCACTTCTTCCCAACATACTTTCTCTTTCTGTCTTAAAATGCACATTACCAGCAATGTGCAGTGGGTAAAATGCCATTCATAACCCGCTACACAGTAATAGTAAAAATAATGATTGTATCCATGTTTGCACATGTTAGTTATTGCATATTTTATTCATTTATGTATTTTTAACTATATTAGGAATTCATATTGTGTCTATTGTCTGTATTGAAGCTGTGACAATTTCATTTCCTGCAAATGATTAATAAAGGATCTAACACGTATAATAAGCTATAAGTGTTTGCATCACAAAGGTTTGGTCACAGTATATTTTTACCATATTACCTTTGGTTTAACTGTGAAATGAAATAACACCATAATGATAACTCTTCTTCTTTAAAATAACTCTGCTTTCTATAATTTTATTTCATCATCTGACATTTAAAATAAAGCAGTTTTCAAATGGACGATTTACAATTTCCATTAACAGTTTGTGTCTGTGTATTTGAACAGCATAACGTGTTTTTTCAGGGTGAAAAGTTAAGATGTGTTTCCTCTGGCTGTTAAATATCCCTCTCACTTACAAGTATCTCAACTCTAGATCCGGTTCAATAATTCAGCCCGATTCATACCAGACCTTTCCCGTTCTCAACGCACATTAAATGGGTCATGTGGACGAAAGTCTCAACCCCATTTCTGAACAAAAACTGCTCAAGGCCAGAAGGTCAGAACTATCAAAGCAAATACAAAGTCTTCAGTAATTTCAGCCCTAAATGTCAAAGAGTGTGAAGAAGAAGCTTCTTTTCACAGTTGGTGCACTTGTTTCTCTTTTTTCCAGTTGAAGTCTGTCTCAAAACAATTTTCCAATGCCCATTTGAACATTGCAACATGCTTTGCATTGTAATGCAGGTGAAGAGCAGGTCATTTTTCATGTATTAAAGTATGTGACAGGAGACAAACCCCAGAGGCTTGTTTCTGTGTACTCTCTACAGTCACATGTAAAACTAGTGTTACGACTGTTGTCGTACTGTTGTTTCATATCTGAGTGTGCAGGTGACTCTCTGTGATTGGTGGATCCAAGGGACGGATTGATTGGCTAACGACCTGGAGATGGCTTATATGATGACACCGTCATGGACGGCCAGTCATTCATCCTCGGCTTACCTCAACCGGCAGACTTTATGTTACCTGTCCAGCGCTGTTTCATGTAGGAGTGGACTACCTTTTTTATTTGATTATCATTTTCTCATGTTTTTGTTAGTTAGGGAGATAAGTCATTGTCATTTGCTTTGATTCTTTTTGTAGGTAAGTTTGGTACATCCTTTAGAGGGGCTCCTTTTGTTTGTTGCTTTGGCATTAGGTCCACCCCAAAGCTATGGTCCACTCCTGTCCTTTGTTAAAATTCACTCACTGTAAATAAGTCACCAACAAATTGTACTTGTTGTGTGATGTGCTGCTTGGGATCAGACGGGGATGGATCACCCTAATGTTATGGCCCTAATGTTATGGTCTGGCCACCCCTAGACAGGCCATAACACTAGCCACACCCCATGGTTCAAAAGCTTGTAGAAGCACCCTTAGCAGCAATAGATTTTGCATGACTTTACCAGTCTGTCACATCATTGTGGCTTTTTGGCTAACTCTTCTTCACAATGTTGCTTCAGTTCATTTACACGAGTTTGTTCATGTTCAGCTCTCTTCGAGATCCCACCGCAGCATTTCCACCAGGTTGAGGTCTTGACTTTGACGGTTCCATTGTGGCACCTTGATTCTTTTCTTTTTTAGCTATTGTGTTGTAGATGTGCTGCTGGGCTTGGGCCAAGTTTTAGCTATCAGACAGTTGAATCTAGAATACTTTATTACTCAGTGGAGTGCATGGTCGCCTCAGGGACTGTAAGGTGCACAGATCCTGTGGTTGCAAAACAAGCCCAAATCATCACACCTCCAACCCCATGCTTGATGGCTAGCATGAGGTGTTGGTTGGTGCTGGTATGATGTTTTCGATTTTCACCAAACATAATGTTGTGTATGATAGACAAACACATCGACTTTGGTCTCATCTGTCCAAGGGACATTGTTCCATAAGTCTTGTTTGCTTAGATGTAACTTTACAAATCTAAGTACATGTTCTTTTTAAAGAGACGAGGCTTTCTTTCAACAAACCGTCAGAACGTCTGCTTTTATAGAGCTGTGCACACTTACTGCTAATCAGTTAATCAAGTGCACTGGATTAACAGCAATTAGGATTAGCAGTAATTCCTACAGAGGGAGTTAGGGTGTACTTAGTTTTTCAACTTTATGGCTCCTTTTACTATCTGTCCTTAGCAGCTCGGGAAAAAGAGGCTATCCTGGGGAAATTCTACTAAAAGCAAACCATTAAAGTCTTAGATTTGTCCAAGGACTGGATTTAATCTTCCATTTAAGATAAAAAATGCATTATAAATTGAACTTTAAATATCACTTTGAATAGGAAATAAAAAGATGGACTTAAAAATGTGTTAATTTGTGTATAACCACTAATACGACTATAGACTATCAGAAACAACAGAGTTTTCCACAAACCCCAAAACAGAAACCTTGGCCTCGAAACTCGAAACAGTCCAAGTGTGAGCTGTACTTTAGGATTCACGTGTAACACTGGAAATATCATATTTTTGTGGAGCTAGTGAGAGACAGCCATTTCTCAAGCAAGCTGCAACCCCAACCGTTAGAGTCGAAACAACTCATTGTAATGCATCATCCGAAGGAAAAATATTTGTGTAGGATGGAAATTACATTTTCACAGGAGTTCTTACAGTCACTGAATTGGATCATATTAGATTTGATTAGATAAGATAAACTCAGTTGATCTTGCTAGGAGGTTCAGGTTGCCACAGCAGGAACTGCAAATGAGACACAGCTTTAGAATGACTGGAAGATAAACACTGCTTTACAGAGAGATTGTAATTTTTATACACCAAGACACTTTGTCTCTCTTTTGGGTTTTATTGATTCTTATGTAATGCTTAATCCTATCCTGGGTCTCCCTGTTAAATGTATTAAAGTTTTCATTGTCAGTTTTAGTTTAAATCATAGTTTCCAGTCCTGCAGAGAATAATTGCACTTTTCTCGTAAGGGTGCCAATACATACGCCAGGAAGGATTTCACTGTTCTGCCTACTTATCAGCTACTTTAAATTTACAATAAAAAAGAACCAGTAGGGGGCTAAACCATTCCTTGGGAAGCTCTCTCTCACACTTGAATATTTACAGTACAAACTAAACAGCTGGGGAAAAACTCATTTTCCAACAAGTTATTCCGTGTGACATATTTATGTGCTGTTCAGTGCTCAGGCTGTGGTTCTCCAAATTAAAAGAATGTGCGGTTGTCTAACTAACAATGGAGTATCCACAGGAATGTGACACACACTAACAAAAAGTAGGTAAATAAAAGCTGACTTTAAATAATTTAATTAATGGAAAATTTCCATGTAATTTTGTTAGACAGGCACAATGTAAAATGCTACATGTAATAGAATATGGTCAAGTTAAATTGACTTGATGGGTATCGACTCAATTTATAAAAAGCAACATTACCAACCTTAACAATTAAGTATTTGAATTAATAAACCTTTGATTTTATATATTTCTCTTCTGTTTTACTCAAAATTATTGCTTCATGTTTACGAACTCTTGCTTCTTCAGATGGCCACCCCTGCTGTGGACTGGGCAGAATCTCCAAGTGTGTTCAGATGCTTACAGGAAGAGACCAGCATCCTGGTAGCCAAAGTCTTTGTTGATCACAATTGAGCAAGCGAGGCGGTGATTCAACAGCAAAATAAGTTGGCTTTTTTTTTTTCTCAGCATGGCTTCTAGGATTCAGAAGACTACATCTTCTCCAAACTTACAGAAATATCATCAAACAGATATATTTATTTGAATGTGTGCTTTTGGCCATCTGACGAAACCAAACTCAACATCCCGAACAAAGCAAAGGAAGACAAGCTTTTAGGTTTGTTTTGGTCTGCTCTTCTGGGATAAAACAGCCTTATTTAATATCTGCTAAAAGCTCGGGGTATAGTCATCAGATACTTGCTGAGTTTGTTTTCGTGCTCGGTGATAATGGATGAACGGTGTACAGTTTTTAGAGCTTTTTAGTGAAAATAGCTGTATGGTTATATCAGCTGAGAGACTGTAAAAACTGTAAAGATGCACAGTGAAAACCCAAAACAAGCTAAAGGAATATAACACTTCCTATAACTGAAGGGAGTAACACCCCAAACATCTTCAAATACTGTTCTGATGCACACAGCTAGTATCAGGTAGAACACCTTTTTCCCTTCAGAGCTGCTCTAATGCTTCACGGCACAGATTCAACAAGGTGCTAGAGATTGTGGTCCATATTGACTTGATAGTATCACACAGTTGCTGCACAGTTGCATCCATGATGAGAATCTCCTGTTCCTCCACATCACAAAGCTGCTCTACTGATTTCAGATCTGGTGACTGTGGAGGTCATTTGAGTCCTCGTTTGTTTAGCCAGCAAACTATAGCCTCAGTGTCCTGAGTGTCATCTGCTGCTGCTGTGGCCCATCTGCCTCAAGCTACAAGGTACTGTGCATTCAGAGATGCTATTCTGCACCTTAGTGTAACCAGTGGTTATTTGAGCGACTGTTGCCTTCCTGCTAACTCAAAACATTCTCCTTTGGCCTCTGACGTCAACAAGGCATTTTCTCCAGGACGTTTTCCCTTCAGACCAATTCCTGTAAACTCTAGAGATGGTTTTGTGGGGAAAATCCCAGTAGATCTGCAGCTTCTGAGATACTCAAACCAGCTCATCTGGTACCAACAATTATGCCACGTTCAACCTGGCTGATGATTGTATATTAAGAAGAGTTCTTCAGCTGTCTGCTTAAAGATATAAGCTTTAAAATGCTATCATCTCTGACACTGCATAATGCAAATCTTTAAGCAGACGAGAGCAATCCTTCTGCCTCCGTAGTTATTGACAGTTGGACAAACGTGACCTTTTGAAGTTAATTAACCGCATGAGCAGCTCCCTAAGAGTGATGTTAAATTTCATGCTTTAATGTAACAACAGCATCTGTGGCACATCTATCATCATTTAAAAGCTAAGGGTCTGACGAAGTGCTCGTGCTCCAAGGCATGGACCTGCTTATGCAGCTGTGGCAGCACAAGCACATTTTAACAAGATCCCAATTAGGTTAGCTGCAACTTTTGCCTTTCTGCCCCCTTTATAAGCCGGGACAAACAAGGTTTTCATGTAGTTTTTGTTTCTTCAGTGTATCTGCTAGAAGAGCAACAGGCTGCCATGCTTCATGTTAAAGACCGGTACAGTGAATGACTGGCAAATGATTTGCAGCAAAAACGCTTTCTGAAATTAGCTTTTCTGTTTCTAGCATCTCACTGATGTCCACTGGCAGACGGCAAATAGTTTACTGTCTAAAAAAGCCCACTGGTCCTGTCAAACCCAATTTGCAAATAGACAATATTTGTGCTAAGACGCTATGAAATCTACTTCATAAATCTATATGGCTCTTCATTTCCATGTTACGCTCAGCAGACACATCTAGGACTCCACACCACCCGCATTGCCATGGTTTAGATCCAATTTAAAACAGCTCCCTCTAGGCTATCCTGGTGAATTCCCTTTCTTCACTGGAAGAACCCGGCGAACTGTTAAGGCCATGTGATGTTCTGCAGACAGTTGGAAGTGTCACTTGTGCTGCGTTATCCTTCTCTCTTTCTCTGTCAAAGCTGAACAACAGTGGCAGGCATGACTCACTGAAGAGCTGTACTTTCTAATGACACAAGAGCGGAGGCTGAGTCAATCTGACCTGACAGTCTTGCATAAATCACGGGCCTTCGATTTAAGTTGCTTTGAGGAGTGTCAACAAATCCACAGGAGGAATATTAGGCTCTGCTGTAGGTAGGGACTCCGCCTCTGAGAACTCATTATGGGGTGTCTCCCTTCATGCTGTGCCAGGCTGTGTTGACTGAATTGCCAGGCTTATTTTGGATTCGCTGGCAGAAGCTCGCGTTTTAAATTCCCGGCTTGTGATAAGGCCTCCGACAGCACCCTAAAGACCATTTCAGGGGAAAATACGTGGATTTTTTAATGGCTAAATTTCTGGAGGTAAGCTTCAGTACAGTACTTTGAATGTGATGTAATATAAAAAGAGGAGCCTCAGGTATGGAGAGAGGGGCTTGGGAGTGCAGCAATAAAGGCCATTAAATGATAATGCAGCAAGAATAAGTTCTCTTTGTAAGCTTTTATTCGTTTTGTTTAGAGTCTTTAGAGAAACTGATGAGAAGGCAATGTGGAGAGTGCTACTACACAGCATTTAGCTTCCAATCTCACAGTTAATCATTCCACTTGAAAGTGTTTCACAACAAAAGACTGTTTTCTTTTCTCTCCTACTTTGAAATCAAAGTAATTATATATATTTTTTCTCCCATAGGGACAAACAAGAAAGGCCTTCAAGCCCTAGTTTGCACAAGCGATTCACACCATCATGAGGCAAGGCGGCGACGATGCAGAGGTCTCAGGAAAAAAGAAAGAAAAGAGGGCCCACGTTTACAAAGACGAAAGCAGAAATCTCAGCTGGCACCTTCCAATACAGATGAGACTCACTTTTAATAACAAGCTCTGAATGCAACATACGAGCGTGACCAAATCCAGTTTATACAGTTTAGTCTCAATGGGGTCGTCTCATCAACTGCTATCATCTCCCTACACAAACCCCGCCCAAGCACCAACTGGATCCCATCCATTTAAATAATGCACAGCTATTAGTCATATTAAAGACAGGCAACATTTCAGCACAGCAAACTTTTATGGCTTCGGGCACTTATCTTCGATATTGGCTGCCACTCAAGAAAGGATGGAGCAATTTAATCAAATGTGAGAGATCTGAACACCAGGGAGGGCGCTTGTAAGACGGTTTCAACTGACGATCAAGAAGCGGGAAAGAGAAGTGTGTTATTCTGCTCCATCATTGGAGAGGAATTGTAGCTTTGCTACTTGAGGGCATGGGAGGGAGAGTTATAGAAAGCTGTTGGTTTATGTGTCTGTCAATGTCATGTCTTTTCAGGATCACAGTTCAAGGCAAACAGCAAGGATAAAGAGGGGCAGGGAGGGGAACTGGTACATTGGAGAGAGGGTGCTGGTAGGTCAACTGAGTTGACGCAAGTAGATATTGTGCTCTTCGGTGGTTTCAAGGATGAAAAATAACAGAATGTAAGATGCCAATAGGCCAGGGAGAGCATACTGTGGGTTTCTGTAGAGCATACTGTGGGTTTCTGTGCAAAAGGCTGAAGGTGTGAGACTGAGAGAAATAGGCTAACTTGATGAATGTGCCAAGAATTGGAGTCAAAATATGAGCAAAAATAATCCGTCCCATCTTTCTTTTGGCTGTGGGAGCAGAAATTATTTTACCGGTACTGATAATTTTGCCACTGATAATGGCACTGAGGCGTTTCAATGTTAGCAGATGATATATATTTAATGAGAATAGCTCAAAGATATAACATGAATTTGATGGCTACATATGATACACTACAGGTCGCAGGCTGATGTTTGTCAAAGACGCATAAAATAATGATCTTTAGTTGGAGATGAGAGCTAGTTACACCCAATACAGTACAACATGGAACATGGAACATTTATTTTACTTCAGCAAAGTCGACGTTAGGCATAACAAACATGACAGGTTTCAAAATGTGCGTTTAATAAGAAAAATAACTAATGCTGTGACTTGAGGATACAGCAAGTAAAATTTAGGTAATTTAGGTAATTAGCTAATGCTACTAGCATAGTAGCATTAGCGGCTTCCATGAAGTGGATGATCTTATTTATTAATTAATTTACATTTTTTTATGTTATTTTAGCTGCAGCAAACAGTATAATCAGTTAAGCTGAGTGATCGTAGAATTACTAAAAGGCAACTAGAGATTAATTTGAAGAAATACACACATTTTTCATTTGTTCCTTCAACCTTTGCTGTTTTATGCAACTAAAAAATGATACCATCCATACAGCCTTTGGGTGTTATGTGACTGATAATCGCCTATTCCATAAACTCCCATGGCTTGTTTCACGTATGTCTTCAGGGCTCGCAAAATCGCTAGCCCGACGTCCTGGGGCTAGCGATTTTTCCAGTCGGGCTACCAAAATCTCTCTCTGCCCTGCCCGTCGGGCTATCGCAGGAAGGAAAAATATATGTCAATGCTTTTGCATTCTTTCGGAAATGTAGCTGGGTAATTATGTCATTGGCATCGGTGAGCCACTGTCAATATGTGACATATTGAAGTCGCGTTTGAATTTGCGCTTGTTTTTTGCTTTCACTTTGCAATCGCGCGAACTGTGTATAGAGAGCGACAGCACTGATTGGTGAGTGACGATAATTTGCGCACCAATTCCTCTGACATCGTCTTATTAATCGTTAGCTTACTATGCAAACATGACAAGTGAAATCTCCCGCAGCTTAAACATGTAAGAGGTTGATCGCGCAGAGAATCGCTGAGCTTATGTGAGTGAGCGTGTAAAAGCATTTCAGTTCTGCTGAGCCAAATAAGACAGGTCAGGGTGAAGAAGTGACAGCCAAAGAAAAGCTTACCACAAAACGGAGAAGTTATGACAAATCAGACTATAAGGCAAAAAGAAAGTGCAGCTTTATGGTTTCATGGACAAAAGAATTTCTGTGGCTGCAATATGACGAGCTAAATAACCAGGGCTGCACATAAGTGGTCCGCAGGTGCGCATTCGCTGTCAAAATAAAAAACGCGCACCAGATAAGAAGTTGCAACGCGCGTTTGCGTACATAAGATTTTCTGAAGGAGGACAGACATTTGTTTAGAACTCTTAAAGATGTCGAAGAAGCTCCTTTAAGCAATTACTTTGGTGTTCCTCCACCTCCAAAGAAATGTCAGAAGGAGTCCGAACCACAAAAGAAGCACGTATTCTCAGACAAGTGGTTGCAGGAGGTGAGCTGGCTTCAAACAAATGATGAACGCACAGAGATGTGGTGCAGAATATGCCGTGAAAATCCCACTCTAGGACAAAAACAGCCTTTATATGGACGCAAACGCGCGCTGCACTTCTTATCTGGTGCGCGTCTTTTATTTTGACAGCGAATGCGCACATGCGGACCACTTATGTGCACCCGTGTAAATAACATAATGTTCTGCTGGGTGTGTTGTTGGTTTTCCCTCGATTCCTGAGTCGACAAGCGCCTTTGTTACTGGGACCAGTCATTTTAAGAAAGGCCCCAATTAGAAATGCATTATTGCTCAGTCTGCAATATCTTTCCCAGAACAAACACCAACTGCAAATAACAGACTAAAAATAAACCTGAAAGATCTGTTTAGAACAGCTACTATGTTGCAAAGAGTGAACTACCACTGGCACAATGTAGCCGTCTTTGCAAACTTCAAACAGCAAACTGCCTCGATCTTGGTTCCACTTACCCGTGACTTCAGTGGAAATTTCAGATTCAGGATCTGACACAGACTGATTCATGTCCTACACAGTTCTTACAAGTTCATAGAAATTTCTGTTTAATTAGAACCAAGTGTTTGAGTTGATGATTGTCATTTTTATACAATGTTGTAATTTGTTTTAACTATTTTTTGATTAATGTTTTGTTTCCGTTACAATATTATACATTAAAGTATAATATTGTAACGGAAACAAAACATCAATCAAAAAATTGGTCTTTTTTTATTCGGGCTGGTCTTTTGGTCATTTAGGCTCTTTTGGATCTCCGGTGGTAAAGCTCAATAAATAATATAGGAGCCACCTTCCCATCCCTTTAGCGTGAAATTAAACCATTTTTCAAGCAGTGTGAAATATTGTTATGTAAAACTATCATGTAATGTAAAAACCCTGAGACGAATCTTCTTCTGGCGTACATGCAAGAAGTTCATCTTTGCTTTTCAGATTTTGCCTCCTAAATGGCAAACTAAGCAAACAAATCACACTGGTGAATAAGGGCATGGGAAAACCACTGATTCCAAGGATGTCTGAAAATGTATTCGCAGTGCAGATCTCTTAGTGCAGATCTCATATAATTTTCTTTCAAAATTGCAACCACCCACAGACTTCTAAAGCTCCAGCTGGCAAGCAATCCTGAGGAGAACAGATTCTACCCCAGCAGGGGCCATAGGGATGCAGCAGGAGAGAGTAAAAGAAGCTCATTCTGTTGATTAAATTTAGTTGATTTAGCTGCTTGGCTTCTCCAGGGTGACTTGGAGCTCACAAATTATCAATCTTAAATGGTGGATCTTTACGAGATGGTTCACATTCCTTATAGACACAATTTGTTTTAATACAGTTGTGCAAGACAAGAAGTTGATTTTTGCGAGTTCTCTTGAAAACAGACTGACTTCCACATCCAGGGAGTTTACGCTCAACTTGAGGCACAGAGGTAAAACACAAGTAATAAAAACAAAGTGTTAAAGGCTTTAATGTTTCAAGTAACAGCCTTTAATCGTGACAAGTGCGCTGCAACAACGAAACGTGATTTTTAATATGTAGCGTTTGCTTTGAGCTTTTTAACTGCAGAGGCCAAACAGATACAACCGGCACAGGTGCAATGACACCTTGTTTCAATCGTGTTACAAAATGTTACAAGCACTGACAGGACAACCATAGGATGGGATGCCACGTTTGGTGTCGACACTGATAAAATAAAGCTTGAGGCTCAAGCCTTAGGATGAAACGACAGCTAGTTTGTTTTTCTGTTACCAGATAAAACGATTCTTCGTTTCGTTGGCAGGAAACGTTATTACAATTAAAAATGGTTGCACGGTGCACATTTTGTGCTTTGTAAAAGGTTGCACGGATCTATGCACCAAGTCTGGTTTTCATACATTAGAGCATGGTCATATAAAAGACCAATACGTGAGTCATATACTCTATGTCACTGATGCTTTCAGTTCACCCTGATCCAAGGCCTCCAACAATAAAAAAGAAGGCACACGGTTTAAAAAGTTACTAGACAAAATCTAAAATCCACCTTCAACCCATTGGCAGCTGGGGCCCCAAAGACTCCAATATAAAAACAATACACACGAGACCAAAGTGGAGATGTTTGGCCATAATGTGCAGCACCACGTTAGGAACTAAACACAGCATAACAGCACAAACACCTCATACCGACTGTAAAGCACGGCGGTGGAGGTGTGATGAGTTGGGTTTGTTTTGCAGCCACAGGACCGGGACATCTTGCACTCACAGAGTCGACCGTGAAGTCCTCTGAATACCAAAGTGTTTTAAGGTCAAATGCTAACTAACGCCCGCAAAACTCAAAGAACAACTGAAGAGTGGGGCAAAATCCCTCCACGACAATGTGAGAGACTGATAAAGCAAGATGACATTAGGCTGCACTTGGTTTTTCACATGACTGTTCAAGAAAAGGCAGAAGCACTCCAGGTCTGTCAGTACTTACTCATATACTTTCAGCTTGTAACACTGGCCGTTCAAAAACAGAAATTCCCAGTCTGTTCCGTAGTCTATGGCCAACTTCTTCTGTAAGTCACTGAGGAAACCAAAATAAACAGAAACACAGATCAGAAGCACATCTGAAGCTAGTTTTGGAAGTTACAATACAGATTACATAAAGTTCCTCAGTTCCATCAGGAAAGACAACAAAACTCATGGTATTTTTAAGCAAATCATTTAAGAAGAAATCCATGAAAAAAAAATTTTCAACTAAACCTGAACAGAATCCTTTTTATGTTTTAAGATAACACTCTTCAATTCAATTTGTTGTCACTCCCTGACAGGCTGCTTTAATAACTTCTGCATGACTCACAACTGTGCTGACAAAGTAGCTTTATTTTCCTTGCTCCTTCTAGCGACTAACGTCTCAGATATTGTGCTGATGAGGTGGCCCGTTAAAGCCCATTTCTATGCAGTGTCTCTAATTATCCGAGCCAGTAAGGGCTGCTCTTCTTCGCTAATCGCAAATAAGGCAAGTGAGCCCTATCTCTAACAGCACACAGGCCCTCATTTCCATATTCATAACCCAGAATTGCTAATGGGGTTAACAAATGTTTAGGGAGGGTGATTGTTCCGCTTGAGGTTGATAAGGCAGGGGGTAGGGGGACGATTCGGGGTCAGGAAAGCGTTGTGGGTTGCGTAACCGTGTGCGCGTGTGATTCTCGGTGGGGCAGGGGTCATAACATTCACGCGCAGAGTCAATTTTTGTGGAAATTGCTCTCTTCAGCGCAAAATGTATGGACTAATTAGAAGTAGACCTCGATATCATGTGACTTCTAAAAGGTATGAACGAGAAAAATGTGCAAGGCCGGGACACGGGGGAGAAAATCACATCCGAGTCCTCAAACACAAATGACAGTGAGTAATTTGGCTAGAGGCAATTAAAGCAAGGTGGACAATGAATAATTAGAACAAATGAAGTCATGCCAGCTCCTGTCCCCCTGCATCCACCCTCCTCCTCCTCTCTCAAGCAAGTGTTTGGTTGAGGGGAAAAAAGGCTGACCTTTTGGTAAGTGCCACCTCTGTAGTTGGCACTCCTCTCTCCCTACTGTAATGAACAGTTTGGGGGCCTAAGGGCCACAGAAGCTACTTATCAGCAATTGCTGGCTGGCTCTGAGCTCTGTGAAAACATCTGAGAGGGAGCAAAAGAAACTGTGCGTGGATTTTACTCCTCAGCTGTTGTAAGCATGACAGAAGAGCGAGGAGCAGAATGAATCCTATAAAATCGTTTTTTTCTTTACTAAAAAGTAGTTGCAATTTCTCTCTTTAAAAAGCCAGAGAGGGTTGTGGGTAATTCCCAGCCAGACGGAGACTCTTCTGCTCACACTAAGTCAGAAGAAGACCACCCAGCAGAGTACAGAAGACAGCCAATAGTGTTTGTTTTTCTTCATTAGCATTAGCCTTAGGTATCACACAGTGCATATTCACCACAGTGCTTCTTTCCATACTATGTTAGCACAGAAGGATGGAGTCTATTTTAAGGCTTGGTGAAATTACAGTCACGCTCCTGCTTGCGATCAAAAAACAAAAACTGTGAGAGGCAAATGCCTCATCTGCAAAAAGTGCAAAATGTTGAGGATTTAGCCACACGTATGCCGCAGTAGGCGCTAACCTCTGCCTCTGTTGCTTTCTTTTTTAGCCTCACCTTATTTCCATGTTGACTGTCTCGTAAGCTTCTTCCACTTTCTTCAGATTGGTCGCCTCCCACTCTGCAGCTAGATAAAACAAAAGGTCAGACAAATTAACAATGCAGAGTTGTTGCATCTCAGCAGCTGTGTGTTGCCAAACAGTGGGTTCTTGGTGGATCTAAGACTGTGAGAAGAGCAGTGCTGCGCGTAAACAGGGAAATGCTATTTTCAGGTGCGCTAAGTGCCAACAGGCAGGCTTATTAGGCTCTTCACATTGTGCTAACTGAGACAGGGAGGAAAGAGAAGTCAGAGGGAGTGTTAGAGCAGCAAAGGTAGCTCACTTTATCATACCAAAATGTTCCAAGTATGACAAGAATTTCTGGAAAAATGAGTGTTAACAGAATCAGGATGAAGTATAATTCAACTCATGAAAAACAACATGTTTGTATCTGCCTAAAGTGGCTGATCTCTCTATAAAAATATAATTAATTAATGTATTTGTTACCACTTACTCACAGTGGTGTATGTCTAATTCCACATTCACATTCCGGAGTTCTCCTTTCAATCATGTTACTGTTACTTTGCAGCAAAATGCTTCAGTATCCTCACTAGTGAATAGCTTAGATTTTCTTTCTGTCAGTTTTTCAGGTGTTTTTCACCGAAAGCAGCCATGTGTTAAAGAAAGGTATGAGACATGTTGAAATAGAACTGGATAGACAATACCTTCCTCTGGGTTTCAGTGCATGTCATAATTTTGCCCAAAACATCGGCGCAATCTGGATTTAGGTTACTGTTTTGTATTCTGCAATTTGAGGGTTTTTTTCACATTATCTTTTAGGATAATTGTAAAGTTTAAATAAGAAACCTTTTGTTCTTTGAATGTTACATTTCCAATATGTGACCTGGTAAAACATAGTGCACAAAAGAGAACTGTCAAAACAATAGTGGGAGATAAACATTTAATGACACTGATATAACTTTTTATTGTTAACTTATTTATTGTAATTTGCACCTTGCAGGTATTAGTGACTTTACTTTGCAACACACACAAAAAATCAACCTGAAAGACACTCAGGTTCTGCCGTGACCATGATCAAAACATCCTGTTGTGTGGAGCACTGGTTAAATAATTGACATTTACACACCTCTGAAGGCATCCTCGTAAAAGTTGGGGGGGGGAAATCAACACAGTATAGCATCACGATATTTTGCCTAGCAATATTGTATGGACACAGGGACGCAAAATATTAGTATTTTCTTAAATACATTAAAATACTCTGGGAATAATACAAACATGCACCACTACAGTAACTGCCAACTTGACCCCATATCAGAGTGCAGCTTTTAGTGATAATTCTGTATGGTTGAAAATCTCATTTTGCTGTACAAAAATAACTGAACTTTATTGGATAAAAGAGATATTGGCAAAGTTTAAAATTAAGGACATAATTTGATGGCCACCCTTCCACTGACACCATTTCTGATGAGGCTTCAGTGAACAGTAGATGGATTAACTGTTGGACCAGATCACAGGCAGTAAAAAGACACTGACATAGCTTTCTAGGTGGAAAAATGAATCCAATGGGCTTCATTTTTCCCATGATGGCGACAATTATGGTTGGAAATACTTCAATCTGATAGAAATCTATGGGAATATGGCTTTCTGATTTGACCCCTGCAAAAGGTTCCTGTTCAGTTGATAGTCTTAGTCGTTCATTCTGTGTCATACTGAAAAGAAAACTTAAATATATTTTATATATCTTGATCGTGGCATGTCAAACACATCTCCTTAGTCAATGAGCAAATGGTTTCTAATTCAGATCCACTCTTCCATGTCACATCAGTTTTTTTCTCACAACTAAGTATGTGATAGCAAAACTATATCAAAATGGGAATTCAGAAAACAAGGGATAATACAATACCCATCTCTTATCTGCTGTCTCTGCTATCTTTCTTTTTCTCTAAGGACATGACTTTCAGATATTGTTCAACTACTGTAGAGAGGTTTTTAAGCCTACTACTTCTCCTTCTGTCTGCCTCAAACTTTTTTATGGACATAATGGACAACAAGCCATTCTGGTTGAACACCTGGGAATCACCTTGTTGGTGCAAAAATACTATTTCACATTTGTCAGGCTGGATTACATTTTTGTTTCCCTGGAAACAAAATAGAAAAGGGAAAATACCACAGGTAACACATACAACTTCACACACAAGCACAATGGACTCAGTAAAGAAAAAGCTAATTCTGTTCAGCAGGCAGACATAGAAATTGAATTACTACTCAAAAATAAGGAGCTAAAATACACATACCACATATAGAAACGTATCAAGATGAAACAGACTATGACATAACCTTGTCTGAGGTCACTATTTGTCAACTGCCCCTAAGAGTTTGTAGCCTCCCATGGAAATGATAGCTTAGTCACATGTTTAAAGATGTCTGTCTTTGTATAAAGACACGCTGATTGCTCTAAGCCTTTTTGGGAAGGTTTCCAGAACTCTCTCAAGAGCCACGAGGAAATGCAACATCAGCCTCAAATATAATATCTCCAAGAAACCAACTTCATCTTCTTAGGCTCCAGTTAGGATGTTGTTGAAACAAAGCCCATCTTTTCCCTGAAAAGATCTTCTCTCCCCTTTTCAAGGACCGTTTTGCTTGAATAGCTCAGGGAATAACACTGGTTTATCCTTCATAGGAAGAATGCGATTGGAAGTGAGAGTTTTGAGGTTGGAGGAAATTCATCCATCAATTACTGATGCAAAACTGAGACAAGTTTTATTTATGTTGTGCAAACAATGACAACAGTTGCCTCAAGGTGCTTTATATTCTAAGGAAAAGACCCCACAATAATCGTGAGAAATCCCAACAATCAGACCACCTCCTGCAAGTACTTGGTGACAGTGGGAAGGAAAATCTCCCTTTTTACAGGATGAAGCCTCTGGCACAGTTTATCTTCATCCTTTGTCGATCTGGACAGGACAAAGACACACTGTAGAAGAGAGCCAGTGTTTAATAATCTATACAAAGTGAACTGGAACCAAAAGTTCAACACTGAAAAGACCAGAGACACTATCAAAAGTACCAAAAAGAGATTTCAACGTGCCACCAACCTCCTTTTCTTGTGGAAAAGAAATGGGCTGTTTGGAAAATTTGTGAAAATGTATCAAATAACTTCTACTTTCATGCTACGATAATAAAATAACTAAAATAACTGCAGACAACAACAAACTTCTTTTGGTTGCACTGCAACACTTAGAGTGAAAGAAAGTGCAACTCGCACACAGACACACACAAACACACCACACGTCCGCAACTCCTCGACACCACCTGCCCTCCTCCAAAAACACTCAGAGACTTTGAAAGTAGGCAGGTATGTTAATGTGAAGTGACACCTGCTCACTGGCTTCGAGCTACAAGTGAATTTATCAGGACGTGGTTTCAGTTCCAGTCGGATCCTTTCATAAAACGGTCGGTAAAACCCAAAATAACGTGACGATGGGCTGATGGGCACCATGACAACATCTCAAAAGTTTAAAATTTTTATTAAAAATACCCAAAACATATTGTTCCCAAATTGTAGAAATACAGAAATAATATTTCATAGCTTCCAAAAGCCTTGAACAAACGTGTGATGTGCATATAAAATACTTGATTTAAGCCACCAACTACGTTTTGGGGAGGGGGGGGTCTGTTTAAGGAGGCGCTGACACCCCAGTGAAAGTGTAAGGGAATCATTTAATTAGTAAACCATAGTGTCTCTGACTGAGCATGAACAAAAGGGGCTGAAGAGCTGAAAAGGAGATAAGATGGCAGACAATAGAAGTGACAAGACTCCCGTTTGACTAGTGCTGATGGACACGGGGATTTACTGGGGTTTCTGTGAGTGGACGGGTTCGTCTCTGACGTCGAAGGAACTCTCTGGGGCCCGGCGCCGTGGCAACAGAAAGGAATGTGTATGCAGTGAGGACCGCGTGTGAGAAGCTGTGACAGCCCTGGCCTGAATACCAATTAGGATGTTCCTTGCATGTGGTCTCAGCTGGTTGCCCATGAAGACCCCCCCCTCCACACACCTCACCTCACCCCACCCCACACACACACATCCACCCACCCCTACACAAATAATTCCCTCAGCACCTATTTCTTGCCAAACCTAGTACAGATGTGATGTGTCTAAGAGGCAAGCTGTGATTTACCATGCTGTAATGGCTATTTTTATAGCACCACGATGGGGAGATCTCACTTTGACTCACCCCCAAACCCCTCGGACTCTTTCAGAAAATCGCAGCCTCACACACAAAGCGCGGTCTCTCAGCCTGCTCCTACTCTCACAATCTCTTGCCCTGTTTCTCTCTCTCTCATACAAACACGCGCAGCAATCATCAAGCTCAGCAATGACAAAAGGAGACGCAGAATCCCGAGAGGGTGACATTTGACCCCCTTGCCGCAGCCCAGTTGTATATGGAGAGAGGAGGGGAAAAGCAGCCAGGCGTACAGAAGCACCCAGAGCAGAAAACACAGGGAGCACAAAGCCTACTGAACGGTTTCTGCACCCGTCAGGCCCGACATCACCTGAAGCCAGCGTACAGTACGCAGAAAAGACCTCAGGTTTAATTATTGCAATGATTAGATCAGCAGTCACATGATCACATGGGTGTAATTGCATCATAAGTGCAAGTCTGAATTTAGGAATTGCAACGCATGGGTACAAATGTGTAAGAAAAAGGGGGAAAAAAGCTTTCTCTGCAATAGAAAAACATACAAATCGAAGCTAAACTGACTGGTGACTGACATTTTTCCACTTCAGCAAGTGTGCTGTACTTCACTAGGAGCTGTCAAGAGGGGCTGTTAAATCACAGAGGCCGTGTACACAAATAGAAGAGGAGGAACGCACTGCATAGTATAGTCTTCCGACCAAACTCTCCCGTGTATTCGTACCTTGAGCCCAGAAGAACGGAGATTTTTTGTTTACATGTGAGCGGATCAATAGGCAAGGCGTTTCTCCTGCAGCTCTAAGAAAAGAAGCCGGTGCAGCATGCGAGCTGCAGCCGGGCTCAACAAAACAAAGGCGCTGCAGCGAGGCCACCCTTGAACCCCGCGCTCGCGCGAGCAGCCGGCACCTTCAGCGAGATTATCTCGGCTAACAGGCAGGAATGTAGGAGTTTGTTGTCTGTAAAAGTCTGCTCTTTAAAATAAAGACTGGCAGCATGCTTAAGCTCTGGCATTGATTCCTTTTTACTTTCCTTTATAACCTCTTTTGCTCCCCGCCATCTATCATCCAACCCCCCCCCCCCAACCTTTTTTTTTGTATTTTCATTTTGACTTTAACATTCTCCTCGCCTTCAATATTTTCAGCTTGAGCTCCTGAGAGTCTTCCTGTCACCCTCGCTACCTCCCCCTCTCTCCGAGCTCCATTTTTCTCGGTTTTCTCTGCTCGGGTAAAGAACTCGTTCTGACTGCAGAGAGGGGAGGATGAAAATATAGGTTGAGGATCCCTGTAATGAAATGTTTATGGCAGGTTGTAACAATGAACAAGAGACCTTTCAGATACCGTCAGCTGGGCTGTGATAGCACTAATAGCCACCTGCTGGAATTGAACGCGAGCGTCTAGAGGAGCAAATTACTCTGTTTTCCTTGAAATGAAAATGTTATCAAAGTTAATTCAACAAAGGTAATAAGAGAGGCATGGCTTAATAAAAAAAAAAAAAAACCTGAACAAATGTTTGCATTTTAATCGCGCACAGAGCGTGCAGAGCTAACATTTGTAAGCCTTTAACTATAAGTTTAAGTGAAACGCACTTTTAAACGTTATATTTCTCTCTCTTTATCCGTCCAAATCCCGCAAATGATTGTGAAACTGCAGCACAGGCTGCTGAGAGTTGAGAAGAGGTCAGTCTCGCCCCCTGCATAATCGTTGTGTTGGAGTGTCTGATTGTATTAGGGTTGAGTGAATAACAGTAGCTGGCAGAAATAGCATCATGTTTTGAACTATCAGTGCAATTCATAGCCTTGTGACTGACTCAGTTTGTATTCATTCTCCCACACTCTCCTGCACCTCTCTTTTTTTTCCTCCGCAGTGGTTGAAGGACAGGCGCAGCGTCACGGCGAGCACGTACTAAAATTAAGAATGGATCCATTCACTGGCCAGCTGTCATCATACCAAACGACTGAAGCCAACACTGCAGATTGATGACTGAGAGGCAGTCAGATGTTTTAACTGTAATGCTTAGAGAAAAAAAGCTGCATTATCTGCTGTACCTAAACAATATGTAATATGTAATATAAATGGATCAGATCGACTTACAGCTTTAATGTAACCGTAAACACTGTGCACGAGTTAGTGCTAAGACGATTGCAGCAGTTTATTATTAACACCTAGTGTATCATAGTTAATATATGAGTTGTTGTGAGTTAAGTAAGCACAATCAGTCCATATACAGAAAAGGCAATGACCTTGTTTGACAGATGAGACCAATAACACTTAGATTAAATCACAGTAACCTAAAAGTCTCTAAGTTATAAGTAGAAGAATCAAACAAAGGTACAAAACCAGGTAAGCCAAGAGGCATTTAAATGTCAAGTCTGCTCAAATACGGCAAAAATCATAATTACTGTACAATTATTTGGGTCATAATGAGATTGTTAGCTATTAAACCTTTTCAAAATAACAAAATTGTCCTTATAATTTAGCGCATTTCCTTAAACTTTTATTACACTTCAACTGCATAAATAAAGTAAATGAATGTGAAGTAAACCTAGCACAGCCTGGCAGGGAGTCAATTTTGATTTTTATGGATATGAGAAAGGAAGTGTGTAAAAAGTACTCCATAACAGACTGTGGGACAATAATTGCTCTGTCTTGATTATATTGCCTTAATTGGTGGAAGGCAGAAATTTTAATTGAAATCAAAAGCCCATTAATTGCACAGCCTTATTAGACAGCATTGCTCTCACAATCAGTATTACGCACGAGTGAAATGGTTAAAATGTACAACTGTACAATTAATGCATTCAAATAGGCCTGCTGCGTTTCCTGTCATATATTTGTATACGTATTCTGCTACAATGGTGGTTGCTGATGGTTAACATGGGCAAAGTAGCCCTTTGAGCCAAAAGCTTCACGCTGCTCTAAACACTCAGTTTACAGCAGTTTTTCCACTCCTGGCTCTTTCTGAGCAATGAATCAGTACGAGCCAGGAGGATACTCAAAAGTAAAAATAAAGAGCTGGGAATGAGCAGAAGGGGTCTCCTTTAAAATCATAAAGGTTTTTGGATTAACAGTCCTGGACAGCTTGAAGTGGAAGCAGGTTTTGCATTGCCTAGTTTAATGGCTCGCATCAGCTAAGCAGTCAATCTTTCCTGGTAGTTTTAGAGCATTCACTGTCAAACCAAACAAGTTTATCACCAAAAAGAGGACTTTTTTTTTCTGTCACTGTAAAACTGCAGAACCAGAAATGAGGAAAGCGTCCGGTTAACAGCTTCATATTCAGCTAAAACCACGACAGTGGGGTCAATCTTCTCACCCAACTATGAGCGAGAAAAATGTTAAATGCACAGCACGTTTTACAATACGAGATATTGATAGTATAGCGTTCGTATAATAGCGCTTAAGTGCATTTAAATGCAGCAATCAGGGTCTGGCGCTCCCATAATCACGGCGATGCGTAATCACTGTTTAACATTTAAACAGAGAAGGGGGCCCAATGAACAGAATAAACAGCCTGTGTGGAGTGAGTTCGCTCTGTAACAACTGGGTGCTGTTTATGAATATGTATGATGTAACAAACGCCTAGGAGCTGACCTACTTCTGTGTCTCCTCTGCTCATGACTTGGTCCCCTTCCGGGGTAACTCTGTCATCTTGCAACATACTGTAATAGCAGGAAGCATGTGACTCCCATGTACAAATCAACATGCACCCGTTTGATGGTTTTGCAAGTGATAATCACCGTCTGTTGAGGGAAAACGCTTCAATAGGTGGCTGTGCAGTCGTAGGAATATTCAGGACCTGGCGATGTTGGGTCTTTTTATCCACTCCGCACACACATTAACCTGGGCTTTCACAAGTTTCTGCTCACCGAAATGTGAGCAGAAACATCAACAAGCATCCAAATCGCGTCAAAAATGCAAACGGCTGACGTTTGGATGTTTACTTAAACAGTCATGTCACGTGAATAGGCGGGAAATGCAGGGAATGGAGTAAATGTGTGACGGACAAGTAAGTACGAGCAGACAAAAGAGAGCTCTCGACATAACTGGGGCTGCACACTGGAGAGCACTTGTCTGCACCATCTCATAAAATATCTTTACCCAGGATCATCTTGGTATGGTGCCAAACGCGGTTAGCTTCAGGAGCTGGGAAAGCACACAAAAAAAAATCTATTTCAGACAACGCGAGAGACAGAAAGCTGGCAGCTGCTCAAATCAGACTTCCAACATTTGATAAGTGAAAACGGGCTAATTTTGTGCATCCCTCGAACGGTTGCAGTCCAATACATTGCTCCCGTGGCTATGAAAACGCACGGGCGAGGCCGAGCGACGGGTGAGAGGCAAATCGTTTCAACCTCTCGACAGCTTAATGGAAGAAGAGGAAAAAAACGCAGTAGTAACTCATTCTATGGCAGAAAGGAAGCCCGGTGCACTTTTTCCACCCCGCTCCTCTCTCGTGTCGATCGAGCACTCGAGGTGAGACAATTACGCCTCAAGGACGCGTCAACCTCGGTTGGGGTCAGAGGTCGCCGCGAAGGCAACCCATCCTCCCCTCTGATTCTGTTTAACATTTCACATCTAATATAGGAAGTGCTGAACAGACCCTTAAATTAAGATCAGCCCTCTGCTCTCTCACAAACTGAACCTCAGCTGCCTCACAAGCCAATTCATTTGCTGAGAGTGCTGAGACGCATTGGCTTTAAAAAAATGAAAATAAAATAACTGGTCACCCCAGCGTGGACCGAGGGACACTGTGAAGCGTTCGCACGTGGGAGACTGAAGTGTAGGAGTGCAATTTATATAAAGAGCTGTTATGCCCGTGGCTCTAACACGCGATTAATGTTAAATAACGAACCTAAAGAAGAGCGCTTGGCGGGTATTGTTAGTGTTTAATAAGAACACAGTCTTCTAGATTTCAGTAGGTATGTGGTCCAAACACGCTCATATTCCTCTCTCTTTTATCGCGCCCGTGAAAGTTTGCTATTTTTAGCGACGCCCTCATATCTGTAGATGCAACCTTGCTAAATTAGATCAAAGTGAACCCTGCCTCACAGTACTCTTATATGTTAAGCTAATTTCTTTACTACAGCTACTAAGGGCGAACATCTAAACAAGTTGACAAAAATAGCACCCTGGATCGAAGAGCTGTGACTTCACGCACCCTGAGGATGTCAGAAAAGCCTCTCCACGCATTTGAGGTCACGTAACGGGTGATTGTTGAGTTTTCGCAGGTCGTGTGGAAAGCTCTCTCTGAGATTGTGGTTGTTCCAAGTTTTTGGTTGGGTCACTTGGTGGATACAAAGTTTGAGCCCGAGCATGATTCTGCCAGAGGTTTCTTTCTGTTAAAAAGGACGTTTTTCCTTCCCTCTCTCGACAAGTGTTTGCTCATAGGTGGTCATTAGTTTGTTGGTGTTTTCTCTCTGTTATTGTGGGGTCTTTACCTTATCATATAAAGCACCTTGGGGCAACTGCTGCTGTGATTTGCTGCTATATAAATGAAACTGAATTGAATTGAACTGTAATTGAATTGAAAGGAGGAGGTGAAGGAGGATGGCTCACCGAGAGTATTGCCACAGTGCAAGGTAGACCACCTTGTCTTAGCAGCATCTCCACTACCATCAATCTGGGATATAGAGCAACAACATGACACACATTTAATAAAGTTAGTGTCTTGATGTAAGCTAAGATCAACCACATCAAGATCTGGGTTGTTTACAAGCTCGGTTAAACATTTGTGATGACATGAAGTGTTTGAGGTCATATAGATGAGATCAAATAAAGCAGGGTCAGTGGTGGAGCAGTGGCTCTGGGTTTGAATCCACTGAGCAGCTGAGGTCGCTCTGTGTGGATGCTTTTTAGCTTAACTGGTGATTCTTAATCCGGTCGTTAAGTGATGACGTGACGAATCCTACTTCCGGGCCTAAAGTAGTCTGCGTTTAATATGGCTTTTGTGTTGTTAACATGTTTAATGTTTTGTATTTTCTTCTATTTAATCTCAAAAAGCTCCTAAAACAATCAGTGATCACTGTTGACCTCCCTCGGCTTTTATTACCGCTCAGTTTTTAAAACCTTAGGATGTAGCTACAGCCCAGCCCATGCAGCAGTATATGAATGACTAACCTCGTATTGTGGATGAATTATCTCAGTTGTTCTCCTGGCTGAAGTTTGGTCCTTTTACAGCATCCTGCCATGCGATTACATTTGTTCCTGACCACCGACAACACTCACGTTAACTTTTATCGAGTGGAGAAAAAAGTTAGCTTGTTTATATTATGCTAACATAGCTGTGTCGCTAGCGGTCACGTAGCACAAAATTATATACCAGCTAGCCCAACTTCAGTAACCTACAAACGTCACTGCTGTTTAGTTTTCTGTCTTCATTTATGTTGGAAGTGATAACAGAGCTGTACGTTTTAATTTGTTTCCAAAACCCCGCAGTCAGGACATGCTATATTGTATTTAGATAGAAGCTAGCGAGCTAACTCCCTGCTAACTTCTAACTCCGTTAAATGTCATAAATTCCGTTTTCATGGATGCCTGGATGTTAAACTCAATTTTTACACCTGGTAGAGCAGAACGCTGATCATTTTATTAAAGATGAAAGACTTTAGACAGTTTTTCAACTCTCAGTAATGCCATAGTGATCGTTTGATATATGGACCTGCAGCGGAGTTTAGACCCAGACACGGCTAGTGACGTCAGACTTAACGACCGGATTGACCTATTAGAGCACTTCGCTCTCGCTCTGCGGGCCTACTTGTTGTTCCTAGAGTATTTAAAAGTAGAATGGGAGGCAGAGCCTTCAGTTTTCAGGCCCCTCTTCTGTGGAACCAGCTTCCAGTTTGGATTCGGGAGACAGACACTATCTCTACTTTCAAGATTAGGCTTAAAACTTTCCTTTTTGCTAAAGCATATAGTTAGGGCTGGACCAGGTGACCCTGAATCCTCCCTTAGTTATGCTGCAATAGACATAGGCTGCCGGGGATTCCCATGATGCATTGAGTTTTTCCTTTCCAGTCACCTTTCTCACTCACTATGTATTAATAGACCTCTCTGCATTGAATCATATCTGTTATTAACCTCTGTCTCTCTTCTACAGCATGTCTTTTATCCTGTCTTCCTTCTCTCACTCCAACCGGTCGCAGCAGATGGCCGCGCCCCTCCCTGAGCCTGGTTCTGCCGGAGGTTTCTTCCTGTTAAAAGGGAGTTTTTCCTTCCCACTGTCGCCAAAGTGCTTGCTCATAGGGGGTCATATGAATGTTGGGTTTTTCTCTGTATCTATGAAGCGCCTTGAGGCGACTTTTGTTGTGATTTGGCGCTATATAAATAAAATTGAATTGAATTGACTGTTGGTGTGGATGTAAGCACGAATGGTCGGCTGTCTGATAGATGGTGATTGTATATGCTTTGATAGTTTCATATCTATTTCAGAGTGCAATGTCATAGCCATGGAGCGAACACTGCTGGAGACTAAAGTTACATCTGGGTGTCTGGGGCCTGGGGTAACAAATTAGCATGTTTTGAACAAAAATGTTTGTTTCCACTGCAGGCAAACGCCGACATTTTTAGCACATTGTTATTTATATCCACAATTACAGCTGCAGCGCAAAATGATGCATTTACATTAAGGTTACCTTTTTCAGGCAGGGCCTGGCTGAGGTGAAGGTGTGACAGTAATAGCTGCCCCATTATTGATGGCTGGGAACAAACAGAGTTTCGTGTTTATTTATTTATATATTTTATATTTATTTCAATAAATATGAAACTAGGTTAGGGTTCAGTTTTAGGCAGAGAAAGCACAGCAAAGTTATTATCCACCCAGAGCAGGAGAGCAACAGCTGCTGTTTTAGTATGCCAAAACCACTTGGAAAAACTACCCAGTGACCCACAGCACGCTATAATAGTGGAACCAGTGAAAATAATGGAAATGTACTCACTTGTGTTCATAAAAATCATTTGCCTGTCACAGCAAAGGCTTTTTTTTAAACATATTGAAATATGTATTACATTAGGATTATGAGTCAATGTGCCCTCGAAAGAGAGATATTGCACTTAGTGGTTTTTCCAGATTTAATAAAGATAACACGAGTGCTTGCTTAAAAGGGAATCTTCCTTTTTTTCCCCTCCTCCATCAGATTATGTAATGTAAAGTGCCCTAAGATGACTAATGCTGTAAATTAATGCCAGTCAAAAACACAAGTATTAATCTGAACTAAGGAGAAAAGAAGTTTTGTGTAGTTTTGGAGAAAACTCAACCACATAAAGAAAAAATAGAGGACTCCAGTGATCTGTGTGCTCCACACTTGCTCGGAGCACACAGGAGGAGATGGTGCAGAAATGTGGTCAACCGAAACCGCAGCGCCCTGCTAGACTATCAGCGGCACTCCCCCTGCCGCGGCCCGCAGTGAGCCGAAGTACCGAACAAAGAAAATCCCACTGACACCTCAGGAAAACACCACTGTTCCTGCATGAAGATTGAGTGTGGGAGCTAGAGCAGTGGCAAATCTGCTAACTGATACCCATTTAACTGGCAGGATATGAGCTGGGTGCAAAAAAAAAAAAAAAAAAGGCATCCAGAGTGGCAGTTAGCAGTTTATAATCTGTGGCAGACATAGACTCTGCTTGCTGTAAGTGGCTACTGGGCAGCTCAATCGGCAGAGTGGCCCCGAACAAGCAGTATTAGCACTGCGGATCGCACTGCGGCTCTGTGAGAAACAGATGAAGTAGCACAAAGGTCGGCGCCCACAAGAGCGAACGCAGTCAGCTTACAGCTCAGCAAAGACCGACTGAAACAGGCCGGGTAGTGATAGCACCACGGACAGCGCCAGTTTGCAACCGTCTACGTCAGCACCATGGAGAGTTCTCGCTGAGCACACGCCAAGGAAAACAGACCGCGCAACTCGCTGAACTACACTCACAATATAATGTCACTGCAGATAAAGAGTCTAGACACTTCTGGAGTCACACCACATGTGACCTGAACATTTAGGCTGCGTCTGACATAAACAAAAACAACAGCAAAAAATGCCATACTGTCCTTAAAGGGAGTCATTTCTGGAGACACAACTGCACTCCAAGCGGTGCTGTGATAACGTCCCTCCAAAGGGGACTTTTTCAGGACATGTCAGACAAATCTGTGAACGAAAAGGCGAGCGGGGAGGGGAGGCAAACCATGCGCGCGCACACAACTGAGACAACTGAGGCAACAACAAAGAGAAGCTGCAAGTGTGACAGAGGTAGCCTGTAGAATAACAGCGAGTATGGGGGAAGGGGGGTGTTAGTGTGCGTTTTTCTGGTAGGGGATGGGGGATTGGCATTAAGAAGCCCGGGAGATGTTTTTCTGGAAAGTGGCTGGTTTGGAGAGGCAGCAGCTGCTGTTGGACTAAACTGAGCATCAATGACTGTCTAATCCAAGCGAGGCCACTATCAGCACAGCGAGGGCGCTGCCGAGCAGCAGCTCCACCAGCTCCAACGTGCCCGAGGAGGGGGAGGGAGTAGACGCAGACAAGCCCGGTGACCTATGGTCTTCCTGCAGGCGACAGCTTCTTGCAAATAAGCTATATGCATTTATATGTGTGCTACTGCATGTGTGTGTGCGGCCCTGACACGCAGCTAGCTGCACGCTGCATCGGTCGGTCTAATCAGGGGGAAAGAGGAAGAGGGAAGAACGACAAGTGTGAGTCAAGTCGTCACGCAACGGCTGGCGATACACTCCGGGATAGCTCTCACCAGCCCCGAAGCGCAGCTCTTTATAGCAGCGAGCTCGCTTTTGACACACTCTCACAAAAGCACACAATGAGAGGATGATGACACTGCACCTGCATTTTCATCAGCAGGAGCAGAAATGGATATTTTTGCAGGATGGACATACACCGGCCAGCTTTCAGATCAGTGTTGGAGAACTTTCAGGCTACACTTTATTGATTTATGAGCCAAACAGTAAAAGTAGAAAGTCCTAGGCTTGTACGCTAATGCGGGATTATGTAATTGCTAAACTTTTGCATCATGTTAAGTCTCTGTAACCGCGCCAGTCATCAGTTTCAAAATACACAAGTGCTTTAGCTTAACTATTCTATCTTTATTCCTCAAAGGGGCTTTTTCCCTTTTTTCCAACACAGACCCATCTGCCTCATTTACTTTTACAACCGTCCTCAAACCCCAGTGGGATGAGCGTGTTACGTCCTTCTCTCCTGGCAGTGTCACAATTATGATCAAAAGCTGCCTGTGTGTGTGTGTGTGTGTGTGTGTGTGTGTGTGTGTGAGGGACAAGTGTGGACAAAACAAATGGTGAAGCCAACACCAAACCCTCTTGTGTCACTTAATTATTTTCAGTGCTCCAGATGCTGTCTCTGACTGAGTACACAGCTTAAGACTTTGCTCAAGGCAGTGCTTTGCGAAGGCGTCCCGGCCCTTTAAATAATACTGCAACTGAAGGCGAGGGATGGGGCAACAATGATACAGCAGCCACAGCCCTGATGGCAATTATTTAGACGTCCACTTGCTAATTATAATAGAGGATGACAGGTGCCCAAAACAATTTGGGCGCAAACTGCCTGTGAGCTTCTGCGTGTGGTTGTCTCTGCTTATGGTTACAGATAAAGATAGCCAAGCCAGTGTCTCATCAAGCAATCATCTCTTACTTTGAGCCGGGCTGTGCTGCGGTTGATGCTTTCTGATGAGCATCTTGTTACTGAGATGCTGCATGCTGGCATATTCACCGTTTTCCTGAAGGTAATTCAAGAAAACTGTCTTCTGAAATACTGTTTTTCTCGCACCTAAGAGGTGCAAGAAAAGGGGATTTAAGAACCTTTTCTTTAAATTCAATTTAAAATGACACCAGTTTTGTTTGTCTATCATTTTCATGAATAAATATTTAATCACTTGGACTACAAGCTATTAGTATTTAGTATTTATTTAGTATTTATTTATTTATTGTCATTGTCAAGAACAATGAAATTGCATTTGGGGCTTCCATACAACCCCCCAAAAAAGAAGAAAATAATAAATACCCCTTAAAACCCAAGTGTACATATTTAACCCAGTGTGACTCCAATGCAATAAGACAATCCTTAGCAATAATGTTCGTAGAAATTCAGACAAAGACCTGAGAAACATGACAAAATACAACAATGCAACCCATTCAATATTATTGTACTGTGAGATATGATATCAGATATGATAGTTATCTATTTAAGAAAGAGGGGGGGGGGGGGGGCAGGAGGGGGAAGAGAATAAAGATATGATGCACCAATGCAGACCAGTTCATTGCTATTAAGAAGTTGGATATGGTTATTGTCCGTGAGAGGGGGGCAGAGAGTTCAGGAGCCTCACAGCCTGTGGATACAGGCTGTTGGCCAGTCTGGATGTTCTGGCCTGTATAGACCTGTACCTTCTCCCTGAGGGCAGCAGATGGAAAAGGTGGCGCGCAGGGTGATGTTGGTCCCGCAGGATACTGTGCACCCTCCTCAGACAGCGAGTGGGGAAGATATTACTGATCTCTGGCAGACTTGTTCCAATAATTCTGCCAGCTTCTTTCACCACCCGCTGGAGTGCTTGCTGATCGGCCTTGGTGCAGCTGGGGAACCACACTAGAAATCCATACGTCAGAACGCTGCTGATGGCACAGTTGTAGAAGTTCAACATCAGAGATCTGGGAATGTGTGCGCTCCGCAGTCTCCTCAGGTAGTAGAGGCGCTGTTGGGCCTTCCGTACAACTGAGGTGATATGGTTGCCCCAGGACAGGTCCTCGGTCACAGTTACCCCCAAGAATTTAAAACTGCTCACCCTCTCCACCGCCTCACTGCCAATGAAGAGAGGCAGATGGTTGTTATGACCCCTCTTCCGGAAATCTACAATGATCTCCTTGGTCTTTTTGGTGTTTAAGACCAAGTTATTGTCGTGGCACCATGACTCTAGTTGTTGCACCTCTGTCCTATAGTTTGTCTCATCATTGTTGGATATAAGTCCGAGCACTGTAGTGTCATCTGCAAACTTAACAATGAGATTGGACGCGCAGGAGGAAATACAGTCATGGGTGAAGAGAGTGTATAGCAGAGGGCTCAGAACACACCCCTGAGGGGCACCGGTGTTGACCACAAGGCTGGAAGAGGTGTTCTTACCCACTCTGACACTCTGTCTACGGTTAGTGAGGAAGTCCACAATCCAGTTGCACAGAGAGGAGTTAAGTCCCAGTTGGTGGAGTTTGGGACGGAGTTTGTATGGCCGGATGGTATTAAAAGCCGAGCTGTAGTCTACAAAGAGGAGCCGTGCATAGGTGTTCCTGTGTTCCAAGTGCTTCAGTAATGTGTGCAGCACTGTGGCGATCGCATCCTCGGTTGACCGGTTCTCCCTGTATGCAAACTGGTGCGAGTCCAGGGATGGTGGAAAAGCAGCTCTGATGTGTTTAATGACCAGTCTCTCCAGGCATTTGGCGGGAATGGGGGTGAGTGCCACAGGTCTGAAATCGTTCAGACATGTGACATTTGACTGTTTTGGGATGGGAACGATGGTTGCTGCTTTGAAACAGGATGGTACCAGTGAACAGGACAACGAGGTGTTATATATAGAGGTGAAGACGTCCGCCAGGTCCGCAGCACAGTCTTTTAGCACCCGGCCCAGCACTCCATCCGGCCCGGCCGCCTTCCTGGTGTTAATGCTCCGGAACACACGCCTCAGCTCATGAGTGCTCAGGACCGGAGCAGGGTCGGTTGAGGGGAGAGGGGACAGGACAGGGTCGGTGTTCTCCCTGTCAAAACGGGCATAAAAGAGATTTAGATCCTCAGCCAGAGTAGAACTGTCGGCTGAGGGTGATGGTGTTCTTCTTTTGTAGTCCGTGATAGCCCTGATGCCCTCCCAGACCTGCCTTGGGTTTGTGTTGTTCTCAAACCTGGCCTCGATACGCCTCCTGTGCTGCTGCTTGGCAGTCTTGATGCCTCTTCTCAGGTTGGCCCTGGCAGCACTGTATGCCTCCTGGTCCCCGGATTTGAAAGCGTTGTTCCTTGTTCGAATAAGTTGTTGAACTCCGTGTGTCATCCAGGGTGGATTATTAGGGAACACACGGAATCGTTTCCAAGTTGTTACATTGTCCACACAGAAACAGATGTAGTCCAAGACAGTGGAGGTGTAACTGTCCAATGCGACACGATTGTCAGTGTCCTGCACCTTGAATACATCCCAGTCTGTGCAGTGGAAACAGTCCTGAAGCATCGGAATAGCGTCCTGCGGCCATGTTCTCACGGTTTTGGTTGTAATCCCAGTGCTCTTGATCTTTTGTGTGTATATTGGGTGTAGCAGAAGGGAGAGATGGTCTGACAGACCCAGGTGGGGATAAGCCTGGGCTCTGTACGCATTCGCCATGTTGGTGTACACCTGGTCCAACGTTCTATCTCCTCTGGTAGCACACTTCACATTACGGTGGAAATTGTGAAGTACAGATTTCAGGTCCGCGTGGTTAAAATCCCCAGCCGCAATAAAGACACTGTCCGGGTGTGCTACCAGGCTGTTATTGATGCTGCTGCTCAATTGTGCTAACGCTAGCTTAGCATTAGCATCTGGTGGAATGTAAACAGCGCAGATGTAAACGGCAGAAAATTCCCGAGGGAGTAAATCAAAACCAATGCATGCATTCACATGATTTACGCAAAATGCCGCATTGGATAACAATGGTATCCAATACAGCTGTTTTATTACATGTAATGCAGTGTGAGTCATTTATCTAGATGCAGCACAATATGAGCATAACTAAATAAGAAAGGTAAGTGTCTGTGAAGCTTCTCAGTCATCCAGGTCATCGTAGTCAAAGGAGCTTGTAAAGAAAAGCATCTGGACTTCTTTAAGTTGCTTGAAGATAGGGCTGCTCAATTAATCGAATTTTAATCACGATTACGATCTGGGCTTTCAACGATCATTAAAAATGACTGAGCCGATTATTAGCCCCTCCCTCGTGCTTTACTCTCGCGCTGCTCCGTGTGGCAAATCGAGCGCACCTCTCTGCATTTCGAACACGCATCACAACAATTAAGAGGACCCGAGGGAAGCTCGGAAAGCTAAGCAGAAGTTATTTGGAGAGGAGAGTGACTGCCGTTGGTTGAAAAGAGAGGTAAAAAAAAAAACTTCAGTGGTGTGGAAACATTATGGGTTGGCGGAGTTAGACGTGGATCAAGTAGACAGTGTGTAAACTTTGCTACGGTGTCATAGCTGCACCACAGAGCAACACTGCAAAGTTCACTAAACATAGATGTTTACATTTTTCATTTATTTTTTATATTGCAAACATTTGCACTGTTATCAATATTTGCACACTATTTTATATTATTTTTTAAAGTCATTATTCAATACATTGTTATTGTTAACCCTTTAAATCCCTGTAGAACCGGAACCGCGTAAGTTAGCGCAATAATTTGTTTTGCATATGAAACCAGAGGAGTTGTACTTACATCTTATGCCATCAGCTTGTCCTGGGTCACGGTTTCCTTCCACATAAAGCTTTGGAAAAATTGCATAAACAGCGCTTGCAGCAACAAAAACATAATATTCCAGAAACACACTTTGCCGATCCGATCAGCTGTTTGTAACACTTCCCACATTGAAAAAGACGTCAACTGGAACTATCGCATGTCCGCCATTTCCTGTCCGGAACCGGAAGTGACGTCATTTTCGCAGAAAATGTAGTTTTTTACTTGTAGGCCTTAAAAGCCTATTCGAGTTCTAAGCATTCCAGAAACTATTCAGAAAAGTATAGAGTCAAACATGACATGTTTTTATAAGTCATGTTTGACTCTATACTTTTCTGAATAGTTTCTGGGATGCTTAGAACTCAAATTGCACTGCTGGAAATATTTTATTTTGATGCACATGCTGTTTTCTTTGCAAATTTGCATCATAGGATTGTTTTTTGTTTTTCTTGCAGTATATAAAAATTGCTGTATCTCCAAAATAAAACTATGAAGACACTCAAAATAAATTTCCTGTGGTGGGAAACTATTTTTTTTTTGTATTTAAAGTTTTGAGGGATAAGCCTCTTAAATTTCCCCAAGTAGAAATATATGTAAAAAAAACAAAAATGATTTTCAATTTTTTTGTAGTTTATTGCACTTTTTTGCAATTAATGTAATTACTATGGACTTAATGCATACATATTATTAAAATATGGGCTATAACAGTTGTATTGATGTATAGCAACTTGAAATGCTCCCAAAAATGGCCCTACAGCATGTAAAAAAAAAAAAAAAAGCTCTGGCGGACTTGGTTCTATGGTAGGTCTTAAAGGGTTAAATAAATATCGTCAAAAAATCGAGATCTCAATTTCAGTGAAAATAATCGTGATTATCATTTTTGCCATAATCGAGAAGCCCTACTTGAAGACATTTCACCTCTCATCCGAGAAGCTTCTTCAATTCAAGACAGGAAAGTAGCCAAAAAGCAGGAAGTGTATTTTACTGCATTTCTGTGTCCGCAGTGGTAAGTCTGGTCAGTCAAATTGGTGGTGGAATTAGTTTCATTGTGTTGACACTCAGTGTCAGGTATGTTGTGGTAATATTATTTTGTCCTATGTCTAACAATTATCTATTTTCCTCTTGCCTGCCTGCTTCTTGTCTCATTTAGGCAATAAACTCACCATAGTGTGGAGGAGCGAGCAGACTTAAAAGGTTTTTTTAAAAACTCTTTGTAGGAGGTTAAACTTAAAAATGGGATAATCATACATAGTACAACATTGACTGTGTGTTCACCCTCTTTCCTTCAAGTACTTCAGAAAATAAGGCATCGATTTTCTCAAACTGTCATGGTCTACGGTGGGTGGCTGGAGTTTCCATTAGGCTCCTGAACTGACCTGGGATCCGCCCCTGGGCAGGGCCAACTCCAGCTCCTGCACACCTGGAGCCTATTGCAGGCTATCAAGCCAGAGGGATTTAAACCACACATCGATGTTCACTCACTGCCAGTTCGTCATCAACCCATGTTGGTAACAGGTCTTGTGTTTCAAATTCTCGCTGTGATTTATCTTACTAACAAAGACTCTTTTGTGCTACAGTTGCTGTACCCACCCTGGCTCACTCCACCTCCGGACTCGGGATACCTAGTGATCATTTTGGAAATCCCTCTGTGCCTCACCTGCCTGCCCTCCTGCCATCACACTCCATCTGGAGCCCCAGATCTCAGGTCAGCCTTTCCACGCCACTCAGCCTCCCCTGGATCTTCATCATCCCCCTCTCAAACACTCCAGGTCCCTAACTGCAAGTAAGAATTGCTGCTCTTATACTGGCCACTTCTGAGCTGCCTTCACTACCTGCCTAACTCCTATATCCTCTCCCCTCAGTGTGACTGTTCCCCACTCAGCTCCGTTCCACTTCTCAGGCCTCGTTCCCTCGCCCTAGCCACGTTCCCCTGGGCACGCCACACCAAGGCTCCACGTCTCGTCATTTTCTGTCTTTGCCACGTTTCCCTTTTTTTCCCCCTTGCACTTAACCGTAATAAACTGTTAAATCATCTACTGTCTCCGCTCTGGGTTTCTGCACCTGAGTCCTATTCAGTACCGGCCATCCGTCGCCGTGACACAAACGAGATTACTTCTGCATAGAGCTGGGCGATATGAGATTTTTTCATATCACGATATGTTTTTTTCATTTCAGGCGATAACGATATCTATCACGATATAAGCCAAATAACTATATTTGTAAGATTTAAATGTGCCGTTGCTCACAAGTAAAATGTGAAATAATCAGCAGCTTGTTTTTATTTAAATATTTATTTCCCATAATAAGTTCAACAGGGTAGATGTACTTAAGGAACATGAGACTTTTTCAGATAAATAAAGGCAAATATTGCAAACTACACAAAAGGCAGCCGCTAAAGCGTTTAAGTTTCAAAATAGAACAAACGAAACAGACTAAATTGTCAATTCCACTTAGAAACAAAATATTAATTCTAAAAATAAATCTTAGTTTGTTTTACAGAAGAACAGACAAAACTGACTAACTTTTGTCAATATCAAATAAACTGAGAACTAAAAGGAAATTCTCAATCTCTCCTTGTTGTATAGCTGAGCTTTTCAAACAGTTTTAACAGTTACTTTAGTCTGACAAAAGCCGAATGACGAATTAGCGCTTCCAGTCAGAGACTGAGGCTACGTCCACACGTACACGGGTATTTTTGAAAACTGAGATTTTCCGTTTTCGTTTTAAAAAATAATCCCGTCCACACATAAAGGCAGAAATGAAAGAAAACGCTGCTATGAACATGCCAAAGCAGCAGGTGGCGCTAGATTCCTAACCGTGCAGAAATGTTGGCCAATCAGAAGTCTAGAAGCCTCGGTGGGAAAAAGTAAACAAAGCTGGGGCATAGAAGCAGAACCGAGTCGTATGTGTGGAGGGACAGTAACTGTGTGTATATGTAAGCATTTAAACACTGCAGAGAGTAGAATTAACAGTAACAGTATTGTAGAAATTCATTTCACCGAAACAATAACGTGGCGCACAGTGTGACGCATGCACCAGTTTATTGTATTTCCAGACTTGCTTTCGGCACAATTTACAGTGCAGCTACTCTGTTTTTTGTCAGACTTGAAATAGCCGAAATACCTTCACACTACGGAACTTCTATGGCTCTTCCGTTCGACAATCTCTCCGGCATTGGAACCATCGTCTGTTTTCTCTTCGGTCACGCTCGGTTGATTTTTCTAGTCGGCACACTCATTTCCTCCATTACGCGCTGGCTGCTTCCCAAACAAACACACGTGCGCCTTGGCACTTGTGCTGTACGTAACAAGTCACGCGACGTGACGCTGCGGCTGTGATTGGTTCGGCTCTGCGCTACTTAATTTGGATTGGCTGACCTTTTTTTTTTTTTTTTTTAAGAGGACAAGAGCGGCGAGGTCTATCGCGATAGCTTAATTTCTCTATCGAGTAAAAGTTATATCGCGATACATATCGTTATCGTTCTATCGCCCAGCTCTACTTCTGCATGAGGGAAAACCTGGTCGCTGGACATTTTCATGAAATGTCTTCAAAGCATGAAAAGAAGGCAGCTGGACCACTAGCGTTTTATTTTGTTTGTTTGCTTTTACCTGAGACTGTCCACAAGTTGTTCTGGAAGTGAAGAAGTCTCTTGGCTGAGAGGCGCTAGAGAAGCCCATCTGCCTTTTTTTCAAGCTATCACGACTACCATGATGTGAATGACAGAGAACCTAGACTGTCATCTAAGAAGCTGGTATCACCATTAGAGGTGGGCGGATAAAGTAACAGTATGAAATTCAGTATTGATACCGGCCCTGAAGTTACTCGGTATTGGACCGATACCAGAATCTGCAGTGTCACACACCACTTCTCTCTGCAGATAAGTCCTGAACAAAACCATCCAATCATTTGTGTTGTCATCATGTATCCCAATAGCCCTCTTGCTGAGACACACCAAGCACCATTAAACACACAGGCATGCAGTCATACACACTAAATTAGCCACACAAGAACCCTTCCCATGGGACAGAAGAAATAGGGGGTGGGAGGTGGCAGAGGGTATATCCAATCACTGAAATCAAGGCAGCTGACTGGTGAATAATGAATATAAATTGAATGCTCTTCACTTGCATTGCCGTGCACGGCTTCAGTGAGTGGGAGACGGAGCTGATACACAGCTATTGACATGATGGGGTGATTGTGGGGTGTGTTTATACATGCTTAAGATAGGACTGTATTATTGTCTGTCATTTTGTCTGCTTCTTTCCTTTATGGCTTTCCAGTGTGTGTGTGTGTGTGTGTGTGTGTGTGTGTGTGTGTGTGTGTGTGTGCGCCAGTCTGAGTGTGCGTATGTGCTTCTCCGTGTCTGCGAATGAGCCCTATTGACATCCTCTACTGTGACCCTCTGACTCCTGACAACTCCAATCAGTAGGATGAGTGGGAGGTGCAGGGAGGCAGTGTGAGTCCACAGCAAACTGCTATGTTGAGGGTGTGTGTGTGTGTAAGAGAGGAGTCAGCGTGTGTGTGCGTGCGTGCGTGTGCGAGCAAAGATATAAGAGGTTTGCACATAAATTGGTCCTATCCAGGTACAAATTCAGAAAAGGCGAGAAAGTTTGATACTCATGTGATGCACTGTTTTGTACATACTGCAGTTTAAGTTGTTACACTGGAGGTAATGGTGAGTCTAGATTCACTCTAAGCTTTATAAAAATTACAACACATCATTTTTCAGTTTTATCTGACAACCTAAAATCTAAAACGTGGAGATTTTGAAGTAAAGCGGAGCTACCCGCAGGCAAAGTCGTCGGCTCCGAGTCTGACATCATGCAATATGTCACCTCCTATTATGCTGGCAATTATCTATTAGCACCATTGCTTGCACTGGGGTTTGTGAGAGTCACATGCCAAACAGTGTGACCTGCCATTTTCTATCAACAAGGTCCAGATTTAGATTCCACATTAGTCCCTGCATGATGCCAGGCGCCTGTGTGAATGAGGGAGAGGAAAACCGTTGCACTTTGCTTAACACAAACACAATCCCAGATGGTTTTCTTCTCTGCTCAAGAGGAGAGCGAACCTGACGCTGTTCGCACACACGTATGTGTGATATCTAACAAACACCCCAAAAGGGAAAAGAAACACACACTATCATTCTCCTCCAGCCGGATAAACCGTCATTCAGTCTCCTGTTATCCTGGGGAAGATGTGACTATACAGATGTGTCACTATTTCCTTTCTTTTAGTCTGTAGAATGGCATTGGGCTCATTTCAAGGCACAACTCTGACAATGCTGGCAGGATAGTCTCTTACAGTGTGTGATATATCTTTTTGTTGTCGGGCATTACAGCCTCGCTATCAGCACGCTACTATGCTAACTAGCAGGTAGCACTGCATTTGGCACTTTCTAGGATAATTGTTCTAATTCATGCATAACACATGCTTTTACTCAATCAGTAACTATAAACAGGTAGCTTTGCAGTGCATGTCATTGCCAGCAGAAACACTAAAGGACAGTTTGTCTTAAAACCACACAATAAATAAATGAGTCTGCAATCATGTTTTCTGTTCTGTCCTGTTCTTTTTTGTATATGTGTGTTTTTTTGCTGCTGATACAACCAAATTTCCCCTTCTGGGACAATTAAAGGATTATTCTATCTAAAATGAACGTATTTGGTGAAGTTTGATGTCATTATTTAATTGTGTTAACCAAATGTAATTAGTATTCCAAACCAACAAGTTCTTAAACCTCCCAGCTGAATAGTCTAACAAGCATGTTGGCTAACCAGGCCTTTTTCTTTATCCTCCTCATCATCTTGTACTGCCAGCCTCATGCCCGAGCTGCCTAAATCAATATTAAGACTTTTTGAGGTCCTGTGACCACCCTGGGTCTATCTTACTTGTTATCAGTACAAAATTCAAAAGCCAGCATCTATCATATGTACATGGGGGGAATTATTTTTTGAAACCCATCTGAATTTGTATGTTTGCTCACTTACAAAGGACTGACAAGTCGTTATTATGATATTGTCATAGAGAAAGACTAACCAAAACACACTACATACAAGTTATAAATTGTTTTGCATGTCAATGAGTGAAATATGCACTTGATCCCCAAACAAAACATGACTTAGTACTTGGTGGAGAAACTCTTGTTTCCCAAGCAAAGCAGTGAGATGTTTCTTGTAGTTGGTCTTGAGGATTTTGGTCTACAGAAACTCTTTATGCGTCAGGTTTCTTGGCTCAACTCCCTACACAGATTTCCTATAGGATTGAGGTTTGGAGACGGGCTAGGACACTCCATGACCTTCTTTAGTCACACCTTTGTTGCCTTGATGGTATGTTTTGGCTCACTGTCATGCTGGAAGACCCATCCATGACCCATCTTCAGTGTTCTGGCTGAGGGAAGGAGGTTCTCGTCCAATATTTTAAAGTACATCCAACAGAAAAACAGCCCCAAAGCACAACGTTTCCACCTTCGTGCTTGAATTTGGGGATGCTGTTCTCTGGGTTATAGTCAGCATTTCTCTTTCTCCTAACACGTCGGGTTGGGTTGACGCCAAATAGCTTGATTTTGGTTTCATCTGACCACACCACTTTCTCCCAAGCCTTCTCTGAATCACTTAAATGTTTAATGAAAAACTTAATACAGGCCTTTATATTTTCTACTCTCCAATTTTATCAGTCTGTGTGAATTGTAGTGAACTGGCAAGAGTGGCACATGGTGTGGTCTTCTGCTGCTCTAGCCCATCCACTTCAACGTTCAACATGTTGTGTGTTCAAAGATGCTCATCTGCATACGTTGGTTTTATCAAGTGGTGATTTGAGTTACTGTTGCCTTCCTATCATCAACCTCTTACATTAACAAGGCGTTTTTATCCAGGGAACTGCTGCTCGCTGAATATTTTCACTTTTACCGACCATTCTCTTTGTGTGGGAAAATCCATCCCAGAAGGTCAGCATATTGTGAACTACTCAGACCAACAACCGTATCACATTCAGAGTCACTTAATCACCTTTCTTCCCCAAAGTGATGCTTTTTTTTACCTAACGCATATACAAACGAGTCATAAAGATGATGTCTTTTATGAAAGAAGGCCAGATAAAAGCCACATTCTGCACATGGTACACTTAGTGTGATACATAATTAAATAAATAAAAAATCTGGGTGCTAAACCTACAGCGCTAACATGTTAGACTCCGAAAATAAGTCACACAAACTGTTAAAATCCTTCATCAAGCTAAATCATAAACATTTTGCTTTCAAAACTACAATAGCTGGGCTCTTTAGTCCCCAAGAGCTTACAGTGTTGATTAAAGAGGAGGTGATGCAACATGGTGGTAAACAGCTAGCATTAAATTTTAGCCAATTTTAAAAAACACAAACAGACAAAAAAACAAAACAATATAAGTTTTTGGTTGAAATATTACTTTTTTATATATTTCCAAATAAATGCTAGATTTGACTTATTTCCAAATCACTGCATTGTGTTTTTTTAATTTACATGTTTAAGAAACAGGGCTGCGTAAATCATCCCTACAGCTACATGTTTTTTTTTTATCAGCCATTTCCTGTTGAAAGACAATTATGTTTATCAGAGCTTTGTGCATGTATTAAACCAACTGAATCAAATATGTAGCATGCTGAATGTTATTCAGACAAATAGGTTTTAGTTTGCACGCACAAAAACAAAAACTTGCCTCTGCTCCAAGTTCTCATTTTTCTCTCATAACACAAAGGAAAAGAATGAGTTAGCGCGCTTGCTGAGCACACAAAAGTCAGGTGGCCAATCTGAGCGCAGATTGAAAGGGCAACAGAAGAAGGTGTGTGATTTATGCTTAATCCAAGCACTGTGTCTCATAAGGCTGTAACTGCACTTTCATTTCAGGGAGTAGTTTGTTAGCCACGGGGAGCCCTGTAAAAACCCCTGCTTGGTGCGATGATATAGTAGAGGTATGCCTTACTCGTGCTACACCTCAGCTTTGCAGGTAGACCCGCTTCACATTTCTACAAGGGCAGAATTAAAATGTGTTCCGCTGCAGAGGTCCTTCATGAGAGGTTTAATATATGTTTCACCTGCATGACATATCAGGCAATAACAGGCTTTCCGTCGTTTACAACCAAACATGATTTTTTTTTTCCTGCCAGCAGTCTCGGGCTTTCAGGCACTCTTTCATAGGCACGTAAAAAGCATCACATTATAAATTCCCTGGTCTATTATTACCTTTGCTGTAATGGCACATCCCACACAGCCGGTGCCAAAGAGCTCCGCTTGGGAACAGGCCCAAGGCACTGTGTTACACCAGTTACACCTAAGTAACTGCATTGTAGTGATTGAAATTTGAAAACCTCGAGACCTCATTTTTCTTTTACTCTGTATGTCACACTCCTGTTCTATCTGTAGTTGCTCATTCGCTGACTAGCGCTTACTCTATCTTGCTTTTTCTCTCTTTTTTTTACGCTGAGGACATGTAGAGTCACTCTGGGTTTGTCATGGGGTTCAAAAGCGCACTAAAATTTATGAATTACAAACTAAAGACCGGAATTCTCAAGCGCACAATTGTCACAACAATAACACAAACCAACAAGAAAAAAAGAAGTCATAGTTTGGCCTTGAACAACATGCTACAAGGGGGCATAACTAGGAAACAAGTTCTTGTATGTGTTTAGAAAAGAAGGCAAAGGTAGCACTAGGATAGCCAATTAGCGACACAGGCTTTGTTGTTCATAAATAAAATGGAGCCACCGGTTCTGCAGAAGCATTTTAAATGCTGCCACAGCACACTGAATTTTTATTTCCCCAACCTCTGCCGCAGTGTCTAGTATCTCATTTCTCATTCACATGTAAGTACAATCGTGTTTTGAAACATAATATCGGAGTGCTTCACTGTCCCATTGGCATAAGTGCAAACAGCCATGGTAAAATCTGAAGTAATGAAGCGATGCTTTGCAGGGGGAGCGGCGCTGCCCCCTCGATACGCAGCGCTCTGAGACACTACAGTGTAAACTACACAGATATGATTGACTTGTCTAATCCAATTACACGAAGAAAGCGCTGTTCATTTAAAGTGTACATTAAGCTCCAATTTGGAGACTATTTTCTGATTAGCAGACTAATTGTTGCGTCTTGTCGATTTGCGCTACCTAACGTGATCCCGGCGCTGTCAATCAAGGCCGCGACTTCTGGACTGTCAATCACCGCGAGCCCGACATGCAAATCGTACGGAAACACACCCTTCACGTAGACTCAGAGTGTCCAAGTCGGTGCATTGAGCTCGCTTACATTTGTTGTATTTAACAGCCTTGACATTTACCAAAATTGATTTCTTTCACAGCCTTGCATTTGTTTGAACATACAACGGCGATGACTCTGTAATCCCATTTTAATTAGAAAGATGTAGCAAGCATGCTAAGCTCACACGCTCTATTCCCTGCAGCGATGCCACACTGGCGAGGAATCAATCACCAAGGCACCGGTTGCCGGGGCAACAAACAGGGGGCTTCTTCACTACTGTCTAAGTGGTAAATGATTGCCAGTGTAACTCATTGGTGGATGTGAGGAGTTTTTATCTGTCTGTCTGCACCCCCCACCCCCACCCCCACCCCGCATATACAGCGAGTTAATTAAAAGCAGCCGACATGAAATACATTTAAATATGAGCAGGAATGAAACATACAGTACAAATTGAATGCCCACGTCAAGGGGGTTTGAGGTTGGGCGTGGAGTGGGGGTGGGGTGGTAGCGGAAAGGCAATAGTGAAAAATGAATATGCAGTGTGAGGGAGGTGTGAAATGAAGAAAAACACACACACACACGCTCGAGGAGCCTGGTGAATGGAGCAAGAGAGGGAGGGGTGCGAGGAGCCAGGTGACTCCAGAGCGTTTTCTGATTTTATGTCAGACTGTCGGTTTCAAAACTCTCGAACCAGGCACTGCTCACACTGTTTTTAGTTCATTTTCACCCTAACAGCCGTCAAGCTTTCCTTATAACTGTGCAGCTCATTCTTTGCTGTAGCACAGATTTTACATATTTACTCGCAATGCTCTTAATAGGGTATTAAAATATCTGCATATGGATACTGTACTTTATACAGCTATTTTATAGTATCGTATTGTGTGTTACAGGGTAGGGCTGATGTTTTCTGCCTTTCATTATAAAGATGAAAATCCAGTATATTGGTGTAAATGCCTTTCACACTGGTATACAGTGTTACAGTTAGCCATTTTGACTTTTAACAAGCACTAGCCAATATATCCAATATATAACATACCACTACAATATTGCAAGTATTCGCTTACAATACTTACTGAAAAACACACAAAAAATGAAAATAATGTCACAGATTTTAGTCTTCCTTGTAAAAATTACAAGTATTTTTGGGCATTGGTACAGGAGTCTAAACACAACTCTGAGTCAGTTGTTTGTTTACAGTAACACCTGTTCTGAAATTGCTAAATCATGTCCCTGACCACTCAGATAATAATACAGAAAGATGAAATCTAAATTAAATCTACACATTTTTCTGCAATAAAAGAAATAGCTCTAAACAAACCCATGAGTAACCAGTGAAAAATACAAACCTATAACAACTCTGGTGGCAGCTAGTAGTTTTGGATGTGGAAGCCACCTACTTTAGTGTATTACAAATACTCATGAAAATTAACATATTTTGAAATAGCGGGGAACAAGAGTGCTGGAAAAGTTGATATAGTACAACTCTGCACAACACGGCCACCCAGCACAGGATTTGTTATTTCAACATTTCGACTTTTGTCGGAGCTTCATGCACAGCAGGGTTTGCATGGAGGCTGAATAAATGTGAAGGCACCCACTGCTGCACAACTGCTTGTTTATACTCAGGTTCACAATGAGAAGTTTGCAAAACTAAAACTGATCATACTGACAAACCAACAGCACACCTTCCAAACTCTGTCTCTCATACATAAATTGGAGAGCAACCACATTTCTGCCACTATCTGCCATCTTTATAATTTAGCCGCATCATCTTATAATGAAAAACACACTGTACTGTATTATGCTTACATGACTCTGGCACATATATTCCATATAGCAACCCAATCAATTATCAATTAATTCTACATCATTAAAAGGAAACCAATTGTAATCATTTCTAACAAAACGGTACTTCTGGATCCTACTAGAGTAGCTTTGCATGACTCACAGTTTAATATAACCCTACATGGGGAAAATACAGGGACATCTACACATTACAGCCACAGGAGTTGTTTGAACCCCACGCCATGAAGCTGCCGGCACATTGTTTTTGAGTCACTATGCACCTCAGGACTCTGATGCTTTCTATGGTCTGCCACTTCGTTGCCGTGGTTCCTACATACTGCAATATTATCACTTACACCTGATCGTGGAATATCTAGGAGGAAAGACATTTAATGAACTGATTTGTGTCCAATGTGGCATCCTATCACAGCACCACACTCGAATTCAGTGAGTTCTTCTTTACTGCATGGATAAGTGCTTGATTTTATACACCTGTGCAATGGGACTGAAAAGCAAGGCTTCATGACAGCGGGTAGCTCCGCATGTTTGATTTGGCAGATTTTTTACACCGGATGCCCTTCCTGACACAGCTGGGGCTCTTTCGCTTGTTAGCCGACTGTATAAACCACTACATTACGGAGCCCCGCCAATGGGACTGTAAACATCTGAATTCAAAGATAAAGAGGTACACTATATACACTATATTAACTCATGTTCATATAGTGTATCCTATAGTGTGCAGCTGCTCAGCCTCTGTCTGTAATTAGCCATGTTGCTATCCTTAAGCCAGCTTTCCTCTGACTGGTCGCCACTTTAAAACTTGAGGTTTGAAAACCAGGTGGGTGGAGCTGCTGTGCTCACAGTCAGAGGAGTTGGCCTGAGATGACCATTAATAAAGATTTCTGTTCTCAGTGTTAGAAAACACTGTCTGAAACAGCACATTTATTATAGTACACTCTGAAGTCTGAGCTCATAAGGATTATTGGTAGACACTCTGAAGTCATTATTTAACATTGTGACAGTATATAATGCAGAGATGTAGAAGATGGGAAATAAGGATGGCCCTGATTTAAATCGAAATTGAAATTTTTTACCTAACTTAATGGGTTTGTACGAAGGATGCAGTAAACGGTTAGTTCCACCTAATGTTTTTTCTTTTGGAAACAGAAAACAAGCGTTGCCTGTGCCTAATCCTGCCAGTGAAAATAACATCATTTTGCAGCACTTGGGATGCCCTGGACTAAGCAATGGCTCTCCATCAAGCGCTTTAGAAACAGAGCACAGATCACATTGGCCTGACAATAAAATGGTGTACACACCAGCAAACTCAGGTTGTCCATCTGGCAGCAGGCGCTGCCTGTCTATCCACTGGGATCATTCCTTCCTACTCTTCTGCCTCCCACCACTGTCTCTCCAATTAAAAGTTACACATCAGCCTCAAGTCTGAGCCAGACTTCCAGATGGTTGGAATGATAAAGCAAGCTTTTTCTTCTGTTGCATTGTCAGCGGAGAAATCAGTTACCTGTGTGTCTATTTTCCAAAAGTGCTGTGCAGTTGGGTGGTTGGCGGCTGCTTTGGGAATTGAGCCGAGTTCTCGTGCTTAGTTAAATCTCCAAACTGTGCTCTGTACTTTCAGACACAGAAGCTCGGAGCTGAGTGAGGAACTGCAGATTTCAAATGCTAATGCTGAGCCACATTTTGTTCCCTTTTAGGTTAGATGAGACTGTTTGTTTTTCAGTTTTGCTTTCACCGTTTCTCCTGACATTAAAAGGGACACCGAGACTTTTGTTGAAATGTGAAGAAATGCCAATTACAACTCTGCATTCTGACATAATAAACGCAGTTGACAAGTAAATCCCACAGCTCAGTATTTGTGCTGCCTCCTTGTGAAAATCTTCCTGTGTATGAACAACGAGCACATCTCTTAAGACCGCAAGACTGCAGCCCTCACAACACAGAACCTTACTTAAACAGCTGAGAACTTAATCATAGCAAGCACAGGTAGAGCAAAGACAGCACAAAGGAGAATACGCCATGCTGGTATGGTCAGCATCTTCTCAGTGTATTCATACCAAAGCCAGCAGAGCATCATCAGTTCCAACTGCATCCTGCAGCTCACACAATCCCGTGTGGGAGACAACTTATGGTTTCTGTGTATCATTAACAGGCTGGCAGCCACCTGTCTTCGTGATGTGCTATGCTTGGATTTTTTAATTCCTCAATAACTGTGAGTTTTGATCCAATATCATCTGACAGGCACGTCTAATGAATAACAGATCCCGCCAACAGCCCAGTTTTTAAAGCAACATGGGACTTTAGATGAAATCCATCCAACGGTTTCTTGAACTGTTTTACAGTCGGCTGGTGCCAGGATACATTGTAACAGAACTTGAAAGCCTCACGCAGTCAAGTTGAATATCACTGTAGTAGATCAGAAGAAAACAGAAGAAGATGGTTGTGTATATATCCAATAGGTAATTTCAGTTTTAATTTCTCCTTTTTCGAAAGAAACCAATTCAATTGGTTTAAGCTTCTGACCAGGATCCCTCCTGGTGAGGTGAGGTGTTCCGGGCATGTGCCACTGGGTGGAGGCCTCTCAGCTGGGAACGCCTCTGTGTTTCCTCGGATAAGCTGGAAGAGATGGATGGGGAGAGAGGTCTAGGGTTCTCTGCTTAGACTGTTGTCTCAGTGACTTGGCCCCAGATAAGCAGAAGAAGATGGATGGATGGATGGAATTTCAGTTTTAAAATAGAGAACATAAACTTTTATTAAGGTCCGAACATAAGCCTGTTTTAAGTCAATTTCATCAATTTTCATGCAAAATGTAAAATTAGTTTAATTCCTTCAAACAACACTCACACCTAAGACTGTTAGTCTGCTGGGGAAAAGCTGATTACAAACAGGAAGCTAAATGAAAAACCTCCTTGTGATTGCTTTGGTTGATAGCAGATTGCTGTGGTTGCCCGTCGTTTGCATTGAGAACGTAGGGCTGTTCGATATAACGATATATTTCGGATCACGATATAAAAACGTCTACCGTTTCATTTTACGCTATCGTTTGTTTCGTGGTGTCGCAAAATAAACCGTTTACAGCAATATTTTTCATCATTTCGATAGTCACTCTAGAATTTCTTAAAGTTCTCTCTGTCTCTTATATTTAATATAACCACACTACGGACAGACAACCGACTGTTTTTATGCGTTGTCGTTAGCAACAACGACGGAAAAACACGTTGCGTGGCTCCACCGTCCACTTGTTTATTTCCCACATAAACCTTTCGCAATAAAGCTTCAGATGCTATTGAGATTTTTCAAAATAAACGGAATCGAGTGAAATAGTATGCAGAGTGTTTACGGACGAGAAGCTAAAAAGAGCTGTCAGGTGCTAAAAAATAAACCTTAGAACAGCCTTTTCCCCGCATCATGCCATGTAATAAATACTCACAAAGAAAATTGCAGCCGTTTCAACCTATCTAACACTTGGCTCCAGGTACACGACGCCCAGCTGAAAACACTTCACGCAAGTTGAGTTGCCCAAGATTCACAGACTTTACAGAAAAAGTAAACTTTTGGTGATATACATCGTTGTCGGGACGATAATTGTCTTATATCGGGATATGAGATTTTGGTCATATTGCACAGCCCTAGGAGGATGCTAACCTCTCTACAATTGCTTGTTAGCTAGACTGAGCAGCAGTGAAACCTGAAAAGGTGTGATGCAAACTGGAAGCAACTTTCAAAGTAAAAGATTTGCCGTATCACTGAAATCGACATGGTTACTTTGAACAGGAGCAGTAGCCTTTTGCGGTTTATGTCACACTCTTTACAGTTTCTCTACCGCTTAGCAGGCAGTTGGTGAGTGTTTACGCCGTCTTCCAATGCAAACTATGGGCTCGTGACCAAACGCAAACTAAAGATTTTCAGTGCAGCCTATTTACATCGTTGCACCCAGTTTCACCTAGCAACAGCAAGCAATCTCTAGCAACCACTCGCTAGCCAACTGGGAAATACACATTTTTCACTAGCCGCCTAGAGACCAGGTGCCTTACACTTTTATCCAACTAATTATGGCTGTCAACCTTAATTTGTTAATCAACAAATGAGGAAACACAAAAAAACAGAAGCTAAAAATTGTTCCTGTTTTTCAAATATGCAGTCTTGCTGCTTTCTTTTCTATGTACGATAGCCAATGTTAGCACTCATTAGCTTAACTATTGTTTGTCGCTAAAGTGCAGCAGTCGCCAAGCAGTAATATTTCAGGGAGGTTATTTTCAGTGTCAGTTTAAATGACCAAACATTATGAGCTGCTGTGGCGTTTGGCTGCCTGTATGGCAGGAATAGAAGTAAGGGTGTTTGCATGCAGTGCCATGCAGTATACTAGCTGCTGTGACAAAAGGGTATGCACTCGCTTTTACATTATAAATAACAGAACGGAAACTGGCAGAAGAGCAAAAGAAAGCCTGTTGTTGTTGTTTCATGTTCAAGCTGGGCAATTCATATAATGATGTGACATCATGAATGAAAAGGTGCCTTCCAATGCAATGCTTTTGCTGACTGAGCTAACCAGATCATCAAAACCCAACAAAGAAACAGACGCCAGTTATGCAGCAACAAAATCTTCCAGAAATAATAGGAAGTAAGGTCACATGATAATTAAAAATGTGTATCGTTTCATCTTTGCCATATTTTCAGAGTACAAATCAATACAAGCCACCACGCTGGCATTCAGCAGGGTCACCACTCAATGATCTATTTGTGTCTTCTTCTGTCTCCTCCGTCAAGCTCATTACCAGCAAAATGTGGGCTGAGGGTGAACTGTGTGGCTGAGCCTCAAGTATGTGCCCCTAATAAGTGCTAAAGCAGTGTGGTGGGCAGTGAGGGAGAATGCAAGGTGATAATTGAGAGCACAACAGTCATTTACAATATGTGTATGGGCTCAAAATGTGGTCATAAATATTTTGTACTTGTAAAAAAGATTTGTATGTGTAAAAAAGATTTGTGTGCGTAAAAAAGATTTGTATGTGTAAAAAAGATTTGTGTGTGTGTAAAAAAGATTTGTGTGTGCGTAAAAAAGATTTGTATGTGTAAAAAAGATTTGTGTGTGCGTAAAAAAGATTTGTATGTGTAAAAAAGATTTGTGTGTGCGTAAAAAAGATTTGTGTGTGGACTTAGAAAAAAAAACCCTGCAAGTTACAAGTACGGATTTTTGACCCTATTTTTCTTCCCTTCATCTGATTGGTCAATGTCATGTCAATCACAAATGTAACAATCCAATCAGAGAACAGATGGGTTTGGCTGTCGGAGGGGCGCTGTTTTGAACTGCAGGTCCTTGAAGGGTGATACCGTTTGAAGCTGGAGGATCGCTATATAAATATCCGATAGCAGCTAGGTCCCCTAACTTTCAGTAGCTGTTGAAAGGATAAAGTTGTGGTATATCAGTGGTTAGAAATAACATTATTACTTTAGGATTAATTTAACACAAAGTCAGGGCTGACCCAGGACCATTGCTGTGAGTCACAGTGCGCAGCATAAAAGTCCTTTCACATCGGATGCAGGATACGCTGCTAATGCTAACTAAAAGCAAAGGATCCAGAATTTGTTACGCTGGCTGCTGGGCTCTGTGGGTTTTTGCAGCAGCTCTACCTGTACTAGATGCACCTGCTCCTTGTCTTTTCTATCTCTGACTTTATGTCCTCTACAAGAGTTTTTTTTTTGCTAGTTCTTCAAATGTTCAATAAAAACATGTATGCTAATTCATAACGAAGAAAGCTTTGTAATGAAGACTGTCATTTCCAAAACACTGCCCGCCCCCACCCCGCGGTCCGCAGCGCTGTTGAAAAGGCTGTGGAAGTCCCTGTATTAAACACGTAGACCTGTGACACAAAAATCACCAAACTCGGACGACCACAGACTGTTTTCCTTCGTGGTGATGAAGGAAAAGGCTGGGTTGGCATGTAAAAGGGCATTTATTCCCTTCAAAGACCTGCAGTTCAAAAAAAGCGCCCCTCGACAGCCAAACCCATCTGTTCTCTGATTGGATTGTTACATTTGTGATTGATGTGACATTGACCAATCAGATGAAGGGAAGAAAAATAGGGTCAAAAATCCGTACTTGTAACTTGCAGGGGTTTTTTTTCTAAGTCCACACACAAATCTTTTTTACGCACACACAAATCTTTTTTACACATACAAATCTTTTTTACAAGTACAAAATATTTATGACCACATTTTGAGCCCATACATGTGCACCCTTTGTTTTAAATGTAGCATGCATTTCAGGCATCCATAGTAACAGTAAGTACTACATGCATATATACATACATACTAGGGGTGCAACGATATTCGTATCGATATTGAACCGTTCGATACAGTGCTTTCGGTTCGGTACGCATATGTATCGAACAATACAACATTTGTAATTTATTTTATCAACTTTCCTTCTGACGATGCTGTCTGTGTGGAGCGCTCAGTGAATCTGCGTTCGACTACTCCGCCTAGGCTGCACTGTCGAGCGCAGATCCACTGAGCGCTCAACACAGACAGCATAGTCAGAAGGAAGAGCGCAGGGCAAGCTAGCAAGACAGAAGTTAAGCTCTCCTTGCAAGATGGACCTCCCCCACTCTCATTCAGATCTGGTGTTTGGAATTATTTTGGTTTTCATGTGACGTATGACCCTGAAGGTAAGCGAGTCATGGACTAAAGTAAAACAGTATGTTGGATGTGCCACGCAATGCTTAATTACATGGGTGGGAACTAGTGTGTTAGCGCAGTTAGCTCGTTAACGTGTTGGCCGTCTAGCCCCATGCACGGGGCGATCGGCGGTAGCTCGTTAACGGAGATTTGCCGTGTTGTGGCGTTAAGGTCATTTTAACGAGATTAACCTGAAAGCACTAGTGGGAACACAACGAATATGACTGCACATTTACGCCGACATCATCCTAGTGCAAAGACAAAAACAACAAGCATGCTACTAACTTTAGCTGAGTCATTTAGACAGCTGTTAGCACGTGATTCTCCTTATGCTGCTGAGAATATAGCCCAGAAGAAGCGTATAGTATAGCTTTTATTTTGGAAAGAGACATTTCTCTGTAATAAACTCTCTTTTCCAAAGATGAGTGATTCCTCAATCAGATACAGGGCTCGCAAAATCGCTAGCCCGACGTCCTGGGGCTAGCGATTTTTTCAGTCGGGCTACCAAAATCTATCTCTTCCCTGCCCGTCGGGCTATTGTAGGAAGGAAAAATATATGTCAATGCTTTTGCATTCTTTCAGAAATGTAGCTGGGTAATTATGTCATTGGCATCGGTGAGCCACTGTCAATATGTGACATATTGAAATCGCGTTTGAATTTGCGCTTGTTTTTTTGCTTTCACTTTGCAATCGTGCGAACTGTGTATAGAGAGCGACAGCACTGATCTGTAAGTGATGATAATTTGTGCACCAATTCCTCTGACATCGTCTTATTAATCGTTAGCTTACTATGCAAACATGACAAGTGAAATCTCCCGCAGCTTAAACATGTGAGAGGTTGATCGCGCAGAGAATCGCTGAGCTTATGTGAGTCCGTGTGTAAAAGCAGCAGGATATATATTTTAGTTCTGCTGAGCCAAATAAGACAGGTCAGGGTGAAGAAGTGACAGCCAAAGAAAAGCTTACCACAAAACGGAGAAGTTATGACAAATGAGACTATAAGGCAAAAAGAAAGTGCAGCTTTATGGTTTCATGGACAAAAGAATTTCTGTTGCTGCAATATGACGAGCTAAATAACCAGGGCTGCACATAAGTGGTCCGCAGGTGCGCATTCGCTGTCAAAATAAAAAAACACGCACAAGGGTTAGGGTTAAATTTAAAAACTGTACTTTTGAGTTAAAATATATATTTATAATTTTAATAAGTGACAAATTAAAAAGGCATGAACATTTTTTTTGTATCGAAAAAATATCGAACCGTGACACCAAAGTACCGAACCGAACCGAACCGTGAATTTTGTGTATCGTTGCACCCCTAATACATACATAATTAAATTACCAGTACTGCTAATTTAAGGTAGCTGTGGCATAAACCTTACATTTGGTGGTGGACTAATACATCTTATATATATACATAAACTTAAACTAAACCTTACCAGATTACCAGACCTCGACAGATTTCTAAACATATTTCAACACAATGTTGAGCAGAAATGCTGACAGCCAGAAACGAGGAAAAACCAAAAATTATGTTACAATTTCATATAAACCACACGTACAAAGATACTGGGAACCCATCTCAATTGAACAAATCAATATAACAATGTAACAACCTCAATTATATCTTGCACACGGGGAGACGAGACCGTTTTGGAGGGAGATAATCTTGACTGAATAGATCAAACTGAAGGGAGTAGATTGAGTCCACAAAGGTTTGACATGAGTTTGCGTGCATCTGAAATCTCAATTACGCTACTTTATTAAATTGATCTATCAGTAAACCCCTCCCTTATAGAAGTGCCTAATAATAGCTAAGCAACGATGGCAAGTATGTCTCAGTTTGGTTACTTATTTTAGTGCATTTTCATTTAGTCCACTGTGACCTTACTTGGGTAGTGCATATGTTTGGAAAGGTAGCACTGTCTCAAACTGAACACAGCGATTAGGGCACTTAATAAAAGAGACATTTATAATGAATGAGTGTGCTTGTATTGCTGGCTACTGCAATTTGCGAACATTTGCAACATGTTGTGCTTTGGAACAAACATATTAACTTAAATGCATAACCACTGAATCACTTTACATCATAGTCAATATGAGGTTTCAACTGCAAATCTGCTACTGCTAGCTAGCTAGTGCTGATGACGTATTGTCCTGAAATTAGATAAATGAAATAGTCTGATGGTGCCGCTTTTTCTGCTGCATGTACAACACGGTGAACAGAACAGAGAAGTGTTTAGCTCTCAAATTTTTTGCCTGCATCCAGGTACTCTCATAGCACTCAATGTAGCCGTACCTGAGAGTGAAACGAGTGCACTAAAAATAGCAAATGTAAGTATGGATGCATGCAATCTGATAATCTACAGTAATGACAATATTTAAACTGAAATGCATGTATATTGCTTAAAAGTATCTTCTTAACGAGCCTTTCCGGAAAAAAAGCACAACATTATAAGAAAATGATCAAGCAATGTATTTATCTGCTCTATTATAACATGCTGTCATTAGCATATTCAGTTATCTACCCTCCTTAGGCACTTGCAGTCCCCAAACAGAACTGCGATGCTGTTAATAGTAATAAGCTTTTTTCCTTTGTTCTTCTGTTGCTCCGTGATCGTTCAAAATTGTACCGAAAACTGAAGAAAATGATTTCAGACAAACAAAAATATATATAAATTTATCTAAGCTTAGCAGAAAGACACACAATACCAAATCCAGGTAATCGCTGCTACCAAATCAAATCATTTCATACTCCAAATAATGAACTGCCACTTTTAAATTACAGGTATTTATAGTACTTTTCTCCCAGAATAGCAAAGAGTCTTTGTTGTGCCAGCGAACAAGGGAGGTCAAAACAAAGCCATTTATCTCTGTTGAGTTGGAAATTAACTTCTGCCTCCGAGCAATTCGACCTAGTAAGAACCCTGTTATGCTGCTGACCTCTCGGGCAACGTGCGAGTGTGTGCGTGTGGCAAAAATAGCACGGTGGTGGATGTATAACTTCAGCCGATTAATATCACATTGTTGACATGACACAACCGAGAAACAACGAAACGATCTTTTAGTCATTCAAACTGCAGGATGAAGAAGGGACATGAATAGCATGTAAAATATGAAGGTATAGCTGCTTGCTTACAACTCAGACAATAAAAATGTGTCGCAGGACTTCCTCTATCAAAAAATGAAGCAAATGGGCAACAGTAGCAGTGTGGCACTCACTAACTGTGTACACACGTATGTGAAATGCATATTTGCACAGCGATATCTCTTTACACATTACATAACCATGATATACTGTGCATATAAGAGGAAAGTGCTGCTTCTAAAGATATCCCTGAGAAGCCTAGACAGCACTTCTTGCTGGAAAAAAAAAATCAATAAAGCATGTCTGTGGTTTTGTGTTGAAGCTTTAAAAATTGCAAGAAACTAAAAACTCTTTTATAAATCAGAAAATTATAAAGAATACACATGGGGACTGCCCACTCACAATTTTCTGAATTACTTGTAGAAGATACGCACAAGGATTTCTGCTCATCTAAGTTTAAGAGAAGGCAGATAAGCCTCTGGATTCTCTGTTCAACACCTGATTATATTTCTCGGTCTTTTCTCTCTCTCTTTTTTTAGCAAGTTCTTCATAGTTCACAGGCACACGTGTAAAAATCCCTGAAGGTGTAGCCAATCTGATCTAATACCCTAAGACTCAGAAGTGCAAATGTCTTAAAAAGACTAAAGTTCTTCTTCTGGGATTGATTAAACCCCTAAATTCTCATCTGTGTCTCTAAATTCTATACTAGTGCTATTCCCATAAAAATAATGCCTATGCACAGATCTATGATCGTGCCGGCAGCCCTCATTCTCTTACTGACAGGTTTAGCAGCCACGGGGAAGGAGACATATGATTGTCCACACTGTTACGATGTGTGCATTTACTGCTTAATTTGTAAACCAAGAGGTCAAGTACCAGAGAAGGTGCTCTGGATTAGTTGGGAAACTTTCAGCTAGAGTATCTTAATGAGTTCCCGTCAACACGTTGGAGCAGAGGAAGAGCAAAAGACACAGACGAGGTGAAACAGAGAGCAGAGAACAGCAGCAAAACTTCATGAGGAGTCGCACACTGAGCTGAAACAAAACAGGTGGGCCATCAACCAATTAGAGAGGTTTAGTCAACAAATCAAAGCGTCCCAAAACTGATCCCAGTGGATCCATCGGCATGTGAGTGTGTGCATACAATAAATGATGTGCTACATAAACATCAGTCCATTAGATTACATAAACCAGCGGTCTCCAACCCCTGGGTCTCCAACCCCTGGGTCTCCAACCCCCAAGGCCACCAGTCCATGAGTCGTTTGGTACCGGGCTCAGGTGTGAAATTAATGGTTTTCAGGGTTTTTATTGTTATTTTTTAATGGTTTTTATCATTAAATCTTCTTTTTTTTTTTTGGTACCGGTACTGGTTTTATTTTGCTGTATTTATCCGCGACACCTTAAAGGCCGGTCCGTGAAAATATTGTCAGACATAAACCGGTCCGTGGCGCAAAAAAGGTTGGGGACCGCTGACATAAACAACATGAAACATCCTGTGGTTTATGTAAAATGTTAAAGGATTTTGCACAATCATTGTCTCTGATACAGGTCTCATTTCTCAGCGTCAAAGTCAGAACAACCTGGAAATATAACTACAAAGTTCGACAAGAAAAACTTGCATACTGTAGCTTTAAGATATCACCAGTTGTGGTGGCTTTTGTCTGCTCATCCACTTTACAGCTCCGCAAGCCTGAAGAGATCAATTTTCTGAGCTCTGCTCCCTTTTCTGTGGCCTCGGAGATTCTGTTATAGGGGATAATTGTTGTCTCCCATACATTCATACTAGCTGTAGGGACCTACGTGGAAAAGTACATGAAATGCAGTGCAGAAAAATCAATACAACCATGCTAATTGGACTCTCAGCAGGGAGGGAGGAAATGGCTGCGACTCGCACCCATTTCTACAATCCAGCGATGATGAAGAGCCAAATTGCATGTGACACATTAGACAGTGTACTGCTTAGTTACCAATAAAAAAAATAATTGTTTTAAGATCTAACTGCTTCCCATCTTAGCGTCAGATAAAAAAAAAGCGCTCACGCAGTATTCCCATTATAAATGAACAGATTCAAAAAACAACCTATTCTACTTTTCTATTCTACGCTGGTGTTTAGACAGACCGTCTACTTCCTTACTTTGTTATATTAATATAGCAACACAGCATATAACCTACTTATCGAACGCTCTCAGTTTGAAACCCCCTGGAATACGTCCGCACCTTGTTACTATGCTAAACATGTGATGTCCTACCAATGAATTACATAAAACAAACAAATCCCCTAAGAACAGAAAATTAAATGGATAAATACGTCTCAGTGATAGGAGACATGGCTGTAACCGAGAACATAATGAAAACAATGGCGGCGCATTGCAAAAGCAAATGTAAGATGCTAATTAAATCCCCTGAGTAGGTTGTGAAAGCGTCTAAATGACGCATAGTTTACCATCCAACGGGCATTAGTTTAACTATCGGTATTACTGTAATACATCTGTGCTCTAATAGTAGAGCCAGGACAAATATTTGAGGTTTGGCCACAAATGACAAAGCAATAACATTTTCTTGAATATATCTGTGAAGGTTCTCAGTCATCCAGGTCATCGTAGTCAAAGGAGCTTGCAAAGAAAAGCGTCTGGACTTCTTTAAGTTACTTGAAGACGTTTCACCTCTCATCCGAGAAGCTTCTTCAGTTCTAAGGTCAAATGGTGGAGAGTCCCAGATAGGTCATATCTGGGACTCTCCACCATTTGACCTTAGAACTGAAGAAGCTTCTCGGATGAGAGGTGAAACGTCTTCAAGTAACTTAAAGAAGTCCAGACGCTTTTCTTTGCAAGCTCCTTTGACTTTCTTGAATATACTTTATTAAAAAGTTTCTTCTTGATAAAAATAGCCAAATATCTCACCTGTTTAAGCTCAGTCCCCCTAAAGCCCCCGGTTGTGGTATTTATTGTAAAAAAACAAATCTGGTGCCATTTTCTGGAAGGTTGTCAAGCATAGCACACTCACAGAAGAGGCCACCTACTATTACTACGGCTCAAAACAGATGCTGGATTTGTTTTTCTCCTGTTCTGTTGCAATGAATTTGGTAGATTTGGAGGAATTTGTAAAACAGGTTTAAAAACATGACTGACTCATAGATTTATAGCCTTTAGTTATTCTCATATTCAGCTTTAATTAGGCAAAAGTACATTTTTGTAACATCGTTCACAGAGATCAGTGGTTTGTGGAGCGTTTTTGTCCCGGGTAGAAATGGTGAATAATGGCCTGGTTTGGAGAAAAGCACTTAATGAATGTATTAATACACCTGTGATAAAAGTCAAAAAGGTTTCAAATTTAAAATGACTGAATTCAAGAATTTATGACCAAATCATCGGTCGCTCACTAAAATTAAGAAATTAATCAAGTATAATGTTCAACCACCAAAACAAATTTAGAAATTCAAGCAAATAACTGTGATTTGACATCATAATAATAATAATAAAATAATAAAACATTTTTTTCTCCTTTTCTATAAGTTAACAACAGTAACAATATTTTAGCAATAAAACTATCATTTTGATTAAAGAGCGTGGACATACTGGTGGGTTAACCGTTACAGAAACAGATATTAGTCATTTCTAATTTAGGTCAACGGTGGCTCAAAGCTTACATTGGGTGGTGATCTAATGGATTTGTTAAGCACTGTAAATATCTAAAACAGTAGAACTGTAAAAAATTGTAAAAATCTTGACGTACCTCAAATCAAAAAGTAATCAAGGTTATATGTGACCATATGCCAGCTTATAGTTCCCAGTATTCTCGCCTATAGATACAGAACAACACTAAAACTGTATGTATTTCCTAATAAAACTTGGGAAATGATGGTAACCTGGGTATTTTGAGTTCATGCTGTATATGTCACAGAGCAGAATGCACATATTCAGTTCCTCTGTAAACAAGCCAGCCTCACCAGAACACATTTAATGGTTTTAGCAGCTATGAAAGAACCAAGAAATCGCCCGACATCCCTAATTTTCTAAATCTAAAGAAAACCGGTAAAATGACTGGCTGTTGGCTGCCTTTGTGCATCCACTGTATGTTGGCGTCTGTGGTTCGGATTGTTTCTCTCGCTCTCTTTCAGACTCTGAATCAGCAGGTCCCTTCGGTAAACAAGGCAGAGTGATTGTTGGATTTGCATATTCCTGAATAAATTATATTTCATTTCTGAGATAAGCGGTGCACTACTGTTTGGTAGCTTTTCCTCCTCCTTCTCTTCTGCCTCCTCTCTACGCCATTCACGCATGCTGCCACGAATTAACCCTGATCATGAGGGACCGTGGCGAGTAAGAAAGTGCTGCTCAAAATTCATGTTTTCGGCGGAAGGAAAATCATGCCATTGGCCCCCGGTGGGGCCCAGACTGCCAACTACGTGTATGGTTAATCAGGGCTGATAATGATTCATGCCCATGTCTGCCACCAAGGAGAAGGATGGGAGCCACGCTTAGTGGTGTGAGATGGGGCTAGAAAGCCAGGGAGGAGAGGAGGTGGAGATTAAAGAGGCTGAAGCTACAGTTGGAGATGGAGGTGGAGAAGAGAAATGGGAAGATAAGGACAGTAGTGGAGAGGAGGCGACTCCCAAAGACGAGTCCGTGAAGGAAGGCAACGAAGGAATGCAAAAGAAGTCTAATCCGCTGGATTAGGCTGTTTAATGTGGGAGCAAATCACTATTTCGTGTGTGTGTGTGTGTGTGTGTGTGTGTGTGTGTGTGTGTGTGTGTGTGTGTGTGTGTGTGTGTGTGTGTGTGTGTGTGTGTGTGTGCAGCCAGACCAGCATATGGACATGTGTGCATATTCACAAAACTGTGTCTAATGGGCCTGGGTGAATGAGGTTCTTCATATGAACACATCTACAGACTGTAACCCCTTTTTAATTACAGCCCTGGCATGCTGAAGAAGCGACCACGAGGGAAGAAAAAAAAGAAACCTTCCATTAAACCACATGTAGATCCAACACCCACCTCAATCGGTTCAGCTGATGGCTGCTTTTTTATTTCTCCCCCTAATTCCTCTCACTTCCTTGGGAGAATTGGGCTGGTGGTATTTTGGCTGTGAAAAGGAAACCATCGGACGGCAGGGGCATGAATATTCCAAATGACTAATGTTGCACATGCTTATTTTTGACATATCTGGCTTCCGCAGGGAAATAAAACACTTCTAATGCAGGGGGACCATCTGTTATCTGTTGCTGGTGTTTCAGAGCAGGCGGATTCGGTGCTCGCTCTTGTACGTGCGCGCACACACACACACACATTAAGGATACACACAGGCATACAGATACACGCGCAGGAACGCGGGCAGACAGATCGACATGTTCTCACGCAGCGGGAGATGTGTCGTGCGTAGCCGGTACGACACATGCGCACACACACGTACTAACAGCAGAATCCGTCGGGAGCATGCACAACAGACACGCTCTAAACTCCTATACAAATTGAACACTCCTTTTCTTCCCCCTTTTTTCTTTTATTCAGTGTGTTTGTCAAATGCACTGTAAATCACGGGGTGTAGGTGACTGGGAATGCACACAATTTTTATACTGGCCATAAATATTCTGGCCTGTCTCTTCTCTGCAGCTGGAGCAGGATAATATGCTGGCAGTGTAAAGGGGGGGAGGATAGACTAGATGCACTAGATTCTCTCTTAGATTGGTTTGAAACTGTGGTCAAAGTAATAGTTGCAAGAGGTATAGTAAACAAAGCTCTTGCATGCATGGATTACCTGTTTGTTATTTTCAGAAAATAGCTTCTGGGTGTGCCATAATACCCCTGTTCAGGCAATAAGGCGTTCTGGATAGCTAGATTTGCCTCAACAATATGTGATGTGTTTGAAAAGAGTCCACAGCACAGCTAACAGTGCAAAGATTTTAGATAAAGTGCAAAATAACCACTGAAATAATTAAATTGTAACACAGATATTGTTAAAGGTAACCTGGATTTTTTATTTAAATAAAATAAATATGTTACATACAGTAACATAATATATAAATGCATATTCTATACTGTATATAAATGATGGCAGGACCCACATTGCTGTCACTTATTAATCTGTCCTGTTGGGGGCGCTGTGTAAGACACTCAGACCTATGCTATGATTGTTTTTTTAAACCATATTGGAGTCCATGCTGTTATCACATAACGCCTCTTAGCTTTATTAACAAGATGCACCACACAGACACAGATACCTGCTAATTAGTGTGAAGATATTAATTACATTTAAACTGAAATTTCCCTCCTGTGGAGGGTGTTAGTAGAATTAACCACAAGTTTATTTTAAATTGGTAGAGCAAAAAGATGTTTGCAGGATGGGTTAGCAAAGCGCAATTATGTCATAGACACAGGCAATATTAACTACATCATTACCAGACATTATCTGGGCTTTCTTATTAGTAACTCATCTATACTACAAGCCTCTGAAACTGATCACTTCCTTCTTTGTATACAAAGATGTGACAGACGTGTTATTCTCCATATATGAAGCTTTGTGGAGTTACTGCTTACAGTCCACTAAATACCCTGATGTAAATGAAGGCCTTGTTTGTCTTGTGAGGTGCATTTGTATTGTCTGTGATCGCTGCTGTTGTGTGCTCCTCGCTGTTTGCAGTGTTTGACATAAAACTGATAAATATTGGGGGGCTTAGTTCTGACGCTATTTGGACTCCCACACCTGGTTCAGCTTTAGAAGGATTTTAATTGGCTGTGCATCACTGCTGTAATGTTACACTCTCACCCCTGGTGGAAGTTTGCGATTGGTGATCCCGCGTTTTTGTGTTTTGTCTGATTAAAATCCTGTTGAAGGTTTGTGTGCTCCTATCGAGCTGTTATGAAGTTGACAATTAGATACAGACAGCACAACCCTTTTTTTCTACCAGGGCACAAACATCCTGACTTCTGCTCTGAAGTCGGCAATTTTAACAAGAGCGTCAAGAGTGGGAGTTGACTCATTTTTGGAGCCGACTTTAAGTGCCTGTTTTTTTATTTTTGGCACTTCCACATCGGCCTCATTTTTTCAGCCACAGATTCTATTAACATTTATAAAACGTACCAATCGTGACGTTTTCGGCTACAGACATGGACCGATTTCGGTTAAAGCTGCTGAAACGCGTGCAGCACACATTTGACTTCCAAGAAAATCAAGACCAAACAGAAAAAATAAATATTTTTGTCTTTGAAGAATGTGGTTATTATGAATTTTCCAGAGCACACCATGATCTTTTTTAAATGCTTAGTTTTTAAATGTACTTTAACAAGTGTGTAACGCTGTAAAAACAAGTGCAAAGTGCAGGCTTTTATTATATGCACTGTTGAAACACATTTTAATACACTTGACATAAATTTGAGCGTAATTACTTTATTTATGTGGCTACAGTACATGTGTATTATTCATCTCATTGTTTAGGCAATTTATTTTAATGTTTAGTCAAAAATATATAGTGAAAAAAATAATATTTTTTTAACCCTAGGACACTATCGGGTGATTTTCACCCGAGCAAATATATTTGATTTTCAATATGTTTTGTTTGTCTGTGTCATGGGTCCTTGTGTAGCTTCAGCATTGTCTTTGACATCTTTGAAGGCGTGGGTGTTTCCCTAACCCAAAGCCCACTTTCTCCTACAGGCATGTGTTCGGGCGATTTTTACCCGGCAATAGTGATAGAGGATGAAGTAGGTTTTGGGTGGATTTCACCCAGTGATAGTGTTAGTGTATAAAATCAGGTGATCTTGCCGCATCTCAAGTCCTGATCTGTAGCGTGCTTGACATCCCTACCGCGGCACACTTGCAGGTGAGGCCAGACCAGTGGCAGCAGTAAGCAGTAGCCCCTTAGGGAGGTGCGCTGACTGCCCTGCAGGAGTGGACAGGAAGTGTGTCCACGCCATTACTACCCTGCGTCTATTTACTGCATGTAAGGAATAGGTAAGTAAGAGTGGGCCTGGAATTTGCATGTCATACTTATTTAGTGCAGTGATTATGACAAAATATCACAAAGTGGTGATTTCCAGGGGAATTCATATGATGAAAAAAATATTTTAGTCAACCGGTCATTTCCTCATGACTGGTCATTCTCCTGCAGCTGTTCGTGTGTCGAGACTGTGCTCAAATGTCCCAGGAATGGGTGGACCAAAGACCAACTTTCCAGTGTCATTATTTTTTTGTTTAGGATTTTTTTTTATTGTCAAATTCCTAATTTTTCAGAAATTTTTGAGCATTTTTTAGGCCCCCCCCCCATGACACTTCTTCTTCATTTTGTTAGACATGGCACAGTTGAAAATAAAAGAAGACCACTCCAATTTGTCATGTGTTGTCAGATTTTGATATATTTTGATGCCAAGTACTTTTTGGGTATATTATATTGGGTAAAAACCACCCGGCGTTAGTAATGGTGTTACGATTTATAGCGATAGTGTTCTAGGGTTAAATGAATGCTTATTCAGGTCAATTTTAATTTGACTTATTTGTAAGTGATCCAGTCGTCTGAAAAGTGTCTCCTCTCTGTTAGTCGAGCCCTTTTTACCATGAACAAGTATCTATGATTGCACCTTAATTTCAGGGAAGCTGTGCAAATCCTCTAAACACAATGCAATTACACACACCCTGTAGTTGATCCATTGTGGATACACAGTTAAAATAGTATCGCATTAATTAAAATAGGCCAACAAACCTGTCAGCTCTTGTGTGGAGGGTAAAAATCTAACAGAAAAAGAGATTAATGTATTCTGAGAAATCAACTCATAAGCATGTGCAGCACTGAGAGGCTTGCTACGAACATTATCTTGTGGCTACTTTGTGGTGAATCTTTAAAAGAGGGGTTTTAAATTGTGAGGGGAAGGGGCGAGGTCACTAGAGCAGTGGTAAGGTTTAATAACTCACCTCTGTCAGCTGCCTTTAAGTGAGGATCTTCACTGGAAAGACTGCCTGGAGCACCTTTGATCTACAAGCACATAATGGAAGCAGAGAGGGGAGAGAAAACAAGGTCAAAGATCTGCACACTTGTGAGACCTTGGGTATCACCTGCGTTAATGTATAAAGCGACAACAAAGGCGCCCGTGGATGTGTGCGTGTGTAAGACATGAGAAGCTATTTTTTTTTTCTTTTTTAAGATCATTTCAACTCAGGTCCATGACTCTAATATACACCTCCCACCAGAGAGAGGAGACACTTGTTTTAAAATACATGGTTCCTCTCTGTGCTCAAAGAGGCTCCCGGGAGCCTCTGCAAGACAGTTTAATGATGAAAGACAACATGTCTGGATGCAAGTGTTCGCTTTCAGATCGCAGGGGAAAAACAGGAAAAAGCCAAAACTATTTTGGGTCTTTAATTTTCTTTTAAAAGATGCCACGTTCATTTCTAAAGATTCAAACCGCGTCGAGGAGCCTCACCTCACGCAAGGTAGGTTTAGATACAGTAATCGCCTAATCCCTCCCAGAATAAATATTTTTGGAGTATTAAGCTGTGGCAGCAAAACATATGAAAAATATGAAATCTCAAAATATTTATGTTTATCTGTAGCTGGGAATCTACCTGAGGTTAGGAAACGTGGATTATTTCAGTCGAGCTGTATTCTGTTGTTGATGCTTGTAGGCATTCTGTATTAAAAAGAACATTTTGCAAAACACGCACTCTTTCTGGAGCTATCATGATGTTGAGGAGGACTAAATATGACAAGATTCCTACATATGGGACGGAGGAAATATAGGTCTGATTTGATGACTTGTCGCATGCTGCATGCTGTCACATTTTTTTCCTTCACTGGAAACCAGACTGTAAACTCAACTGTGCGAGTGAGAGGCGTTGCCAAATGCAGTGTGACTCACCACCTCTGAGGAGAACAAAAACCTGCTTAAGATCACGGTGACATCGCATGCAGTGTTTGCAGTTCCGAATATTTTTGACAGATTGGACTGAATACAAATGTGAAAATTGTCAGGCAAGAAAGGGAAAAAAGAAAAAAACCTTAAGAGAACATGTCACCGAGTAACTCTGTTTGACAAGCATTTTAAAGAAACAACACACAACGTTACTCCCATGAAGCTTTGTGAGCTCAGGTTCTGAAATCTTCAAATCTGCCAGGGAATTTGTACTGAACCTATTCGATTGAAATTATGCTATTTTATGTGTTAGAAATCAGCAGGGATAGCATAAAGCAGGATCGACAGACGCAGGAACCTGTATTTTGAAGCCTTGATAACAGCTTTCATCCCACTGCCATCTTTTTTTTTGTTAGAGCCAAAAGTGACCATATTCAGAGAATATGCTGGAGTGCTAAATTATTTGCTAATGCTTGTGACCTTGGTTAACAAGGTAAGGCTTAAGACATAGATCCCTGCTTATTGCATTTCAGCTACTCCTTTGTTACCGCAGCAGATAGCTCCACATGTTTGATTTAGCAGACTTTTACACAGACACCCTTCCCAAAAGAAGGTTTGGAATTGAACCAGCAGCCTTTCACTTGCATTTAAAGAATGTTCCAAACAGGACATTTATTAAAAAAGGAAAAAAAAATACAATAGACACTATAGACACAAACATCAATGAGCAACACCTGCACTGGTTAGCAATGTGTTAGCACAGTTAGCACTGTGTTAGCACAATTAGCACTGTAGCTTCACTGTCGCTAGCAGGTTCTGAGTTTGAACCTTCTGACTGGCAGGGCCTTTCTGCATGGAGTTTGCATGTTCTCCCCTGCACAGGTTTAGTCTGGCATAGCTAAAGCCCCGCCCCCACAGTCCAGTCCAAGCACATGCATATTAGGCTAACTGCTGATTGTGCTATGATGTCAACTATGATGACAACTCGTTAGCTAATGAGTGTGCCGTTTCACACCACAGATAATCCTTCATTCAATCAATCCTTCAATCCTTCAAACAACTTTTCGATTAAATGACCTGACATGATCGACCGATTTCATAAACTCAGCAGGTTTGTGTCAACTCAGAAAGCAGTTTCACCATCGACTTCTATAGGACCGGAAGTATTTTTGTAACCACAGCTATCACCATCTGGTGGCCTTTAGACAGAATTCAGGGAGGGACTTCTGCATTAGCATCTATGGGCAATATGGACCCATTCCCTGACGCTAAACTTAATAAGCAGTCAACAAACCTGAAAACAGATGGATTAAAACCATTTATTCTACCATGCTATATTTTGGGTATTTTATCGTGCATTTTCAGAGTCAGCCTCTAGTACCTTTTTGATAAACTGCAGTTCTGGTCAAACATTTCCTACTTTTTTTAAGCCTCTGAGCTGTCAAACTGTGAACATACAAATGCCAGTACAAAAGGAAAAATACAAAAAACAAAGCTGAAATGATAAAAAAAAAAAAAAAAAACACAAGGTCAGCCAAGTAGTAGCTCACCCAACTCACCATGAAATGACAAACGCAACACTGATGTTGAGAGACACTTTGAACATCCATTAGGTAACCATTGTGCGCATGTTTGATTAAAGTCTGACCAATAACTGTGAACTTTGGACGGACAGGTCGATGGATGGACCAGTCATTTGACTGGATGTGCTAAAAATCCCCAATCTACAAATCCCAATGAAGTGCATCGGTGTTTCAAGGACACAGGAGCTGATGCATTTATTATCAACACATTTACAGCTCACTAAACAGATTACTCATTAAAGTTTTCTCATTATGCTAACAGGAAACATAATTCAAGCACTATTATGTTGTTTTTAGTTGCATACAAATGCAATTTCTAAAGAGTAACAGTTGAAAACACAAAATAGCTGCTTTAAATTATTAATTCTTCTTCGTTCACCTTTTTTCACTCCCTGTGTGTTTATGCATCACTCTGCATTTAATTATGAATTATTATTAATCTCTTGGTCTCTCCCACAACGTGTCTTTTGTCCTGTCTCCCTCCCCTCACCACTAACCTGTCTCAGCAGATGTCTGCCCCTCCCAGAGCCTGGTTCTGCCGGAGGTTTCTTCCTGTTGAAAGGAAGTTTTTCCTTCCTACTGTCACCAAATCCTTGCTCATATGGGTCGTCTGACTGTTTCAGTTTTCTCTGTATTATTGTAGGGTCTTAATGCCTTAATGTGTTATCTAAATAAATTGGAATTTAATTTCTTAAAATGGTTCAGTATACAAAAAGTGAGGAGAGCTTAAATTTTAGAATCACAATACCAAACATGTTGGCTAGTTACTACAATTAAATATTATGTGGGGACAAAAATAATTTATGCTAGCTTGCTAATATGCAGTATGCAATGTAAATAACATAACATACTGTGCTAGTCAGTAACTTGGTCTAGATGACCAGTGAATATATCCATGTATGCTTTATTTTTATTGAATATATAAAATATATTTCAATCCTTTATCCTTTTCCATTCATTTAAAAATCCAGCTAGTATTGCGGAGTTATAAATAGATACAGTATCTTCGTGACAATGGTCAAGGTTCGCCTAACCACAAAGACCTCAACAAGACAAGTTTCCTGCACGTAATGTGGTATTACCACAGGCAGAAATGATGGAAGCTTCACTTCAAGTGCAGTCTTCTCATTCTACCTATCTCTTCACATCCACATCATTCTCCAGTTGTTTGTGTCTGAGAGTGAGACACTGGCAGAGTAAAGCCTTCAAGCAGCCAAATACGCTGCTCTCAGAAATCAGCCGGCACAAGAAAACAGAGGCTTGCTCTTGAAAACTGTCTGCCTTTGAAGGATCTTTATTCTCCGCTCCCCAGCTGCTGGAGATGCGTGTAACTGCTTAGACATACAATGGGTGCATTGCGGGTATTTGTCCATGGAGAGCTGGGCCCAGTAAATGAAAAGAGGGGCACACATACCCAGGAAGCAGCTAATTAATTGACAAGCAGATATTTCGGAATTTATAATCATCAAACAGACTTCATTTTGTTCCCCCACCACCATCCTCGCCAACCCGTTATCCCAGGCGACTTACTTAAGAGACTTATCTTATAAATACAGCCCTAATCAAAATAAATGACTAAAAGCTCTGAGGGAGTTGAAGGCTATACACATTTACATCAGAGGAACTGATGCAATTTAAACAGCCGCCTCAGCACCGCTGAGTTAGGTTCAAATCACAGAGAATCCTAACTTATGTAATACTTCCACTGTTTTTTCTTTTCTTTTCTTTTTTTTTTGGTTGTTGTTGTTGCTCAGTTTGGCAGACCTATATTCATGACAGCCAACTAGGAGAGACAGAGCCTCCCTCTATGTGTGTGTTACACTGAATTCCCACAGCAGCATTCGTGCGCTGTGAGTGTATCATATTATAAAGATTTTTTTTCTCACATGCTTTTGTGTCTATTTGACTTCACCGTGTGTGTGTTTGTGCTCGGTGCACATCTGTGGGATTGCCCATCTCTCAGCATTGGTTCAATGCTTAATATTCTTCCTTCTGTTTCCTACCGGGTATACATTTCTTGTAAAATGTAGCAGTGAGAGCGTTTTAACAGCCAGTGGCTTACAGGATCATTTACAGCTGGTCATTGACTGTCTGGCTGAGAAGCAGAGTGGCTGATGGATAGATTGTCAAAGTTTCACCTCGGTCCAAGTTTTGATGGATATGTTATAGCCACAAAGCCCAATATAACAGACTGCACAGACTGTGAAGCCGCAACTCACCGAGTATAAAAGCCCAACAGCTTTCTGTTGATTTAAAGGGAAGCTGTTAGAGAAATTTAATACACCAGCTTCATCTGTACCGAAGTCATGTTTAGGATTAATGTGGAGACAGCAGTGTTTATGACACGACGTGTATCTTTGCACAGGAACCGAGGGGCAACGGCTCAGTGTTTGCACAGCTCCTCTGCCTCTTGACACTGTTGATAACACAAAGTGAACATGACTGCGGCATTTGTAGAATCAGCAGTGTGGAGTAAAGGAGGATCGACGTTGTCACGACTTAGAGTCAGCAAACCCATTTTACCATCCGACCAACCAAACTCAAGTCATTGCACTCTACTGGTAAAATCGGTTGTTTTTCATGTGTTGTCTTACAAAGAAGGACCATAAGAAGAAAATAAGAACGTCGGCTCACAGCACATCACAGTTTACAGATTACCGTCCTGTGTGAAGCATAAAAAGAAACAATCTTAATCTTGAGCACAGTTTGGGTGAAGATCCATTAGCTGACTAAACTGTGCTAAGAGTAGTGACTTGTGAATTGTGGGTGGTATGAGCCATGGTACGAGCTCAGTGGTCCATCAGTGAGATGAGCTAAGAAGATGGATTGCTAAATAGAGCATTTTCTGATTTGTCAAATCAAAAGCGCAATCAAATCTTAGAGAAAGTAGCTTCAGTCTTAAAACAAATCCAAATTTCTGCTGGTTGGGCTATGACAACCAATGCAACCTCTTCTCTAAGGATGAGGATATACAGCAAAGATCCTTTGCAAAGGCGACTCTAGAAGCCTGGAGATTTGTTGAGATGACAATTCGCAGATCATGCCCGCTGAATTTAGTTTGGTTTCTGTAATTACTATGGAAAACATTTGTGTATCACATTTAAAGCTGAAGATCAAATCAGCACGTTTCATTTACTTTGACCCAACAAGTTATGCACAGTGAACTCAATGCAAAAGCTGCAATCGTGACATTTGCTGAAATCACGTGATTCACACTATTGTTCAGTCTGCTGCCTTATGACTTCGGTGCCCACTAGGTGTCATACCATAACCCTCAGTAACCAGATGTCCTGTTGCTGTAAATTATACATGGAACAAAAATGCAAATTTTATACACAGTTTATAACCTAAATGATGCTGATTCCCTGTTGACATTATGTGGCGCTGAGTTTGATCAAATATTTGACGATTAGATTAAACGCAGCACCAGGGATGCTACTGAAATTTTGTGGGTGGCACCAATTTGCCAAATCCACTAGCACGACCCATAAGATATGAAAGTCTTCATCACGTCGGATGTGTGTGTCAAGTTTCATAACTTCTCAAGCTTTCTTGGCCCCTCAGCAATAACTTCCTCTTTCATGGTGATTCATCATTCCACCAGGTGGAAATGAAAATTCACAACTTTCACAGAGAAGCATCGTCAAGGTCTGAAGTTCATTTAAATCACTTTTGAGGTGGATGTGGTAAACCTCTCTACTTTCAAGGTTAGGCTTAAGACTCTTCTTTATGATAAAGCATCTAGTTAGGGTTGGATCACGTGATCCCGTATCTGCCTTTAGTTATGCTGCAATGGGTCTAGGCTGCTGGGGGCTTCCCATGATGCACTGATTGTTTCTTCATCACCACCTTTTGGCAAGCTTTTTGTTTATACCAGTCAAAGCAGATGGCTGCCTATACCTATGGCTGGTTCTGCCGGAGGTTGCTTCCTGTTAAAGGGGAGTTTGTCCTTCCCACTGTCACCAAGCGCTTGCTCATGGGGGTTGTCTGATTGTTGGTGTTTTAACTGTACTGTAGTGTCTTTACAATATGAAGCACCCTAAGATGCTGTGATTTGGCGCTACATAAATATAATAGAATTGAATTGAATGGAACCTATAAAGAGAGGTTCATCAAAGTATAAAAGGCCTCCTGTCAGCTTTGTGGTAGTCTAACTATTGCTGGCTACTGGTGTATAGGTGTGTTCAGGTAAGGCAAAGGTGAAATTTGTTGAAAGTTACAGCAATTTTGTGCTTTATGGTAAAATATCGAAATCATGCTATTTGATGCAAACTCACTGTTTTCAAGAATAAGTAATCCAACCTCCTTATAGCTTTCCTGACCAAGTTTTAGATGGCCCAGGTCAACCTGCTTAGATCAGTGCATTAAAGTTCAAAACATGTCATTTCCTGTCAGTAGGAATTGCCACTGACCGTTATCAAACATGAAAAGTCTGGTCTAGATTCTACAGTTTAATGATGACTGAACTTCTTTACCCGCACCAAAAATATTAAAGTGCTCTGTCTTTCCGTTCATTCTGTTTAACTTGGCCACATTTTAGGATCTGATGCTGGCAGAATTTAAGAGTAGATCAAGGCAGCACAGGCAGTGTGTGCTGGTGGAAGAGTCCATATGTGTGTCTGAGAGACAGCGTGTGTCCTCTGCGAGAGGTAAAATAATGACAGGCGAGAACGGATGGCTGGTGACGCGGTGACGAGGAAAGTGCCACATATTTTGGGCCTCAGGCTGGGCAGATGTGAAAAAACTTCTTCTCTTTTCCCTTCTTCCCCCCGGTTGCCTTCTCCACTCTTCCTTGCACCACCCCTCCCTGCGACGCTGCTCAAACAAAGGACACAGACGCCCTAAGTGGTTTTCTTTTTCCGATCCCATACGTGTCTGCTGGCGCTTTCGCTCTTCTGTATCTCGAGCTCGCAGCGAGAATAGTGACAGAATGAGTCACGGTGGTTTTTTAACAAGCCAATCTTTTGATTAATTTTAATGGCACTTGCTAACAAAATCTTCTTTCACTGGGAGAGAACGTTCTTATTATCACACGTTAAGTTGTGTTTTTGCATGAGATGAAATTATCTTTGACAGAGAGAAATATTACGATTCCAGATGTGCATTTTGCACCTTTTACTGTGTGAGTCATGCCTTCTGGGAAGTGGCACATAGTGTCGGCATACAGTGTACAAGCTACTGCGATGAACTATTAAAAAGAAAAACGCGGTGCAGAATCCAGAGACTCCAGGTGAGATAACACAGACTATTAAGGTTAGTTAAACCCGCATTTCTCTGCACGTATATATCAGAAGGTGATGGCTATCAGCGCTGAGAAAAACAGCAGCTTGTGCGACGCACTCGCACTTTCAGGTCATGCCAGTTGGCTCCTCAAAAGCGTGACAGCGATGAGATCCAGACAGAACAGGAACAAGAAAGTAAAAGAGCAGAAGGGGAGAACATGGCAGCCAAGAACTACCACTTCAACATCAAACGAATGTTGTCACAACAGAGCAACAGAGCCACCCCTTTTAACTGTGACACCATTCAGCTGCTCATCACGCTGAGCGGGGCAAGGCGGAAAGCTACTGTAAGTCAAGCACAAGCACGGTGTTTATTAAATCAGAGAGCTGGGAGCGGAGAAAAGTGTGCATACTGTCTAAGCGGCGTTAGAAAGGCGGCCTTTTTCCTCATCCCTCCATGAAAATGAAAGTTGGGAAGGGAAATGAAGTGTGTCTTCCAATGACGGTAACGGCGATCAGCGAAGCTTGAGAAATATGGTTTTGAGAGCTTGGTGCTGGAGTTTGTAAGAGCCAAAAGCTACGGGGCTGTGAAGGTTGATGACGTAGCCATTTATGTAAATGTGTAAGTTGCTGAAAGAAGCAGTTAAGTTTCTCTATAATCTTTAAGGCGGGTAATCGTATCATTTAGTGCTATAAATGATTCAGCCTGTGGGAAGGGAAAAAAAAAACAGATTTTTATCCATATGTTGGCATTTTAGCTAACAGTGTCAGATGGATCAGCAGAAGTTCTGTAGTCATGCTAAATTTTAAAGAAACAGCTAAATGATCAGGAGCCAGACTCTCAGCTGAAAGAACTGTTGTATCTCTGACAGAAGGAAAACGTGAGGCAGGAAAAAAAGAAGAAGTAGGAGTGTCGGGGAGGCAGACCGAAAAGAAAGGCTGTCTCCTAGCGGACGCCGGCGTGCGGGGCTTGTCAGTCGTCATCGCGTGCCACTCTCCTTGTGAAACTGAGGCAATATACCCCATGAAATATTCACCAAAGTTGTTTTTGCTTAAAAAGGAGTGGCGAGGGGAGGGGGTGGCGGGGAGATGAGGAAAATGTGCTACTATAGATAGATGGAGAGTCCCCCAAATGCTTTTGATGTCAAGCTTGCTCAGGCTTTTTTACATGGGGTGCGACGGGGACACCAGCAGGGGGTCCATTAAATGTTCACACAAATGTACCCTTAACAGCACATCAGTCTCCACAGCCTGAGCTCCCAGTCCCCGACATAGTCTTCTAATTCTGCTGTAATCTTTATATATCCAAAGCTTTTGCTACTGATTCTTCTTTTTCTTTATTTGCATTGTGATGTTTGATAGATGTGGCACACTGGGAAAACAAGCACTGTTAGTCTATTATGGGTAAATTACATACTGAGGATTTATTGCTTTTAAATATTTCAACTCAAAAACTGTACATTTACTGCCAGTCAAATCAGTGATATCGAACTGCAGTTACCACCAGCTTTAAACACAAGTGTTCTTTCAAATCCAAAACCCAGAAATACAACGAAAACAAAACAAATAAGTAAGAAAGTTGATGTGCGAGCTTTTAGTGGGCTGCACAAATTCCTCCTGAAATGTTATTTACTGTAACTAAGGCCAGCAGTGATGTTGCAATTCTATGAAAAGACAAATGAGGGAAGGTTAACGTCATTTAAAAATGTACAAAAAAACAAAAAAAGACTGAATAATTAGGTCCTAATTAGGCTTAGGAGAGTTGGTGATTCATTAGCCGTGTTTGCTTTCGACGCAGCAAGTGCTGTCACGGCTTTTGTATCTGTGACTACCTCCGTTGCCGGGATGAGCATTGTGCAGGGGACGTAAGCATGGCGTGGAATAACAACATGCCATTAGCTGCTGCAGCTGCTGCGAACGCTTTCAATACAACACAACTGCACACGGTCCCTTTGTGTGTGTGTGTAATAAGGTCAAGACTGTCAGTTTTGACGTAGCACATTGTATAACACACCCCTCTCCTGATCAGGAGTTTCAATGTGGGCGTCTCAGGAAAATGAAAGAAGGGTAACATATGTAGTTGGGTTTTAGACGTATCTGGACAGCGACAAAAAATTATCTGTATTCTGCTGATGCTTAGCCAAGCTGCTGTTTTCAGTTTGAGGGACCTCATGCCGTGATCACACGTCTCTCCGTGTTCCTTTTTAACTTGAAGCCGGAGTTTCGGAGTTTCAGATATCACACCCCAGTTGTCCGTGTTCCAGTACTAGCAGAAAAAGCTGCAGCAGGTTCATGGAGTTAAGCTGCCCAGGGCTCTGTGTACAAGCCCAGCTCCAAAAAAGTTGTCACGCTGTGTAAAGCGGAATTTATGGTCCAGCAGAGGTAGCACAGGGACGGCCTCTCTGCCAGGTGCAGGCGGGGTACAAAGTATGCCGATGTGTGTGGGCCACTCTTGCTTGTGCTGTTGTTGGTCCGTCAGCCAACCGTGGAGGAAATCGAAGCTATAACATAGAAACAGCTGAAGTGGAACCGAGTGTTAAAAACTATGAAGTGTCCACTGCAGCCACCGTCTCTGCTTTTCCTGCTGTATTTTTTCATCTTTTAAGTTTTTTTGGCGGTTCTCCTGTTCCCAGTGAACTCTGCTGTTGGCCCCTCCCCTCCCCAGGCCCTTTTGTTAACCACTCATCATCCGTAGACCCTTCATCTGCTTCCACCGACGTGCAGTCAGGATCTTGGAGGTCTGAGGATTGTGGTTAAAATGTAAATAAAAGCTAAATTTAATAATGTGCAAATCTCATAAACTCACATTTTCTCAATACCAGAACATAGAAAACATATCAAATGTCCCACTTTCATAAAAAACACCGGCTCATTTCAACTTTAACGGCAACAACACATATTACAAAAAGTTGTGACACGGCCATGTTTACCACTCTGTAGCATCCTCGCTTCTACTGGCAAACAGTCTGCAAACATCTGGGAACTGAGCGGACCAGCTGCTGGATTTACAGGAGAGGACTGTGTCCCATTCTCGTCTGATCCTACTGTAGGTCTTGATCTCCTTTTTTAAAATTTTTAATTTCATGTTGCTACAACTGGTTTTAGTCAGCAACTCGACACCCGGGGTCTTCTACTATGGAGCCATGCTGTTGTAATAGGATGGTGGTGCTTTTGGATCATGTTTTTTGCATGTCAGAGCCTTTAGCCTGGATTTGTGGATGTCGTGGTTAGCTCTGTTCATGCACAGTGATTCCTGGGCCCATGCAGTTGCTTCCATGAGAGACTCATGCCTGTTTATAAGTGCTGCCCTTACAGCTTACCAGTATGTTTTTTTGGCCACACCTAAAGAGCTGTTTCTAAAGGCTTGGTTTCACTTCTGCAGACTGAGAACGGCCCGAGAGCCTCTCGGACCCCATGCTGTGGCTTCACAGTAGCAGCTTCCAGATGCAAATGCCAGCCCTTTTAGTTGCTTAATTGATGAAGACACATCAAAGGAATAGCCCACACATGTCCATAAAAAAGCTTTTGAGTCAATTGTTCAATTACCTTTTGGTTCCTTGGGGGGAAAAGGTAGCTTCATATTAAATTAGCTGTATTTCCTTAACACTTTCTCCAATTTTGAAGCGAATAGCCTCAAATTAAAGGTGAGAATCTGCACTCCAAGCCCACATTCATTATGTAACTGTAACACGAATGCTTCGGTAAGCAGCTGAAACTGAGCATATGGCTAGAAGGTAATGGCTGTGACGGAGAGGCTTGATTGCATATTGAAGAGCCGATATGGAAACTCAGATGATTACAGGTAGATCGCAACCTCTTGACAATCTAAGTATCATACTGATGTTTAAGTGGCATACAGAAGCTGTGAGCTTCCAACGGCAAAGCATCTTCATGAAAATGCATTACGAGATCACAATCAGTCCACGCGCACATTTGTAGCGGTTTTTCAGATATCCGCAACGTCACAGCAAGTAAAATACTTTGAGAAAAAACAGTGGAGAGGTCAATAAAGAGTTCCTCTCGCATCTCAAAAAGAGGAAAGAAATCGCTTAAACTGTAAATCAGTAGCACAGGAGGACAGTACAGTAAAAAAAAAAAGAAGTCATTCCTACCTAATAGCACATTAGCACCTAAGCACAATGAACAGAAAGCAGCTTGTGCTCATTTAGTAACACACACACACAAAAAGCTTTTGTGCGCCACATACGGTTGTATTTATAGGTACAATGACAGTTTGTAGGATGGCCTCGACCTTTTGGCTATCACGTGCTCTGTGGCCGTGGCCATGAATAAATATTATAATACCCACTAGAGTACTAAAATCTCAATGTTTATGTAGCTCTTTGTATTCAGTGAAAGGTAACAAACACTCGTCATCTTCAGCATCTTAGGGTTCACAGAAAAATGAACATCTGCATAGCTCGAGGGCCATATCTGGACACTTCTACCAAGCAAGACTCTCAATGTCTGCTTGCCTGCATTGTGGCTGTATAATAGTGAAAGGAAGGGATTGGACTTAATAGAAAGAGAAGCAGGTATAAGAGGTAGGAAACCTTTTCACTCTTAGCCTAGCTGGTCTTTACGTTCGGCTCGTTTTTGCCTTTTCTGGTTATATTGATGCGCCGTGGTTTGTTTTGTTTGAAGCTAATGGCGATCCAACGAAAGAATGAACAGTAAACAAATAGACAGACTCAAAACTGATTGAATGGGAGCTCACATATATTACAGCCATTCCACGTCCACAGTATAGAACCGCAAAGTTGGGAAGTTGGGAATTCAGTGCTTCCTGAGCACCAAGTGAATCTCGTCTACATGACCATCAGTCTCAGTAAGCATAACGTGTACAAAGACGAATGCGTTGTCAGAGCGACAGGGTTGTTTATTCGCTGTTCGGTAAAGTGCTTCATCATATAAAGCGTTACCGCACCTAGCTGGCATAAAAAATGTATTCATTTGTTATCAGCCATGGAATTCCTTCTTTTATCAGTAATGATAATAGAGTCGATTTTAACATTCAGATAATTGTTACAGGGGTAAAATAAAAGGCTGTTCTGGTAACTTTTATGGCACATCAACTTTTCTGCTAGCAATAATCCTGCAAATAAAATGAATCCATTTTCAGTCTGTATGTGTTTCAATGGTGTTTTAATGAAAAGCGGCGAGGCAGGGGTTTGCCTTATAATTCATATTCTGTGATGGAGCAACACCGAGATAAGCCAGGCGGATGGTGACATGTAATCTGAACCCCACTGTTTTTTTTTGGGGGGGGGGGAGTTGTCTATGGAAATGACTAGCTTCTTATCGGTGGAGTGGGTTATTTGAGCAGATTCTCGCTGTGGCTTAGTGAAGGGACTCAATCACCACTGCCCAGCGATATGCCTCACTTTCGTCCCCCATCATCCCCCCTTCATCTTTTTATCTGAGGAAAGGAAATGAAAGGATGGTATCTGGTACTCTCCGCGTCCTCGGTTTAGGAGATGGAGAGGAGCGGACATTTTCTTTTAGGCTTTAACTCGCTGATGAAAACATGCGGTCTATAAACCTGCGCTCTGAAAAGAAATACACTGGCAATTTATTGACTCTGGATGTGCACCGACTCAAAAAGGAAGTAGTTATGAGGTAATTTGTGGTGTGACAGCTGCATTTGTAACTCTGGAGTAATCAAGCTTTTACACATTTTGGTTAAAGGAACACCATTTTTTCCTCATTTTCTGATTATCTTCTGGGCTTTTTCTCTTGTCTCCACATTTTTCTTGGAGGTTATTGCACACAGCCACTGGAGATGATGCTTTTGTTTTTCTGTGTACGTGTACAGTATGCGGTTAATGTAGGAAAATGTTTTTTAATTTGCAGGTAGAAATGGGTTTTGGGTGTGGAGAAGAGCAAAAATGGGACAGACAGAAAGGCTTGAGAAGTTTGCAGTCCACAGTAGGTATATAAAGGGAGGGCCCAGTGACAGATGTCAGGGCTCGGTCATGCATCATTTATTAGTCGGTAAATTTCAGGGGAATCACAGCGTTCGCTGGTTTCTCTACAAGAGGCAGAGTAAATGTACCCTGTCCGACTACTTTGGTGAACCTTAAAAAGGCGACTCACACTATTTTGCCTCCTTGACAGTTTTGTCCTAAACTAGGAGAAACTATTGCAATGCCTTTATGTCAGGCTGGAATTGGACTTCTGTAAAAACACACAACAATTTTGAAGGTTGCAGAGCCTCCAAATCTCACCTGTGTCTTACATCAGAAGAGGTTGTGACAAGAAGCCAGACTGATACAGGAATAAAGCAAGGTTAAGGCTTTACAGCTTAAGTTGGGAGCTCTGTTAGGGCATCATTCAGCACCGTAATGATTCATCTGAATGATAACATCAGCACATTAGCACAAGTATAAAATCCCACTCTACTGTATGATTTAAAAGCACCAACATTAGTTAACAAGGATTAAACCTGTCTGTGTGACCAAATCTGGTGTATTTACATGACAAATTTAAGTGCTTATGTTAATTAATGTGCGCTGTCCCCTTTAAAGAAACATAACCAAGGAGCTGAGCTGTGTGCCATTAGTTTTACAGGGTTTTAGGGGTACTGCAGGAGAATTTCTAGAGTCCTCCTTGTTCCTGTGAGCTGATAGGAAGGCAACAGTCAGTCAAGTGACAAATAACCACGTAGCCAAGTTATGCAGAAGAGAATCTCTGAACAGATCATACCTTGACGCAGATGGGCTACAGCAGCACGAGACCACACTTGGCTAAGAACAGGAAACTGAGGCTACAGTTTGTACATGCTCACCAAAATTAGAAAATAGAACAAAAAATGTAATCTGGTAAGAAGAGTCTCAATTTCTGCTGCAAAATCCAGCTGGTAGTGTCAGAATTTCATGTAAACAACATAAAAGCATGGATCCATCCTCCCTTGTAACAGTTCGGGCTGGTGTTGGTAGTTTCACGGTGTAGGGGATGTTTTCTATGTGAAGTTCAACACATAGACAACACATCCAAAAAGATATAGTCTGCTGAGTTTTAGTGTAACTGAGACGTAATATACACAATAAAAAGGTAGAATATATATATATTAGTGCTGTCAAAATTATCGCGTTAATTGTTAAGATCAACGCGAAATGTTTAATGCATTAAAAAAATTTAACGCTGATTTTGTTTTTTTATTAATTTCCTGTAATCTAAGACCTCTGGAGGAGGGGGCAACAGTGTGCTATGCTGGCGTTTGGCCTGACAGAAATGATTAGAAGAAGAAGAAGAAGTGACACCATGCTACTATCTAGCTAACACTAGCTAACACACGCAAGCATGGACGAGGGCGGACTTTTGGGTGGAAAGTTTCTCTTTAAGAAGTTGCCTGAGAGAAATGTGAGAGAAAAGGTAACCAATTCCTTGGTTGTTTGGATAGCTAAAAACTGCCGACCAGTTAGCATAGTAGAAGATGATGGACTGAGAGAAGTCATTCGTGCTGCATCAGGAGATGAGTGTTACAATCTGCCCTCGAGAGGAACCATTGTGTCGAGACTGCACACTTTGTATGGGGACCAGAGGGCTCAGCAGTCCAGCAAGCTTGTGCAAGTAAGGAATGTCGCTCTCACCGGAGACCACTGGACTTCGGTGAACAACAATAATTACTTAAAATATAAAGAATAAAAAAATGTAATTGGAGCCAGGCTATTAATAAAGTAATTGAGATTAATCGCAATTAATAACAGAAAATTGTGAGATTAGTTAGTTAATTTTTTTATTTCTATTGACAGCACTAATATATATATATTAAGAAAGATAGAAAAAAGATGGCTGATAGAATTAAAAAAAGAGCTCTTACTTTGACAGTGTCGCCTCTCGTCAGGACGTCCCAGAGTGTGCTCTGAAACTTGGAGAGATCCATCCTGTGACCTCTGTCCAACAAAGCCTGGGAGTGAGAGGAAAATCAAAAAGGTGAATCAAAGCGTGACAAACATGAGTCTGAGCACCCGAAAACAGCTTTCCAAAGACATTCAATGTGCAACCGTATCATATAAATTAGTTGAAAACAGCCCACATTACCAGCACTCAGTATATGAAGTTCCTAATAAATAAATAAAAAATTCAATATGACGGGCACCGCAAATATGCACATCTCCCCCTAAAGCACATATGCATTCTGACTAGGGCTGAACGATTATGGAAAATAATCTAATTGCGATTTTTTGCCCCAATATTGCGATTGCGATGCGATATGCGATTATTTTTTAAGGTCTTTGTCTTCTGTATTATTAAACAAAGACAAGCAATACATCATATAGTATGGCCAATACTATATTACATTAATTTTAAACTGTTCTTTCCTGGAAGACAGACCTCTGTTATGATGACATGAGGTGATGCATGAATTGATGACTGACATTTTTATTTAACTTCTTCAATCACAACAGTATATTTGAACATACACAATAGTTTATTTTTAGCTTACAAACATCTGAGCATAAAGTGCTGACAAGGAACCCTGGTGTAAACATTAAAATGAAAGTCAGTACAATGTGCAGATTGCAGAAATATATATAAAAAAAATCAGTGGCTTTACCACACTCAGTTTTTCGACATCTGTGAACTACTAGACAGTCATTCAATTAAAAAATAATATTAAATAAATAAAACTAATAAATAAAAAATACACACATCTTACTGATCTCTGCAGTCAGTAACATTACACATAAAGTGCAAACATAATAGCAATTGTATAAACACACACACAAACACGCCTTTAAAATTTAAAGGCGTGAAATTGGACGGTCTAGTTCTGATTAGCGTCACCGCTGTCTCGGTGGAGTTTAATAAACTCGGTCGTCTGCTTCTTGCTATCTAAAATATAACCAGACACTGGTGTAAATTCTCGACTGTCTCATACTTCTGTTTAATAAGTTTTCTGTTTGACGTTTAGTCAGCTGTGTGAAAACCAAGGAGGAACCCACCCGGGGGATTAATAAAGTTTTATTTTATCTAATCTAATAACTTTAATCTCAGCCAAACCGATTTACTCACGAACAAACAAAACACTGAAAAAAGCCCAACAATAACATTTTTAGGTTGTCTAAGTGACTTATATATTACGTTTAACCCGAGCAGCGAAACTCCGCGGTGATCTGAAAATGATGTGCCGGGAGTTGTGCCGTTCTCGGCCGCATCAGTAACCCTCGAGCTCCCGGCTAGCTGTCGAGCTGGTGGGTAGCAGACGCCTCTGAAAACGTCGAAGCACTTTTGCAAATATGGGATATCTTGATAAACCGAGCAGATATTTGATGTTTACACAACTACTTTCTCGCCTGAAAATATGTTAAAAGTTTATTTTGTGACCCAGAAAGATTAGTATGAGTAATTTTAAAACTTAGTAGCGGCCGCCATTGCTGGAAACTGGAGTTTGGCTGGGCCGCGCTATGAATTCTGGGATATGGTAGTAATTTGGACAGCCTTCGGCGCGTCGCTGTGACGTAATCGGTCTACAAATGCGGCCTCAGGAGGATGCAGCCCATGAATTGTATAATATAATCGCAGTATAATCGCAGCCTTTGCGGTTAGAAAATTGCACTTGATCATGTCGCGATATTATCGCAAATGCGATATATCGTTCAGCCCTAATTCTGACAGACCTCAGGTTGCACACAAGCTGGTAATCTTGCATCTGTTGTGCAGTTTGCCTGGTGGCCCCACAGGTATAGGCTTATAAAAAGTGCCTTACATAACTGATAATAAACTGCACATCATCCATCTCCCATTCAGCTCACCTCCCAATAATCCCCGCTGCCATATCTGCTTATCTATTCAAGTCACCCTCTCATTAAATCAGCTTTTACAGCCAAATGGAAGAAGTTTACTACTCATAGAAGTCAAATACCATTCATCATGAGGAAGGCTGTAGTTATACAGATATAGACTGCATGTTTTAATTCACTGGAGGACAAACGCGTCCTTCCTCCTATCTCAATAAACATAGACTCCTGCAGAAATAAATAAATAAATAAATAAAATAAGGTGGGGGGAAAAATTGACAGGCGAATTAATCTGCTGCCTTTTGCCTGCCGAAATGGAAGTCAGTGAGGCGGCGCATACCAGTGGGTGCCCATCAGTCACAAGACCTTGTGCGGGGCCCGAAAACAGCTGAATGTGATGCCACTGCACATTGGGAGGTAAAGGATGGTGACAGAGAAGTTGGTACAGCTTTCAGTGTTTATTCATCTGAAACAGTGTCCCCTGGAAGCCATTTTGGCAGCAATGTATCACAGCAGGCGCTGACCTTTAGATGCTATGCACAATTAAGCTAAGCTAATAAACACAACTGCGGATCTGGACTCGTGGAACGGAAGGCAGGTGGCTGTGAATCACGCTGGACACGTGAATGGCATAAAGCTCACTTGGGTGGTGTTTTCAGAGCGAAAACTGAAATGTGTTTGTTATGGAGGAAATGAGCTGAATTTCGAGCTTTGTCTGGTGCTGTAGAGGCTTTCTGATGTTCCGGGTGGCCTCTACGCAGAGTACAGAATTGTCCACGCGCTCAACTGAAGCAGTCCTTCGCTAACACAACATACAGTAACCTTGCCTTGACAGCTTAGTTAGTTAGTTAAGGTTTTAGTTAATGGTTCTTGTAAGAACTGCATTGGGCTGTCTAGACATTAGTATTGTGTAAGAAAAGGAAACCTGGCAAGTCTTTTTTTTTCTCTCAACTTTTTGGCTTCAATAATATTCATATTGTCAGTTACCTCATCATATTAACCACGACAAACAGATGTACTGACGAAGTGTACACGTGCAGGAACACAAGTGCCTGACTTTTGCCATTTTCAGAAGTTGCCCTTTCTTGGCACACACCAGGTAATGATCTTCTACAGAGGCATTTTCACCACAGGAAACACTATATTTCATCTACGTGAAAGCGTTTCCTGCAAAGCATGCAGGAGGGGGTGCACCTGCTACCAGATCCCTGGTGCAAAATCTGCTTAATATCCAGGTGTGCACATGTAAGAATAGCGCAGTTAGCAGTCAGATTAATTCACAGCACACAATTAGACAAGTGTGGGGACATCATTTTTCCTGCCTCTTACAGGAAAAATGATGTCCACACACTAGGTGGTACTCCTGTCTGAACTAAACACAGTTGAACAGAAAAATTTGCTATCATGTGCAACATGTCTTCTTCTACTTCTTCTTTCAGTTAATCTCTTTAAAGGTAACCACAGCAGATCATCTTGCTCCATCTCACCTTTTCCTCAGCATCCTCCTCTGTCACACCAACTCTCTGCGTGTCCTCCGTCACTATATCCTCAAACCTCCTCTGAGGTCTTCCTCTTTTCCTCCTGCCTGGCAGTTCAATATATCCACTATCCCTCTTCTGCACATGTCCATCTCAGCGTTGCTTCTCTAACCTTTTCCCCAAACTGCTTGGCCTAAACTGTCCCTCTAATGTACTCATTTCTAATCTTGTCCATTCTGCTTGCTCCCAAAAATCTGAACATCTTCAGTTCGGCCTCCTGTCTTTCTGTCGGTGCCTCCGTCTCCAAACAACACACGACATCAGGTCTCACTACCAACTTGTAAATCTTCCCTTTTATCCTGCTATCCTTCTGTCATAAATCATCCTTGACACTCATCTCCACCCTGGGTGCCTCTCTTCATCACCTCTCTTGTGTGCAGTACATTGCTTTGGGTGGTTGACCCTAGGTAATTAAACTCAACCACTGGTACACCTGTCTCCCTCTCATGAACACACACGTTCTGTCTCATTTCTACTGACTTTCATTCCTCTTATCTCCACAGCATACCTCCACCTCTCCAGGCTCTCTTTCACCTGCTTCCTACTATCACTACAGATCACAATGCAATCTGCAAACATAATAGTCCACAGAGACTCCTGTCTGTCACTCTTACCACACACTCCTGTCCTCATACGTGTCCTGCAATACCCTCACATACCTCTCTGCCACTCGTGACCTCCTCACGCAGTACCACAGTTCCTGGCACTCGATCATATGTTTTCTCCACATCCACAGAAACAGAGCTCAGCTCCTTCTGACCATTTCTATACTTCTCCATCAACTCTCTCAAAGCAAACATCACCTTTAGTGCTCTTTCTCACTCATCGTGACCTTTTTCGCAACCTAGCTTCAACAATCTTTCCCGTATCTTCATGGTAAGGTTCATCAGCTTTATCTCTTTGTAGTTCCTACAGCTCTGCACATCACCCTATTCTTTAAACTCAGTACTAGTACACTTCTTCTCCAATCCTCAGACGTCCTCTCACTCTCCAGGACTGTGTCAAACAATATGCTCTCTGACCTCTCTCCTACACAGGCATGAGCTACAAGTGAGGTAGAATATTCTGACCTGAGAGTCTCGACATTTTCAGAAGTTCACGTGTAGAAACATCTGGATCCAGGGTTCTCAAAGAGTGAGAGGCCATCGGTAGCTCCCAGTAACAACTTATGAGCCCCATGATTGCATCAAAGTAGGAATGCACATAACATTTATCCGCGCTCTATATGCCATCACGTCGTAGCGCGTAATCAAATTCAGGGAAAGTATCTTTCCACTTCAACACCTTTCCATTAGTCATCACGACAGAGTAACCTTGAAACGTAATAGCGAGACGCCCATTACATTTCCCTCCACCAAATACAGCTGCACAAAGAAATGTAAGATTCATGGTTATGTGAAAATTCGCCAACAGTTCTGAGAAATAAGCTCCACACTTCATATAGTCAAACGAACGCACGGGCTGATGAATCAGTATGCAAAGATATTGCCTTACAAGAGAAAAGAGCTCAAATAACATGGTTACATACTTTGCTATGTTATTTGATAGATCCAGCCGGTCCCAGAAGCACAGTTCTACAAATACCATTTATATCTACCTGGCAAGAGAATATTGGGTTTCTAGTCAAAGTTATGAAATGTATCACCTTGCAAATATGTGAAAAGAGCACAAACAAAAAGATGAGACATCCATTACCATGAACCCACAAAACTGAAAATATTACCACTCCCACGCCGTATTAGTACATAAGGCATAGAGGATTGTACACATGCATGAGTAGAAAGTCACACAGGTAATAAAGCTGCAGCTACTTTTGTTTATTTGCCTCATGTACGAGTCCCTCTCCCTTCATTTAGGCTTTTATCCTTTGCTCAGTCGGGTACCCGGCAACAAATACACAGACACAGTACGTTGTTCAGACAAAGCAGTACTTACAAGTTAGGCGCCACACCAGCTTCCACAGTTAGCATGGTGAAATTTTCAGCAGTAAGCAATACCACTTAATGTTTTAATTATCATTAAAAAAAACTGTGTTTGATCATCAAACTTTTATCAGTCACGGAAAACAGTGTCCTCATTTACCCAAAGGCAAGTGCGCAGGTGCAGCATGCAACGTGGGTTTGCTTTGAATCTAAAAAAACACAGCTCAAGGCAGTGAGGGAGCTCTAGAGATTTCTCAGCCTTCTAAGAGGACCAACCCCTCTTTCTCTTTTCTCAGACTGTACATCCTCGATTCCTTTTCGCGTGTTTTTAGCCCTTGCCACTAGAGACGCAGGCGGGGGAGGCGGGGGAGGCGGGGAGAGAGAGGAGTCGGGCAACAGGTATGTAACAAAATGAGACATCCTTGCTTCGGAGCCATCGTTTTAAAAGCAGTGTCAATTAAATGTGACATGTAGCACACAGCTGCATTGTGCTGTTTGCTTTTTCTTTTTTGTGATCGCAGATGTCAGATAGGCACGACAGTGTTTGTGACAGCATATATATATTTAGGCCCACTTTTAATGAAATTCCCAATGCAGCACAAAGTGACAAGAGTGTACAGACACACTTTTTTTTTTTTTTTGGAATCACACACATATACAGTGAAGGGCAGAAAGTCTGACAAGAAAAGACACATCTGAAGTTTGGCTGCAAGCTGGAGTTTAAAAGAGCACTGAGGGCGACTTGAGCTAAGTTGGTCACCCTGTCTGCAGAATGAAAACAGCTTCGTGGCCACAACCGCAGGCTTTAAAGGAAATGCAGGCTGAGTTCATGTTTAGCCGAGTGCACGATGTGGGGACTTTGGAGCAGGGGAAGAATGTCAGGGTTTGTCTCTTTAACTCGCTAACAGCTTGTCAAGTATGTAAGCGGAAGCTCTCGGTGTCTGCGGACTAGTTATGTACATCAAACTGCTTCTAAAATATCCTCAATGAGAGAGACACACTGTAGACCCATGGGTGACAAACTCTTTTTATGACGTGGGCCACAAACAGCCCACTTTGAACTTAAACGGGCCGGACTGGTGAAACTCCTGTATAGAAGTTTAACTACACATTTAAAATCCCTGATATATATTAATATAAGATAAAGAAGTGCAGTTCCAGCAAATGAAGGAAATCTGTCAACACAAACAAATAAATGTGTGAAATATGACTTTTTTATATATATATTGAGAGAATCTGAAAATTCTACAGCAGAAAGTGAAAAAACAGGAACTTTTCTGTAATTTAATCTATTACTTCATTACTTTGATGCAGTATGAATGGCAATGGGAGAGCTCCCTAAACCTGTGAAAACACAGTTAAAAGTCCAAAATCTATGCCAGGGACGTCAAACTAATTTTACATCGTGGGCCACATAACAGATCACTTTGATCTCAAGTGGGTTGGACGAGTGAAATTCCCCCTTTCGATCATAAGGAAGATTAACCACACATTTAATCTCAGAGTTAATATAAGATTTAAGAAGTGCAATTTCAACGGGACGTCACAGTTTTTATACAAGATGATGAGATCGTGCCGGAGTAAATGAACAAAATCTGTCAGCATGACTCTTTTGGCTTTAATTGTAAAAAATCAATAAATACGTAAAATTACAGAAAAACAATCCTGATCGCTCATTGCACAGACTGTGATGTCACTACAAAACAGCTTGCTAATTCATAGAAAATGTTGTTTTCAGGCTGAATTTCTTTTTTAAATTTTCAACATTCACTGCATGATCCTCTCTGTTAATCCAAGAAAATGGAAAGGGAATCAAGGGAGAGTGATAGCAGTCAACTGTGGGAAGAGACGGCAGCCTATTTGTTGACAGCTTATTAAAATGTAACTAGTTCAGGGGAGCTTTTTAAAAACTAAATGCTTGTTTACAGTAATTGTTACTTAAGCATCAATTGATACAGCTGAAGCTGATAAGCCATATAATAATCCTGCAATGTGCCAGGCTGATTAGACCACCTGAGGCACAGTAATTAGGTAAAGGATAATCAAACTTAATACTCTAAAGCTTTTTGACTAACTTCTGTGAGGCAGGATATTTTAGAGACATACTGATGTAGTACAGTTTTGTGTTCATTCCAGTCATGTCTTTGCTTATTCAAACTGTTGATCTTGAATTTAATGTTATCAGACTTCTGTAGGTTCAGCTTGGAACATGTAAATTGAGGGATAAAACAGTGCAAAGCAAAGTTTCTTCTTTACACTGACAAACTATTTTAGATTTATTTCATTTCCAGTTAAAAGTCCTGATTGTTTGGGTTAAAAAATGGTGCTAAGTTAATCACTGATTTGTAATTTAGTCAATTAACCCGAGAGTGTCATTGACTGCAATTTGGTTTAAAAAAAATCTCTCCTATATATATCTCTCTTTTTAGATATTACAGACGATTCAAATACTCAACTTTAAAACTAGGGATGGGTATCGTTTAGGTTTTATCCGATACCAGTACCAAATCGGTACTTTTGAAACGGTGCCGGTGCTTAAACGGTGCTCAAACCGGTGCTTAAAGAATGGAGAACACAAACTTTGTCCAAAAACCTCTCATGTTCAGCTGTTTTTTTGTAAAAAGATAACAATGTTAGCCTTTTCTGCAGCTATAGGGCATATATGGTATCCCTCTTGGCTGGAAGCAGTGCTTAAACAATGGAAAAAACACAAACTTTGTCCAAAAACCTCTCATGTTTAGCTGTTTCCCTCTTTTTCTTTGGTCATTTTAGCCTTTTTGGCCAGGGTGAAGGGAGCATCTGCCATCAAACAAGAAGACAGCCGCATGTAATTACGACGGTGTTTGCTAGTTCACCTTACATGCATTAATGTAATAACGTGGTTAGCCTACTCAAGGTAAATTACACACGAACCACATTAAGCTACTCACGCAGAGAAGAACGGCTGCTGCTGCCATCATCATCCGTCATCATTTCTGCTACACTGGCAGGGCTAGGGGCCAGGACTCTCCTCTTCGGGTTTTTGGGGGATGTTGCTAACTCCGGGTCCGATAACAGGCACGACACCCGCAGAAGATGTGCTCGGTGTGAGGTCTTGCAGCAAGCTATCAAATACGGTGCATTTCTCGGCTTTTAACAAAATGCTATATGTTGCCAGGTGTTTCATCAGATTCGAGGAGTTACCTCCTTTGCACATTATCAGCTTAAAGCACTTGTTGCAGGCTGCTGAGTTTGCAGAACGTACATACCTGGACCCGCCTATTACGCTTGCAAAGGTAAAATGATTGGCTAGAATCCAAAGTGTATGACATCTCAGGGAAAAAAAGCACCAAAATGTGCGCTGCTTTTCGGTCTGGTTACTACCGTTTATGTCAGAACCATACCGGTACCCATCCCTATTTAAAACTGAAGTATTGATCAATAATGTAATATCACAGTATATATATACACAGAAGAGCGCCTCTGAATCCACAACAAACAATGAAGCAGATGGGCTATGGCAGCAGAAGACCACACCACAAGCCTGTCAGCTAAGAACAGGATATATGCTGTTTTCAACCAAAACTGGACAACAGACGATTGGAAAAACATTGCCTGGACTGATGAGCTTTGATTTTTACTGCAACTACGACATTCAGGTGACACTTCAGTCAGATTTTGGAGTAAAGAACAAAAAAGCTTCAGGTTGGTGATGGTGGTGTAATTGAATGGGTCACAAACTGTGTGATGCTATCATGTTAACATGGACCAAAATTGCTAACAAATGTTTCCAGCACCTTGTTGAATCTATTTATACTTTATTAGCTGTACCTAATAAAGTGTCCACAGATTATCTCGCATATTATCTACAATTTAGAAACTGTGCTCACTAGAGATGAAATAAAATCCTTCCGCTCAATAGCAATGCTAACTAAATGTATTTGCTAGTGGCTCATTTTAGCACCCTTAGCTGTTAAAAAGCTAAATTTAGCTAGCTTTGCAAACTACTGTAAAGCACATTGTTAGCATTAGCAATATTATAGCCTAAAACTAATATAGATGCTAGCACAATTGGCTAAGAGGCAACCCTGCACGATTAATTGTTTCTCCCTCCTCTACGGGCAGAGAGCATTAAACAGGACAAGGTATTTGTTGCATGGTCTCCATGACCCTTTTCTACTTGCTAACACTTCACACTGACCAAAAAATAATAACCATATTCATTATGAAAATAATTTTTAATTGAAGACCTAAAGTCTATACTGCACAATGAAAAAAATAACCTTCAAACTTTAAGGCTATAGAAAAGTATTTTCTTTACATCAGGAATATTGCATTTCTCTTCTGCACTAACTTGTCATCATCAGCCCACCTATGCACGCAATTACACCAGGCATATTTCCAGCAAAGCCTGATTTCAAGCTTTAATCATAGGGAGAGAAAAAAGGTGTTGTAAGATTCTTTAATCATGTTAATGAACAGTTCCTCTTTTCTTAAGATAAAAAAAGACGGGCAGATGGATCGATATATAGCATCACATCAGTCCATATTCTCCTCAGTATCTGGGCCCGGGGAACATTTCATAAAGGCCATAGGGTCGGCTTATCACGGAGCTAAATGCCAATGTAATTATTAGTGTCTGGAGATAGTGGAAAGGGAAGCACATCCTGCGGCAGTACACCATATTTAATTAATAAATGTCACTCTGTAGAGGGAGTGAAGGGAGTGCGTGAGAAACGAGAAAAGAAGCGGGGAGGGAGAGAGTCAGAGTGACAGCAATACTGATCCTGACTTAAGTGCACAAGCAAACAGCCACATCTGGTACATGTAGAAATGCACTGGGTAACAAAACACAGGTTGCTGAGATTATACAAGCGCGACAACAAGAGTCACATCGGGTCCAGTGTTAAGTCGCTGTTATAAAACATGCGACAACAAGCTGGAAGAAATACTCGGCATACCCTTTCTTTCACAACCGCTTACATATTGCAGCTAATTGGCGACACTGATTTGCAAATAAGGTGTGATGTTCTTACAGCAAACAGAACATTAAAGGTACGGGAGATGGCTCCCGAGGTGGGATCACAGAATACTTCACTTTCTACATTTTTGCACTTGAACTCTGGACAGCGTTGCGAGAATGAGGTCAGGAAATGGTTCAAACCTGCCCTTTGACACATCTATGAAAGAAACACAATTACCTGTAGCATACTCGGGGGTATTCGCAGGGTACAGACTAAGGAGCTACCTAACAATTATTTAGCTACTGTCATTAAGGAGCTTGGAAAGAAAAGTGTCTGGACTTCTTTAAGTTGTTTGAAGACATTACACCTCTCATCTGAGAAGCTTCTTCAGTTCTAAGGTCAAATGGTGGAGAGTCCCAGATTTAAGGCCTATAGGAGTGTCCCCCAAAAGGGACAAAGGACCTCCTAATGATCCTCTACCTAATCACACGAGCCAAGGTGTGAAAACGGGTGTAGGTCACAATCAGCCAAGGTTTCGGGTGAACTCATTGTGAAGCCTAGCCCCACCCTGTCATGTGATTTCCTGAAGTCAGAAGGCCCAGGACATGAGTGGGAATTAAGGCGTCTGGGAAGGGATCTCAAAACTGGGTTATAGATGTAACCAACGCCTATGTTCAAAGATGGTGGTTCACAGTGGACACAGATGGCTTCTTTCACTCCTCTTTCAAATCATAGGTGAAACCAACTAACTCCTCACATACACAGTCTTGAAAAATCTGGCCCCATCATAGCTTTAAATCTCATAGGACCATACTGTCACAATAAAGCACTTTGCTCTCAGACTGCAGGCTTACTTCTGGTTTCTCGAGTTTCTAGAAGTAGAATGGGAGGCAGAGCCTTCAGCTTTTTCCTGTGGAACCTTCTCCCAGTTTGGGTTCAGAAGGCAGACACTCTACTTTTAAGATTAGCCTTGAACTTTCCTTCTTGATAAAGTTTATAGTTAGGTCTAACTCAAATGTGTTTGAACTACCCTTTAGTTATGCTTCTATAGGCTCAGGCTGTTGAAGGCTTCCCATGGTGCACTGAGCATTTCTTCTCCACTCCCCTCTTTTCACTCCTCATGTGCTTACACACCACTGAAAACATTTCATTTAATACAAACCACACGTTGATAACGTTTGATATTAAGGGGAAATAAGCTCAAAACTGTTGACAACTTCTAATTATGAACATCAGCAAAATCCAGAAGGCATTTTTTTAATGTGTTAATCAAAAACACAACAGTTTACTCAGTTAAATAAAATTAGCCTTACAACAAATTTGTGGCAGCAAATAAGATAAGATAAGATAAGATAACCTTTATTAGTCCCACACGTGGGAAATTTGTTTTGTCACAGCAGGAAGTGGACAGTGCAAAAGTTATGAGGCAAAAATTAGAATACAATAAGAATAAATACAGTACACAACTGTACAGAATAGAATAAAATAAAATACTATATACAGTAGAATAAAATAAAATAAATATACAATAAGATAAAAATAGAATACAAATACAAATACTATATACAACTGAGTAAAAATACAACGATGACAGAAAGGATTATTGCACTTAGTATTAAGTCGGTATTAAATATGGTCGGAATGAAATGTGACGGGAGCTTTTTCAAAATATAATGAAGAAATATTGCTGTTAATGAATGTAGGTGCAAACTGAGACACAAAATATCCATACAGAACCACTTTAAAGCAGCACTTGGCTCGCATTCAGGAAAGATTGTCATTTAATACAGAGCAAGCCCAGAGGAAGACACAACTTGTTTAGTGATTACAATTCTGTCAAAGTCACCACCTTTCTCTTAAACAATTTGCCTTTTGTGTCTAAACTACACAAAAAGATTCAAACCTCAGTCTTTGGTGTCAAATTCTGCCCCCTGGCAGCCGCCATCCACCAATCAACACACATAGCGGAAACACTTCCTACTGTGGAGGAAAATGTTGCCAGGAAACATAATTCAAGCTGCAGTTTTCCCTCAGCAATGTCATTGGGAAAACAAATTGGTATTATTAGTATTTCTAGGAGAAAAGGGTTGAAATTGTCATCATTGACACTTAATTCTCAGGAGGAAAGAAAAGGGAAAAAATCCAGTTATGAAATTCTGGTCTTCGCTTGCTCTCGCATGCCTTGCGTGATTGACAGCTTCATTAATTAGCTAGTTAGACTTGAAAGAATGGCAGAGTCCTAGCAATGAGATGAGCGTGGAATATTACAGGAGTAGACGGCAATTTAGCTTCATTTTTCATCATAAAAAGAAACTGAGAGAGCATTTGTATGCAGTAAACATTTCAGCCAGGCATCTAGATATACTGAGCTTGGTAAACAACAAGTAATACACAGACTGGAAATAGACCTGTGTTTGACATGTATGTAATAACATATTATGAGAGGTTAGGTTAGATTTGACACACTTTCTAACAATATTCTAACACAGTGGTTCTTAACCTTGTTGGAGGTACCGAACCCCACCAGCTTCATATGCGCATTCACTGAACCCCTCTTTAGTGAAAAATAAAATGTGATTTTTTTACTGGTGCACAAAATGAGCCATGCATGTCATGGCGAAGGCTCTGCCGAACCCCTGAGACCGACTCACCGAACCCCTAGGGTTTGATCGAACCCAGGTTAAGAACCACTGTTCTAACACTTATATCCACTATAATATATCACTATCTGTGTAGCAAATCAAACATTAACATTAATTTGGATCAAATAATGAATTCAGTGCTAATAGCAATCCTTTCCAATGTCTACCATTCATATTACTTAGCTCTCAGACACACAGGCCTAGAGATTGGCCAGCTAGATTACTAGAGAAAAATGTTTGTTCCCAACCAGTCAGCGAATGGTTTGTAAAGTTTGCTGACTGTCACTAGGTGAAAGTAGTATATGGTACTGCACCAAAGATTCCTTTGGTTACTATTTGTTATGATTGGTAGTTAAACTTGAAAAATGTTAGACGTGTTGAATGTGTTGTTTGTAGCACTACTTTTAACCTTCTAGGACCTGGCGTCCACATATGTGGACATCACATTTTGGGTTGTATAGACCAAAATACAAAATTTTTCTCTACAAGGACCTGATGTCCACTTACGAGGACGTTATACTGCCACTGTCCTATCGAAATTTAAAGCGAATGTCCTCATATGTGGATCTCATTTTTCTCAGAAACAAAAATCAGGTAAAAAAAATAAAAATAAAGAAATCGCGTATTTTTTTGTTTTTACATTCATCAGGTCCCAATCAGCCCAAATAGCAAAGAGAAATTAAAAATGCATGCCATGAAAGAGTTCGGGTCTTCGGGGGTTAATGGGAAGGTGAACATTCTTACATTTTCAGCTTCCATCAGACGATTTCAAGTTTTACTATCATTCGTCAAGTAATTAGTGTGATTTTGCACACAAGCTGGTGTCTTTCATTCGAACCGCAGCTATCCGCTAGTAACCGAACCAGCAACTGCCAGGCATTCAGCAACAGACAGCAACCTTCAAGAACCACTCGCCAACTGGTTGGGGAATATGTGTTTCTGTCTAAATTTTCTGGCACTTTTGCCAAATCTTTAAGTCTTTCGGGGTAGAGTACTCAAAACATGTCGTTTGGGCCTCTCAGCGAATAATTTAAACCTGCGGACGGCAGCCGTGAGGATGACAGATGACTGCCAACAATTTAGCCAACACTGAAGAGGACAGCTTAACAATTATCCTAAAATTAGAAAAGTCTAGCAAGTTTTTAGGATGTTAGGATGCTTTTATAACACTTTTCCTATCTTATGTTTTCATAGTACTTCATTTTATACAAGTTATGAAGTTTTTGTAACATTCCCCCAGGTCAGGAAAATCTATTGAACATTTTAAAACTTTTCTCAGAGCATTTTAAGTTCTGTGCCCTGATCTAGTTTTATTTTACATAATTTTCGCTTTCCTTTGGTTGAATTATGCATTAATATGCTTTTTGCCTTTGAACGTTTTCATTTGCTGCTTGCTGAGGCACTTTGTAACCCCGGTTCTGAAAAGTGCTGTAAAAATAAGCATTTATTTTGCTTACCGCTGAAATAAATGCAGAAGCTAGAGACGCGCGCACTGGTGCCACTGCTGTTGGGAAACAAAAATCCGAGTCCCCCCCGTCCTACTTTGGTGAAGGTCGTAGGGGGTCAGGCGTCCTGTCTCTTTGCTTTTCCTGCTGTCTGGGACTCAGGCAGCGTGTCAAGCAAGACGCCAGCTTCCATGTTGCACCCCTCCCAACCCCCCTCCGCTGCTTCCTTTGCCCCCTTCAATCAGCCTGGAGTGCTACCTGAGTCATGACTACACCTGGGACCCTCTTGCCTCGCTGTCATTGAATCAGCTGCTGACACCAAGCCCATATCCTGCAGATTTTGTTTTCTGCCCACATATTAACGCTGAGCAGTCTGCAGAATAGAAAAAGTAGATGAGAGAAAATAGATCAAGGTCCTGGAAAGCCGCAAAAAAAAGAAAAAAAAAAAGATGTCTCTAAATGTTTCTTATGCAACAATTTCTATCCCTCTCACACATTTCTTCTGAAGGCGACACTCCTCGGCACACAGAAGTGGGTATTCTTGTTTGGAAACAATAGCAGGCGTGCTTCTGAGGCAACTGTTAAGCTATTGCAAAGCAGATGCTTTTTTCTCTCGCCAATCAATTTAACACCTACACCTCCCCTCTCCTCCCTCACGCTGGCTTTGGCTCATCAGTTTTAAATGGCACAAGGCATTCTTGCATTGTTCTTTTGACTTACTCAGAGGACGAGAAATGCCTGCGCTGAAGTTACAGTCCTATCAAGACTTAATCACCAATAGGTCAGGTCAGCGCAGGCAGGAAACATAAAGCACTGCGAGGCAACATCAAAATCATTGCGGTGTGTGAAGACTTATATTTCTGAGTGTCTGTAAAAACAGGAGAAAGGTTTGAAACACCCCCCCAACCCCCACCCCTTCTGAATCTTATGTGAGACAGAATTGCAAAGGAAAAAGCCATCTGTGTCTGACTCTTATCCCTGGCTTCTCCAGAGCCTGGATGAGCCTGAGCCAGCAAATGTCAGTCGGATAAAGACCGAGCCTGACAGACAGACACAGGAGTTTTGTCATTCCGTGTGTCATCCCTTTGCTAGCGAGCCCAATCTTTGCCGGTCTCAAAAACCCCCAAGATGATGGGGGAAAGAAACATTCTCAGGGTGAACGTCAGGTTGTGTAACTCCTCCAAGTGCCACAGTAGCTGAAACATCGAGGACGTGAGCTATTCTGGTGCCCCTGGGGCCTTTAAGAGCTTTCATTATTGTCTTATGCGCTGTGCGGCGGGGTCACCATGGAAACACAAAACACATCAACAATTTCACCACAAAGGATATGAGGTTCTTCAACAAGACGTTCTTCCAGGAGCCAGTGGTCTGTCTCGAGCACAGGATATTTGATGTGACTTGATATGTAGAAATACAAAAGCAGAACTGTGCAGTTTATTTTATGATTATATGACCTGCAGAATGTGTTTAAAAAACATTAAAAGTGAGCTTATTATTCAATACTATCCTTTATTTAAGTGCAAATACAGTGCACTGAAATTATATACTCATTAAATTGCCTGGGAGTCTGTTTTTTTTTACTTAATAAAGATAAGTAAATTGTCATGAACAACTTAAAGTAAAGGAGTACCGCACGCTGGATTTAACCTCATTATTTTATATGGATTTTGCATTAATATACAATATTGCAATGCATATTAAAATTGAAACTTTTCTTATTAAAGGGAGGTTCTGTAATTTTAGAGCCTTGGGCACTAGTTATTGAAGGGTTTTTTCCTACATTGGTACTCAAAGAAAATGTGAAATATACAGTTATTGAGGTTTGTACAATATAGATTGCTTTGAATGAGTCACATTTCCAAATCCCTGTGTCTACAATCTCTAAAATAGATTGGTAAAAAAACCCAAAAAAACCAACTTATCACAGATTTTTTTCTACGCAGCCATTAAATCAATTGTGTCTTCAAATTAGGTCTTTAAAGCTAAGATTGTAGTAAGTATTCAAATCAAATCAAATCAAATCACTTTTATTGTCACATCACATGTGCAGGTACATTGGTACAGCACATGTGATGTGAAATTCTTGTGTGCGAGCTTCACAAGCAACAGAGTTGTGCAAAGTACAATAATGTAAACAAGCAAAATACAAGAATGGCTACATCTGAAACTAATAAATAAATGTACAATATATAATAGTATATGCATTTCTGGATGTGTATACTAAATATTTTTCTACGTGCGTGTGTGTGTGTGTGTGTGTGTGTGTGTGTGTGTGTGTGTGTGTGTGTGTGTGTGTGTGTGTGTACACATATTTTACAAATTAAATAGAGTAAACAATAATCTATTAGTACCGCTCCTACAGAAAATTGAAATTGTCAGCACAAGCAGCATTAATTTTTCTAACTTTACATTAGTTTTGATTTTTACTTGTCACTCACCTAAGGCCATACTAACAGAGCTGTTATAAGTTACTCCTGATGCAAACCCAATATTATGTACTGCTTCCTACCGGGTGGCTTTGAGTGTGAAGCACAATGCAACACACTAATTGAGATGCATTGTCATGTACAGTACTTAGTGCTTTGCTGACAGCGAGTGTTGGTAACCAGCCTAAACCTGTACTTAACAGAAAGTGATTTGGAGGCAGGATGTACAGCCACGTAACTAACTGCCGCAACCAGCACAGAGCTCTTCTAAGAGTGGAAAACTATTCAGCTTGTGGCATTTCTGTGGTTGCACTACACACAAACACACCAGTGTTTGATAATGTAAGTAGTATCTCAACTAACTACTAGCCTCGAACACAGTCAGCCGACATGACCCAGAGCAGCTATAGTTGGGAGTGGGAAAGTCCAAAGGCACTTTTCTGTCATTAGCTAACCCTTTACAATGTTACTTATTATTTAGCATATCCTCCTACTGGTAAAACATTCTTTTATGGTCTGGGATCAAATCATGTGCAGGTATAAGCAAGTCAAATGTAAGACTTGAGATCAAATTGTTACCGTCATAAAATAAATTCAGGACCTAACTATAGCCCATAGAAAAGATAAATGTAGCCACGATGATGTTCCCCACTACACTGTGAGTTGAAACTGTCATTAGCAAGTCTTGGATAACCTGCCTTTGTGACTCCAATAATGACCAAAAGTTGCAAAATGATCTTTACATTTTATTTAACATGACTTGAAACCAGTGTTGGTCAAGTTACTCGAAAAAAAGTAATCAGTAATTAATTCCTGATTACTTCCCCCAAAAAGTAATCCTGTTACTTTACTGATTACTTATTTTCAAAAGTAATTAATTACTTAGTTACTTTTTAAAAACACGATTTACAACCTGAGTAGGTGATAAAGCGATAGATCTTTCAGCCCAATTTGACTTTTTCTGCATAATCCATCATACAAAATGTAATCAAATGGAAAAATCTCTTTTTAAAACTTGTTTTATTAGTTTTAATCTTTTAACTTTATGCATCAAGCAAAAATTCAATTATATGCAACATTCTCTGACTAGAAGAAATTTGTTTAACATTTAAACCTATTTTCTGCACATTCCAGCACATAAAATAAAATAATTATATTTTTGTGTTTACACTCAGTCTTTCAAATAGATGCAAGTAAAAGACAGCAGAAAATAAATAAAGTCAAAGACTCAGCGGTCCTGTTGCTCTATTTTCACCTGTAAAGCAGGACTGACGTAGGCGGAGGTTTACCCTGGTGCAGGTGTGCTGCGGTCAGTGGAAGAATCCGTGAGTTTCTCTGTGAATTTCCCATTACGTGGTAGCGCACTTGGTGCTTGTTTGGAAGTTTAGGGGTTTTTTTCGCTGTAAAAAGAAGTTTTCTTCCCACGCACAACGGACGCTAATGTTTTTGTCACTTTTTATGGAATCAAACTCAAAGTAAGGTCAGTACTTCCACGCTTTAAACGCTGCACGCTCATACTCTCTCCCACAATCGATATGTGATCCATTGTTGATCTGCACACAGCTGTTGTCACGAACGTCGCACTCGCTTACGTCACTGTCATGAGACATTCTCGCAAAAAAAACACGGTTTTAGTAACGCAGTAACGCAGGCGTGCTTATGGGAAAGTAACCGTAATCTAATTACCTTTTTTGCAATAGTAATCCCTTACTTTACTCGTTACTTGAAAAAAGTAATCGGATTACAGTAACATGTTACTTTGCTGCCCATCTCTGCTTGAAACTAACGACCATAAAGTCATTAGCAAAGTGTTTTCTGAGTTTAAAGAGTAGGGCAGTCGAGGGCTGTTTTCCCATAGACTTCATACAAACAGAAGCCGTTTTGCAACCAGAGGGGTTGCTTCTCAATAGTCACTAAAATTATTGCACATTTGAGACGCTTTGGCATCAGCTTGGCTCTCAAGACCTGCCTGCTACAGCCATGCCATCCACTTGCAAGTATTGAGCTTATTTTAAAAAATGATCCCAAATGTCTTAATGTGAAATGACAACAAAAACGTCATTGCTTTTCAAAACCTTATCCACCTTATAAAATGTGCATTTTGCAACAAGTTGGGGAGTGGTTGCTGGTAATCGCTAATGTGAAACTCGTCACCAAGGGGCCTAATCTTTGTCTTGAAAGATGCTATATAAATACAGTTGTGTTAACTTACTTTTGGATATGGTGCTGCACCAGAAACTTCCATGCACTTGCATTGTTTGCCAGTAGTTTGCATGCAAGACACTGACTTGTCTGCAAACACTTGCAAACTACTCAACAGGCAATAGTAAAACTTTCAATACTTTTCAAAGTTGCATCTTTTGAAATACGTTGGTAGCAGTGATACAGCACAATTTATCTATTTTTCTATCATTTGTGTTGCAAACTTTTATTTTTCAAGTTTTGCAACAGCTTGGATAGTAACTAGCGAATGATTGCAGACAAGTTGGTGTCTTCGACAGTGGCAATTTGATAGTGACCAAAGAAATCACAAGGTTGTTTTTGGTGCAGCATCCTATTGACTGGCGATAACCAGTGACCTCCAGCAATTATTCACCAACTGGTCAGCAGATACCATAGAGGGTAAAAAACAAACAAATCCTGAAGTCAATGCAGAGAGTGCCATTAAACTGCATTATTTAGGGCCACCAGATGGGGACAGCTGCAGTTGCTATAGGAAGTCTATGGGGAAACAGCTTTCTGACTTGACCTCTGTAAACACTTTTCTGATGAATTTATGAGCTCAGTTACTTTTTTTGGATCACGCTGAATAAAAATGTCTACATTGAAAATCTTGGTCATACCATACTGTATACCCAAATGTGTTATGAAACTGCTCACTCATTGGCTAACAAACTGTTAACTTGCTGGCCAAGTTTCAAAGCCAGTTCCACTCGTCCATCCATTTTTTTCTTTATAGTGGAAAGGCTTCAAAAACCTTCACAAACCAACGTTCAGCTACGTTCAATTTGGATAATATGGGGAACATCCTTTTTTTTTTTGAGCAACTGGCAGTTACCAAGGGGTTACCAACTGGTCTCCGAGCCTATGTCACTAAAGGCTTAATGTAACTTATCAGCCTACTGTTTCAGACATCGTTTTTACACACAAAAACAGCAGGGAAGGTTTAGGTGAACCAAAAATCAAGGCGTTAACAATCCAGATGCACTGCATAGTTTAAATACTCAGAGCAGAAATAACAGCATTGTGTGCCGCAAATTCTTGCAGCGATGCAACTGAAATTGAGGACAATGTGGTAATTTCTAAGACCTTTTATTAGTATTGCAAATTAGTATATGTAAATAAGATATTTTAAAGAGTTTTTAAAAACCTTGAACACAGTAAAAGACAGTAAATACAGTAATCAATGTGTTCACATAGGAGACACAAGCACAGATCATCCAGTTGGAAACAGAAGTCTATTGTCTTTGTACTCTGCTGACTGGCAACTGCAACATTAATAGTATTTGTCAAGTGGATAAGGCTGATAAAAATTCGAATGATTGCCTTGAGCTTGCTTTAAGGCTGGTTTATAAGACAGCTTGTAAGACAGCAGTACCAGTGTTGGAGTCAAAGTGATACAAACACAGCTGTGTGATTCAAATATTTTAAATCTGACTCTCTTTTTTTGTATATATAAACATAAACCACATAATTTTTTTCTTTTGCTTTTGTTAGTTTTTATATTTTGAGAGAGAAAAAACTGATTTGATTGTTTAAAAAAAAGCAAACTGGCAAACAGATGCAGGCGGTAAACACATGGACTCAGGCACACAGATAGCTCTTGATATAAGACACCTCTGTCAAGACTTGTTGGATCTGCACAAAAATGATGCCTCTTCACTTTGCTCCTTCCCTCTCTTGCCTTTGACCTCCCACTGGTTCCATTACCTGTATCACCTGCGCGACCTTGAGCACATCCAATCTTGGCAGTTACATAACAAAAGACGAATGCGGAGGAGATTAAAGGTGCAGAGGGAGAGGGCAAGGCAAGAGATTGAGAAGTGCCAGGTGTGCAGCCTGAAACAAATAAAAAAAAAAAAAAGTCTTTCACAGTTACCAACTAAAATCATTCGACATCCCACCCTCCTTTGAAGACCCTTGCTGTCCTCCTATTTCAAAAGAACATGACACATAACAGCACTTTTTTCCTTTTCCTAGGAGGTAAGTTTTCTCTACCTCAGCTCTACAAACCACATATCAGTCCACCTGTGGTTACAGCTTGTCATTTTACATTATATAACTTGAAAGCACTCCAGCTGGGGAGCAAAAAAACGTGATGTGTTCGATGGTAGATGATGAACGGTACGGAGAGGGGAAAGGTGTACACCAGCCTGCTACGGTATGACTTCATACATCTAGCTGGCTTTTTAACACGGGACTGTAAGTACTGTTTTGGATGCACAAGCGGAAATGGAAAACCTGTCTTCAACTGCTTGTTTACTACGAACACATTGCTTGCTTCACCATAACGCAGCGTAAGCCGCGTACGGTTTACCTTAACAACTTTATAATCCCCAAGCAAACACTGCATGGGATGGTAAGCCTGTGCATACAATGACTGTAGGGATGTAGACCCACAGTGTTACTGTACACTTAACTAAGAGCGGAATCCTAAGCACAGCTTAGGTCTGCAGATATTAGACTTCTAGGTTGTGCTCAGTGACGCAAGAGCACACATTGCTCCCCCCAAAAAAAGGCATTTTGACAAAGTTAAATACAAACTGTAAAAACACAAAAGCTCCCTTACAGTCGCATCCAGATTCGAGAATCTCCTCTGAACACACACATTTAATCCTGGAATCACTGCAAGCTTATGAAACCACCATCCAAAAGGATGAAAAAGGAAGTTCTTGGAGGCAGATGAGATTTTTCTGAGCAGGAGGGATCTCTCTCCTTTTCGAAAGAGGAGGGAGCAAGGCAAGAAAACAGCACCAGAGGCCCAGCCCATGACAAAACAAAGAGATTAAATGACCTGTGAATGTGACTTTCCATTTTGCCATCAGCTCTTGCTCAACTTAGAGGCCTGCTGCCCCCTTCTGGTGGCCAGGAAGACATCCCAGAGCAAATAAAACTCTGCTTTCCTGTTCACAAGTATTCATATGCTCTTCCTGTTCGGGACTCTTCACTTGACCAAATGTGCAAAAATTACCATCACGATGATATGCAGACCCCTGATGTAATAAGCCATTTGCACCTAGCACTGTATGAAAAGACAAAAGCAATTACACCCTAAATAGCCTAAACATGTATTCAGTACATGTCACAGTCTCTCACTTCACCAACATCTAACATACATTTAATAAGATGTTATCTTGTGGATTTGAGACGAAATCTAAGTGAAATCTGCCCTCTTGACACACAATACAAAAACAGAATGCAAACATGCCGGGCCCCCTCTGAAGTGAGATTTAAGCGTTGGCCGGGGCCAAATGTCAACCAGCTCAAACAGATGGTGTTAAGAGCCGAGCTGAGAGGCTGACCTTGGTTCGGGACTGACTAGGGGTGGAATGACAACGCAACACCGGCATCCGGTGTTTGTTTTCAGTGGATGTTGTGAACATCAAGAGAGCCGAGTGTTGTTGCCAAGATGGGGAGGTAAAGTCACGTCAGGGCTGCTTGCTTTGCTTTGCAGGTGCTTTTAGGCTCTGTGGGATGTTGTCAAGCTGCCACCATGACAGAAAAATGTTGGGATTGGATGAACAGCATAGGAATGTTTTTGATATTTCTATGGATAAACAGGATATATATATCATTTTAACGAGATTAACGTGTTATATATATATATATATATATATATATATATATATATATATATATATATATATATATATATGTATACGTCAATGTGTTAGCGCGGTTAGCTCCTTAACGCGTTAGCACCATTAATGCGGTAATTACATTAACATCATTTAATGACATTAACGCTGACAGTACTAACATATCGATAGATCGATAGATAGATAGATAGATACATAGATACATAGATAGATAGATAGATAGATAGATAGATAGATAGATAGATAGATAGATAGATAGATAGATAAAACTTAATTAAGGTAAGTTTAGACTTCAATGAAAATGTTGAAATGTTAAAAATTAAATCTAGACATTTAATGATTATTTTTAAAATGATGAAACAACCACAGAGATAAAAATCTTACTTGAAAAACTTAGTGAAGGTAACCCAAAGAGCTCTGACATCTTAAATGTTGCCCCCCCCCCCCCCCCCCCCCCGGTTGTCTACGCACTGCTACCTCCCAACTACACCACAGCGTCATAATTTCTGCCTCGTTACCACCAAGGCAATGTCAGCTCGTCTACTAGGGAACCCTAGGGCATGGTCAATATTATAAAACTGTGAAACAAGCAGGATTTCCATACACACTAGGCAGGCCGTTATGGGGAAACCCCCGACCTTTCCCAGCTACACACAAAAATGTGAAATTTCCTCAACTTTTCTCTCTTATCACCACCAAACAGCAACTGACTTTTCTCCCCCCCGTTAAATCCGGGGGGTTTTGTCCTCATGTTCAAAAGAAAAGGAAAAACATGTTATTTTCTCCATCTCTTTCCATTTCTGGTAGACTGAGTACGGGGCTTTAAGAGAAGCGAGTGGGTAGTAGATGGATAAGTGAAATTTACCTCGGCACAAATGTCTATAGCTTGAGAGAAGGCAATTTCCTCTAGCTCTAGTTCACAAGCACATTGCTGGAGTCCAAGCTTGGTTACACACTGGTGCTCCTGAAAATGTATTGTCCTACAGGTAATACCCAAAGAAATAACAGTTCCGTCTGATTTAGTGCAAATGTTTCGGTTTGAGTATTGAAATCATTTCTGTTCAGACGACGGCTGCATCTGACGTTCAGAGAATAGCAACAGCACAACATAAATCTCAGCTGCTTTTTTTTTTTATTTAACAACGAAAAACATTCTCCTTCATCAGCATGATTACCTTTCAAACACGAGTGGACCTACATTATCAGCTCTTTTTTTTTTTTTTTTTTACAGGAGTGGACGGCTATAACATAATGACAGAATAGCGACAGAGAGCCACTTCAAAATATCCCTTCTCCCTCCCGAGCTCAGCGCCTCCTTTGATCATCAAATTGTTCTCCTGAAAATCCTCTCTGTTCTTGAATTATCTGGGCCGCTGAAGTGGAAGTTGAATTTTCTGTGGAGACCAAAGCTTCTTAAGAGAAAGGGGAGAAGCGGGGAAATAAAAAGATGTGAAAATGACACAAATTGAATAAGCGTGCCAAAAACCTATACCGCCCCGACAGGAGAAAACTTATCAAGGTCTTCAGACGTTACAGCCGAGAACCGACAAGGAGGAAAGTTTTCTTTTGTCTTTGTTCATATGGAGGGAGGAAAACAGGTACTTTGGTGTTATTACTTTCTTTCTTTGTCGTGAGGAAACACATTTAGAGTACGCACAAGCTGTATAGTGAAGTAACGGCAACGTTAAAGTCGCCAGAAAATGTGTTTCTAAGACAGAAACACCAAAGAATCAATAAGAGGGTTTAAAAACAACACCTTTTACTTAAACCCGCACCAATACACGCAATTAACTTTTAAAGGCACACCTGTTGCTGCCCCTGGACCTTGATTAAGGTGCTAACGTGGGGCCGCTTGTCAGTTCTAGTGTAAATTGCCCGGTAACCACTGTCAATGGCACCCTACTTAATTTGCCCAGCTTGATCACGGTTTGTTGTGGTTGCAGTTAAGTACACATTTTCATATTCATGCATATTCAAACTGATTCATCCTCTTCAGATGCAGCTGAATTCATTAGGAATGTCTCCCCGTTAGCAAGCAGGGGAGAAAAACGTGAGAAAAAAAACCCAACAACAACAAATGAGCACAGATTTTTTTTTTGAGTCCTTCATGTTGGTTAAAGCGCTGGAGCTGCACGGGTTTGTTTTCCGTTGCGTGCCGACACAACAAACGTATACGGTAGAATTTTACAGAGGCTAAAATTAGCAAGCCAAAGCAAAAAATACACATCGTCACCCCTTATGGAGTGGAGGACAGTCCAACTCCAACTAAATACAGACAAACTAATTTGTGAAAATATCTGTAAACACATTTTCGACCTAGTGAGAACCTACCCAAAGGCTCAACTCCTCATGCCCTGCAGTGGGAGAACCCAGCAGACGTGCTTTGATTTTATTTTTATTGTAATTTGCATGTTTGTTTATTATTGTGCATATGATTTACAGGAGGGAAAAGGCAGAGGAAAATTTAAGCGTTGGCCATTTTTGTTTACAGCCAGAGATTTTTAGTATGTACTGCCTGGTAAGAGGGAGGCTCAACAAGTTTAGAGTGAAGCAGACAGCCGCGTTCTCGCACACAGCAGCTTGAGGGAAAATCACTGTGCGCTTCCTGTTCGGAATTCAAATGACTGTGGAAGGAACCCTGTTGTATAAGTGGGGGAAAAACATCGAACCAGTCAGGGAAGCGCACAGCTGATCGAAACCAGATAGCAAACTTGCAGACAGTGCAACAGCAGATTAAATCAATATTTGATTTTGAGATAGCGCTATATAGTATACTAAGATAAAACTACTAAACTACTATTTAGACATAAAAGGGATATGTTCGATGGTGTTCTTATGCAGTAGGCAGGTTGACAGGTCTGACATTCCTACCTACGGTCCAGATGCTATAAATACTCACCAGTGCACCAGCTGTGCACTGATCCACAGATGAAAGTACTCCCAAGTAAATGCAGTACTTACTCCAGGTGTTTTGGAAAACTACTTATACCTTTTTCAAAATGTTATTAATTGATATAATTCGAATATATTGTTGTAGTTTATTCACATTTACAAAATAGCACAACTACTTTCTTGCAACCAAAAGAGAAAAAATGATATTGCCTTGTGACTCCATTGAATTCTTTCACAAATGGCAACTGATTGCAGGTAGCTGCAGTCTGACTCAGACTGATTTTAACAGCTGGCTGCGTCGACAGAATGGTGAAGGTTTGTAAATAACTGCAGTGCAGTTTGCAACATTTGCAATGGAGGACTTGATGCAACTAGTTGCGAACTGGTTGTATTCTGGTTGTATTCTGATTTCATGCTGATTGTATTATATAAGTGCCTTTGCTATCCTGCAGAAACTATGTCACTCTTCCTGGTGGAATTTCAGAATTTCTGTTATTAATTTGTGAAGTTCTGGCTGGACTGTCAATGTAACTATGAAGTATGATGATTATGGACTTTTGTGTATTTAGACAGCAACAGATTTGCAATTTATTACAGTTAATTGCTATATAACAGTTTCCATATAATTACCAACTTGAAACCAGTCAATCACAAACTGATAGCAGACTGATTTGATCTTATTGCCATTTTACTGGCATCCCGACACCCTGACAGTTGCTTTGAAGACAGCAACCAAAGGCTGCGAGTGATCATGGACAAGGTTCCCATCTTTAAACCAACTAACGGAGAGAGTGCGATTGCAAATTCCCCAATCATAATCATTTTGTTTATGTGGCAGTCTGCAGCATGACGTCAGTAATAATAACTCATTTTTAAAACTGAGTCATACATATAACAAGAAACTTTACAGATTCACAGATTTTCTTTCTGTCAAATCCCAAATAACACGGAGTGTGTATCTACATGTGTTTTGCTGGAACTTTAGCAACACTGTGCAATGAGAAAAAGCAGGCTGCTTCAAGAGTCTGGATGATAAAGAGATCGGTGAGAGCAGGTTAAGCAAGGTTGTGTATTTGTCAGTGAGAACTGGAGGTGAGATTTGAACTGCAGAAAGAGAGTAGAGGTCTGTGGCATAACTTCAGACTCTTTCAAGGAGCATGGAGGGGGGAAGAAAGCCTAGATTATACTCTGTGGCAGACATGGAAATGGACAGCTGGAGACATGTTGGCTGAGAAGTAATTCCTGCTTTCCTATACTAGTCCACTAGCCTGGAGCGTCCGCAAAGTTGTAAGTGCACAAAAAACAAGCAGGCACGCGGACATCCCCATGGACGCTTGCACTCATCATCTTAGGATAAAATTTCTGTCATTCAGACTTGAGTGGACCCTGGCGGATGCGGAAATTCAATTCAATTTTGTTCAATTCAGTTTTATTTATGTAGCACTGTGACAAAGTGGGTGACAACACCGTTTGTCCATATTCTTAGTTAACATTCTTGTTTTGATTTAACCATATTTCATATGCAATCTGCAACAGGCAAACATCTACTATCCCGGGTTTGTTTACGTTTTGCACTTTTACAGATTATATAATATAACATCTTGGTTTAAATCAATTCCTACAAGTTTAAGTTAACATGTTATTTATTTCAACTGTTAATTTGTATTATTTAGAACCTTACCTACCTGTCTTCTAGAAACAAAAGGAGGAAATGTAGTTTTACTTCCTGCTTTATAGCTTCTGGGTTCATCTGAGGTCACAGGATGAGACCAAGTGCAGAAGGGGAAGAATTCTTGTAATTTCATAAAGTTTATTTTAGAGTGTTTAGGGATAAATAGATTTAATGATGTAATATGTATTGATTACACCATAGAGTTTATGTTGCCAGTAAAGAGTAGCAGTAGAGGTTTGAATATAATCATGTTCATCTTACCTACTGAATGGAATAGTCCAGAGGAGAGATTGTTTGGTTAAGTGGACTATTTAAGCAGAACTCAGGTGTTTGAGAAGAAGGGTTCAGGTCAGTGTAGCTGTGCGCAGTTTGACCTTAATTTCCGTTGATTTAACTTCAGTTTTATTTAGCTGAACTGAGTTAATTTAGAGTTGAGTTTTTTATTGGTTTCTTTGTAAATATTGTTTGGGTCACAAAATGGTGAATAAATCACTTGCTACACTGGACAGCATCAGTCTCATGCTCTTCTTTGACCGCTTAAGTCAAGTCCTGCCACAAGCACCAAATCACAACAACAGTTGCCTCAAGGCGCTCCAGCAATACTGTTTAGAGATATGGAATAATATTTCCTCATATATGTATTTATTCATATGTAATGGATTTAATGACGTAGAGAAATACACAACCCCAAAATTATATACATTCACATATCCATTGATGAATCATCAAAGACAACTGGCTCAGATTGGTAGTAATTAGCAATAGTATCCAAACACAACATTAGCATCAAAGACTAAAACGCTTATGTTGCTTCACATTACAGTCAGCTGCTCTAGAAATAACTTGAAAGTCTTTGAGAGTCTCTACTAAGTTGTTCAGCTTGCTCCATCTCTGTCTTCCCAAAGCACATGAAGACTACCTTGTTGTTTCACTTTGCCACTGTTATTTTCACTGTCTGCTGTGTACATGCTGAAGCAATTATATGTGTAACAATCAAGATTGTAACGATTAAACATCAAACATCAAGACAGCCCCGATGAGTCCAGAAGCACTTTTGTAGGCTTTAAGAATGCTTCTATAAACCCTACAAAGTACCAGATAATGGGTCGAACATCAGCACTGACGGGGTCCGGACTCACATTTGAATGTCGGGATAAGGAAAGGAATCAAAGGCAAATCTGCTATAAAGTCCTGTAGTCTGACGCGCACTAAAAGGGTAATCTCTTCTGGCAGCAAAATTGACGAGCGGTAATTCAGCAGAATATCTGGATGCAAATATGCAGAATGTCCTGTTGTTGATGGTGTAGACACGGTGTGGAAGCTATGGGTTTGTCTGTGTTTTCATGATGGTTTTCAGTAATGTTGAGGAGTAAAGTGTTTTTGTGCCACTTAAGTTTACTAATTAAAATGCAATAACTTCCACTTTTTTTAAAATAACTTCTTGAAAAATGAATGAAAGTAGCATAAAGCATGTTAAAACCAATCATAATAACAGAAATCAATTAGATTAGATCAGTTAGCATTTCCTCAAACATTACTTTTAACACACTGTTACTTTTTCCCCCAAATTAAAATAAATCAATCAATAAATCAATAATAAATATATCAAAGAATAAAAAACAACTCCAGTAGGTGCATAAGTTTCAACCCACCTGCAATGCGGTGAAGTACTCATTAGTTTTATCATAAAATGAGAGGGTGGGGCTTACGTAGATGTCCTGTGACTGTCTACCTGCACTCTCAGATACTAATTGTTACAAAAAAGTATCCATTTGCAACATATTGTTGCAAATGGATACTCATTTGCAACAATATTGAACAGTGCCGTGTTTGCCTCTAGCTGACACACAACCTCAGCACCCTGCATACAGACAGCTCACAGCCCCTCCCCTCACTAGCAGCTGAACACTGCTTGAAACAAACTGACACCCTCATCTTTATGAGGAATTTCCTGTTTCAACAACACTAAAGTATTAAAACATTATCATAAACATTAACCTGGCCACCGCACACCTTGGCACATTAAGTCATCTGTTGTTATTAAGGTAGTAGGTACTACTACTGCTACTGCTACTGGGAGCTAAGCAGCAAATGTAATCAATTCCTCCCATCTGCAGAATCAATAAAGTGAATTTCACAGCATTACAAAGTTATTTGTGTTTGAAAATTATTACACTTCTCTTAAAGTCCCTGACTGAAGCTGAGAAAAGGCTGTTTGATCAGCAGAAGAAGTACGGTGAGAAGTCACCAGACACATAAACAGGACTGTAGCTGAATACAAAAAAAGATGCTTTTTAATGTCTTAACTTCTATGAAAAATTATACTCCTGGGTGCCACTATTGAGTGTGAAATTCCAGTGTTGTGACAACCCCGGTGCACACAGAAAAGCCAACAAAGACTGCATTAGGAGGTTGGATGGCAGTGGCACAAGTCATAAAAGCTGCTCTGATGAGACTTGGGTTAATTTCCTGTATATTATTATCATTATTATTATTATTATCATCATTTTCACTCACTGTTTAATCAGATTAGACAACAAAATGTTTTAGTTAGTATTTAGGTTAAAGGATACTTCTTTTAAAACGTCATACATGTTAGAAAAGCTTTATTTTCCAACAAAGAAAGAACGGGTACAAAGCAAAAAAAAACCCAGCTAGTTTATTTTTGAAAATACAAAATTTTATTGCCAACAATAAATGTGGCATACTTTGGTGTGAGACTAGGCAAAAGATTCCAAGGTAACAGTTTCACATAAAAAGCCTCAGACCCTCATTAACTTATTTGGCCTTAATTAAGGGAATCATCAGCTGGTGACAATTCAGAGCTGATAAATCCTCCACACTCTTCAACTCTTGTGTTAGCACTCAACAACCACGGGCTTCTCTAAGAAACTGCAAAGCTAATTGAGGCTTCCAGGATTGGGCTAGGCTATAAAAAGATATCAAAAAGCTTCCAGCTGTCATTAGGAAATGGCAGTTGAAGGGAACTTTGGAGAGCCGCACACGATGTGGACGACCAAGAAACTTTTAGTTACACAGGTGTAGCACTGGGCTGTTTCCCCATCCAGCATCAAATAATCATTAAAAAATATTACCTGCAGAGTTGTAGCATAAACTATGAATAAAGATGAACTTACCAGTGCTTCACCCTCAGAGAGAACACGCTGCTCATCGTGGACAAGCACCACTTTAGCCTTGATTTCATCCACTGTCAAACTGCAGAGGGTACAAAATCAGGAAGCATTTTAGTATTTATCCCAATATTGTTTTTTTTGCCCAATATAATAAGTTGATTTCATCATGATCCACATAACATGTCATCAGCACAGCATTCACAAGCACCTGAGGCCCACTGAGTCACATTTCAGTCTCATTTCCTGTGGCAGGGATTCAAAGTTTGCACAAAAGAAACAAATACTAAACTTTTTGATCAGATGCACAACCAGTCAGTAACACAAACCGACTGCATTGAACCAACAATACATTTTGCGATCAAGGATGTTCTGCTCTGAGCTGAGCACTTCTCTTTCCTTTTACCCTATCGCAGTTTAAACTGCACAAAACATAAAGCAGCACACAGTGCAGTCAAAATCTCTCATGCCACCTATTATCCTACAGCATTTAGATCTTTTTTCTATGGCCATTCTTCACCGCTGGTGTCTTCCTTCCTCAGGTTTTACGTAAACCAGCACTAAACTGAATGGAGATAATGACTGCATGGCCAGGATCAATCCTAGGAGTCCATCAAAAGCGGACGTGCAGGCAAACATACAAAGCAAATAGCTTGTTCCACTACAGAGGATCAATGCTAGGGGTAAGTGCTGGAGAAAAGCAATGATCTCTCTGCATTGTCGAGCTGCACACAATGACGCCTCTAAAAAATAAAGAAATAAATAGAATTTGGTGTGAGGAAAACCGGCTTTGCCCCCAATCACTGAGGGCAGATGCAGACCTGATCTTGAGAGCAGGTGCTTTGCTAGGTTTCCCTGAGAAAGACAGTAAAAATATTGGTAACTCACACACATGCACTGATGAATCCTGACAGAGGGGAGGGGATAAAAAGCACAACCTGTTCATGGGCCTTTGGGAGGCTCCATCATGGTTCATTTCCTGAAGCAGTTGGTAGACTCTATTTATAGGCCAGCATACTGGTACCAGTTAATCCTGCACTGGGCTGCCAACTGCTTGCCAGCTGGCACAGTGGGTTGCACTTGTGTGTGGTGCTCAGGAAGGTTTGGGTTGAAATAATCGTGAGGAAGGCAAGAATCTACCTTAATGAACAAAGTGTGGGGGAATAATTTACCCCCCTATAATGCAATATGAATCTGTGAGACTGCAGATATATAAACTTGAGGTGTGACCGAAATATTGGAAATGCTGCATGCAAAGATATTCCACGACGTTAGCCTGCTGCGTAACTCGCAGTAGCAATATTTATACAGAATTAATATTAGTATTAAGTACAAACTGTGGTGATAATCAGCGACATCTCTACCACTGACAGGTTCCTTCATGCACATCAGAGCAGATTCTAAACTTTAAAGGAAAAAAAGGAAGAAAAAAAAAAACAGGTTGCATGAAGCAATTACTGGTGACACAAAAATGAGATTAGCTCACAGTATAAATGAGAGAACAATTATCTGTGAATCTGCATTAAAGATAATTAGCAATTCCAATCAAGTGGATTAAGAATGGGATAACATTTCGCTAAGTGTCATTTGGGACAAAGCCAAGAGCTTTTTTTTCCCCTGCTTTGTGCACGATAAAGAGCCTGTAGTGTGCATGCTAATCTCGATCAAAGTCCCCGGCAACGTGCAAGTGTCAGGTATACCAGCAAATTTGCATTTATTATAAAACGGCGACTAAATCAAGCTTGACACTCGGGCATGTGAGCCGCAGAGCCACACGGGGAGGGGAGGACTGGTGATGTAGCACACAAGCGCAAAGCCTTCACCTGCTTTATTCAAATGTGCATCAGGACACGTCCTGCATCAAGATAGCCAGCTCACCGAATCCACATGCTGACAGGCTGAGACAATGGCTGGATAGAAATGAGCGACACTTGCAGATATTTCAGCTTAGTAATGTGTTTGTTTAAGTGCGAGGCGGTGCTTTGGATGGAGTGGATGGATGGAGGCAGAGCCGGGGAAGGAAGGGACTGTGGCTGGGAGGGGGTGGGCAGGAGGGCTTGAATAATGGTTTGCATCCAATCGCAGGAATGCATAAGTGGGCATATAGCGCTCTGCCAGAAAATCGCTGCACAAGCAGTTCGTCCTCGATGCGGCCATATGTTTTATAGCACTTTCAGTTTACTATGCTTGGGCCAGCTTGCTTTCCGGAAGAATATCCCCAGTTAGCTTAAGAAGTATCGATTTTGTTTTAACTTCAAGCATGTTGTGGGAAAGTGAGGATGTGAGGGTGTGGATGGCTGTGGAGAAAAAGCATGAAGGGGGACAGGCTCATTGCATATCATGGACTCCGTTTTTCTGCAAGCCACTAGAAAAATTTACATATCTTCCCTGGCAGCAAAACGGATGCCATTCCCTTTAAAGCTGGCCGCCGTCAGACGCCGATCCTGACAGCAACTTAGTTCGTCTGTGTAGATGCAAGGAAGGCCGGGAGATTGGAAAGCGGAGCAACAAGTGAGCCTGCTGAGACTTGAAGATTGAACAATGCAAATAAGGAGAAGAAATACTTTTTGAGGCTTGCTGGAGAATAAATAGGTGTAGGAGTTCCAGGGAATGAGATGCGCGCATTCGACTCAGACTGATGAGACTTCACTGCTCCACAAGTTAAGGTGGAACTAATGAGTGTAATCCATATTCATATTGATGTGAACACCCATTTATTTTATAGCACGAGTAATGCAAGACAGAATAAATGCGAGTGACAACCTATAGTTTTAATCCAGTGTTATGGATCTTCTTTATCATATTTCATGTTGTTTTGGTTTCACTCTGCTGCATTAGCAGAATTTCTCTTGAGGGTATCTGACATGATAATATTTCCTAAAACTCTCCGATTCAGTCTGCCGGAATTTAAAGGAACTTCTTCAACAGTATTTTTTTTTTGTGGTTGTTATTTCGTGTTTTGTGTTACAGTTTCATTTGACTGCTAGTGGCCGGTAAATTAATGACTGGCTTTTGTCACCAATCAATTTGGAGAGAACAATGTTCAAAGACAGGCGATCATTTGTCAGGAAAAAAAGATAAAATGTAACAAACGATTTAAATTCAGCACTTAACTTTAGCTCTCTTATGCAGCTTTCTTGTCCTTTCTGTAATTACAAGAAATTACTATTTCCCCAGACTTCTTGAAGGACATTCAAAGCTCTTCTTTGGATCTTGGCTGCTAGATGATCCCACACCGCTCCAAGAATGCAGTGGTCCGGGTTCTGGGGGAGGCCAATCCATGACTGATAGTGTTTCTATCCAGGTATGGTATTACTGCTTTGGCAGTGTGTTGGCAGCCATAGCGAATCAGATGCTTTCCAGATTGTCTTACAAGGTGTATCGAACTCTAACCATGCTTTTCCATGGTCATAATTTCATACATTTTGACAAGATCCCCAACACCTATTGACAAGAGTCATCACTCCGTTAGACCTGTAGCAATGGATCTTCAGTCCCGTTCTTGTGTAAACTGGCATACCCTGTTTCCCATCCTTAAGAATGGCCTTTTGGATCAGTTGAAGGGCCAGATACATCACTCACATCCTGTATCAGGTCTTTGCTGAATTTGTCCTATTTCTGAAGTCTTTATGAATAAGCCTTGAAATATTTTTCAGAACTGAGTGGTTTCTGTTATATTTCAGGCCTGTTTATAGAACAAGATAACTGGGTTTGCATTAGAAGTTAGTCACTGTAGTCGCTGCCTACGCAGCTTCTTTTGGAAAAACCCAGAAAGTATTGCAATGGTAGTCAAACCACGACTTTACTGATAAATCGTGAGGTGTGAAAACCCATCATTAAGTGTACAGGGGAGGTCGCAGGGAGACACCACACACCATTCCAATATATCAAGTTTCTGTTTAATAGCTCTTCAGAAAGCCTGAAGAAATATTGCACAAGGTCACTTTAAACAAATTACATTAAAGTCTGGCTCCTTGGAAGCAATATATAAAGAAATAAGGGGTGGCTGAAGACTTCTGCAGAGTGCTGGATGACGACATAATATTTTTTTTTGTAGTATTAGATTTCTTAGCAATGAAATAATGCGACAAAAAGCCCATTCACCCTGGCAAGAGCAGAACCCAACAAGGAAAAACTATTTCAGTATAAAAACATCACTGGTAGCCTTCAAAACCTGAATCAGTGGATCTTTATTATGCAAAACTTTGCCTGCGTAATCAACAAAGTATTAATAGAATATGGTTCTAGCTTGGGGGTGGGGTGGGGTTAGCATTATAAGGCTGACACTTCATACGCATATGAGTGCAGGTTTCTGGACTCACTAGAATGGGCAGCACTGGCCAGAACATGAAAACAAAAACAGGACTCAAAAGAGTCTGAATACAAGTTATTTACCTGCCATCTTTATTGGTGTCCAATAAATGGAAAATGCTGGTAACGGAGCTGTTCTGATGTCTGATGAGACCTAAAATAAAAATAAAATAAAAAAATCACGTGTTACTGTAGAATTATGAGATTGTTTAAATAGCAACCACTTCCATCTGAATGCAAACTGAGAGGCAGGAATGAAGAAAAGGATGGAGCTGGATTTAAAAAATATGGGGTGTGGGGGGGTGTGGAGGGCAATCAGGCAATGAGTCAGTCACGCTGTGCAAGAACATTTGGTTTCCCTGTAGGAAAAGAAAAAAAAAGAAAAAAGCATGGCAGAGTCCAGAATGCAATCAGAAGGCTTTGTGCTGTAACGGCTGGTATGACAGTGATTTCCCTCTTCTCCATTCATGTACACAGGCAGATGAAAAGGAGACGCAAAAACTTCCTCAACCCCCTTTTTCCAGCGAGCATGTGACCCCAACCGATTCATTCTGTGAATCCGCATTCACTGCGAGTGGAAAGGAGAGGAAGTTCTCTTATGTTCAGCACTGAGCATCTCCCGTGTCATCGGCAGAGCAGAGAATGTACGAGGGGTAAACTGATTGGCCCCTAAGTCTGGGGAAAAACACTTTACATAATGCTAATTGCACATCCGCCGCAATTATCTTTCTGTACTAATTACAGAAAAGCTCATTTTGAAATTACCATTTCTTCCCAGTGTACAGTAAAGCAACTGTGTTAAGTGTGTGATGCAGGGGGGTTTAAAAAATGATCCCTTTTCTCAAACCCATCTTTGCCAAAATAAATCCATATTTATTAAGGCATGCTGTTTGTGGGATTAAAAGTTTTAAAAGATGCTAGATCCTACGCCACTCCTTGACACCCGAAACATGACCGGGAGCTGCAAACGTCTACGGAGAAGCCAGATTCCCGTCACCCCACCCTCTGTTTGTTGACTGTATTCAACCCCGGGAGTTAAACAAGATTTGCTAATATTCTCCTGCAATACACACAGCATCTGTCATATTAGTGGCTTATTCCTTTGTTTGAACAGCACTCTATTCCCAACCTAATGCTTGACATTCTCAACCCATCCTCTGGCCGCTCTGTCTCGCAAAAAAAAAAAAAAAAAAAGTGAGCGCACTAAAGGAGCAAGAGAAATGGTCTCATCCCTCGCTCTACTGCAGAGCCATAGCTATGAAAAACAACCATAAGGAGGATGGATGGAGACGAAGGCAGGGGAAGAAAAAAAAGATAGAGTGGATGCAGGGGATTGGAGGGCGGTGGGTGGGGTGGGGGTTGGTTGGTAAAAGGTAAGAGGAAGAGTCGAGAGGAATGGGGAAAATAAAAGAGGAGAGAGGAGGAGGGAGAACAAACAAAAAAAAAGAAAAATTGGGGAAAGAGGTTCAAGACATTGGCTCTTTAGGCCGACGGCACATATAGGGGACTATGTTTACTAATGGACACCATCAGTCATCCACCCATGTTGCTCGGGCAATATCACGGCACACTCGTAAAATAAAAGAGAGGCACAAAGAGAACAGAGGGAAATGGAACATATCAGCGGGAGACTGCAGATCTACGCCTAGCCTACAGACCATGTTATCCACACAGAGCTTTGTTATTGTAGGCTCGCGCTGCACTCCAAGGCTAAGAAAACACACATTGTCCTGTCTTTTATATACCATAGGCAAGATTTCCAAGAAGGGAAATTACAGTTTTCTGTATGAAAAAAAAATACTTTGAAATGGAAATAGATCAAACGCTGCAGGTAGAATCTTTTTTTGTTTTTGCTTTATCGATGGGATGACAAGACTGGAAATACTGATAGAAACCTGAAAATAAATATTTGAAGCTAAACGGTGCGTTTAACGGTGAGCATCAGAATGAAAAAATGAAAAAACACTGCAGCACAATGAGAGCGTTGCAGTGTACAAAATCAATATCTTACTCATTAGAGTTTGCTCATAAATTCATCAAGGTTGTGATTACAGTTGCTGAGCTAATTGCCTTATTCCCAGAACTCTTTTCAAGGTTCCCACATGGCTGTGAGTGATTTTTCCAGGAAATTTTTTAACAACCTGAAACTGATATGACACGCAGGTTTTACAAATGAGATAAATGATTGTGCTGCAAGGAAGCTCGGGTATTCGTAACTCGAAAAATCAACTTTTAAATTACAAGGTACAATTAATAAAGATGAAAGAATAAAACTAGTCTACATTCTCTGTGGAGAGCTTAGCAGAGCTACCATCACTCAGTCCTGCTTTAGGACTAAATTACCACAAGAATACTTTCAAAATATATCAAATTTAATGGAATTTCAGAGTGAAGCTCTGTTTTCAGTTTGGGCTTTTGCTGCTTGACTGAAAATGTCAAGCCTTATGGGACCTTCTGAACTCTTTTATGTTTGACACTGTTTGTTTTGCTCTACAAGGACAATCAAGCGTTTCCTTATCTGGAGAGAAGACGTATAAGCGGGGATATGAAGCGCTCTGTTAGAGTTCAGAACAAGAAGACAATGCCTGCTGCAACACGTGTTACTGCATTATTTCAAGAAGACATAAATTTTATAAAGTCTAAAGTCAGGTAGACAAGAATTTTTGTTATTTTCCTTTGTGCAAATCATGTTTTATTAGAAATAAAGATCAAGAACTTGTAGTCTTTTGAATTCATAATGGACCCTGGTTTCAAGAGAATATGATACAGCCAATGTTTATGACTGGATCTGGTCCATATAGGTTAGCTCAGGGGAACTACTCGAATCCTCAGAGGCAAGATAGCAGACACTCTAAGTGCTTAGTACATCCTTCATATACAAAGATACAGACATTCTCTATATTAATATATTCCAACAATACATATTTTGTTGGATTCAGTTAATCTCTTCCTATTCTAACCTACTATTAGTATTTGCATTTACATGTGAATGCACATTAAAGACAGGGAAGCGTAATCATATATGGCAAAAGGGCTTATAGTCTATTTCTCCTTCAAACAATTTTTATACAGAGATTTCCTTACATATACAGTACTGTGCAAAACTCTTGAGCGACACTCAATTTCTTTATATTTTGCTTGGAAAATGGGAAAAGAGTATATCAGTTTATTCAAATATGTACAAACACACATGGAAATACAGTATCTAAACCAAAATTTGTAAAATTCTAACAAGCAAATACTAGTCCTACATTTCCTCATACTTCATACAATAAGCCAAGTTTATGGCTAGCAGTTCTTTATGAATGATGCTGTTAAAAAAATTAGTTGTTTTTTTTTTTACTGTTTTTAATACTACTTACTGCATTTTTCAGAAATTCAACTAAAGAAATGTGAACAAATAATGAGGTTTTTGACGAGATGTTGGTAACAAAGTGTTTACATTTGGATACAAAGATACAATTTACATTTGGTTCTTTGATGAGCTGTCTGCTATGTGTCGACACGACACTGGTTTATCCCTTGAGTTAGGTGCCTTTTTTAATCCTTCAGTGATTCATAAATCTGTAAAGCTTTAAAAGACCTTCGTAAAGTCAAAACAACTGTTTCTCAAGGAAACTTCAATAAAAATAACAGGAAATTAAAATACAAAGAAATGAGGGGTGGCTCAAGACTTTTACACAGCAAGTCAAAGTCCACTTAAAAGAAATTAAATAAAGGATACTGAATCCCATCTTTATTTGATGCCTTCAGGAATAAAGACAATAAGCTTGTATCACACACATACTATGCTCTATATTAGTATGTTCTACTATCAGTGTTGGGGAGTAACGGAATACATGTAGCGGCGTTACGTATTTAAAATACAAAATATGAGTAACTGTATTCCGTTACAGTTACTGTTTAAAAAGGTGGTATTCAGAATACAGTTACTTTGTTGAAATAAATGGATTACACGGCGGCCTTTTCCTGTTTCATATGTTAGGCTATACCCTCTCTATTTTTGGTAATTCCACGCCAGTGGAAACCCAAACAAAACACGTATTAAGAGGCTCTTTGTCTCAATCTCGCAGCCCATGTCACCTCTACTTGCGGCCCGCATAATGACATGAAGAAATATTTTTAAAAATTATTATTCAAAAAATGATTTAATATGAAGGCAGAGTGTTGCAGGCATAGCCCTAAAGAATGTAGCCTCATGGGCAGTGTAGCCCAGTTGTAAGTAAGCTATTAAGACTCGACTGTACACCGTGTTCGTGTTTTCCTCCGAAACTATAAGCTCCGTTGCAGCAGCCTTTCAACGCCTCTCTCTGTCTCTCGCTAGCAAAGTTGACCCAGACAACAAAGTAAAGCTAGTTTTCGGCTACGAGCCCGACACAAACCCGACGTATTAGCCAGAGGTCCCTTTATTATGGTTCGGAGCCACGGACATGTTTTAGATACGTGCGGAATAGTTTTCTATATGAGATCGCTGCAAAAAGTGCTGCCTTACCTAATGTCCACCCTACTGTTACTCATTTTATGTTAGGATTTAAAAATCTAGTTGGTATTGGTATGGCGAGTATCCATTTAGTAATAGCAATAAATCACACAGCAATAGTACATTCATGTAGTTGTAAAAAGCATGATAATATATTAAGTAATCCAAAGTATTCAGAATATGTTACTCTTATTGAGTAACGTAACGGAATACGTTACAAAATACATTTTGGGGCATGTAATCTGTAGTAAGTAACCTTCCCAACACTGCATACTATGTTCATGTTAAGCAGATATGGTAGAGGCGATAATATTTTGGATAAAGCAGCAAACTTTTTTTTTTAAATTCAACATTTACACCATCCTAACTTCTCTGAAAACAATCCTAACACTCTATTTTAGTTATAAGATGCAAAACTGTAAGTAGCTTTGGATGTTTGCCTCTTACAAAGATCACTTTCGTTGCTCCAGATTGACGAAACGTGGAAGAGCAATTTTGAAAAAACAAAACGACATTGAATTGGTTGAATTTAAAAAAAAAAAAAAAAAAAAAGTTAAATAAACAGAAGAAATAACTGTTAGATAAAGTGATTATTAAAATTATCCGTGTTACAAAAGTTTGGGTCGTCCTTATGTTCATGGCAGCTGTACAAATCGCTGTAAAAAATAGCTACGCTTGTTGAACACATTATGTGTATTTTTTTTTAAGATGTATTTAGCAACTAATGTATTCAGGTACGCCCACACATCAAACATCTGAGTCGACTCTGTTTCAATATAATTATAAAGTGGGTTGAACTGCGTGGTCCAGAATATTTTCCCCATTTGGAGTTTTACTGTTTACAACCAAAATGTATGAGTGTACTTTTTAAATATAACCAGCCCTTGAATTACATGTGGAAAATGTGTGTGGTGTGCTATAACGACAGCAAACTAAGCCTATTTGGCCGCCTTGGCATTCTGCAATCTCTGTATTCATGCTACAGGCCATCCACAACTGCACACGAGCAGAATGGAAGTGGTTTGCAAAGCGGTCTGCTAGAGAAATCAGGTCAACCAGTGGATTACCAATGAACTTGAGGAAATCCCCTCAAACTATGGATGAACTTCAAGTCTGCGTAGCTTTGCATTACTGGATGTACAGTAAAAGAGAAAAACTAGCACGAGTCGTACACTGTGCCTCTATATGATGGAGTTAATATCAAGCAAACATCATTAAACAGGGAGGAGACCTCGACGTGAACCCAAGGCTTATCATGGATGCCATTAAGACAGAAAGAAAACAACCGCACACGATCAGCGTCCTTTCTCATTAGCTGGGAATAACAAAGTCTTTGCTATTCAGTGAGGATTTACTCCTGATTTCCCAACATGCTCGGCAAAATGGGAAAAAAAAGGAAAATCAAGCCCACTGCTTTGCTAAAAGAAGAGCACTGAGTAACCCAGCTGTGTCTATGAACAAGCATATTCCTAATAAAAATGGGACATATGTGAAGGTTGGACTCATTGACTGAGTTTTAGTTCCTTAACAAACTAACTTGATAATTTAAAAGAAGGAAAATAGCAAATGCACGGTGCTTGTTTAGAATCTAATAAACGCATGAACTATATACCACACATATCGAAATCAATACGACTTAGAATGTTGTCCTGTCACGTCTGAGACCCGCAAAAAGTCCTGCAATATTTCTTTCACTGTATCGCACACAATGTGCCACAAGAAACTAATTTTCTTTGAGGGTACAAATAACCTGGCCCTTTAAAACTTCTCAATAACTGCGCGTGAAGCCCTGGAGACACGTTTGAGCGACAGGCGCTGTAAAGGGAGAGACTGTTAAGTTCTACTTTGCAGGCTCAGCTGGTTGTTCTTCTGGCTTTTCATTCTTATTTTGACTCATGCGACTGACAGGTCAGAAATGGAAAGACGAGATATTCGTGGAAAAAAAGTGTCTGTCTCGTTGTGATGTTTCTATATTTGTTTGTAACTCAATGCGTGTCCTCACGAGTACAACGTTAAAAGGTCGTTTAAGGCAATTGTTTTATCGACTGTTTCTTGCGACTCAAATGCATAATTAAGGTAACTAACTGAAGAGGCTTTCTTAATTATTATTTCACAACTGTGACACTATTGACAAACATGCTGCAGAGTTACAGTGACATAAAAGAAAATGTGGTAATTTAGTTCATTATGTTTTGCACTTTTCCTGTAGACCTGAGATTAACCCTATGTAATGAAAATGTGTTTGTAAAAGTAACAATTGTAAAAACAAAACAATGAGTAATAATGATTTAATTTGAAACTGGAGTAAAACTGGTGACCCTTAAATTACATCCTAGAGTTTGTTTGTTTGTTTTTTTGTTGTTTTTAAAGGCAGGTGGTTCCTGAAATTATGTTTTAGCCAAATCATAGCCATCAAGTTATAGATCAGTAGTGCAAATTACAAAGTGAAGGCCATCACACACGGAGCCTGTTGGAAAAACATGACAGGAAATTCTGGATTTTTCAGATCCAAACTTGTTGTGTAACATATATACATGCCAAAATGTTGTATTTTTTGCAAAAATTTGTCTTCAAGAAACCCTCTGTGAAAGAAATGAAGTCTGCACCAAGCGATGATGAGCTAGTCCTAATGTTTCTAAACAAGAAAAGGAGGAAACGGAGATTCTGGGTATGTCCAATTCTTAAAAGAAGGCAGCAACGGGGGGAAATTTCATTGTTTGGTCCAGGAGTTGACACTGTATCATGGCCACTTTTGTACTCTGAACTCTTGTTCAAGAGTCCAAGAGTGTCTAAGGTAAAACTGAACCATTTTATTATTTCTATATTCAGTAGTGGTGTTCATTTTGAGCTACAGGCGCACTTGTTACCAAATGCAGCGGTTTGACTGGTCAGATCTGTTTATCCAGATCTGATCATTTGTAAAAAGCGAGCTTGGTTCGAAAGAATAAATGTCGCAAATTTGTCATGTGAATTACATAGTTGGTGTGACCGTCTGCATTAAGAATTTACAGAATTTACATATCCGGTGTTTAAAGGCCTTAACTCATTATACAAATACTATCATGATATTCCATAATAATAACAATTATACTGCGATACAGTAATCCTGCAGTACGTCGCTACATCTGAAAAACGCCACTAAAAAAGGAGAAAATAGAGCTAGTTGCATGCATTGTCCTAACTGTCCTCCATGAGTTCCTTCTTCTTTAGCCCGAGTTGTTTAACTTCTGTTCACTTACACTCATTCATTTAATAAGCACCACCTCAATGAGTCATAATGCAGTGATTCAAGGAGTTTAACTGCTGTGGGAATCCATCTAGAGCACCTGCAATCTTTAAATAAAGATATCAGGATTTGGCAGCAGTGAATCCACACCACAGCGAAAGAGAAAAAAGTCAATAAGATACACCGTCACATCAATACATTTTTCAGCTCCTATTGTTAGCAGATAAATGAACATTCACCAACAAGTAATGTCATAAGCAGGACAAAGACTGGAACTTTGAAGAAGCCATACACACACATGAACTCACACATTTATTAAAACTGCAAAATAAGACCCCAGATGGATGACAAAACATAGACAACACCTGCCAACACGACCACAGAAATGAAAACTGATGGTTGCAAAAACTTGAAGATGAGCAGTAACGGAAGTGAATGATGATGGCGCAGGGAACACGTGGGGGGGGGGGTGACGACTAGCAAAGGTCAGCTTGCACACCTTGGGAGCCATGATGGATGTGTGCTCTGAGAAGCTCCAAAGTCAAATGACCTTTATTGCAATCAGAACTTTTATTTTGAACACACAAGGCAGAATCAATTACCAGCACTATACAATATCTAGGTGTGTGCTGTTTGATATATGGATGAGCAAAGAATAAGACAGAAGTTTAAAACATTAATAAATCCTATTTCTGTGTGTTATGAGGCATAACATGAAGGACTGTTTTAATATCTGTGCTGCAACAAGCTAGAAATCTAAAACTAAATCTAAAATTAAGCGAACTTAACCCAAACGGTCTCCATGCCCTGCCTTCCCAACACAGACTTAATGATTCTAAATCCACGTGGACTACAGAGCTAAAAACGACTGAGCCCGTTTCCCATCCAGCCTCACTACTTTCAATACGTTCACATACACAAGTCTGAACGTCATTTAAATGCCGAGCCAGCTTGTGCTTGCAGTGATAAGGGAATTTTCCAGTGAGTCATAAGCAACTTCTCTCCGAAGGCTTGTGGAACCTAAAAAGAGAGCTGGGGGAAATGCAATATGCTGTTGCTCAGCAATCCTCTCCCAGTCCGCTTATTTCAACGACACAGGCATCTGTATTTAACCCTTCCAGCTCCTCCCTATCTTTTACCATTTGTCATCCTGACCGTGTGACCTGAGGTTCTCAGGCCAATTTACTTTTGCTCAATGCAAGATCGAGCTGAAATGAAATGAAAGTTGCCCTGCAGCTGCTAAAATTGCCTAACTACTGTCCACAAACTGAAGCAATTTGGTGAAAGGAGCAAATAGATTTAAATGACTCCGATTAAAAATGGCACGACCCTTACCACCGTTCCCTGCTTCCAGTGCCTTTAATGTTTGCTCTTTGAGTCGGTCGGCTTCGTGTTTTTTCCTCCTGTGTTCCTCCAACTTGACCTGCAGGTCTTCTGCCACCTGCTGGAGCTCTCTGAGCTGGGCCTAATGAGATGAAATGAAAACAAAAAATAGAAAAAACATGGCCAACTTTGTCAAATTTATAGCTATTTATAACTATACCTTACAGTCAGCATGCAAGATAGCAGCAACAGTTTGCATTGGTCTTAAATCTGATTGATTACAATCTTGAATCTAACTGTGGGGTTTTTTTAATCAACGTCCTTTGGAAATATAACTTTCATGCAAGCTGCACTAGCCCAAAGAACATTAGCGTTCATATGTGATGTTCATAAATTTGGCTATTGTTCAGTTTAATAAGTCTTAAGTATTGGATAGTGGCTGCAGAAAGACAACGCACAGAAACAAGCCCAGAAAAGTAAAGCGACATTACAACATTTCGTATTAGGCTTGTACTGTTGTTACAGATTGGGACAACCTACACAGTACTGCCACACTTTTTAAAAAACAGAGACCGTTTCTTAAGTAATGTTAATTTCTCTGTCGTTTGGTTGGCTCATTACTTTATTATACAATGTTTCCAGATATCGACTCTAAACATTTTGGAAACAGGCTGTTTCTGTTTAACTCAACCACTCTCCCACTGAAAACGCTACGTCCAGATGAACAGACTCAACTTTTTGGTACATGGAGCCAACAGTTGCAGTTTAAGGTGAAATGTTTCAGCAACTAACAGATGCGTTGGAATCAAATTTGACACGGACTTGAACGTCAACCACAGAGTGAGCATGAATAAGTTGTAATAATGTTGATGATCCACCGATGCATATCTAGCATCATCATCGAATCAAAGTTTTATTTTACTCAGCATTTCAAATACCTACAGAACTAATGAGAATGCCAACACCATCCAGTTTTCGTGCTTAGTCCTTTAATGGTAGCATGGAAAATACAATTATAAACCTCCAGAGCAGTAAAACGAAGCCAACGCAGAAATGCCAAAAACCGCAGTTCATTGAATGGCCACTTGAGGGCATTTGAGTCAACCATCTTAAAAGCTTTAATAATGAAATTAACATATTTATAGATTAGTACATATAGCCCTTTTGCTCTCTATAGCTAATTATAGTGTGATGTGTTAGAACTCAAATTCTATCGAGGCATCGAAATAGGATTTCACAAACCAGTGGTTAATGTCAGAGCAGCTGCTGTATGTCCATAAGAAAACCTCCCACCTGCTTGATAGCAGCATGTTAGCACTGTTGAAGCAAGCATGTGTGGATGTTGATGTTTAGCACTCAAAACCATTTCATTCCTGTGTACACTGTGATTATAGACACTAGCAGACTCGTGGCACTTTGTAAAGTTCTTCATCCCGTATTTAGCTGATACATGTTTTTGAAGTATATGTTGACAGTCGCACATGAAACAAACGCACTAACCTAACATTGTATTTGCAGGCAGGTGATGAATGCATAAATCAAAAGAACTGGGATTTGTAATAAATCTTTTTGAAAACATATAAATGTTAATAATCACTATTCATGTGACTATGATCATGCAAAGTTTCACTGATATTGGCCCACCAGTTAAGGAGGCCATAGGCTACACGCAGACATATGCTAACATCATTATAATAACATTCTTAATGATAAACAAAGCACAGAGACTATTATTGAGAGATAAACTGACAGACAAACAGAAGCACGAGAATTTCCCTGTTCTCTCTTTCCGTTTCCTCGTCTAGCTCCGGAAGAGAACCAACCAACACCGTGTATTTACAAAAACTTGTACCGCAGCAGCCGGGCCTGCACAATGGACTATTTAAATCACTTGCATCAGGAGGTGCTGCTGTCGCACCAAATACGACAGCTTTTGACAACCAAGCGTAACCTATCATCACTCTCTGTAATGGACCAATTAATATGAAAGAGCAGCAGCTCCTTGTTCGCGTGCATGTGTGTGTGCACATGTGTGTGTGTCAACTCTGCCTTCCAATCTGTCCTCAGAGACTCTCATAATGCAGTGATGGATTCTGCGAGGTTCAGCTAGGGATGACTACCTTTCTAGGCCATGCTGCTTGCTTAGACACCTTCAGCTTGCAGCGGTGATTTATGGGCGCCATTATGAGAAGTACAAGAACATATTTACTTGTGGAAAAAACACCCATAACATGCCAAAAGTTCTTCCATTGTGTAAGAAAAGAAGTAGAAAACACCAGAAACTAATATAAAGCTTCTCGCTGTTGCAAATTCTTCAAAGAATTAAAAACAAAAAAAGTAGAGAAAAGTGATTCTGAGGATAAGGAACGGCTGACGCTGCACTTCATTTCCTGCTTTAACATGTACTTTTAAGAGTGGGCCAATAAACAGCAAACATCGTGAAATGGGTTTTATTGAATACCAATTTGTATTCAATTAACAGCAGCATTCCCATTTCTGCTTGTTCTGTGGCACGTGAGGCTACAACGCCACGCTCAGCTTCTAATTTGATTTTTTTTTTGGTTAAAGTTTGATCGCAAGTGTTTTCTTTAACAGTTTCCTCTTGAACCACAGGAAGGGTTCATTTTTGAGTCATTGTGTAAGGTTTCCAACACGAGGCCCCGGAGGTAACCCTGCCATATCAACAGAGACACGCTGAGAAAAGAGGATCGCAAAGTGCGGCAGGGCTAGGAGGACCGGGTGACACTTCAGCCTCGATCTGCCAATCAGCTGCCACCGAAAAGAACACGGAGAGGGGGGGGGAAGGAAAAGAAAGGAAAATAGAGCAGAGTGCAGGGTAAAAACCCAGGGATCACCAGCTGGCAAATCAGACATGTGTGAGCTCGCACATGTGAGTGTGATAAAAAGTGGCCTTCAGACAAATCTGTGCTGTAAACAAGTGGTTTCTTTCTCTTTTCTTTCCCTGACATCTTTTATAAGCGCTGCAAGATTTAAACAGCTGTATCCTTCAAGATACCTTAGAAATGAATAATCAGGGCAGGAAATAACAAGGATTCATAGCAGCCCTGAAAAAAGTCAGAACAGTGTAAATGTGCTGCATCAACAAAGAGTCCAAAATCCAAATAATGATGATGAACAACACTCAGTTGCTGCCATTTCAATCGCTAATACACTTAAAGCTGTAGGTGCTGCAGTGTTGGAAAGTAACTTGTAGTTTCTAAAGGCCACTAATGCATTAAGTAATGAGACCACTGAAGCGTCCTCGGAGATCCGCAGCTGCCAAATTTACCATATAATTTGCACCAAACTCCAGGAGTCCGTCTCTAAATTGGCTCAGTGCTCGCTGAAGTAAATGTGCAAATGGAGAGGAAAAACGGTAAAGCAGTCGCTGCTCGACCCCAAGTTCTGCAAAGGAGTCAAAAAGAGAGAAAAAAAAGGCCTGATTGCTCACGTACTTGTTTACTGGTGCTGATTTACACCCAGCCATTTACTCCTTACTGCTTTAAAGCGACGGCAAATGAAGTATAGTCACAGCTGAATTCCTTAAGAGACACAATAAAATGCAAAGTAAGGTGGCAGGAGCAGAGCATGATGATGTTTATGGGTTACAGATAACAGTACGAACTAGAATTCGAATCTGAGACATGACGCATTATATAGCATAGTGATGTCTCTTGTGCTAAAACTGGAGGCCACTCAGCAGGAAATGACATGAATTGATCAACTAAAACGACACGATCCAAGTAACATAATGGAGGGAGGAAAATAGCAGGGCTTTTTTTTGACAGCTAGGAAGCAGCGAGCTTCTTACTGTGATAAGGCAAAAAGTACCTGCACAGCAGGCTAAGGCTGGTGCTGGAAACTGGTGCTGGGAGCACAACAGACGCCTGTAGCAGCAGGTGCTGCGAACATGTATGATCAAAACGGCATCACAAGCTGCTCACTGCTCAATAGCAATGCTCTGAGCGCAGCATATATGAAAGCAAATTAACCTTTCCGTCAACTGTTAGCTAAAAAACGCTGTAGAAGCCACTGTATGGCAGCACACGCAGAACAACACTTAACCAAGTATCTTTATATCCTAACTACAAGCACTGTACATTTACCTTTAGTCCCCTAACCAGAACTGCTTTCCTGTACGATATAATCCACTAGCTTTTCTTATTAGAGCCACCACATTCATCTTAGCCAGCTGTTGGTTCAAAGCGCTTTACAAATGTGTCTCTAGACTCGTCTGAAGGTTCTCAGTCATCCAGGTCATCATAATCTATGGAGCTTGAAAAGAAAAGTGTCTACTCTTGTTTAAGTTTCCTTGAAGATGTTTCACCTCTCATCCAAGAAGCTTCTTCAGTTCTAAGAACAACTGGTGGAGAGTCGCAGATTTTAAGCCCTATGAGGGTCATGCACCCCCTATTGGACCCTATAGACTCACGGTGGTGCTGAAGCCACCAGCTGGGGGCCTTCTTGTGTGCATGTGCAATTTCCCTCCAATCACTCCAGCAGTCCAAAGACATGCATGTTAGGTTAACAGGTGATTCTCCAATTCCACTTTGATGCTGAACTAGACAGGTGAGAGAAACCAACTCAGTGTAATGTTACCCTGCTGTATCACTAATTTAACTCTTTGCTTTGAGGAAGACTGCTTCAAACCTGTTAATCAGTTCTGTAATAGTTTTGTAACCTCTAAACTCGAAATCACAAAAGTTCTCCAAGTTTTCTCCTGACGTAGAGGCCGTGCTTAGACGACGACTTAGTTCCAGTGTGAACACGAACTGATCTACTTTTCGGGTGGTTTTCAAACACATGCCGTATAATAGCTGGAACTTCTACAAGAATTTTTTTTTACCTGTTTCTCCCTCCAGAGCAGCACTCCCTCCTCAATCAGCTGCTGCTTGAGTCGCAAACCTTCATCCAAGGTCCTCATCTGGCCCTCCACGTACGCCCTCTCTCTCTGTCCTAGATTCCTGGAGGAAAGGCGAGCGAGAGAAAGAGAGGAAGCACAGTCCCATCATTACTGAGAAAACGCCAGCCGCTCCTGTTATGGTCACCGAGATGGCGCAATCCAATTTTTAAGGGCCTGCGATGCAGCAGGAATCCAAATGGGAAAATAGAAGAGTAAATAAGATGGGGGCCGATGCTCCGCGGCTCAGCTAAATTGTTTCTGAAGCCTGGCAAACACAATATGAGTGCGGACCTTGTGAAAACATAATGAGATACACTCTGCTTGTACGCGGCTTCGAGACGAATGGCGCGGTGAATGAAATAATAGAGGACTGTCAACAAAAGAAGTGGGTTAGCGACATATACACAGCGGGCTGCGTTTCTGCGCCGCAGCATCGTCCATCTTTGCAGCTCAGCTCAGAAAAACATGATAAATACATCGCGGCAGGAAAATGAATTCTTATAAACATCTGTATTCAGGGACCTTCCACCTTTGCGCCGTGTAATTTATAACTTATCTAAATTATCTCCCAGGAACAAAAAGTCTCTGGGTGGTGGGAGCAGTTTAAAGCAAAAAGGAGGAGGAGGAAAAATTTGCAAGAAGGTCGTGAGTCACATTTGCATTTAACAGATGAACTCTTCAATACAATTTTGTGATGCACACACAGCCCTGAGTTTTTAAATCACAGTGACACCATGCCCCCTGGTGGCACAGTAACCGATTCACTGCAGAGTCCATCATACTGCTGCTACGATAAGCAGCTTTCTATTCAGATGATGGTGAATTCCCCTCAAAGATCTGTTTTATATCAGACCGCATGAATATCTTTTCACATTTGGATATTTGTTTTTAAATAACTGGACCCTCTGGCGTCTGGCGACATATTTCGAGTCAAACTGCACACGTGTTAATACATAAATACCGAATCTCAATTTTGAATCGACTGACCAGCAAGTGTTCTGGCAGCGAGTGTGGCTGTTGTATTCATCGGAAGCATCGCAGCAATCTGGCAAAGACACACAGGAGAAACCAATCCAATGCACACAGACCAAAACAGGAAAAGCATACCACATTGTCAGAACGGAGATGTTTACAATGTCTTACTCAATTACTACACAACAGATCAAAGTTTGTTTGTTTTTTTAACTCATACACAACAAAAAAAATACAAGATGCTTTCTGCAAAAGCAATATTTTGCTTTCCCACATATAATACACAGTTTTTTTCATTAAAACGATAACAAACAATAAACACAAATATGCTACAGGAAAACTGAGCTGAAACTTTAAGCCAATGAATTCTTGTAGTGAGTCAAGAGAAACTTCGACGGCATCTTTAACACACCCTGAACCGTCTTAGGCAGCTTTCTTGGAATTTCTTTAAGTAGTCTTCAGGAATAGTTCTCTAGACCTCTTAAAGGACATTCAAAGCTCGTTGGATGTTGGCTGCTGTTTATTCTGTTTTCTGATCCCACTCTTCTTCAATAATGTTGAGCTCCAGACTCTGGGGAAGCCAATCCATGACTCGTTTTACTGCATTGGCAGCACGTTTGGGATCGTTGTCATGCTCAAATATGAAGCTGACTTGTTCCAGATGGTATTGCACAGTGAATCAACATCTGATGATACTTTTCTGTGTTCATAATACCATCGATTTTGATCCCCAACAAAACTGGCTGAAATACAGCCCATAACAGAGCCTGCACTAAGTTTTACAGACAAACACTCACTATTATACCAATTATTCAATTGACCTCTTCTGTACATACTGGAGGACAGAAGACTTCTGCACAGTACTGTAGCTTAGCACAGCACTAAGGCTAGAAACCATGGTGATGTATCCACTGTGACATCTGACAGCGCTTTGTGAAGCTCAGGTTTAAAGCTGTTGGGGGGTTTTTGGAACCAGAAGTGACCATGGCTGAAAACGCTGGTTAGAAAAGTGCATCAGCTCAGTGTATGGGTGCAGCGCAGACACTGCTAAGCAACATAAAAATAAAATAGAATTTCACTTGCTGAAGCACAGACATCTTGGATAGGCTGTCAGTTCAATTAACGACACAGCAATGCATGTTATTGGATAATATAGCTCAGACAACTCCAGTAATAGAGCTCCAAAAAGCACCAGCACCATAAATGTGGTTGAAAGGTCAAGTTCAGCGACTTCAATTGGGTGTAGATTATGTTTATGGAGCAAAACTTTTTTTCTACCAGCATGTAAATATGATTTTTCTTTCTTGCTTAAGTTCAGTTGCCTATTTTAACATGAGACTGTTTCAAGAGTGACTTCATTTTGGATGCAGCCCCATGTGGTGCCTTGAGGATTGCAGGTTTTTGCCACCACTAACTCAAAGAAGTGTATCTCCCAGAGTGTCAGACAACGCAATATCACGAGTCAATATTAGCTCTTTGCCTTTATATAAGCATCAGCATTTGACACAAAATTCAAATTTAAAAAGTAAAGAAGAAATGCCCTTCAACAATGTTACAAGGGTTGCAGTTGCATAGCTTATCCACAAGAGGGCACCTCCGGAACTTTTCTATAGGCAAGACCAAAAACAATCAGACGATCCCAGCAAAGACGAGCAGTGCAACGGAATATCGCTACATATAACAATGTGCTATTGTTATGTGTAATTATATTGTTACATTTATTGTGTGTGAAAGAAAAAAAAAATTAACCAGTGCATCAAAATATCGGATTTTTAAATCACCAAATATCGGTGCGCTTTTTAAAAATCCCATATCAGTGGTGCTCTATCAGATTATCCTTTAAAACTTCAACACACTGCATAAAACAAAACATTTCTGTGTAATGACAGTAATAATAATAATAATAAAGTATCGACGTCTGAGCTGAAGCCGGATGATTCACATTAGCAGCTGTTGCAATGTTTTTCTCGGTTTTCATCATTCTGCAGCTTGTGTTGTGTTTTGAGGCAGTTGAATATGACAGTTGTGTTGCTTTGCAGTAATGGCCTTTTATCTACAGTATATCACTGCGGTCAAGTGCATTTGGGAAAGCTCGTGCTGTGCGGTGCAGGGAACAGCTGTGATTGGCATAAGCAGGCAGGTCATCAAGCGATGATTTAGGGCGCGCTTTCCTGGCTTTTGCTTTGTGTTCTTCTGGTCGAGCACACATTTACAGCATCGTGTTCATTTAATCACGAGAAGCCACACGATTAAAATTTTATTAATTATGCTGACAAATGTATACTCTCTTTCATGTTGAGCTACCCAGGAAATCTTCGTCCTTAAAGTTGAAGATTAAATCTTTAGGTCTGCGTGACATCTCTCTGCGCTTCGAAGAAGGTCTCTTGATTTCAGCCACTTATAACATCAGCTGCATGGTGTTTTGTAAGTGCTCAGATCTGGCTCTTTCTCTGATGTTTCACCCAAGAGAGTGGGCACAGTGTGAAATCTCTCAATTATCCAGAACCCCATTGGTGACCCATCGAAAGAGAGCATTACAGTCCAAAAAGGGAAGCCAATGAATGTCTCTGAACAACCAGTCAAAGAGGAAAAGCGATGATGAATTAGCTATTAAGTGGCTCCATTCAAAGCAGAGAAGGTATGAGAAGAAGACAAGTGGGAGCAGAATAAAAGGAAAGAGGAAAGGGTGAGGGCGGCTTTGGGAAATATTCTCCTGCCGCTCTATCATGCTTCATTCCTTCAGCTTTATTTCCTGCGATGGTTACATGCCGTCTATTGCTACTGCTGCAGAACGAGCTGGTGACAGAGCAGAGATGTCAGCAGCAGAATGTATTGAATTTATCCAAAGTGGCGAGCTACTGGAGAACAAAAGTGGAAAAGAAAGGGAGGCTGAAAAACTACCCGATTAGGCAGCGCATGTGGCAAGAAAGAATGGAAGAAAGCCTTGAGAATAATAGAAGCAGGATGTTTTTCAAGGAAAGCTGAGCGAGGGAAGTGACTGTATGGACGCATCTGCATTTGTGTGAAGGCAGCCATGTTCTGTTTGTTGAAGCTACATCGTTTGTTTGCGCTACAAAAAAGACTGAGAGTGCGTACATCCACATGTCAGCATCTGCACATCGAGCAAAACATAAATTCCTGCCCGTGTCTGCAAAATGCACAAGAGGGAAAGTAAACAACAAGTTTTTACTCGGTAAAATCAGGACTTTAAGTTATTTTGATGAAGACCCGACAGCGTGTTTATGATTACGTGGTTGTGATGCTATTGCATTAACAAAATACACAAAGAGACGTAGAAAAAAAACTTGAGAGATAACTCATATGGGGCGATCGTGGCTCAAGAGTTGGGAGTTCGCCTTGTAATCGGAAGGTTGCCGGTTCGAGACCCGGCTTGGTCAGTCTCAGTCGTTGTGTCCTTGGGCAAGACACTTCACCTGTTGCCTACTGGTGGTGGTCTGAGGGCCCGGTGGCGCCAGTGTCCGGCAGCCACGCCTCTGTCAGTGCGCCCCAGGGTGGCTGTGGCTACAACGTAGCTTGCTATCACGAGTGTGTGAATGTGTGGATGACTGGATGTGTAAAGCGCTTTGGGGTCCTTAAGGACTAGTAAAGCGCTATACACATACAGGCCATTTACCATTACTTTGGTACCAATAACAATGCTAAGTTTTAGGGAGTTAAAAAAAAGTCTATCTATGATTTTTCAAATTGGACAGACTTCAGCCCCACCCACCAGGGACCAACAGTCAGGTAAGTGGAAGACCACAGCTGGATGGTAAACAGACTAATAGAGAGATGTCCTTTCTAACAACACATCGGAGAGCAACTTGCCCAAGGACACTTTGACATGCAGACTGGAGCAGCCAGGGATCAAACCACTAACCTTCTTAATAGTAGATGACCTTCTGTAACACTGATATATCACCCAAACTCACTAACATCAGCCATGTATCAGTAAATAAGAGGAATTTAATGATGGAGGTTGCCAACATTTATCTGTTGTATTCACAGCTCGACCGTGTTTTTGAGACCGATATTTTGTGATATGAAAATCCGATATTCCAATTTTTTTTCTTTCAGACATATAAAACATAACGAGATTTCGCTGTTTGTTTTGTTCAGTTATGTACTTACCTGTTTCCCCTCAGCATAGTGTTTGTGTCTGAGGCATGCTAAAGTTGCACAGTGCCCTCTGGTGGATAAACTATGTAACATCAACATTCATAACATGCCTGAAGGGCGTTTCTCCCATCTGTTCTTTACTGTTTTAATTTTCATTTATCATCTATTTTAAATGCCTAAAGTGATCAACGACAAATAGAGAATATCAGCCTGACAATAAATCAGTCAGGCTTTATTCTCCTCAGCTATAATATGTCCAACATGTGAAAATAAAAGTATTAACATATCTTCATAACCAAACATTAAAACTGATATACAGTATCTGTGATAGGACAATGTTCCCTGTGCTCTATGACGGCTGTAGGCTTTAATCTATGAATACCTGCCAAGTTACTCAACCCGCCTCTGCAGTAGTTTCCACTCAGAGGGGATTTCCAGGACCGCAAGTTGACATCCAATCAGAAAAGGCGGCTACCAGCCGACAGTAAGACACAATATTAAACCACAGCCTTACCACAGATGCCATCATTGACTCTGGATGATGGGATGTAGTGCGGGCGAAAACCCAGATTGGTGCAGTAGAATCGGCCATGAGGACAGGCTGAAGTGCCTACATGGAGCAAGGAAAACTGGTTAGCACTGCATTATAAACTAATGTGCAGAAACAAATGAATTTACCTTAAACTGTTCACAACGCTTGCAAAGACATTAGCCACTGCACCTGATTACTGTTTCTAAAAATTCAAACTTTTAAACATTTATTTGTATTCTTGATGGGGTTTTTTTTTGTTTTTAATCATTATTTTGTGTGTGTGTGTCTTTTTAAAATTTCAAAATCTGGTTAGTGTTGGCAGAGGTTAGCCGCAGCCCTGTGCCCCACATACAAACTGTAAATGATGTGTGACTTTGATTTAAAGCATAACGATAAAAGCCACAACTGCATAATGAAATCGGGGATGTGTCTCCTCTGTCTTTTCCCGTTTTTGCTACACAAGAGAAAATGCCATCTATCTTTTAATATTTAAACCCTGCAAAATATCCAGTAACTATGTTTGCTAAGGAGGGTATGGTAGAGTTTGCATATCACGATAGCTTGAAAAGTTTTGAGATAATTCTGAAAAAACTTTGTAGCTATGTAGGGCAGGGTCATGTTAACAATCTATTAAAACTTGGTTTACGTCCACCAAAGTCTTCAAGATCAATTTAATGATTTATTGGTCGAAAACTGAAAGAAAGAAAAAAGTATAACCTACAAACTATGATTCTTCAAGAGTGCTGGGTGTTGTCAGCATATAAAGTAGGATTTAACAATTTAAAATATCATGTCACATTTGATCTCTGACCTCTCCTTCAAAGGTTAGTAGATTAATCTGCAGGTAAAGTGATAATAATGCTATATAAAGCTATTTAAAATAACAATACGTTTTCAGACTGACAAAAACATGTTGCCAAGAGATGCTATTTGACTTTAGCTGAATAAATTTATTCTTACTTTTCCATTTACATCACAATAATAGATTGTAATTATGTAGATTGTAATCATTAAATACATAACAATTTGACTACATTACAATGTATAATTTTTATTTTTTTAGGGGGGAGGGGGGGGGGCTTTTGACACTTGATATTTATTATTCAACAAATTTCACTAAACAATGGCATAAAGGCTGCACACGTCCTGTGGGCATATAAATGTTTAAAAAGTATTGCAATCAAAATTACGCCAAGCATATTAAAATGGGTTTCAGCAGGGCAAACAACAAAAGCCTGCACTTTGCACTTGCTTTTACTTAACTACAGACTTCTAGAAGTATGTTTAAAAATAACATAGAAAACAATATGAATATGTACAAAATACAAAGTAAATACTTCCCAGAGAGTGAGCTGCGTGACAGTCTATGTTTTTGTTGTGTACAGTTTTTCCCCTCACACTTCCCAGGATGTAAAAGCATGCACTTTTAAAATCGGCGTCTGCTTTTTGCAGATCAGCTGCATGTGTTTTGCCCCCCAAAACACATGCAGCTGATCTGAGCGCAGAAAACTTCAAAAGTCTTTAAAGTAAAACACTGATTTTCCAACAGAGTCACAGTGACCAGACAGACTGACAGACAGAGGCCCGCTGGCCCCACTGATTAACCTTTTACCTGGTTCATCTGAGCCATCTTCACAGTCGCAGTAATCGTCGTTCACCTGCTCAAATGGGATCATTCTCGACCCATCTATGCACAGAAACGACTTCCTCTCCCTGTAGAACCTTTTATCTGTTACAAAATAAAAGCAAACGCCCACTTTTGTAATCGCTGCTGACTCTGAGGTGCAACCAGAATTGTAGCCAAACATTGTGCATCAGTGTGAGCGCTTATAGTGTCTTAGCACGGATCCTCTGGGGAGGGTAAAACAGCAGGTTTGTGTTGTGTTGCTACTACACACTCATGTTGTGTACCATTATTATGCTGTGTACTCTGTTATCACAGCTTGTAACGTGCTGCCTGCGTCTGAAACCAGGAGCTGCCAAAGCTTCAGCACCATGTAGCTGTTTCTGTATATATTTGGCAGCTACCTAGCTGGAAGCTAAAAGGGAAGAATGGACTTACAGGACGAGGATATTCCTCTTACTTTCCGCGAGTCCACATAACCACACCAAAACACAGCAGCGACAATAATGTAGACACGCATGTCAGCGCCTCCTGCCTCATAAAATCCCGCTCAAGGCTGTTTCAAACACTGCACCGCCAGCATCTCAAACTGCCGTGTCCCGACTTCCTGAAACACGCGGTCTCGTGGCGCTTCTGAGGCTTTCTATTGGTTTCTAGTTTAAGGTTCGTGTGATCATCCACCGACCAATCGCAGGGGAGAACGGCAGCTGAGGCGAAAAAGAGGACGAATTTGATTAAGATTTACTGCACTTACGGCTTTATTTACATTTTAGAAATGGGAGTATAAAGTTGAAGCACTTTAAGTGTAGCCTTTTTTAGAGAGCCAGCAGACATCTTTTGTAGTCAGCTGGAGCTCCTTCACAAGCGCAGACATCACCAAGGTCACTTCCACATATAACATATTTACGACTACTGCACTTAAATAAGCCTGAACTAAAATGTGTGAAACGAAACAGGAAAAAAAAAAAAAAAAAAAAAAAAAAAAGTAGATTTCCTTCCTCCCCTCCTAGTGTTTAAAAAAAAAAAAAAAACAAGAAAGAAACAGAAGACTTATCGTGGGACAAAGTCCGGTTTTTGTTAGTTTTGAGTGCTACACATGCAGTTGTTTTTCCATTTTCTTTTTTTTATCTGCTAAAAAAAACAAACAAACAAAAAACACATCGACAAAAGACTCACTTCATCATTTTATATATCTGCACGAAATGAATACAAAATGTGTAAAACGAGAAAAGATAACTCTTCATAATAAACAATCTGCAAAATTTACATTAAGAAAAAAAGCATTTAGTCGTCAGATTTTAGTACACCATTGTGGTTCGAGGCACTTGAAAAGCGGTTATTTAAAAGCTACAGTTAACTTTTTATTATTTATTTATTTCCATGTGTCCCTTTTTTATTTGGTCTCGCTGTTTAGCCGTGTGTACAGGCCTGCATTGCATAGAGACTCCTTGCTTTGGATGTAAGACAGGTCTCGGATCATGCCGGGGAGGGAATAAGAGTCCAAGGGTGGACGCAGTGGGAACACTGGCATCAGTCCTGATGTCATGTATGGAGACATGAAGCCTGCCATGCTGCCGTTAGCGGAGGGATAGGCCAGCCGCAGGGGGCTGACGCCCAGGCGAGGGCTGAGGCCGTACAGGCTGTCTCCCCCTGGGGACGCGGGTATGTGCAGCGGGGAGAAAGCAGACTTGGCCCCCAGAGCACCGAGCCCTCCGGGCAGTCCCGCAGAAGGCCTGCGCGCGCTGTCAGCGTCAATTTTGTTCTCTTTGGAGTTCAACGCCAGCTCAATGGATTTGACAATGTCACCTTTGCACGTTCTCACCATAGACTCCAGAGTGTCCCGTTTCTGATGGGGGAAGATCTTAGCCATGATGTCGGTGGGGTCACGGTCCGGGCTCAGATACTCATTGGGCTTCTCCGACTCGCTCCCCGACTCTGGATCCGAGGAGGGAAGTGACCTCTGCGGGCTCTCTGTGTGGTCTGAGCGGTGATCCATCGCAGGGGATTGACTTCCGCCGCTGTCCTTGCTGGAAGACAGCTCTTTCTTGTCACTTGGAGAGGGCAGCCGTGGAGAATGGGGTGCAAACAGGGGTCGGCCCATGAATCCGTTGTAAAAGTTGTATTTGTGTAATTTGTCCTCTGAAACTGTAACTAAGGATGAAAGAAAAGGGACAACAGCTTTTAAATTAAATGCGCACGGGGTAATCAAAGTTCACCAAAGCTGCAGAGGAACCAAAAAGAAGAACATTGTTGTGTATTAAAATAGTTATGAAGACAAAGTATACAGTCTCACATTTCAACTCACCGTCTTTCTGATTCTCACTCCCAAAAACATCGAAACAGGGAGCTGCAGGAGTACTGCTGGCAGATACGGGTACCCCGGCGCTAATGGACGATCTCTGAGGGATCCCCGCTTCCCCTCCGATCCCAGTGCAGGGGTACAAGAGCCGAAGATCCCGGGCCTCGCTCTCTTCCTGAGCCTGCTGCCTCCTCAACGCCACCTGCGCGGCCATCACCCGCTGCCTCTCTGCAATCAGTGTGCACTTTGCGCACACGCAGTCTCTCCAGCGACAAAACCGCTTGTGGCCTTTGAGCGCAGAGACCACGCCGTGGTTCCTGCACCTGGCACACTTCGGGGTTCGGGGGTATCCCCTCTCCAGCGTGGGGTTGCAAGTCTGGAGGAAGAGAGGCGGAGGACGCAGAAGGGAAGGGGGTACCGGCAGGCTACCGAGCGGGCCGGAGGTATGATCGGTCAGACCAAGGGGTCGGATCCTATTTTCCATCGCTCAGAAGAGAGGGTTAAAAAAAAATTCTACGAGTCCTGCAAAACTGTTTACGGTGAAATCATTAAGGTGTTTTGGACTTCTCTGAGCGACTGGTGTCTCTGTAATGCGCCAGCACGCTGAACCTGCGCGCCTTAAGTGTCTCCTCGCCAGGTGGTTTGAGTTGAAACACAACACCTTCGTCACACCCCTTTCCGCTCAAGCCTCTTAATGCCCTATCATGTTTATTTGCATCCCGGATGAATGGGCGGGGGTCTAATCTGCAACTGCATGCGGCCATAGAGTGAAAGGACAAATAAAATTTCAATAAAAACTTGAAGCTTATCAAGACCAGATAAAAAAAAACTCTCTTTTTGGAAATAAAATCAAAACTGCGCTCTGTTTGAAATGACATGCAAATTCGCACAGACGTTATAATAACATAAAGTAGTAGGCACAGAAGGTGGATCGAACAAGGCCAGCGTGTTACAAAACAAGCATTATTAGAAAATAAGAAAGAAAAACATGTTGCCTCAGGCCAGCTTCCATTCGGTTGCCCTAATGTGTGATGAATATTCACTATTAGGATGTTTTTCCCCCCCTCAACACAACAATGGGCCTAATAGCCACAAAAGAAACAGGTAATTATCTGCTTGGTTGTTCTGTTGAACAAATTACTCTGACAAAAGACCCATCTGTCAACAAACACCCAGCGAGATTGGCGAATACCTAATCACACCTTGTCACATGTTTCATTCATTTCCCTGCATTCAAACAGGATCCGGTTACACGCACCAGATTGCTTTGCCGTTATGACAAGAGAAGCAACTTGAGCATAATGTGACAAGCGCAGTGTCAGTCACCAAGGGCAACGCCACGAGGAAAAAAAATATCGTTAGGCAGAAATTAGCAAATATGTGTATGTGTGTGTGTGTGTGGGGGGGGGGGGGGGGGGTATCATGATGCCAACCCTATTGTTCAGTTCAGTACTCTATGAAATGAATCCAGTCATGTTATGTGTGTCCAAAACAAACATAAGGCTCGGGGGGCCAGACTCGGCCGGCAAAAAGTCCAATCCGGCCCACTGGAAGGATTTAGAAAATGTGACAAAACCTTTTAGCTGTGTTGTCATAAATTTTACAGTTTCCACTGACAAAGATTCAAGATTCAAAGTGTTTATTGTCATGTGTCACAAAAGAAACGGCATTTCTCTGTGCAATGAAATCCTTTCTTTGCTGTTCAACCACAGATGCCGATTAATACATACACAATAGAAATAGAACATATAAATACAAATAGTACAAATAAATGAAGACAGAAAAGGAGACAAAATATGGAGATTTGAAACAGAGATGTGTGCAGAAGAGCTATAGCTTAATATGTAAGATGACCTGATGTGCAAAAAAACAACAACATTATTACTGTTCAAAATGGGTCAGCTGTTCAAGAGTCTGGTAGTGGGGAAGAAGGAGTTGTTGAGGCTGCATGTTCTGGATTTCACACTTCTGAACCTTCGTGTGAACAGTCCGCATTGGGGGTGGGGTCTTTGAGGATGGAGGCAGCTCTCCTCTGGACTCTGCGATGGTAGATGCTCTGCAGAGAGGGCAGCGGAGTCCTGTTATCACTCTCTGCAGGCGTTTGCGGTCCGTAGCAGTAGTGCTGCCGTACCATGCAGTCATGCAGCTGGTCGGTGTGCTCTCCACAATGCAGCTGTAGAACCTGCTGAGGATCTTGGCCGACATACCAAATTTCCTCAGCCTCCTCAGGAAATATAGCCACTGCTAAGCCTTCTTGACCAGCTGGATGGATATTTTCTGTGAAATCACAAAAAGATCTTCATGTAGAGAAAACTGAGAAAGACTTTGTTTTCTTACACTGAGTTTAAACTACTTAACACTGACTTTACGTTGGTCCGTGTGGGACGTATGTGGCCCGCGACTTTGACATCCCTGCTCTAAACTACTGCTAAACTGCCTTTCTTCAAGGTGTGTCTCTTACTTTGTCCATACTTATCTGCGCAAACAGAGTGAAATGATAAATCAAATGCCACACATGATACCATCCCCTGATCGTCTACAGACTTGCTCTGCCTGTAGTTTTGACTCCATCTGAATAATGCATGTGAATCAAAGAAGAAAAACCAACAATAACCTTGTGGATGGAAGCACTTGGTCCCCTGGCTTTTCATTTAAGATAAAGATTCCCTGACGTGCATCTTTGAGGCAGATCTACCACGACACTGGCATGGGAAATCGCAGACATAACTAACGGTGATTAATGTTAGTTATCACAAATGGAGACTCGTAGGTGTTTCAACTTGCTGATAAAAGAAGATAACTGTTTTTGAAACTAAATTATCTGAGTTACTGGGACTTTCTTTTTTTTTCCCATGTCTTCTTCACACAGTTGCCTCCTTTGTCGTTTCCCAAGTGATGGATCTTATCTGAACGCTATTTTGCTGTGCGGGGAGAAAAGCTACACGCACACCTGCACAGCGGCCATGCTTGCGTAAAAGCTAAGTGCAGACATATTGTGCAAAGGCTCTGACTTGTATACAGGCTTTGTCTTGTAAACTGAATAAATAAAGCATCCAGATAATGATTTGTGCAGATGAGGCTTTGAGAAGTGAGTCTGCTATTTGCAGAAAGATGTTCCATTACTTATGGGCCTCGATAGATAAGGGCTGGTGCACGCTCACTCCAGCCGTGCAGGACAGGAAGGTAATCTGAAATGCATCCATCAACACAGAGTGAGTGTGCTTAAAGCATAAATAAATGCCGGTGATGCAGATGCTGTGTGGACGCACATGCAGTTTTTTTCTTTGCTTGTTTTGGGTTTTATTTCTTTATCATTTCATCCACTGTGAAGTGGAATTTGATGTTTGGATTTGTGGCTGGCAAGTTTATCCAGACACATTAAGCTGCTCCCACCTGGCTGCTTCTTTTCTCTTCTTCTTCTTCTTCTTCTTCTTCTTCTTCTTCTTCTTCTTCTTCTTCTTCTTTTTCATTCTTTCACTGCACAGACCACTTAGGTGGTTTATACAGACCACTTACAGCTTTTTCATGGATGGAGGCTGGAAGCGGCGCTGCATCATGCCTGTGTAAATGCACGTCACTATATCTTGAGCTTTTTGTAGGGCTCTGTTCCAGTCCTATTTTGTAATTACCCAGAGGAGGAAATGGGGAGGGTTAGGGTTAGGGGTAAAAGCCTCCATAAACTGGATTATGGATAAAAGCTGTAGTGTTATATTTACTGCCTCTTCTGTTTGTCTGCGGATCACAGGATTACGAGGCTAAGCCAGGCTGGTTATTTAAAGTGCCTTTAAACCACATCATCTAAAAGAAAGAGTTTCTTTTTTTTCCCCTCCTCCAAGTAGTTTAAATCATAATCTTACACACAAGAAACTTGAATACACCGCTGTTATCTCTGCCTTGTTTTAAAAAAACTTTTTTAGTCTAGTTTCACATTTGTATGGATCATCTGGCTGTATTTGGAAATTTTCAACCTCATCACCAACACAGAACGGAGAGATCGGCAGGGATAAATCCCGTTAGAGTAGATATGGGTAGACAGTGTCTTAACTGTGTTCTTAACAGATCTGCTCCTGTCAGATATGGTGTTTCATCACAGACATGTGCCTTCCAGGACAGGCTTTATCAGTGCAGCTTCTTATCTGAAGCAAGGTGGCTGCTAATCTACTCCCAAATCTAGCAAAACCTGATTATGTCTCCCACTGTCAGAGAGATGTAGGGTGGGGGGAGTGTGGGTGGAGAGGTAAGAGGGTAAAGCTCTGAGAAAGGGAAGTTCTGACTTGACAATTTCCATATAATAACATATATCCTCAAAGATCCTACTTTGTATACTTGGATCGTGTCCACAGGTTGTGAGTCTTAATGCACAAAGGGAAGAAAATCAGGTCGTGTTACAGCTGCCAGCTATGAATCAACATCACCAGAGAGATCATGACGCGGCCCGAGTTTCCGTGAATTCGGCTTTAAGACAGCGGCATTGTTTCTGAACGCACGGCACTCGAGTTACAACAAATTCCCCTCTCCTTCAGGAGAAGAAAGGTCTCGACCTTCACGTGTTTGTTTTCTCATGTGTCACTTCACGCCCTTGTTGCCGAAGTGGCGCACAGCAACCTCCGCTTCACTCCACTTTGGGTCGAACGGTTGCCGGTGATGTTCAGACTGCTTGAACTTGTTGTGTGTCGCATTCTCAAAATGAAAGTGTGTTCCCTTTTTTTGTGTGAACATAGCTTTCTCTTCACTTTAGCCTTATATGCCACTGACACTTTTTTGTATTAAAGCCCCGTGGAAGTAAAAAAATAATAAATAAAAAGAAGAAAAAACGAAGGGGAAAAAAACACTTATTCGTGTGACGTGTGTGGCCTCGGCGGAGTTCAACTGGCAACTTTGCTTTTAGTGGAGCTTTCAAGACTGTTGCCTCTGTTTTTTATTTTTGTGCCAGGGGATGTTGACTGTTGCTGTGCTGTTGGACTTGGTGTCTGTGTTTACAACGCCTGGGGCATAAGTTACGCCTTTGCCAGCGCCGCATCCTACGGAAACATTCTGACACAAGTCTCTCTGGAGATCAGACTAATAGCTCACTTCAAGGTGCAAAAAGAAAAATCACACTGAAATATGTTTGGAGAGCTGCTGCAAAATAAATCTTATATCACTCTGCAAAATCACTCATGGTTCCATATTAAAAGTACAATATTACATATGATTGCAGGTATTTAGCCCATTTAAAAAAATAAAATAAATGAAGCCTCCAGCCTGAAACGTGAACCTGCCTTATATTTAAAAGCCAGCAGGGGGTGACTCAACTGGTTGTAAAAACAGAGTTCGACTGTACAGAAGTCTATGAGAAAATGATCCTACCTCTCACTTTATTTTTTACTTCAGTAAACATTATCCTAATAAGTTTATGGTCTCAATCACTTGTTCCAAATCTTCTTTAATATTGCTTGTTGCTTGTTTTGTAAGTTTTGGTCATATTTCGTGTAAAACAGATGATAACCCAGGGCATGTTTTAGGGTGCGGCTTTTCTGTGACTGTAAAGTGGCTACCTTATGAGCATGTGATGTCATAAGTAGGGTCGAGTACCTTTTGCTTTTAGAGTACTGATACAGGTACCGATACCTGGAAATTGATAGCGGTACCCAACAATATCTATTTTTTTGGGTACTTTATTTGACCTGTAACAATAGCTGCAAAGTAATTCTCAAAAAGCTGTTAAATGAATGAAACCTGATATTGTCATTACTGATGTCATCAGTCAGACAAAGCCTCTGTATCAGTGCTGGTATGGAAAGAGGAAACAGGAAGTAAATGAGTATTTTTTCTTGGGTTTTTTTTTCCTGTTGTTGTTGTTTTGAAAGTCTCACCTTTTCTACCTGTTATCACATCTCCCTCTCTCCCTCTCTCCCTCGGGAATATCTGAGTTGATATCAGTTGATATCGTGTAAAAAACAACACGATCGCATACTTGTGTAACTCCAGCTGCACAGTGCATGCCCGGCTGAAGTGGCACAAAAGTGCAGAATGTGCCAGCAGTTGTTCCAGCTACACAATCGTTCACAAGGGCACCAACAGCGGGTGAAAATAACTTAACCAAAATTATTAATCTATTGCAAATGAGTAACTAGTACCTACCATTACCCTACCATTTCCATTAGTACCTACTTGGATCACCACTGCGCGGCTCGGATTGAGTGGTTTTCCATTACAAACGAGTACCACTTAATGTGCGTGGTTGTAGCAATGAAGGCGAGCGTCCCATGACGTAATTAGTATGCAACATGAAAGCTACAACAAAGGTAGACGTCAAGGCAACGATATACCTGCTGCTCGGTCTGTGGCTTTTGTCAGACTCGGGGACCACGGCGTTGGTTTTTGTAGCAATCTCTCTGTTTGCTGGGTTTCAAAAATGGTGGTTTTGATTTTTGTGAACGAGACGCTCTCGTGACTCATCGAGTGACCAACTGACCAGCCAATTGGTGGCATGCAGTCTGACGAAGTCGCATTTTACTAAAAAGTACCTGGTACCAGGCACTCTGACCTAATGGAAAACCTTGAAAACTGTGGTAAACCGAGTAGGTACTACTGGAAAATGGGTGTGAGACTAGGGTTGACCTCACCTGACGGTTGGGGACTGAGCTCTAGTCTTAGTCCTAGGGTTGTTATTATTGGTTAGTTTCTCAGACCCTGCCCATAGGTTTTAAGCGACTAAGGAGCTTTTGAAAGACTTTACAACTCAAATCTTCCAGCTCGAAGTTTTCAGAAACTCAGTTTCTGTGTCTACATGTGGACAAGGAAAATGCAGATTTCGTCTCGCAACATCAAAGGTGTGTGCCTTTAACTCCTTTTTGACATCACACCGTGCACCCTGTTACAGTTTGTAGGCTTCCAGTTGGACAACATTTTCTTTGAGCTTAGGGTCATCTCACCATCAGTTTTGACATGCTCTTGGCAGCGACTGACATACTTTTGTCCTTTTATGACAGATGGATAGATAGAGATCATTTTCAAAACAAAAGCAGGTTTGGTAATAACCTTGGTCAGAACTACTATTTAATTGTTCAGAATTAGGTTGTAGTAAAGCAATATAAAGAGTTAGATGTTCAGTTCTCCTAGGAAATACCTTTTATTCTGGATTTTTTTTCCCTCTCTACCAAAAACTATTCAATTTAATTGAATTTTCTTTATATATTACAATCTATAAGGCCTACAATAATACAGAGAAAAACCCCAACAATCAGACAACACCCTGTGAGCAAGCACTTGGCGACAGTGGGAAGAAAAAACTCCCTTTTAACAGGAAGAAACCTCCATTAGAACCAGGCTCGGGAAGGGACAGCCATCTGCCATGTTAAGCAAAAAGGCAATGTTGAAGTAGAGAGGGTTTCTGTCTCCTGACTCTAAAGTGGGAGCTGGTTTCACAAAAGAGAGGCCTGAAAGCTGAAGATCCTGTCTCCTATTTTACTTTTAAATTACCCCGGGAACCACAAAGAATTTGTTGTGATTTGGTGCTATATAAATAAAACTGAGTTAAATTTAGAAAGTAAGCCTCCAGTCTGAGAGCAAAGTACTGAGGTCAAAAACTAGGATTCCAGCTAAATGTACAGCGAATAATAACTGCACCCTGGTAACAATAATACCTTTTATATTAATTTCCCTTTTTATTTAAATTTTCACACTGCTTACAGTTGCTAAGCTAACCTAACCAGTACCAAGCAAACCTCACTGTTTTACATTTAGAAACAATTATTTCAGCCTTTATTGCAGTGAGCTGAAATAGTCCACTGCTGCTTTTTTCACAGAGGAAAAAAAAAAATCTATGAAATGTCATACGATACCTGTGTTGCACCTCAAAAATCATACAACCCAGATCAGGGTTTCTGTTCTGTAAAGATAACCGGAATCTGATTTCACATATACGCAGCGAGGAGAAGCATCCATATTATACTTGTATACACACCTGTGCATTTGAATACATGGAACAATAGATTTTCTTTTCACTTCTTTTCACCATGCCTATCCCATCAGAGTTTACATGCTCTTATCTCCTACCATCTTCTAGTCCCCTATTCAATATTCCTCCATTTGCTCCTTGTCTCCTCCTCTCTCACACCTTTATTGGTGGTCTGAGCCTGGTAGGTATCTATCAGGGCCCCTCACTTAGCCCAGCAATGCTTCAGTGCCAATGAACAATAGTGGGCCAAAGACAGTCAAGTTTGCTCATGGGTGTGAGTGTGTGTTAGTGTGTGTTTGAAACGGGGTGGGTGGGTTGTGTGTGAACCCCCTGGCTATGTTTTAAATCATGCATATTACATCTGCATCAACATGATGTTTGCATAAGGAAATGCAGGTTCACTTTTCCATGCTGGTTCACTCCAAATGCTTGTATATACATTTTATAGTGTTATTGTTCTGCGTGTGTGTGTGTGTGTGTGTGTGTGTGTGTGTGCGTGCAGTAGTAGTAGTGGGGTGTTGGGGAACATTAGTACCTTGAAAGGTTCGGGTCATCTGCCAGTGAATGCAGCTTAAGCAGGTTAGGATTGAACCCAGACAGCTCCTTGTTCTAGTGTGCTTACTCTGGCTACACTCTCTGTTTGTTTCCTGTCAATGGCACTTCTTTACTCAGTGATACACTTGCAAGGAGTGCTCAGCAGCTCAACAATGCATAACTCAGTGGCAGATGAGGAAAAACCCTTTCAGAGGGATTTGAAGAATCGGGTTTCTGCAAATGCTTTTTAATTTAAAAAAAAGGTGAAATTTGATAGAATGTTAAAGAAAAACGTATCAACAAGAACATGAGTGCACAAGTAACTCGCTATTAGTGCTTCATGATTATGAAGACTTTATAAGTTCTGTGCACGAAGTTGACTCTAGAGTTCTGTATGTATATACAGTAGCTCTCATTCAAGCTGGGCAGAAGAGTTGCAATAGTTTGTCTTGTCTCTGAACTGAAAAGGAATTCAGCCTGCACGCCTCCAAATCAGACCTCCAAAGCGTTGTTTGCTGCGCCTCGAGTGAAAGGATCTCTCGTCGTCCTAATGGGAAAGGATTCTGGGTAATTTCTGTTTGTCGAAGGGATTTGCTTCCAGCTGTGAGGGCCTTCACATGCCTTTGCTATCAGATTAGGGAGCTGTAAACATCCTCTGTGTAAACAAAAGCTATTATTCGTACTTAGAAATTAAAAATTGATGACTGACAAGAAATTTAATGATATGCAAAGGTGATGCAAGGAAACTGGTGTTAGACAAACAAATGTTTGAATCTTTTTGATTGAGTTCATATAAATAAACATGCTACAAGGACATTTTGACTTTTCAATCATAAAAAAAAACATTTACCCGACCACTCTTCCAAGCAAAAATCCTTCCTTTGCAAAATGTACTCTTCCCATTTGGTCCAACACTTCAGTGGGATTCAGATATGACCTTTGGGTCAGTCATTCCTCTTGTTGGTTTTACTAGTTTGATAAGGATTCACTTCTCCAATTAAGCACAATTCATAATAGTTCCACCACCATGCCTAGCTTCTAATGATGAATGCTGTAATGAATGAATCTTGTTACTGCAATCTCACGGATCCTGAAAAGCAACAGTAACTAAGCGTCTCAGTGTTGCAATACCAGGGAATACTGAAACAATGTTAAACATGTCCACTTTGCAATAAGCATATTAAAAGTGCAGGGGAGCGTTGAGAACACAACGACAAACAAGGAAAAAGGAGGTGAAGCAGAAAGAAGGTGATTGTGCTATCAGATGAACGTCGAGCACGGGGAGAGACATCAGTGCTGTACATCTCTGCCAGGGTGCTATGGGAAAATATTCTGGGCTTTCAGAAACAGACAATAACAGATTAGAAATTGTTAACATTGTCTCTGATAGCAACCGGCATCCGTAAAAAGATCAGATGGGAGCTGCTACTCAGAATAGAGGAAAAATGAAACCACAAGAGAAGAAGCTTCTAGATGTTAGTTCATGGGGATGATGTCCAGCTATGTCCAGCGTGCTTTGTTACATATTTCCTGTACATGCATTAAAAAACAATTCGATATCCAATCATCTGAAAAGCCATAGTGAACAGGACAGTTGGTAAAATAAATTAAGCATTACATGTGGTTTAAACCTCAATGAAAAGATTTTGAAGCCTGCATTGCCTTCTTTACACCCAGCATGCTCAAGCTGTTCAAGTTTCACATGAACTCTATCCATTTCTCACAAAGGAAACCACTGAGACATGATAAATCTGTTACAGATGAACAAAAAGATCACAATGCCTTATTTTATCTCATCGTGTTAGTTGGCATAAAATCAAACGGTGGTGCAGAGAAGCACGTATGCAAACATACACTGTCTTAAACTTTTCACATGTGACTAATCTAAACAAGTTGGTGGAAGTCTCCATGGAGACACTAGAAGAGATCTTTGCTGATCGTAGAAGAAACGTTAAATTAAGTCGCCCCAACTTTAAATGGCTGCTGTCTGGATGGATCTCTGATTTGATTTTATAGTGATATTTATGTGAAAGCTGGAGCCTCTAAACTGATGTCACCTACAGGTGCACCACAAGTCTACAGATGAAAGTCAATATAAGCTGAAGGAATGACATATTTTTAAGAAAGTCCTGTCCTGGCTGCCTTGACAAGAAGACAAGAAGCTAACTAAGTAATTATGTGGGGATATTCCTTACTCATAAAAAATGAATTCAATTCTTATAATTATAATTTCTTTATATGCAGCATTGTATAAAGATAAAAGAAGTCTCATGTTTCTCATGCTTCTTTGTCCAAATGACCATATTTAGACTTTAGCTGCTACTGAGAATAAGGCTACGTCCACACTAGCCCGGATAGATTTGAAAATGGCGTTTTCATCTGAAAACGCTCCGCGTCCACGCTAGCATTTTCAGTTGTTTTCACAGAGTTGTGCGTCCACATTGAAACAGCCGAAAAAGCTTACGTTCTAGTACTGCGCATTCGTGAAACACAAGAAGATTCGACCTGCCTCGTTTCTGTCTGTCTGCCGCTTATTTACTTTCCGGCTCTTTGAAACGTCACGGCAAAATGTTGAGGAAAAGCACCGAGTTTTTTAAATGGACTAACAATGAGGTGGAGTTGTTGCTGTGAGAGAACACAAAAGTACAAAGTTGCAAAAGCGAGTGAGAGTTAAAGAATTTGAAGAAAATCTATCTGAAGCATGTACGGAGTGATATTAATCTTTAAAAGGGCTGTCAAAATTGAGAGCAAACAAAACAGCTGCTGTATAATGCCCTCCGCTATCTTAGTTTAATTGGTCACATGACTGCATCATATGACTAATATGCGTCATCGCTTTAGAAAGTCTGCCTTTTCGCTGTCCACACTGCCACAGCATTTTCAAATGAATGCGTTTTCAAGAGCGTTTTGAAAACGCTGCGTTTTCCATGAGCGAAAACGCCGTCTCAGTGTGGATGGGAGGCCAAAGCGGAGAGAAAACAAAAACACATTAGTGTAGACGTAGCCTAAGAAAGTAAAGAGTGATTTTGTTGTTTTTTCTGGGAAATTAACGATTTTAACTGCCATATTAATCATACACCTTGGCTGTTGGTAGTGATTTTTACTACAGTTGGCTCGTTCCGCTATTTTGGGACTTACAGAGTTAGGCTTACTGTAAGTAGGGCAGGCAAAAGACTTTAATGTGTCACACTTCACACGCTTCCATGATTGCCAAATGAGTGCCTGCTATTTATTTCAGTTGTTGTTGCACTCTGATAAATGATCACTTTTATTCGTTTACAGTAGGAAATCTTCAGCACTGGGCCAAGCTTGTCCAATATCACTATCCGGTCGTTAAGTCTGACGTCACTAGCCGTGTCTGGGCCTAAACTCCGCTGCAGGTCCATATATCAAACGATCACTATGGCATTACTGAGAGTTGAAAAACTGTCTAAAGTCTTTCATCTTTAATAAAATGATCAGCGTTCTGCTCTACCAGGTGTAACAATTGAGTTTAACATCCAGGCATCCATGAAAAACGGAATTTATGACATTTAACGGAGTTAGAAGTTAACAGGAAGTTAGCTCGCTAGCTTCTATCTAAATACAATATAGCATGTCCTGACTGCGGGGTTTTGGAAACAAATTAAAACGTACAGCTCTGTTATCACTTCCAACATAAATGAAGACAGAAAACTAAACAGCAGTGACGTTTGTAGGGTTACTGAAGTTGGGCTAGCTGGTATATAATGATGTGCTACGTGACCGCTAGCGACACAGCTATGTTAGCATATATAAACAAGCTAACTTTTTTTCCACTCGATAAAAGTTAACGTGAGTGTTCTCGGTGGTCAGGAACAAATGTAATCGCATGGCAGGATGCTGTAAAAGGACCAAACTTCAGCCAGGAGAACAACTGAGATAATCCATCCACAATACGAGGTTAGTCATTCATATACTGCTGCATGGGCTGGGCTGTAGCTACATCCTAAGGTTTTAAAAACTGAGCTTAAATAAATGATTAGCGGTAATCCGAGGGAGGTCAACAGTGATCACTGACTGTTTTAGGAGCTTTTTGAGATTAAATAAAAGAAAATACAAAACATTAAACATGTTAACAACACAAAAGCCATATTAAACGCAGACTACTTTAGGCCCGGAAGTAGGATTCGTCACGTCATCACTGAACGACCGGATAGAGGAATTATTTACTGGTGTTTTACATAAATGATAGGCAAAGTGAAGACCCTTCTTTGAGGTAAGACTGTTTCCATCACATTTAGTGTATTTGGCATTAAATCATAGCGATGTGCATGTACACGGACTAGCACCTGTTTATGGTTCAAAGCCACTGGGAACCACAGCGAGTCAGGTACAGAGGCAGAGGCAGAGATAACAATGTGCACTGGAGTCTATTCAGAACTATAGACTGCAAAATGCTGGCTGCATGCAGATGAAACTCTGATAAAGGTAAAATACAAAATACAGCACTGACCACAGGTGTGAACAAAGCACTATTTTCAAAAACACTTCCAAATGGGGGACTGCACTGATGTTAGGGGGGAACGTTTTGAAGATCCTACCCCTTCTCATCTACAAACCTGAAGATAAATGGAATCTTTTATCAGTTTAGATGTTGTATAATTGTACAACTGGAGTTCCAACATCAATGCGGGCTTCAGAGTCTAAGAAAAGCAACCATAAGTTCACAGGCTTAAGGGAATTTATCTGATCATGACACACAGCTTATCGTTGTGATCGTTCGCATTTTAGTAAAGATCTTCCTCGTTGAGCTTTAGGAGGTGTGAGAAAGTCCTCTAACTTATTTGAAGTTGTGAAACTGTTTGCAAACTATGTAAAGCTTTTGGTAGATTGCAAAGTGTGTGAAATGAATGGTGTGCTTAATTAAAACTCGGCTGTGTTAGCTAGAAATGTAGAATCAATGAGGAGCGCAGACACTAATGTGTTTTCATTGTTGGTCTGCAGTCGGTGAGAAACTTTAGTGTCAGACAGGAAGGATTAGGCAACAAGGTATTTAGCAGTCAGTGTTTCCTTTCAGACGAGCCTCTGGTATGTATCAGTGCTTTGTGTTCCAATAAGGGAACCAGTTGGTTTTATCTTGTGGGAAACACAAATGAACTTTGTTGTTGATGTGAAAGTTAAGGACGACTTGACAGATTGGGATGTTTTGATTGAATTAAAACAGAATGTGCAGTGTTTAAAGTGAAACAACGACACACTATTAGTCATGCATTAAAAAACATAACCTGTAAATACTGAAACAACACCGTGACCCAGAGAACACAGGCTGATTGTTAACAGGCGCCTCTTAGTTTACCCAGAATACTTAGTTTTTTTACAGATGACAGAGAAAGCTGAAAAACAAAACAGCTCCAGTGTTCACATCTAGATAGTTTTCTTCATTAGTATTCATTTAGAAATTAAATAACCTTTTTTTAATCGTTCTATATTTTTTATATAGAACGATTTTTTTATAGTAAATTTTATAAAACGTTGTAAATAAAAAAATGTATATAAAAAAAACATAGTGACTCTTTAAATATCCCTTTAATATGGAAACTGCAAGCAGCAGTGTGATCCATGTTGTGAGTGTTGATCTGCTTTAGTATAGTGGGTACCGATCTATTAAAATATGCTTGAATCGTCTATTTTCCTGCATTAACAAGAAACAATAGATTATTTTTATTATCAGCTTTTCTTAAAATGCAAGCCAGTTGGCTACTCTTCCTCTGCAGCCTTCTGCCAAAATGTTACAAACACAGATTAATAAATATAAACAAAAATAAATGAGTCAAGACAGAAAACAGCCAAACACAAATAGTAATGCAGCCACAGATAAGCTGAAACCAAACAGGACTGCAACAAAATCTGATTTTCGGCTCATGTACAAAATGACATTAGAAAACAAAAAAAACAAAACAACTTCATCGACTGATTTCAATCTTTGTTTTTGTTGCTGTTTCATTGGTTCAGTTCAAGTATCTGCAACTATAAGTATACGAAAATACATTATTTACATTATTATTAACGCGCAGTATTAACACAATATTTATCGAAAGCAGGATTACTGCATTGTTAATGCTGTTATGCAAGCAATGCTAGCACTTACTTACATGTTACGTAACTGCGATTAAGTATGAAAGTTACTGTGACAAGTTACTGTATTTTAGCCTTTATTTTAACTAGTATCTGGTTTCTGTAGACCAGAAAAAAAGTGTAGCAAAAATGTGGACACAATCCAGGACACAATCAAGCATCCTCCAAAGTGCATGTGGCAGAGCTCTCCAGCTGACTATAAACACTCTCCTGGGGAAACAGGTTGGTATACCTGTCACCGAGACATCTCGTTGTCTCTTCCTTAACGCGAGGTCACGGCAAGGTCACGCGTGCTGGCTTTCGGAGGAACTTTTAATTTTGCGATCAGAGTTTAAAGCGAGGACGCGAAAACAGCCTGCTGGTAAGAACGAGGGGGAAAGGATACAAAAGACAGCTTAACAGGCTGCTGATGTCACCCCAGCACCATCAGAGCGTCCCACTCAAGCTAAAGCACCTCTGTTGTGTTGCTTTTGTCTGTTTCTTGTCAGGCCTGCGCCCCTTCCTATAATAATGAGCTCTTTGGCAAGAGATTAACTTCGGTGTGGTGTGTACTCATTAAATTTTTTAAGAGCTGTTGCATTTGCATTTTACCGTCCGTTAAGTAGTATTTCCTGACTTAAGTGACTACATGAAATTGAGGGTAAAATTCACCCAATGACAGAAAAGCTGACAAAGAAACAATAAAGAAACACAAAACTTTGTTTTGGAAGTGTGTACCACATCTCACCGTCTTCCTGAGCAGATGGAGTTTATTCAAAACTGTAAGTGATAAAATCACCAAATACCAACCTATCTAACAATACTAGACACAACTGTTGTAATTATCTTTTAGCCTGTTACACTGACAAGCTAAAGCTTATTTACTGTTCTAACTCTGAATAGCAGGATTTGGTTTTCACCTTACAATTTGACAAATTTCTCTCAAGACCTGGCTTTGATCCTATCAGGCAGGCAGGGGGTACAAGAGCTCCCAAAGGGATGACTGCCCCCTGATGGGAGAATTGCTTTTACCCCAGCTGTGATTTGCTTGTACTGCAACATCTAATCCCAAATACTATTTTGTTAAAATCAGACCGTAGACTTTGTGTGATTAAGGCCAGCCTGGTTCCCTACAGCAAGACAGGCGCTTTTCACCCCCCAGTGAGGGAAACAAGCCAAGCCTGCCCCCACACAACAAAACAACACCCTACTCAACAGCAGCGTGACATTTCCTCAACCAGCAAATGAGATGAAAGCTTTAAACCATGAAAATAGTGGTTTGAAAGGCTTCTGAAGCCCAGCTACCCTGCTAGCACAGAATAAAGATGGGCAGTCCACATGCAACAAAGGCCAAACACAACAGGGAAAAACATCAAAGTGGGATTTTCGTCGAGGGAGGGAGACGCCAATTTGTGCCCACAGAGAAAAATGCAGGTGAATTTTCAGGTAAATACCACATAGCTGGTAAGCGCTACAGTTGTCTCTAACTCCTGAATGCAGAGTGTGATACTATTCACAACAGTGAGCTGAGTGCACTCTCACCTATTACACCGTTTGCAGTGCTTTGGTCCCACTTTCAGCAACTTTTTCAGTGGTTTAAAGTAAAATCTGCTCTACACTGCTGCTTGTGTTTCCTAATAAAGTAAAATTACATTTTGTTCCTACATAAATTTTGTACATCTCAACGTTGATAGCTGATACTATCGAATTAGATATTTATACACGGATATGCAAGTATACATATACAAATATCTAACCAGGCAATGACATGGCAGCAACTCAGTGTATTTAGGCATGTAGACACAGTAAAGATGACCTGCCATCTTTACTGTTTCTTCAAACAGAAATTTCAGTTATTTTTGTTGCTTTTTACTGGTTTTATTAGGCAAATACAGTGAAGACTGACAGGAAAACACATGCGGTACTCAAACCGGGGCCGGCCGCTCTCAGCCACGCAGCATATGGTTGCCTGCTCATCCAACTGAGCTAAACTGGCACCCCAAAAGAAAGGTGACTTTAAACGTGGCATGGCTTTTGGGGTCAGACAGACGTGTCTGAGTATTTCAGAAACTGCTAAACTGCTGGGATTGTCCTGCACAACCATTCCCAGGGTTAACAGATGATCAGAAAACAGAGAAAAAAATCCAGTGAGCAGCTGTTCTCTGGGTCAAGATGCCTTGCTCATGCCGGAGATCAGAGGAGAACGGCCAGGCTGATTTCAGCTGATAGAAATGCAACATCAACAGGAGATTTATGCTTCTGTGTTAACTCTGTGGTGAAGGTACGTCGTAACCACAAAACCCTATTACGTGCGCATAACCTGACGTGCACCTCCCTGGAAGCTTCCTGTCTCTTAAACACAGACCACAAGTATTGGGGTGGATTTCACTGGACTCAAACAGATCTCAGTCCAATAAAGCAGCTCTGGGATGTGGTGGAACTGGAGATTTACATCATGGATGTGTAGTCGACAAGTGTTCTGAAGGCAAAAGGAGGATAACCCACCGTCAGCAAAGTGTAATGAAAAAAGTATCTGCCTAATTTAACAAGGTGAATAAAGTACATATTATAAGATTTTTAAAAAGATTGTTTTACAACTACTAAAAGTCATTAAACGAGAGCTAAATAATCGTCCTTGCCAAAATCTCCTGTCAAACCAGATTGTTTAACAATTTCTAGGTTGTTGCAGAGCTTTTGTTCACTTTTCACAGGTGGATTTACCTGACTGTGAAATCTGATCGCTCCTTAGTCCACGTGAAACTTTAAATGACGAGCTTCTGTTAATAAGGCAATAAAGACATTTCCCAAACAAGGATTGTTTGAGTAAACGGGGCTCCTTTTTTGCACATGAATATAGGAAGACGACATCCTAAGACAAGATCAAATGCATTACAACGTATTAAGTAAAACAAACATGTAAAAATACCAAACAACAAACAGTGAAATGACACTTTAATATAAATATATAGTTTGCGAACCAAGTCACTACTGAAAAATATGCTAAAAGACAGTAATTATTGTAAAAATACACAATGCTAGCAAATCTGTAGAGGTTAATAGTGCCAAAAAAAAGTAGACAGCGCAGAAAATAGATTGCACTTAATCCTATACTGGAAGGAATTCAAACGTGATCTCACAGTGAAATTCCAGAGACTTACAGAAGGAGTTAAGTGCCTCGGGTAATCAGATTTTGCCATGCACATGAATGCTTATTAATGGGCTGCAGTGAAGTGTGGGAGTCATACTGCAGTACATTCCCCAAATTTAGCAGTGTATAGGAGTGTCAATACAGGCATGTGATAACAACAGTAAAACAATGCTAATCTCAATTAGACATCCACATTAGTTTAATCATGGTCAGATTTTCCAGCACACACTGCATAACGAGGTGGGATTTTTTGTTTAGGCCCTTGGGAAATGTAAGCATCTATGTACTGAGGGTTCCTTGACCATGTTTGACTAAATTCTGCTCAACACAGATGAACAATAATTGCCATTCATGTCAGTATGTGCAATGTCACGAAGTGTATGTATGCAATGTGAGTTTCTAAGTGACACATGCTCGAGAGATTCCAATCTCATGAATAATCCACAGCTCAGAGGAATTGTAAAGCAGAGTCATCGACAATGAGAATTTGTGTGTGTGCGTATGTGTGGAGGGTATCGTATCATTTCTGGCTAAAGAAATGTGAAATTACACCACAGCACAATAAGAATAATAGGCAAGTTATTCACTACTACTTTCCTTTCTTGCCCTGCATATCTGAGCAACAATTAACTTATGTCAGTTTGCCAGCTATTGTGAGGGGATCTGGAAACGTGAGAACGGTTGTTCCACTTTTTTTAATCCTCGGGCATGTTTTAATTTACATTCTCAACTCCCAGCATGCCTGTATTCCTTCCACTTGGCTGTGTTCTTTGGTCAGCCCTCTGTGCCTAAGTGACCGTATATTGGTTCGGGCACCCATTCAGGGCTCTATTTTCTAGGTGATTGACTCTGAAAAACTAACGTTGTAATCCCCAAGTGTTTCCTCTGTGTTTGAGGAAGGTTCACAGTTGTATGTGTGTCATGCTGTGCATTTAAAGTGGTGGGAGGAGCAGGGTTTAAACAGGTGGAGAGATACCGCTGAAGCAGGATTGACCAGATCTGCCAAAAGGGAAAACTGAGCTAGCCTTCTGTCAGTCAAACCAAGGCCACATAGTTCCCCTAAAGGATCTACAGATTCTTTAATTATATGATTATTGCTGTGAAACTCTCTCTCGCTCCAGGATACCCAAATAAAATAGTTCCCTAAAAATCATTTCAATCATCTCAGTTCAAAGTCGTATTTAGTGAGAAAGCTGAACAAGACTCAATAGACTACATGCAACACTATTCTGCATGAAACGAATAAACCTATAAGAATAAACAAGACATACACATTAACAACTATCTTCAAACCATTTTAGAAATGGTCTGAAAAAGTCTTCGTCTCTTTGAATCATACTGAAAGAGTCATTTAAAGGCTATTGCTCATGATTGAATCTGTTCCGTCTGTCACTATTTCACATCTTCAAGATCTGAATCATCAGCTTGTCATGTCAGGCTTGAGTAGGTTTAATCTTTTTGTCAATATTTGATGCAACAAAAAGGAAATGGATTTTTAAAAATCACATAAATGAATCTACAACTTCAGCTTTAAAATAACAACTAATGGTCACTGAACAAAGCTTTTACATTCGTTTCATGAAATCTCTCTCCTTAATGAGATTCGCTCTGCTCGTCTTCTTGGAAGAAATGAGCAATGCCATGAGCAATAGCAGCAGTTCCATCATGCTTCGGTGCGATTGGTTGCAGATAAGGACCACCACCCACATTAACACGCTAGTAATTATTTGGATTTCTGCAAGCAGGTGGTGATGGAAGTAGGGGAGTCCGTGATCAGACTCCAGAGTACCTCGAGATAATCATCAGGGACACACCTACACCAGTCTGTACAACGCTCATCAGGAACCACCATGTCTCTCCTCAACCATGCAATTATACACTACATGGAGCTGGCGAAATAGTGTACTCTGCTCTGGGTTATGACTTACACCAGCATAGGAAAATAGAGGTTTTCTTTCAAATTGGAAGCATTAGTGGAGTGAAAGGGTAAGTTTATTCTGTAACAGTAAAACTGGTGTCTGTTAAAAAGAAAAAAATCACACTAGCTCAAGTCTGAACAACAGCTTAGAAGGTTTGCAAAAATGTTGGTGCACGACTTGCCGGGTTATTAATGTCATATCTATAAAATGATGGCAGATGCAAGTTAATTTTTCATTCATAAACAAAAAGAACTTGGATTATGGATTCAAAACGTTTCTCTTATTTGACAAAATTTAGCATCAGTTGACTGGTATGGTGGTTAGCTCTGTCACCTGGCAGAAAGAAGTTGTTGGGTTTGATTGCATGTTCTTCTACTGTCTGCATGGGTCCCCTCCAGGTAGTCTGGCCTCCTCCCAAAGACATAGAGAACATTAGGTTGACTGGTGATTCCAAACTGGCTGTTTTTGTTATTTTCCTCTCTTTATTAGCCCTGTGATAGATTGGTGACCTATCCACGGTTTACACTGCCTCTTACCTCCTGACCTTATAACAGTTGGCATTGGCCCTGTCTTGGCCCCAAAGCTGAAAGTAGGAAATGCCATTTCCCCACACAAGAAACTGGACTATCCCAAAAGCACATAATGCACAGTAGTCTTATACCACTGCTACCACTTGGTCATACTAGATGGTATTACCCTCTATAAAGCAATGTTTCTGTCTGGCATGGAGGCATCTGACAGATGGACACCTTTGTCTCTTTACTTCCTAAGCTTCCCACTATGTTCTTTAGTTTGATATATATGTTTATGATATTTATGCCAATGAAAGATGCTAAAATATTTGTAAATGAGGACCTCTCTCTATTAGCATCAGATCAAGCATAGTCATCTCAATCACTGTCAGTATGAAAATTAATGTGAAATTATTCATCAGTGTCTTTTGAAATATTATGTAATATGATAGCTATAGTTCGTCTTTACTGTGAAAAACATGAGAGTCCAAATATCATAGTGAGGACCAGCTTGACTTTTAGATGATCAGAGTGAGGTCATTGTGGAGAAGTGAAGACCTTTTGGTTAACCCTTACTTTCCACACCACCGTCTTGTTTTAAAGTTAACTCTGGGCTTAATCTTTTGTTAATATGTAATCCTGTTTACGCCGCTAAAATGAAAAAAAAGTATCCATAATTTAAAATTTAGTTAGAGTTATGGATACTTATCTTTTGAAAAGTAACTCAAAATTTCAAGTTAGCGCTGTCAATCAGTCATCTATGTGAATGACATCATTTTCTTGTTACCTGGAAGGATATAGCGCAGAGGAATCAAAACCGGATCGTGAGCTACCAATGTATGGCAACAAACTGGCACTTCCAAGAGTACCTTTGCTGATAGTAACGCCACGTGATTCATCTAATAACACAAAGATTTTATCATTTGTGAAGCCACGCTGAAAATACTTAGTAATTTGTGCATTCATGACTGGCTGTAATGCTGGTAGCTTAGCTGTAGCATTTATAGCTGAGGGCTTCAGCTTCTGGGTAACAAGGAAATGATGTAATTCATGTAGATTACTGATTGGCAGCGCTGACTTGAAATTTCAAGTTAATAAGTCGAAATTTTGAGAAACATAACTCAAAATTTCAAGTTATGGATACATTTTCTTTTTTTAGTGGTGGAAATGGGCCTCCAGAGGTTAACACTTAAATCAGGTGGTCATTGAAAGAGGCTTGGAACGGGTTATTTCAATCAATGTACTCACATGTAACCCCAGATATACGTGTGTGTCTACTTGTATTGCTTGCGTTGTGGGGACCAGAACCTTTTTTTTTCACAGTCATTCATATTTTGATTAAAAAAATAACTATAAAAAAAAGGCAAACACTCAATACTGTGTACATACTTTATTTTAAGGTGGAATAACTACTGTTCCATAACACACAGCAAATCCTAGACTCTGCAGCGAATGACTTCTACCATTCTCAAATGTAATCAGTTTCATTACAGTTGTGTTTATTTGTTTAATACCAGCGTTCCATAATTGCGCTCATATATAATTTGCTGTTCATGTTGTGTAGTAAAACATTTGTTCTCGATTGTAATCAATACAAAGGCGTGTTTGTAATATTTTTTGTGTGTTGAAATAGGGGAGTGGAGAGAAGATAGGAAAGCTGGAAGAAAGACTGGGGAAAAATATAAAAAATAACCTGAGGGCAGATTCAAACTCAGGCCTCTGTGCTAGATTTACAACATATGGATTGCCTGTTCAACCCAGTGAGCTACACCAGTGTCCCACATGGTATTTTCTGATATCTAGTGCTCATTAAACAACCTGATTTTTGCAGGTTTAAACATTTCCATACTAACAGCGACTTCCAACATTCAAAGATTACAGTTTTTTGATATAGGACTGATATCACAGAGGTTCATATCATACAGACTTGTAGTTTCTAATGGAACATATACCATTGTTTCACAATGTTGTCGCTCACCTGATGTCGCTCACCAAGATGGCGGCGCGCACGGGTGCAGCGGCTCTTAGCTCACCATAGAGAGCATCCTAACGTACGGCATAACAACATGGTATGCAGGGTGCTCAGCTGCAGACAGGAAAGTACTGCAGAGGGTCATCAACACAGCCCAGAAGATCACTGGCTGCTCTCTGCCCAGCCTGGAGGTCACTGCAAACTCTCGGTACCTCAGCAGAGCTGGCAATATCATCAAGGACCACTCTCACCCCAGCAACCAACTGTTTGAACTATTACCGTCAGGCCGACGGTACAGGTCACATAAAACCAGGACAAACAGATTCAGGGATAGCTTCTTTCCCAGAGCTATCACCGTAGTAAATAAGCACAAAAACAACTGAACCTATTCCATACCGTCACTGTCATTATATTAATGCTGCTATCCTGTATATATTGTACATACTATTGTTTGAGTACTTACGATTGTTTTTTTTGTACTTTTTATATTTTACATTTATATTTATTATTGAAACTTGCACCAAGGGAGTGGCACTCCAATTTCGTTGTACTCTGTACAATGACAATAAAGGCTATTCTATTCTATTCTATTCTATTCTATTCTACTTTCCATAGTTAGATCATCATTGCTCATAATCGAAAACCCTGTGAAACTATTTACTGGGTTTCTACATGCAAGAATCTCACTGTTGGCCTCTACAGAGTCCCCAAACAATTGGGAAATTTTAAACATCATTACCAGCTGGACAGAAATGTTTTATCATAAGAATCTCTTTGTTTGTGATCATTGTATGCAGGTGATTTTGTCACATTTTTAGCTTTCTAACAACAATATGTATTTTTTCACTGTACAACTTCGACTAGAAGTGGAATAAGTACATTTTGTTTTAGGCCTGTCTCTTGCTAGCTAAGAGGCAGGAATTCAGTTTGCTATCATAGTAGATTGCAAATATACCTTGCTAACTAGCTAGCCAGCACTAGCTAACTAACAACTTCCTGGTCTCTCACTATGGTCATGTCAGGCTTATAAAAAACAAACATTGAAAAAATTTGATGCTTCAAAATACTTGTCAACAACACAACAGGTATTGTTGCAGTGACTATGTCTATTTTTTTTTATACAGTATGAAGACTATGGTGAACATTTGGTCTCATGCTAGAGTTAGCAAGTACTGGCTATGATTAGGTTAAAAAATAAGTCAACATGATTTTCTTTAACTGATTTATTTAACTGATGAACATGAATTCAATTCTTTAGGATAATGATTCCCAAAGTAAGGGTACTGAGGTACTGCAGGTGGGTCACAGAGATAACAGAAATTCCGTTTCAAATTTCCCAGCTACATTACATAATTCCAGATATCCGTTTTTCTTCACTTATCCTAATCAGGGTTGCGGGGTGGGGAGGCTGTGGCCTAGCTACTAGGCCACCCATCCAGTACCCCACTGGGAATCTGTAACAGAGATAATACAGAGAGATGGGCAACCATTTTACACACACTCACATCTATGGGCAATTTTAGATTCACCAATTAAACCCCAATTAAATTAACCCCACTAATTGCATGTCTTTGGACTGTGGGAGGAAGCCGGAGTACTCAGAGAAAACCCACGCAAACGCAGTTTATGTCCCAGTGGCAGGTGGGTCACAGGTTATAGCATGTTGTTTATGGTTTTTGAATAAAATGTTCAAGGAAGTGCATCACTATCGCTTGTATTTTGGTTAGAGTGAAGATTTAAGATTGCGTGGGCCCGATGAGATTTTCTGTTTTTCAAGTGGACTGCGGCGCTCTTGACTTTGGAAAGGCTGCTTTAGAAAAAGTTGAGAGAATCTGTCAGGAAAGTGTCCTATTTTATACATAGTAAAATAGGTTTTCCATCTTCTCCTTTGGTTTCACACACACAAAGATAACCTTTTACATCACGTTGTGATCAGAACTGAAAATCTGAAAAATTGTTGCTGTACATTGTTGGCAGATGCTGTACATACGTGACAAAATCCATATCCTCCGCAATCATCTAATCTCATGTTCTTCTCTCCCTGGGTGTTGCTGCATTTGTATGGAGGTTTTAATCACAGATAAGGAACATTTTCACACTGTTAATCAGATCGTCCAGGCGATCTGCTCCCATGCAACATGCATACTTTGCCATGGTGTTTTCCTATGAGACATTTGGCTCAGATCTAATCCCCTTCAGCTCTCCACTCCATGTTCACTGAACTGATGGGAGGTGGAAGGCAGCTGTGGATGAGCTACAACTGAAAGATTATGATCATGTGACGCAATGTCAAAGAAAGGGGCTGAGGTCAAAGAAAGCCTGACAGCAAAACGTCCAAAGAAGCTTTGGTTTCCTTAAAAAGTCATGTCACAACACTGTAACCTTGCAGCAGCTGATTTAAATTCATTTGCTCATTTAAATTCAATCCAAAGGAAGTTTGCTTGTGTTTGCTCTTCTTTGTCCCTCTGCAGCCTGCTTCATATTCATCCTCTTGAAGCAAAGTTGGGGAATCGGTGCTTTGCAAACAGGTGCAACTGCAGGGACACAACACTGCATAAAATCAATAGTGCTGCTGTGCACCCTTTTAAAATGCTCAAAAATGATGCTGTAATTTGAGAATATATGTAGATTATCGAGAGAGTACTGATTAAAAGTTTTAGATGCCAATGAGAAAAAAATAAGAATAATTTTTCTTTGTTTCAGAAAAAAAATAGCCTTAATTATCCATTGATGTGCGAAAATGGCTCCTTCAGGGCACCGGTCCTCCATCTTGCCTGCAGTCATTAATTAGATCTAATCAACACCGCAGGGAAAAGTTACTGTCAAGACTAATTAGCTAAAATGGAGCTTCTGTAATGGGAAACAAATGAACAACAACAGTTAACTGTAGCAGCCTTCGCCATGCGGTATGACTCATTCAGTCTCAGTGGGAGAGATTTCCAGAGCAGCACTGCTCCGAATTATATTAGCACTTGATTACTGTTTTGAGGGAATGTGTGAGCATTTAGCGCGCTAATAGGTTGTGAAAGATAAAATGATGTTAAAGGGAGTTAGATTTGTAGGTATCCATCTTTGGGTAATTTTTCAGCCAATTTTGACAGATGTGTGTGTGCGTATACTCTCACGTACACACACAGTTTTTTTATTTATTTTATTGTAAGTGCTATGCCGGCTTCCTCTTCAACCCCAGGCCTCAGAGGTCATGAGAAATGTTAACTTAATCCTTTCTTCATCCCCACACTACTTCTGAGAGTCAAGGCAGGGAGTAAAAAGAAGAAAAAATAGGAACCTTTGTTTCTCCCACAGCGATGGGAACAAAAGGGGTTGGGATTGGGAACATCGTACCCACACAACCACCTGCAATTAAGAGCTTAGACTTCATCCTCTCGGTACAATAAAAAGAAAAAAATAAACGCCTCAGCGGTCAAAGAGAGAAGAGGAAACGTCAAGATTAGGTGGGAAGAACTAAGAGAGCATTATAAACAACTTGTGAGAATGCTTGTGACAGAATATTACTTACACAATGTTGGATGACAGTCACCTTATACCCCGTGGAAGAGTAATTGTGGAAAATCTGCTAAATAGGGGTTATTGATGACAAAAAAAGCGCTCAAACAGCGTGGGTTAGAGGTTTGCACCACAGTCACACAAAACGTGAACAAGCCCCTGTTTGTGTGCCCATATGCTGGATCAAGTCGTTATTACGTGGACGTCAGCTGAGGAGGGAGAGGTGTTAAGTTGTCATGAGAAGCACAAGCACAGTGGTGATATTTAGAAAGTTTGAGCAGTTAATTTGTGGTAAAAATCTTTTTAAAAAAAGCTACAAAACCTCCCGACACAAACCAGAAAGTTGTCCCTGCCAAAGCATTTCAGGCATGTGAACTTTGCTGAAAATGCCAACTTCATTAGAACAAAATTGGGTCAAATGCACCGAGTGCAAATTAAAATCAACCAGAGGAGATGAGATGATTGTAATCAACATCTCTTCAATCAAGCAGGAGTGTGGGAATCATAGCGCCGTGTTTTACATTTACAGCTGAACTCCGAGGACCTTCTCTGGTAGTACAATAAGACTTGTGCCATTTAAAAAAAAAAAAAAAGCTAGTTTGAAATACGGCCGCACTCATGGACGTTTTGGAAAAAAAGAAGAAAAAAAAAGCTTCACAACTTTGCAAACTTTTTAATTAGGACACACTTGTCTGGGTGCACAGTTTCAGCACTTCTCATCAAAAATAATTTCTGGTGAGGATTCAGCCACTTGCTAGGAAAAAAATCAAATAAAACACACAAAAAAGAGTAAATTTAGTGGTTTATGCAGAATCTGCTGCTCTGCAACGACTCTGCTGTACAGAAAGAGTTCGGCATCAAGCGGATGCCATTTATAGACACGCTCCTATCTCCACAGTCCATACTCATAGACTTTTACAGCTTCATTACTGGAGATAATTACAACACTCACCACTGCATCTTATATAATAAGGTCAGTTAGTCCTCCCCCACAGAGATATCCAATAACCAGCAGTGTTTACTGTACAGGGAGTGCAGGATTATTAGGCAAGTTGTATTTTTGAGGAATAATTTTATTATTGAACAACAACCATGTTCTCAATGAACCCAAAAAACTCATTAATATCAAAGCTGAATGTTTTTGGAAGTAGTTTTTAGTTTTAGCTATTTTAGGGGGATATCTGTGTGTGCAGGTGACTATTACTGTGCATAATTATTAGGCAACTTAACAAAAAACAAATATATACCCATTTCAATTATTTATTTTTACCAGTGAAACCAATATAACATCTCCACATTCACAAATATACATTTCTGACATTCAAAAACAAAACAAAAACAAATCAGCGACCAATACAGCCACCTTTCTTTGCAAGGACACTCAAAAGCCTGCCATCCATGGATTCTGTCAGTGTTTTGATCTGTTCACCATCAACATTGCGTGCAGCAGCAACCACAGCCTCCCAGACACTGTTCAGAGAGGTGTACTGTTTTCCCTCCTTGTAAATCTCACATTTGATGATGGACCACAGGTTCTCAATGGGGTTCAGATCAGGTGAACAAGGAGGCCATGTCATTAGTTTTTCTTCTTTTCTACCCTTTCTTGCCAGCCACGCTGTGGAGTACTTGGACGCGTGTGATGGAGCATTGTCCTGCATGAAAACCATGTTTTTCTTGAAGGATGCAGACTTCTTCCTGTACCACTGCTTGAAGAAGGTGCACAGCAAATCCAGCATGTCCAAATTAACACTGTCGGATTTGATTTCAACACTATTAAAGTGTCTATATGGGTCCACACCAGAGAGTGTTAATTTAACTCTTTTTGGAGAGTTGGTACGTTAACTCTGATTTAGTGTTAAACACCAAATCTGTCTGGAGTTGATAATTTAACACTTTGTGTTAAGAGTTTATATATTAACTCTCAAAGAGTATTTTAGTTTAACTACGTAAGAGTTATCTTCCAATTCATTCTAAAAAGCGGGAATTTTACTGTTCTGAACTTCTAGAAATTTTTGGAAATAAACATTTACTAAAAAGACGCAATGGTTTTTGAAAAACATTTATTCTGAACTGTGCACCACAATTTCAAAACATTTTCTGAAAGATGTAACAGTGTACATGTTCTCACTTTCATTAGAATTTTGTTTATCAAAAGGTCTGACATGGTAAATGCAAATAACAGCGTTCTCATCACTTATTTCTTCAATACAATATGCAGGTCCTTCATTCATCCCTTTGTGGAACTTCAGCGCACTTCTGCTCTCCCCCATATTCCATCTTCACAAGCATATCCTGTGCGGAGATTGAATAAAAATTAGTTGACATTAATTAAATGGCACAAATAATCCAGTAAACAATTGCAGCACAGTAAAAAAAAAAAAAAAAAAAAAAGGAATCCTCTTTGAGCCATTACTTGTGTAAAGTATTTTCCCAAAAGACAAATACACAGGCAACAGGTAATACTGAACTAAATGTAAAACCTCAACCTTTTTCATTTTTACCTAAACCGTGTGCACAAAACTCTGGAGGGATCTATGCTAACGTAGAATCGAGTCAGGACGTCTGCTACTGCTGTTTGCTCGTTTTTATTTTTTATTTTTTTTTATGGGCGATCGTTTTCAGGCTTCAAGTAGCACCATTATACCAACATTTCACATTCTAGACATTGTTTTAGGTGTATTTGACCAAAAGTTTGACTGAAAATTCACATGCAAGCTTTTTTTCAAGGCTGTGGTATTTGCCCGCAAACAATACCTTTCAGCTAGCTAAAACAGAATATTATGCTATCAGCGAGCAACATGGCTAATGCCTTTCACACAGCTTTGTCTCAACTCCAAAGAGCCACAGAAGTAAAAGCTAATAATAATAATAATTGAAACAATCTTTGAAAAAATGACTTACCAAGCATGGCAAACAACTCAAATATGTAGAGCAAAATGTTCTGAAACGGCTTCACTTCAGCTTCGATTGGAGCCGTGCTGGGGGCGGAGTCTGTGAATTTACTCTATTGGTATCATAGCCCCTCTAGGAGTTCAGAGTTAAGAGGTCAAGAGTTAATGTTTCCATTGTAACACCTCCAGATTTGACAGCGAAACACTCATTTTTAACACTCGATTTTAACTACTATCATTTTACACCTCAGAGTTACATTAAAAGAATGTGACTCTGCTTAGAGTAAAATTAACTCTAATTTTGCAAGAAGACTACTAACACCAAAACATTTAACACTTTTGAATTTGCTGTGGTCTTCCAGAAACTGGCAGTAGGACTGGGAGTTGAGCTTGACTCCATCCTCAACCCGAAAAGGCCCCACAAGCTCATCTTTGATGATACCAGCCCAAACCAGTACTCCACCTCCACCTTGCTGGCGTCTGAGTCGGACTGGAGCTCTCTGCCCTTTACCAATCCAGCCACGGGCCCGTCCATCTGGCCCATCAAGACTCACTCTCATTTCATCAGTCCATAAAACCTTAGAAAAACCAGTCTTGAGATATTTCTTGGCCCAGTCTTGACGTTTCAGCTTGTGTGTCTTGTTCAGTGGTGGTCGTCTTTCAGCCTTTCTTACCTTGGCCATGTCTCTGAGTATTGCACACCTTGTGCTTTTGGGCACTCCAGTGATGTTGCAGCTCTGAAATATGGCCAAACTGGTGGCAAGTGGCATCTTGGCAGCTGCACGCTTGACTTTTCTCAGTTCATGGGCAGTTATTTTGCGCCTTGGTTTTTCCACACGCTTCTTGCGACCCTGTTGACTATTTTGAATGAAACGCTTGATTGTTCGATGATCACGCTTCAGAAGCTTTGCAATTTTGAGACTGCTGCATCCCTCTGCAAGATATCTCACTATTTTTGACTTTTCTGAGCCTGTCAAGTCCTTCTTTTGACCCATTTTGCCAAAGGAAAGGACGTTGCCTAATAATTATGCACACCTGATATAGGGTGTTGATGTCATTAGACCACACCCCTTCTCATTACAGAGATGCACATCACCTAATATGCTTAATTGGTAGTAGGCTTTCGAGCCTATACAGCTTGGAGTAAGACAACATGCATGAAGAGGATGATGTGGACAAAACACTCATTTGCCTAATAATTCTGCACTCCCTGTACTTATCTGCAACCCTCATACTGAAAAATCTTACACTTTATTTTTGCTGCTCTTACACTTCTTATTATATTGAACTCACTATTAATTAGCCGAGGCTTCAGGCATCCTGTACAGGAAGTAATGGAGAAAAAATAGCTGTAAAGCTTCATGTTGATTTCCAGCGGTGTTCACCTACCCCTGTCTTTTGAATTAGAATTTGAATCTAAAGTTTATTTGATCAGCTGCATGGATTTTTATGGATTTTGGCATTTTATTTTGCTCATTTTGGGGCCCTTTAGAGATCATCTCTAAAAATAATTCCAAAGTGCAGCTGCAGAACTTGGCCTCCTTCCTTGTTATTGTGATTAAACAAACGTACACAGATGCTGATTGAGATCCTTATCAGTATGACTAATGAATGTAGTGTCATGGAGACCTGGCTGCAATGGCGAATTCAGTCGTGTACAACAAAGAACCATTGCGGACGATTTCTGCGATATGCTAATTCAAAACCCGGCGCTAGGTCTTCTCATACTACTGCCCCGGATTATAAATATCATGAGATTGTAGCGAACTATTTCTAAAGTTGGTTCATTGACTAGAGTAAAAGTTTGTCTTGTTTTTACTGGTGAGAGTTGCTCCACGTGGTTAATAAAGTGTCTTATTTATTGACATAAAATGTGAAACGTGTCCATATGGCTGCTTTTCTCTTGCTTCCAAGCGTTGACATTTTGACATTATGTACCGTGTCTCGGGGGCAGATCAACTTTACTGCACATGGAGATGACTTCTGATTGGATCTCATCTCTGCAGAACATTTTCATCTCATTTTTATTCGTTGGCGAAAGTGGCAATATATTTCATCATAGTTTTTGTGTTACTTTCTTTTTTCTTGTTTTCATCAGCAACAAATTAAAGGTTATTTCATCTGTTCCAGCGATTCGCTTTCTTCTGTTCCTCCAGTTTAACGTCGTAACGAGGGAGGGGGTTGACGTAGGATGGAATACGGGGCCAACACAGAGAGACAGACAACCACACACTCTCACAGTCACACAGCATGCACGTTTTTGGTCTGTGGGAGGAAGTCAGAGAGCACCCTGAGGTAACCCACACACACAGATATGTAAACTCCATAGAGAAAGGTCAGTGGGTTCAAACCCAGAACCTTTTTTCTGTGAGTCGACCGTGCTAACCACTGACCCCCTATCCCAACCTGCTTGTTCATTTAGATGTTGCAACTCACTCGATATCTGATTTTGTTTTTTCTCTCATTTGAAACTAAAACGAATAAATGATAATGGGTTATTCTTGTTTTTTGTTGCTTGTTGACTGAATGTGTAAAATTCCTTGAAAGATTTCATCACATATTCTAATTTGACCTAAAAAACTTACATTTCATAGAGAACGTTTAAATTTTTGAAAGAATGAACTGGTTGGCCCGTGTACCAGCAGTCAGCTCACGTTCAAAAGGAGACTGACAGAAAATAACTGTGTATAACAGAATACACATGTTGCAGCTAATGCGTGTGTGTGTGTGTGTGTGTTTAAGTTATGCAACTCTGTCATCCAGCTGGTGTCAACATGTGCACTCTTTACAAGCCTATCGGAGGTCTTTTCTTTAAGGAGCCTGCTTAAAGGGTGGCACTGCATGGCGCCTCGTCCTGGATCATTTGCGAACCCACACCCCAGCCATGCTGGTAGCCCCCCGGAGCAGCCGAAGTCCTGTGGTGGGTGGCAGCACTAGTCTCAGCAGAGGCTGTAGGATGTAGGCCAAGCCGTGCGTGTAATCCCTCACTCAGAGTTGGAACGCACCGTCAGCGAGGGAAAATAAATATGGAAGGGTGAAGCGTTGGATAGGGGATGCACTGAGAAGACAGCCAGCAATTAAGATTACAATTTTGTTTCGTGATTTTGAGGACTTTGATTTGATTATAGGTCTGATTTAAGATGCACTAAAACACTGAAATAACTGGGAAACCATAAAAATTAAGTGTCTTCAAGAGGTGGTGCTGAATTTAAATTCATTCGCTCCTGTCACAGCGTTGTATGGACCTGGAGACGTATTAACACTGCTTACGTTCTGCCTTTCACTGGCCCTCGCTTTAGGTCACTCTCTCCTAATTTGGATCAATTATCCCATTTCCTCTCACAGAAACAGTGTTTCTCTTTACGCATAATGCGCTGGCTATTTGACAGCGCTGGGTCACGTGCCCGCTTTTTCATCATCTGTGTGCACTCCTGTCTGTGTGACTGAATGCTTCCTTTCTCTACTGTCTGAGACTCATTTGAAATTCAAATATTGCCTCATTGCTAAGCCTCAATAATATTGACTTTCAGTTACTCTCCAGAGGTTCTGGGTATATTTTTAGGCCAGGGATTGTGCTTACACTATGTATGCAGACATCAGGAGATTTGGCACAGCAGTGGTTGGCTTTCAACAGCTCAGGCGAAATGCCAGCCAAACCTGACTGAAATTTAACATTTACCTGGTGTTATAATTAATGGAGAAACTATTTCTTATGGGACTGCTCTGTAAATATGCAAACCTGACATCTACAGACTAAAAAAATGCCAATTATTAGTTTTTTATTTTGAAATTCAGTCTGAAAGAGCAACTTCAGAAATGTTTAGAAGCGCATTTGACTTGTTGATCAGTCTCGGCGTGAGCAGTCTGCCTACAGTAAAGTGACACAGCAGCTCTATCAGTGGTCCACTAGATGGAGCACTGCATCACAGATCTTTCTTATCAAGTTTGATCTTTTTTTCTTTTTCTTTTTTTTTTCCTTTTGCCTGTCCCGTTTGGCTCTTTTGCCATCAGAATTATTGTCTAAAGGCGAAGAAAGATACCCAACGGATTTACTTTACCAAATTGACCATCCCAGCCTTGCCGTAATGGTCCATTTGATTCACCTTTTATTGTTTATTTTATTTTCACTTGCTGAATACGGGACAGATTTGACTGGGGGAAAGAAGGGGAGAAAGAAAGAGGGAAAGAGAAACAGCTGAGAAGAGGGACGGGGGAGAAGGGCAAAAAACAAAAACCAACAGAAAGGGCAGGAAAAAAATGCATATATCAATCACCTGGATCACCTGCTGAGAAAGAAAAAAGAAAACCAGCAGAAGAGAACAAGAGTAATAGAATAAACAACATCACAATGATATATGGGAATATGACAGTAAATACTAAATATTAAACATTATTGTGCAGCACATAAGATCAACAGAACACAGTGTGCTTTGAGGTAGGAGCCAAAAAGGGTGTAGTTTGTGGGTGTGATCACCCGTGTGTACACCTGTGAGCATGGACGCGCTTGTTTTTTTTAAAAGCTTCCTACATGTAATGATCTGCTAGAGGGTGTGGGGGGGCCACTGCCCCGTCCTCCAGGGCATGAAGCAGGTGTGGAGGAGATCAAAACTCCAGACATCCAGAGGCCCCCAGAACACAAGAGACCAAGGAAGACCAACAGAGGGGCAGCCGCGCCACTGTCCCGGAAAGAGCTGAGGAGAGTCCCAGATGAGGGCTCACTCAGCAGCCGCGGAGCAGAAGCCAGGGGAGGTTGCAGTGACGCACCCGTGAGCTCCGCCAGCCGCCAGCTGTGCCTGAGTGACCGAGCCCCAGGCCGAGAGGCCGGGGGCACCCCACCTCCGAAGTGGCCCGAGCGAGCCCCAGGCTTCAGGCCCCAACAAGCAGCCACCAAGGAGTGAGCCGGTGTGTACCTGGACGCCCATCCCCGGACACAAAGAACCGCCAACGCACCGATGTCTGAGGGAATCCGCCACTGGCAGGGGAAGTGGTGGTGGGGGGACATAGGCCTCCAAACCTTGGAGGGCCTGAGATGTCCCCAGAGAGGTGGCGTCTGATACCCAACCTGACATATAGACACAGACATACAGGCACACACAGACACAAACATCCATTCCCACCCTCATGCTCTCATATGCACTCACTCCACACTCAACCAACGTGGAGACAGACATAAAGAGACGCTGTACACACGATCACACTCCCCAAGCGTACTCTACGAACCGGGTCTAGGTACCCTTGCCCCTGGAGGGGGGAACTGCACCCAGACCCAGGTGGTGTTACCCTTTTCCCTGCGGTGTGTGTGGGGGGAGGCAGACCGCCCCAACTCCACAGCAGCAGGGCGGCCCCACACTCCAGACCGCAGTCGGACGGCCAACTCCTCCTCCTAGCCCCCCCGCTCCAGCAGGCCGCAGAGAATGGGGGTGAGAGAAGACTCCAAACCTCCCTCCACCCGCTCATTGTAGTGTTGATGCATGTGTGTTCTAAGGTGCATTTAAAACCCAGGAGGGCATGGAGCTAGCCTCGTCTGCACCCTGGTGACACACCCCTACTCCAAGGCCCTGCATGTGTGGGTGGTTGTGGTGGAGCGGGAAGAGGGAGGCAGCTGGAGATGGGGAGGGAAGGAAGGGAGGGGGAAGTGACCCCTCCCTGGGGCCAGCTCCCCCGCTGACCCCAGTAGGCACCGCCATACTCCGCGACCCGCCAGGGAAAGGGGGCCCAGGCCCATCCAGACCGGGGCCCAGTGCAGCAGCGCCGCCCGGCCCCACAGAGCCCGGGACAGTCCACCCAACCCCACCACAGAGAAAACTGCACCCACCCCACCATCCATTCATCTTCCAGACTACATAAGACAATAGACGCCCAGGCTGAGATCTTCCTCCACCTCTCCTGTATCTCCCCCTCCTGCAGAGAGTTCCTGAAGAGAGGAAAGCTCCTGCAAGATGTGACGACCTCCCCCACCAGTTGAAGAGCCCCCCAGGTAGCTCGACGCACCGGCGGCAAGTCCATCAAGTTTGATCCTTAAAGGCAAGCATGAGGGCAGGGAACTAAAATCCGACGTTCCAGCAAAAAAACATTTCACCTCTAAATAAAACTAAATACATTTTCTAGTAAAATTGTAACATTTTCAACATATACATAGTATCATTTCTAGGTTTTTCTCTTCCTCCCTTTTTACTAAAAAAATTTCTTTATCTGTACATGTCTGCCAATAAATCAATTTACATCGAGCAAACAGCTTTGTACAGCCCGATCCGGCGGGGAGGTGTGGGAAGCCAGATTAAGTGCCCCCCTTCCAGTTCTCCTCTCTGTTCTCTCCTCACTTGTCCCCTTTGTCTTACTTGTCTCTATCACCTTTTCAATCCCTTTGAAGAAGTGAGGCTCCATAAATGTTAAAGAGGTAAATATTATTTCTCAGTTGCAGTGAATAGATCAAAGAAAATAAACTGTACAAAAAAAATAACTCTCCAGGGCCTGATCAACCCTGGCAGGGCCTCCTTGGATGAGGGTTTCTAGTGATAATGGCCGAAACACCCGGTGAATCCAAGGTCCACTACTGACGATGTGTCCCAAATTTGAATATGATAATCTAGATCAGATCTCTAATCCCTAAACTTAACCAAGGAAAAAAATGGCAGATTAGCTCAAGTAAAAGACCGAAAGTTGAGGCACACAACAATGTGCACCACTGGTAAAGTTTCTGGGCTGCCTCATAACAGCCATCCCTCGAGATTTTCGCCATTTAAAGCAATGGAATTTCAGGGATTGTAACATCTAGTCCTTTACTGAATCAGGTGCACCTTGCTATAGTACTGGGTTGGACACCATCTTTATCCTTCAGAAATGTATTAACTCTTCATGGCACATTCTCAGAGAGTTTGGTTCATGTTGACATGATAGCATCACACAGTTGCTGCGGACTTGTTGGCCGCACATCCATGATGAGGATCTCCTGTTCCTCCACAACCCAAAGGCGCTTTATTGGATTGTGAACTCATTATGTTCAAGAATCCAGTTTAAGATGACATGGTGTAATCAGAAGAAGAGTGCACTGTGGTTATAAAGGGATGGACATGGCCGACAACAATATTTAGGAAAGCTGTGGTGTTTAAATAATGCTCAGTTGATACTAAGCAGCTCAAAGTGTGGCAAGTAATTATCCCCCACACATTACACCACCTTGTTGATACAAGGCAGGATGGATCCATGCTTTCATCTTGCACCAAATTTTACACGCATGAAAAATTGCGACTCATCAGATGTTGTCCAGTCTTGCATTGTCCACTTTTGTCGAGCATTTCTAAACCTTGGTTTCCTGCCCATAGCTGACAGGAAGGTTTTCTGCTGCTTTAGTGTGTTTTCAGAGTTGCATACCTTGGTTATAATGAGCAGTTATTTAGTTTAGTTTTGCCTTCTTATCAGCTCAAAGCAGCCTGGCCTTTCTCCTCTGAGCTCTGACATCAACGAGGCATTTTTACCCAGTAGATCAGCAGATACTGAATACTTAGACCAACCCATCAGGCACTTTCAGAGTCACTTAAATCACTTTCTTCCCCATACAGATGCTCAGTTTTACCTTCAGCAGGTCATCTTTACCACATCTTTTTGTTTGTGTTTTTAAAGGGATGCCAAATGCTGTCATTTTTCTGTAAAGCAAATTTACCTTGCCTTTGGGTATAAATAAAGTTACCTTGACCTACCTTGACCTTGACCTTGACATCTATATGTCCAGTGAAGTTGATGCCGTATGACTGGCTGAACAGATTGAGTGAACAGTTGTACCTAACAAAGTGGCAGATGAGTACATTTAGGCTTACCCTATTGCACTGCTATCTACTTACAGAGGCCAGAGTTCAGCAACTGGTTCCAAAGTTCATGCCTCCTGTTTAAAGCCTAATAAATCATCACAAATCACCATTCTAATCAATTTATGTGCTGCACTTTAAAAAGTGACCCCGAACTCTTAAGCACTAATAAGAAAAATATAAATGAAAAAACCTTGATGTTTTTGTAAAAACCCCCAAAATTTTAATTTTTTTCTCTTGATAATGACCAAGATGATGTCATAGATGCACTGACACCAATCAAAATAAAGAGTTTTTTTTGTCCCAGCACTGTGAATCAAATCTGATAAGAACACATACACACACACACACACACACACACACACACACGCACACGCACACACACTGAGGTGTTATTATATTCATCTACTAGTATGATGTAGGATTATTAAGAATAACTGAGGAAAATCATTATGAAAAATCATGACCAAAATATATATATTTAAAAAAGAATGGAATACAATACCCTTTTACTAATTTTATAAAGGAGTGATAGTACAAACTCACACAGTAGATGCAGAGATATCTTCACAGAAAGATCATTAAACACTGAATGCATTACAAGTTGGAAAGAAAAATTTGTTATCTGTCACATTCTCACTAGTTATCACTTCAATTTACCAGAGGCATCGTATCAGGTCATTACAATCAAAAGTCAAAGTACAAACTGTCTTTTATTGACTGCAGTAAAGGTGGTGTGGAAGTAATCAAGTAACAATGCTGTAATTACCTCTTAGTAATATTTGGAGGTTAGTAAGATAAATTGCAAAACTATTTAATTGCTGTTCATGTTATGAAACTATAGCAGCCAGTTAGGCCAAATAAAGACTTGAAACAGGGACAAAAGGTAGCTTTGTCAAAGTTAACAAAGCTAGTGCTAATGAGTGCCTTGTAAAATATAAATTACTAGGATTATATATACATGCTTTGTTGTAAATTACAATTTAGCAGCAAATTTACAACACTGGCACCGCAGTTGGTAGATTATTACCACAATTAAACACAACAGCAGCGAGCAGGGCTTAAAGTGTGAGGAGTTTTTGAGCTGACGCACATACCGCTAACATTTGGCCTTTGCAGCTGCTACTGCTCACATTTTTATGTGAATCCTGTAGCTTCAACCCCAGCTGTATTTTGGGCCAAGGAGTGTGCAGTGAATATGGAAATGTCACTGATACTGACACTGACTGGTGAACAAGATCTAAAATATGATCTGTGTTATTTCATCATCTGTGTCTTTCGGTTTGGATTTACCCGCTTCATTGTTAAATGGAAGTGGCATCTCTTGGTGACTGAGAGGAACTCTAGAGGTATACAGAGAGTATTCAGTATTCATGTAGTGAGCTGTGCAGCTCCGAGTGCAGCTTTACCGCTCAAGAATGCAGCTATAGTGCCCCATTGTCCATGGACACAAGCTTAATGACAATTAAGGACAATACCCGCAGTGTTTTGTCCTCTATCTCGTCTGCTCTCGTCTGCTCTCCCTAAGAATGCATCTTAAACATTGTGCTAACAGTGCTATTATGTTTGAAAATCCATTCATATTTATCATTTTTCATAATATTTATTGCATGAAAATGTTTTCTTGGTGGAGTAAGTTATGTCGGTTATTCATGTTGTCAAAAAAATCATTTAGAAACTAACTTGGTCTCCCCTAGCAGACTGGGGACTTGTGACAGCCTCACATGTACAGTAAAAACTAAACTACAGTTTAAAACTACAGTCACCAGCCATAAAACACACATGTAGTTTACTGCAGCAGGTACGTTCACATTAGGCAGATGCCATACAATAAAACTATCACAAGTGACTGAAAACAAGTAACATAAAGATCTGTAGCAACTCTGAACAGGTTGGATGAAAAAATGTTAAAAGTTAAGCAAGGGTAACGGATAAAATGCAGGAAATAGACAAACGAGAGAGTGCTAAGACAACAGAACGTGTTTGATAATTATTCTAGGTAAACCATTTAACTTATTAGCTAAACATTACTGATGAAAGCTTGATTTGTTTCGCTAATGCTATGGCTAGCAGTTACACGTTTAGCTAGCAGTTTTGGACGAACAATTGAAACAATGCAAGCTAAACTGTTAAAGGTGAACATGAAACAACAATGAATGGTAAAAACATAAAAATAAAAAGTCTAAATAAAGCTTAAAATATGTTTAAATGAACACATTTTACCTCGAGAAGTCTTGTGAGGTGGTTTTTGGGCTTGGGTCCATCTGACAGGGTTGTGGGGCTACAGATGGTGATAGTTTTGGAAACACTTTTGGTAAAGGTAACATTATTTTCATCTCTAAAGCTCATAAAAACATACATCCAGTTTGTTTTTAATGTTATCCCACAAGTCAGTTGATGGAGACCTAAAACAGACGGATTATATTTTTAGTCAACAATACTTAACAGTGACAAAAACTCATTCTGGTGGATTGCATGCATGCCTATGCAAGTTTTGGTTTTTTTAATACTCATAAACCTAATGTTGTTTGAAAATATAAATAAAGTTAATAAAGTTTTACAGTTCTGAAACTTTGCTGACACTAACATTGTCCTCAAACTGTCCTAAATAGAAAGTTTGGGGTCCTCTATGAGGCCACACTAAGGATGCATTGTTAAATGGACCATCATTTTCATGCTAGGCACAAACTGTGTGACAATGAAAAGATTGAGCAGTAGAAAGGGGCACCCATTCAAACAACTCCCTCCTTTCTTTTCCCCCTGCAGAACAGTGCAACAGTGTTTAACTGTGCCAGATTCGCAGAGGGGAGTTGCCCTCCTGTCATTTATCAGCGTATCCTTGAGGTCATGCAGCTATCGGCCTACATTTGACACCGTCTTTAAATGGCCACATCAGCAGACAGATAATCAGTGAGATAAAGAACAGCATCTTCCATGCCAGCTCAAGGAGGGGTGGATGTGTATAAATTGAGGCCTTTGGGGAATCACAATCTCACGGTCTGCTGTAGCGCTTCATCATCAGCTGCCTTCAACCCGACGAGCCTGCAGCCATGTCCTTTAATGGAACCTGGAAGATCGACCGCAGTGAGAACTATGTCAAGTTCATGGAGCAAATGGGTGAGTGTGTGTGAGAGCACTTGACAGTGTTTAGCTCACTGTCAAGCCATGCACTTAAACTCTGTTTTTTCTGAGCCTGGCCGTGTGAATTTATGAGGATAATGTGTGTAACTGTGTTTCCATAGAGTTCAGTATGGTTGTGCAGGTGCTGCACAGAGCAGTGAGATGTTAGGTTTTAATGTAGTTGTTGTAACAGCATTCATCTTAGGACTGATTATAACACTAATCACTATCATGTGGCTATAAAATCACCTCAAGGGGTTAATGACCAATAACTATTCATTCAACAATCCAGTTTCATATTTCTATGCTTTTTTGTGTTTTACAAGGTGTTAATCTTGTGAAACGCAAGGTGGCAGAGCACGACAACCTGAAGATCACCATCGAGCAGAACGGGGACAAGTTTCACGTCAAAGAGTCCAGCACTTTACGCACCAAAGAGGTTGACTTCACTCTGGGCGTTCCGTTCGACTACACCCTGGCTGATGGCACTGAAGTCTCAGTGAGTGCGCTAAAGAGAAACATTACTGAAGCACAGGCACTTGGTCAAGGTGCTGTTCCATAATTGCACAAAGGCAACCAGAAATGGTTTGTTTTAGGCAAATCTGGCTTGTTTTTAAGAATGATGGATTCTCTGCTAATGGAAATAGTGGAAACCAGCTGCAGTTAAAAGCAAAGGAACAGTTTCCAGTGAATAATTCACTCTGCGGTGAATTAAAAGTCGCTTTTATGCAAATGTAAAACAGTAAGGGAGAGTGTTAAAGAGTGCTTTGACTGTATATTTTTAACCAGGGTGCATGGGAGATGGAGGGGGACATGATGAAAGGCAAATTCACCAGGAAAGACAACAACAAGCTCCTGACCACTACTAGAACTCTGGTGGGCGGAGAGCTCGTGCAGGTCAGTAGGTCCAAAGGTGTCGATCCCGAATTCAGTCCCAATAAATAAACGTCTCCACAAACCATTGACACTTTTTGTCTTTGCAGAGCTACAACTATGAAGGGGTGGATGCCAAGAGGATTTTCAAGAAGCAGTAACCTGGATATTGAAGTTCAAATTTTATTTTTATATAAATCACACAGCCCAGTGAACTGTATCTGAAGTTATTGTTGGCATTTAGCTTATTTTACAAGAAGAATTATGGTCACCATGTTCATGAAACACTGAAATGGTCACACAGCGCAGTTAAATTTGCATCCCTTTTCCTGTGAAAGGAGAAAACAAACACTAAACAGCATCCTGGCAGTGGATATCTATCTGTAGCAGTAGCTAAACATTCAAATGGGTTTAGTTTTATTTGTCTTGGAGGGGTTCGGGATTTTCCGCACATCATAGTTTCAACAAATTTCACAGGACTCATTCATTGGTATGGTGTAGGTTATCCACAGTAATGGCTGTTTTCAGGTAAAGCTCCACAGCAACATGAAATACATGAAATGTTATTGTGTGTGTTCAAACAGGGGGAAAAAATCAAATTGCACTAATGGTTCTCATGTATCAGATTGTCCTCTACAATAAAGCATGTTTATTATGTCACTTGAGTTTAGTGTTGGTGTTATTAAATGACTGAATTGCATGTGAATTAAGTCCGATAAATATAATCAGTCAAGATTGTCTTAACAGATGTGATAAAAGTCTATAATCTTAGTCATATTGCTTCCATGACACAAGCACAAAGCTCATGCCTCTACGATATCATTTTTTACGAGCATCAAAAGTTCTTCATCAGGGATTTAAGTGAAATACCACGTTACCATTTCAGACTGCTTTCCAGTCACTCTTATAGCGCATGATTGGAGTGTGACCTTCTGCTGTCATGTGGCGGCCCTTATGTGCTATGTGGAGAACTAATGGTTCATCACATGGTGGTTTTCTAGAAAGTGAACAATGATTTTCATTCAGGGACAAAAAGCTCATGGCTGTTTTTAGCCACGAAGGGTGTAAAGAGTAAGAGCATGTATGTAATGAGGCTGTCTGACCACAAGAGGGAAACCCGTGCCTCCTTTAATTTTACTGCTGTAGATACAGCAGCACAATACGAATTCTAGGACCTGCCAGCTTCAGAAAATGCTAGATAAAAATGTTTTTTATGGGTTTTTTCATTATTTGTACAAAAACACAAGAAATGGCAAAGATAATTATTTGATCATTCTCGGCATGTGCGCAGTATTGAACAAGAGGGGTATAAAAAAAGCAAAAAAAGTGGCAAGCCTAAAAAAAACTGTTTACAGAAGATGAAAAGTATCATGAGATTTTGAACCACTATACAGTTTGGAAAGCTCATTGGTAACTGCTCCATTTTACAGTATGACGATGATCCTAAACACACTCCTAAAGAAGTAAATGCAAACCTAGAAAGAAAAACACAACGACACACTTTCAGTCATGCATTGGCCTCCCCAGAGCCTGGACCTGAACATTGAAGCAGTGTGGGATCATTTTACAGAGTGTGCTGCACAAGGCAGCCAACATCCAAAGAAGCGCTTTGAATGTCCTTCAAGATGCCTGAAGATATTCCTCAAGATAACTTAAAGAAATTACAAGAAAGCTTGACAAAGTACAAACTCTGTTTTTGTTTCTATAAATCTCAGCACCCATTCCCATTTTCATAGTAAAATATAACAAATGGTGGCTCAGGACTTTTGCACTCTGCAGAGACAGTGCCTGATGGACAGGTTCGGTAAGTCTTCACGCCTGCGTAGTTTAACTTTTGTGATGTTCATCATGTGCAATTTAAGCAAAATTAAGCAACAGGTTTCCAGTATTTAGAACTTCACACTGCTCAAAGTGCTTGAGTTTTCCAGTCTTTGGCAGAGCAGGCATCAACATGACACAGATTTCCTTACATGGGCATCTTGGCTAATAATTATCCTACTGAAACCCAAACTCTTGTTTTGAGACCCGATAAGTATAGAAACTAAACTGCTTTTGAACAGGGAGTCATCAGATGTTACATGCTTAAAAAGAAGAACTCCTATGAGTTACAATAGCTTTATTTTACGGAGCCCCACAGGGGACATGGGAGAAATAAAAAATTAAGACGGAATTTTGCGGGATCTCGCAAAAGTTTTGCGAGATCTCGCAAATGGCGGCAGCTACTTAGTTGTAATATTACTCTTTCTGGGTCACAAAATACATTTTTAAGATATTTTGAGGCGTGAATGCAGTTGTGTAAACGTCAGATATCTGCTCGGTTTACAAGATATCACATATTTGCAAAAGTGCTCTGATGTTTTCGGATATTGTATGAAACTTTTGCGAAATCTTGCAAAAGTTTTGCGAGATCCCGAGTTAGTTTTGCGAGATCTCGCAAAAGTCCGTCTTAATTTTTTTTTCTCCCATGTCCCCTGCGGGGCTCCGTATTATTTGCATTGCAAAGCAAAGCAATAAATGTTTTATTGGGCTGAATGAAGTATATGAAAAGCCAAAACATAATACCAACAGTACATCATCATGGTCTCAGGACTCTGTACTGTATAGTTCTGAGGTTTGTATGGACGTGGTAGGTGATGTCTTTAGATATAAACCATAAGTCCAAATAAAGTAAAACCAATAAAGTGTTAAAGTCTTATTGGCTCTACAATGATAGACTGAGAAAGAAAGAGTCTAATATCGATCGATGGCAACTTCCCACTGAGTCCTGAGTGGCACCCTTTTTCACAGAGGTAAAAGCCCTCCACGAACAAGGCTAATCTGGCAGGGGCTGGGCTGCTTTGAACACCAGTTTTCCGCTGAACCCTCCTTAGGGAGGAAAGTCCCCGGAGACCTGTCAGATGCTGGAGGGCTGAACAGATTTCAGTGCAGGGAAAAAGTGGGCCGCCAGGGCTTCTTTTCTCTGTCAAGATGTGCAGTCCACACTCATTTTATGTTTTTGACGTTTAAATCAGCAACATTATGGGATGCATCTCCATCACTGATTAGCCTGATACAAGACTTCCATGCAATGGATAGGATCACCTTATAAAGTGTAAAGTTCAGATTTTACAGCTGTGGCAGTATTACAAGTTAAAATATTTTTTGACCTGTATTAGCAAATGAAGGCTTTCATTTTGTCCTATTGCTATGTATACACATAGAGAGAGAGAGAGGATTATTTTTACCATAACGAAGATGTGTACTCTTTATCTGCCACTGGTTATGTGTGAATCATAAATGCTTTGTAATATCTGTACCACTAGGTAGCACTGTGGAGCTCTTTATTGTCTGAGAAGAAGGTCCTCAGCTGCTCTATGATGTCATCCTAAGCCAAGTTACCATATGAAACACACCCTGTTTACACAGACGCACACACCCACGTGCATGCACACACAAAGCCCCACTACATAATTATTGGATCTCAACTCAAATTATTGGAATAATATCTCTGGTACTTATCTGGCATCCAGTAGAGTTAGAGTGAAATCAGTGGGAAACAGGAAAGTCGTGGGAGAGTTAGCCTTTAGTGTTTTGATTGCTGTGAGACTGTGGGCGCAAGGGGCCCACCCGAGGGAGGTGGAAGCTGTGGATGAGAGGGGAGGAGGAGGAGGTGGGGAAGGAAAAATAATAGGAGGACAAGAAGAAGTGTGCGTGTGTGTGTGTGTGTGTGTGTGTGTGTGTGTGTGTGTGTGTGTGTGTGTGTGTGTGTGTGAAGAAGAGGAGAAAGAAAGGACAACACAGGGAGAAGCCACTCCTCGCCCAGCTCAGCCCCTCTACCGCAGTGAAATCAAATTCACTGACTCACTCTGAAGTCGTCAGCTCATGTGAAAGACTAACGATCACAAAGACACTGACGGCGTGCTGGTGAGCATCGGGGCTATTAGTTGGCCAATGCTTCCAAGAAGACACGGCCCAGCTTTAGCCAATCACTGTTTGGACAGTGACTCTGCAGGCCTTTGTAGAGACGCATGCAGACTGCTGGATGATGAGTCAGTAGACAGTCAGCACAGATTCCAGTCTTACTATAAACAATTCATGCCAGCATACATGCTCAGATGTGACTTCAATTCAGTTTTATTTATACCGCGCCAAATCACAAAATCACCTCAAGGTGCTTTATATTGTAAAGTAGATCCTATAATAATAAAAACAGAGAAAACTTCAACAACCATATGACCCCCTATGAGCAAGCACTTTGGTGACAGTGGGAAGGAAAAACTCCCTTTTAACAGGAAGAAACCTCTGGCAGAACCAGGCTCAGGGAGGGGCGGGGCCATCTGCTGGACCGGATGGGGAGACTTGTGCCAAACATGTTCATTTGAAAACATTATTGTGTGAAAAGTATGATGATGATGATGGAGCTGAGACAGCTGGCCATTGGCTGGCCTTTATGAGATGAGACATTAATAGGAAATATATCATCAAGCCTTTATAATTTTTCATCCATAAATCAGAATTTCTATTAGTATTATTAGTATCATTATTAGTAGTATTAGTATCTCAAAATCTTGAGTTACTCAGAAGTCAGTTGAAATTTTGAAATAATTATTCGAACTTGCTAGTTAGCGCTGCCTTATGTAAATTTTTATTTTCATTTTATTTATTTTTATTTTGTTTTTACATTTCTATTTATTTTTCCATTCATTTTCAGTAGTCATACTCATTAGCATAACACACACAATTATTGTCAATATGATTTAAAAAACCATATATATAAAAAATAATTAGTAACAATAAAATCAACATCCTAGTATTATCAGCATGAGCGTGTTAGCATGTACTTATTAACTGTAAGCTCAGTTGCTAGCATGTATGCTAACATGGCAGTGGAAGCTTTTTTGCTGTTTTCTGCGGTAGCTGATTGGCTTATTCTCTTTGTGTGTCTACAACTAATAAAAGGGGCACAAATAAAACCCATTAGAAACCAGCTAGGAAAGTATTAAATGTGTTAAACATCAGTTTTTAGCTGAATGTTTGTTAAGCAATGCTAATGTTTGGTCTGTATTTTACAGGCACGATCCCAAAAACGAATTCAAGTATACAAAAACATACATATTCAGGTAATGTATTAAACCAAGGAGAAGATTTTTAATTTACCTGAATTTTGACTGTTCACTTCAGTGAAATAAAATAAAAATGCTTGTCAGCAAGTCCATTTGTCTGACATCCTGCAGCCAGAACAGCATGAGACAGAAACACCTCTTTAATGGGCTTGTCAAATGGACTAACACCATTACAAAGTGTTGCCGGTTGGGCGTATGCATGCATGCACCAAGATGATTACGTACCTTTGCACAAGCATTTTCGTCCCTCACTTTGCTCTGCACCGACACCCTGCGTGAACGCCACCGGGCACGGACGAGTGTGTGTCGTGTGAGAAGCTGTTGTGTGCCACCTGGTGTGACTGAGCTGACAGGAGAGTGGAGACAGTGAAGAGAGAAACTAAATTGGCTGTGGCCTCTGTCTCAGGAGTAGCCAGCCCCTGGGTTAGGCGGGCTATTCTTATAGAGGGCAGTGAGAGGTTTCCAGCTCTCCTGATACACAAACCATTTTATAGAATCCCACATCATGTTTTGATGGTCTACTGGGATTACGAGGGAGGTATTATCCAATGAAAAGTGTAAGAATGGAAGAGGAAATGGAACTATACGAAGGTGGATTTCTCTGTGGGTACAAGGCCACTTCTAAGAGGAGCCAAAATTACCAAATGCAGTCTTGAAGTCTAAAAATATCCTATGATGTAAACCATGGCCTGTAATATAAAGGCCCAGGTAGTACCAGTTATTTACATAGTTATTAAAAGACTAAACATTGGCAAGTTCACAGGATACTGCGCTTCAGTGAACCTGCTCAGATTGTTAGCACGTAAGAGGAACCAGTTAGCTTAATGGTTATTAGGTTTGCTATAATTATCCTGTGACCAAAAAGCAAACAATCAAACAAAAAAATTTTGATTTCATATTTTCTCATCAAAAATACTCTTGTGCCATTTCATTAGGTATAATGTTCTACTGCTCATTAATGCTACTGTCTAATCAGCTAATCAGTGACTGATGTAGACATGGTTGAAACAACCTCCTGAAGTTCAAACCAAGTAGAATGAGGAAGAGAGGTGATTTGTTGATGCTAGACATGCTAGTCTGAATTTGAATCCAGGAACAGCAGATCTGCTGGGATTTTCGGACACTACCATCTGCTCACTTAGCAGTTTTCTGGGTGAAAATACCTCATTGATGAACATTCAGAACCACATTCAGAGAGTAGGGTCCACATTTGGTGTAAACATGAAAGCATGGATCTATTCTGTCTTGTATCAGGCTAGCGGTGCAATGGTTTGAGGGGCATTTCCTCTTAGTAACATCTGAGCATCATTGAAACACTACAGCCAGCCTGAGTATTGTTGTTGACCAGGTCTGCCCCTTTATAACCACAGCAAACCCATCTTCTGATGGGTCCTTCCAGCAGGATGATGCACTATGTCACAAAACTCAAATCATCTCAAACTTGTTTCTTGAACATGACACTCAAATGTCCTCCACAGTCACCAGATCTCAATCCAACAGAGCACCTTTGTGATGTGGAGGAACAAGAGATTCTCATCATGGATGTGCAGCAACTGTGCGATGCTTTCATCCCCTTGGATGAATAAAGACAAAAATCTCTGAGGAATGTTTCCAGCACACTGATCGATCTGTGCCACCCCCATCTGTCCAACCCAGTACTAGCAAAGTGATATATATATATATATATATATATATATATATATATATATATATATATATATATGTGTATATATATATCAGAGTTTTATCAGTGTCTTCACATTTCAGAAAACTTGCACACTCTGAACAAATAAGGTAATCATGACAGCACAGATAATGTCAATCTTTAATGGCAGATGGCCTGAAATGTCTTCATTTAACATTTTCATAAAAACGTCTCATTTTGATCATCTCCTTTTTTTTTGTTTCAAACAAACAAACCTCTGCAATTCACTGAAATACAGTTTCTCCTTACAGCGGCTAAAGTACATAAATATCAACAGTACTGTATGCATTAGGAAAAAGGAAAAAGAACACGCACACACACATGCCGTGAACATGCACTGAACACACAGCTACACACGCGGTATACTAAAACAAGTAAAGAAATGATTTGTCACTGACAAAAGGAGGGGGAGGAGTCGTCTTATTCGTTTTTTCAGGAACTTTTGTACGGTACCGCTGGCGAAACACAAAAGACCCATTCGTTCGAGGAGTATATCTTCTTCTTCTCTGGATTTCACAGTGAATGATGCAGGTAAAACAGTATTCACATGTTACATACAGTATGCTCCAATCAGACCGATACAAACGAAGGAAAAAGCTCTAGTAATTCTTACCAAATGAAAATACAATTAAACTTACAATAATACTTACAATGAATTATATGATGGGCGTTTTCTATGAACCTTAAAAAGACAACACCCATTAAAAAACACACATAACATTCACGCACATTGTATAAATACTTGTTCTAATAAATCTGAGTGTCACACTTGGCTTAAAAATGTCTGTAAAAGCAAAAATAAAAACCAAAACAAAAAAACCCTTCAGCTGATTTAATAGATATGATGCATATTATCATTAATTACAAACACTTGGCTACTGTATGATTCAACCAGTCCGATATAAGTGTACACAGAGGGGCTAAACATCACAGGGGACACTTGTCTCCTTACGGCGTTTGATTGTCACATCAGCGTGAAATGCGACTTGGCCTTCGGAGACTGGTTTCGTATTAGCGAATGAAGATTTTGGCGTCAAGATGTCACAGAAATATGATCACTCGATGATATGTCATACAGCAAAGACGTTATTGCAAGATTACAAAAGACTGTTTTATCTTTTCCTTTTTTTATACATCTCACTCCAATCATTATTATGTAAATTCAAACTTTACAAAAGCAGGTTGAATCACAGCGGCTCCCTAAAAATAGACAAAAGACACAAATCGCTTAAAGTGAATATCCTTTCAGATGCAGAGTGGCTCTTTGGAGTGACACCAAAAGGGACATGCTGCAAAAATAATGTCATACTTCATAAGAAATCAGACTGAGGACTACAAAAGTAGTCAAAAATGGAATAACCACTAGCCTAGATAGCTCTCCAGTGTAAAAAAAGAAAAAAGAAGAAAAAGCTTTGGTCTTGTTTCTCTATACTGTGCTGCTGTCCTCCTGCTACACAGCGAAGGAGCGATTTCCTAATTATAGCAGAGCTCAGTTTGCTGCGTATTGCCATCACGCTATACGTGACATTGGGGTCACGCTACCTTCCACTGGCGATGGCTTTTTCCTGTCAGTGCCTCTTTTCACACATCTGATTACCTCAAACAGCCAAACTACGAGCTGGATCAGGTGCGTTTTGTCACTCAACGTTAAAATCGCTTCAGACAAAAGACTTCTGTGTTTCGTTTCGTCGGGTAAAGACGCCACAGAGGGACAAAACCCCCCCCCCCCAAAAAAAAACAAAAAACACAACACATATGAGCGAATCAAAATTCCTTTTGGAGCAGAGACAAGAGCAAACTGGCAGGACTGCTTTGGTATAGCAGGGCGACTTGTTGTTTTAAAATGGCACCGAACAGAAAGGGAACAAAAAAAGAAAAGGTATAAAACGTCCTCACAAGATTTAGCACAACATAAATCAACCCAAACAAAACCGTTTCAAACATCGTCTTGATTACAAAAATACCTTTTTGTATTTCTTTAAAATATCTAAAAATGTACAGCATTGTTTTTTCGTTGTTTTCTCTCTCACGCTCTATTTTTTTTGTTTTTTTTTGCAAAGTCATGCGTCAACATGTAACTTCATAATCATAATAACATTAATATGAATGATATACAGAATAGTAATAATTATAGTCATATAATAACATTACTCAGTAGCACTTTAGCCACACTTCCGGGCGTCTGCAAAGTGGCTGCATAAAACAACGTTTGCACTCCTTTTAGGTGGCCGGCTTTACACCCGCACGTAGAGGATGCAGAGACCAGCTAGGCGGGCGATGCAGTCAGTCGGTAAACAAAGAGCGCGGACGCCTTTGTTGTGCATGCCTGGTACCTTTCACGGAGGTGTCAGAGGAGGTGTAGCCAAGCGCTGCCTGTAAATTTACGTAACAGTATAAAAAAGATTTGGAGGGACTTTCGGGGAGGGGGGGGACTCGATGTGTGATGGAGGCTGGGGTCTAGTATGTCCTGAGGCCCATGAGGCTGCTGCTGCCTGAAAGAGAAAGACAGAACGACAGCGGGGTGAGGCTGAAGTTCGCAAATGTATAATGGGAACACCGGGGATTACGTGGAAACACTAACAGCCGTAAAAGTCACACAGATTTTTTTAAATCCCCACCCGATCCAGTGCCAAGACCACACCCACATTCAATGCACGCGCGCTCTATCTCACGCTTAAATTCTGGTGTATTTGTTCAAAACATTTCGCAAATCTCAAACATGCACAGATGAAAGTCGACACGGTGTCAGTACAGTTTGGCGCTGCTTCCTTCATTCAAGTGGATGTTTTTGACTGATGCTGTCTCTCAAATTTGTATTTTTTATTTTTAAAAAAAGGACTTTCACACCTTTTCCTGCAAATCTACACTTTCAAAATCCCCCCTCTCCCCTGCAGGGGCCCGCTACACGGGCGACGAGGTGCGATCTACACCTTTTGTCCTCGCCTGTTGGGATCAACGGTTGTGACGTTCCGAGACGTAGAACTCACCGACGGTGCGCTGCTCCAGCAGCTGGAGTTAGGTCGGTCCTCCTGGTTTCTAATAGGACACGAGAGGCAATCGGCAACGCCCGTCACAGCCGGCCACGGCCACCATCACACATCAGGAACCTGAGCACACAAAAGGAGACAGTTGGAATAAATCCTTTTGATGATGTTTCAGAGGAGTGAATTTTGGTTTTATTTCAACAAAAATGTATGATTTTTAAATGTTCTCAAGCTCTTCGATTACTGGTATGACAAAGTTCAGCTGCATTGAACACACTGGTATATGTTTGAAGGGCAACGCAGCAGCTTATTAGTGTCAGTTTTACAAAGTTACAAAGTTGTTAATCGCATGATTTTGTTACTTTCACTACACAAATTCTCTATTTATTTGCAAAAGAGAGAAAAAAGATAAACACAACTGTCTAACCTCATGGAGCGAAGACAAAAATGGCAGAGAGGTCAACAACTTTCGAATGGTGGTGATTACGTGGTGGACATTACTTAGAATTTGTTGCACAAAGGGGAAATCATTTCTGACAGTAAAGGGACCCATGCCCAGGAACGAGATCCATTCTTTCCGATTGCCTGTAAAGGCAACACAATACACAATATTACAGAGCAGGTATCAAAAGACCCCTGGATCCAGAGCGATAATTAAGCTGATTGTACAGTGTGGTGCAAAAGTCTTGAGCCTCCCATAATTTCTCTATATTTTACGTCTGAGGAACAAGACTTTCTAGTCATTTTTAAAGTGGTCTTGTGCAATAGTTCTCCAAGCTTTCTGAAAGTATTTCAAAGTTTTTCTTTGAACACTGGCTGCTGTTTCACTCATTTAGTCCAGTTCTTGACCATTTCGTTTATTTGCATATCCATGTAACACTGACCTATCAAACATAGAAAAGGCACAAAAATCAAGGGATGAACTAGAGTTTTGTCTACATAACTTGTTCTCATTTATTTAAATAAATCTACAAAAATGTCAAAGATAATAATTTTGAAGGGTATAAAATAGTTATTTCTTCATTTTTCAGCATCTCAAACACACTTTTACAGAAACATACCTAGATGGAAAAACACACAGTGACACAGTATCAGTCAAGGACTGGCCTCGAAGCAGTGTGGGATCATCGTGATAGGAAACAGAACAAAAGGTAGCCGACGTCTAAAGAAGAGCTTTGAATGTTCTTCAAGAAGCCTGGAGAACTATTCCTGAAGACTACTTAAAGAAAATTTTAAAAAGCTTTTCTAAGATAGTTCAGACTGTGTTGAAGAATAAAGGTGGTCATACCAATTATTGAATTTCAAGCTTGTCACTGTTTTTTCCTTATATACTGTATTTCCATGTATTTTTGCACGTATTTGTGCAAATTTCTGTGCCTGTTTTCAATTATCCTGGCAAAATATAAAGAAGTGAGGGGTGACTCAAGACTTATATATGTATATCAATCTGAAAGACTGATTTTAAACAAATACAGAGATATGCACTGGTTCAGACATAGTAAAGGAAATCTTGCCTATGTTATACTACTATAGTGACTTCTGTGTAACATCCTTTCTGGCTGGTTTTCCTGTGTTGACGCTAAAATAACAACACAAAAAAACCCCACTATCATATGTCTGCTCTACACATTAAATCAGGGATTTATGCCGGTATGTATGCACATGAAAGGCTTAATGCTGTGTCATAACCTGGCACTTATGTGGAAATGTATCCTAGGCAATGTTGTGGAGTAACACGACAGTGATCTAAGCAGCAGTGTAACTAATTTCTTTGTTACAGAGGAAAAATCAATAGTGTATCTTGTTTCTTTAAAATCAGTAGCTCAAAAGAGACGAAACCAAGCAGCAGAAGACATCTTAAGTCAAGACTCGAGCCACATACAGAAGCCCATTGTCCAGCAGTTTTGTCAGGACGTGTATTACACAGTTTTATTTGTGAACTATTATTGTAATATCATGTCCATTCAGAAGTCTTTCAAGCTCAAAGTTTTGCATTGTCACAGGATGTCTGCCTGACATGATCTTCCACAAACCCCCAACCTCCACACTTCAAAGAGAAAGGTCAACCATGCAAGCTCCCACACCAGATGGATCACCAAAAATAGGAATTTGAGTTTGGGGGGACTCGGTGGAACAATAAACAATTACTAATCCAAATATGACCTTAAGAGAAAGAAGGAGCTGGATAGACTGTTGCAGGGAAAGAAGAGAGGTGGCTTAGGAAGTGTTCCCTGTTCAGAGAACAGTGCGTTTTTGAAGGGGGATGGCTGGCCTAGCTAATGCCCCATTGCGTGTTCAATCAGGGATGAGGCAATCGATGCGTTATACAGCCGCTTGGCTAAACTGATGCGACGCATACTTCCAGAGCACCCTGTTTGTTCTGGCTGAGACACCAAGGTTAAAGATTGGGTTGATCATTGAACATGTCTGTGCGGATTAGGGAAAGGTTTAGTGATTTGTCGGCTTAATGTGTTACATCCAATAACTCGGCCTGGGCGCATGATGTGAGATAAGTAAACAAGCAGTTCTGAGTGTGGGAGGTGACTCGGTTTCTCGTGAATGTGTGGGTTGTTTCCTTTTTTTCCCAAAATTTTCAACCAGGTTTCGTGTCGCAAATGTTCGTCCCGGTGTTATCACTGACACGGTGCTGCAAATGAAGAAGAGAGGACCTTTTTGTTCTTTCTTTTTATGTCTGTAAAATTTCTCTTTCAACATGTCTTTGTAAACTTTGGGTTTCAGATGAAAAAAACCTCCCAAAAATGTCCCTCGGATTCCTAATCTGCCTTTAAAGGGGTCAAAAAAATCTACAGTTTACAAAATGAACTCAGGCTTGATGTCAGTTTTTGTGAAAAAATGATGAAAAAGCAACAGCAACAACAAAAAACTGTAAAATATATCTAATATCGAGCTAAAACTTCAAACACACCCCTGTGGTCCTTTAAGATCTCTACCTGCGCAGCGTGGCCATGAAAAAGATCGCCGTCTGAAACCCCTTTAATCCGGGGAAAAGCCTTTAGGCCCTGGCTGTGTTTCTCACATACCAGCAATAACTGCTGGAGCTGGGTGGTGATGAATGCAGCTGCTGACATGTATCCAGCTCCTACAAGCTGGTGCCACAGTGCAGCTACACTGTACTATACACTGTGTGTGTTTGTGTGTGTGCGTGTGTGCATCTGTCAGCAGGGGGTGGAAGAATAAAGTCCCACTTCCTTATTAGAAAGGGCCCCAGCTGGCCCTCAGCTCTCCTCCAGTGGGAGTTAGTGCAACATTGTGCAGGAACCATGGGTTTTGTCAGGCTATTGGCCAAAAAAGCTCCTGAAGGCAGGCAGCCAGGCTGCATACACACGCACATTTGTCTCTTTCAGGGTCACACACAGGCATGCATGATAGGGGTTTTACACCCCCCTACACTTCCTCACCATGTCTTGTCAGATGGAAAATCCGGATTACCTTTCCCTCCAGTTCACTGGGCATTAATGTCCACTATTAGGTTGTCTTTGGAACCTAAGACCAGAGCACGAATGTCAAATATAGTTCAGGTTCTCAAACAGCCAGACGACTGACCAGACAAAGCCTCCTGGGGGGATCACAAGAACAAAAACTTAAAGCCTCTAATAAAAACCAGTAGCTGCTTAAACTTGCATGAGGTGCTGTAAATAAAGTTGTTGTTTTGTTAAACAGCACTTTCCTAGAGAGGCAGGAAGCCAGGTGATTGGGACAACTCATTACCAGTCACGCCTGAATGCTACCTCACTTCCAGCTGTTCACACATGCACATTCAGGCCTGCAGTTACGCTTCCTAAGTCGCATACTCAGACAGTGAGTGGTCTCCGTTCGTCGACAAGTAGCGACCGACCACAGGCCTCTCTGAACCGCAGAGCTGCGGGCTTTTGTGAGCGTGCATCTCTCAAGTTTACCCAGTTAGCCTTAGCAACAAATTCACAAATCTTGTCCTTTCTGCTGTTTTTGTAAAGACAATATCAGACAGATTGCACAACAGTGGTGCAACACAGACGCCTTCTTTCCCTAACCTCTGTTCAAGTTTATTCTTGTAGTCATGCAGCTAAAAATATTTCACAAGTATTCTGCCCAGCAGATTACATTGCACAAATCAGTTATACCCTCATCACAGCCAGCTTCGAGACATCGAGTGCAAGTCGACTGCATTTATTTGAAATGCGACGAAGGCCTAAAGACACTTGTATGGATTAACTGTTTGTTTGCTAAGATGCAAAATGTCAGGGGCAGCCTTCAGTAGTAAGGTTAACTCAACAAGGCAGACACTGAGCTACATAAGTGTCATTCAGTTTTACTATGGCAACATGGTTACTGGGGAGATGTGTTTTAGAGCATCAGTAATATCCCTGCAGCTCTACTTTGAACACAAGTAGCACATGTGTAACATAAGCTACTCTTAATAGATTTATTTATGAGACTGCTTTTGTCCACTGTAAAACCATCTCTTCTATCATTTTAATTAATACTGTAGCTTGCATTATGCTGCAATACACCTGTATATAATATATATTCTTGCTTCCCCACCTATGGTTTAGGATTGTGTTTAGGAAAGCTTGTCTTTCTAGAAACCAGATTGAGGATCGAGGGAAAGAAACCTTTAGAGGTCCCACGTAAAAATTTGTGTTTAGTGATTCTAGGAGGATGTTAAAGTGTTTATTTAGAAGCATTCAGGCAATATTGGAAGCAATATAATTGGAGTGAAAGAAACAAAAACAAATCCCCTTAAAGCCGAGGCAAGTAAATCAAAAAAGTATCGGCGTGAATAGATGCAAGTAAGCGTGAGCTGTCTTCTGTAATGTTGATGAACCGAAGCTTTTCTTTTGTTTGCATACCGTGTGTGCTCGTCTGTCTGAAGCTTTATGTTTGAACATGTAGTAATGCTGCACACTGCATAATTTGTGTGCTCCTGCACCAGTCACCTGTAATTATAACAATATGTCTCGGCTGCACTTTGCCCTCCACCGTGAGCCGGATGTGGGTCGTTGTTGTTTCACTCAGGGCCTAATATCCACTGGGGCAGCCTGACCAGCCAAACGACTTCCTTCTGGTTTGATAGAGAAGTAATTATTTCCTCCAAGCCCCTCCCTCCTTCCTCTTTTGTACACCCCACCCACCCCCCACCCACCGCAGGCAGAGAAGGAGTCATAGAAACATCCAAATTACTCAAATGGCTCGTTTTCCTCACACAGCATGTTTACATGTCAAGAAACGGACATGTAAGCTATGATGTAGGCTTCGAAGGAGGTGATGGAGGAGTAGCACCAATCAACAGCTTGATGAATGTTAGGCTCCACACTAGCACCTCCACCACCACCCACCCACTCCCTGCTGACTCCCTGTGGGGTTGGGGCAACATGTTTCTTCCTGTCCTGAGACTGAAGGGAGGGTACTGGTGACAGTGCGACTGGCGCCACATGCACACACACAGAGTCAGAGCCAACAGAGATACACAGACTAGCAGGGGATTTGTTTTGCTTTGTGGTTTTGTTTTTCTGCAAGCACAACAGCGTTCAGTTTGTCTGAACCCCCAAGCAAAGCGCACGTGCTGCATTGCTCATGCGTGGTTATAGCTGACTCATGTACTTATCAAAGCACTTATTAGAAGCCATCGGCCCTGTGTACCGTCTGCCGCTCCACTAAAATTAAGTCATCTGTAATTTATTTGAAATAAAGATCCCACGCTGATCAGTTTCTAATAAAGATTCATAAAAACGGCCCTTCCAGCAGTACCCAGGTACCTCAGTGGTTCTGGGTGAATATTTCCCATTTACGACCTTTTGGATCACGTCCTCCGTCTCCCTCGGCCCCATCTTTTTTATGCTTCTCCACTGTGCACTTTGTCAGAATGCAGAAATGCCAAAAACAGGGTTTTAAATTAAAAAATGTATTTCATCCTGCCAGGGTTTGACAAAATGACAAACAGCACCTAATATCTGTGCTATATAACTAACAACATTACACAACAATATTCCGTGTTTATTATAGCAATGCAAGAGCGGGTGCATAATAATAAACTTTCCCTCACACACAAGTATAATAAATATCAGCCGTCTTTCCGCTAGGCAGGTCTAATTTCCTCTGATCCTCCATAGAAAAACGACTGAGCACATGTAATCATATCTTAGAACTATTTCACTGCAGAAACCTGATGCTTGTCCTGAAATTGTAAAAAAATTGATCCTCATTAACTAAGGATGAAACACAAACAAAATCCAACTGTGTGGCTGCTTCAAAGACAGAGACCAGTTCAACTCAATTCAGTGTTATTTATGTAGTGCCAAATCAAGGTGCTTTATATTTTAAGGTAAAGATACTACTGATGCAGAGAAAACAGAGAACTCCAACAATCATATGACCACCTATGAACAAGCACTTTGGCAACAGTGGGAAGGATAAACTCCTTTATAACAGGAAGAAGTCTCCAGCAGAACCTGGCTCAGGGAGGTGCAGCCATCTGCAGTGACCAGGGGAAGAAAAAAAGATTTCTTCCTGCTAAAAAAAAGAGTTTTTCATCTCCACTGTCACCAAAGCGCTTCCTCGTAGGGGTTGTCTGATTTTTGGGATTTCCTTTATATTATTGTAGGGGCTTTACTTTAAAGTTTTAAAGGATTCGTCTGTCAATGCATTTTAAGGTTTTCAGAGCTTTATTCCCACTGTGAATGGACAACTTTGAAATAGCTTAGAAAAAATAGCTTAGCAGCTTTGGTCGAGACAATTTGAGCACTTGACTTTACTTTTCAAATTAACGGTTTAAATCTTGTAAATTTTCTTCTGAACTTTGGCTGGAGTAGAGCTGATGTAAAAAGCAGCACAGAACAGAAATAGCCAGGTTAAATGTCTCAAAACTGTAGTGCGAGTAGTGAAAGAACTGAGTGACTTTCCCTGCAGCTGTGTTGCCTTTCAAAGCAGCTAGCATTAGCATTTTAGTCATATTTGCAAACCTCTTCTCGGTCTGATTTATTAAACGTTGGCATTGGCACTCATTGTATATTCTGTTTGACTTGCTGCTTTTGATGCCTGAGATCAACCATAACATCAATGGGAAAAGTCGACCCTCTGTACCTTGTGACCAGAGTGGGGAAAATAATGGAGTTCCCCTTTAGATCGCACCTTTCATCTCCTATGATCATGTGTGAGGAGCGTGTGTGGTTTCATCGAACCACAGGCTGTACTTTTGTTAGCAATTAGTATATATGTTTTTGACGTCTACTAGAGGAAACGTGACTAATTAGCCGGTTAGTTTGGCAGTTAGCAGGATGGACGTTTTGTGAGGTTTGAGGGCCAAAAGAGGTAAACACGCGTGAAGTAACACCCCGTGATATTCCTGGAATGTGTTTAAGATAACTCTACTCCTGTTTATGCAAAGTGTCATAACATTTACAAAAGAGGTTTCACACCAGAGTATGTACACTTCTTTGACGCAGCAGGGCAGGGAGCTATGTGTGCGTACGAGTGTGTGAGTGTGTGTTTGTGTGTGTGCATGTGTGTGCTGTTACTCACACATACTTCAGCAGAACTGCCTGGACTTCCATCCCTGAGGAGTTCCATCTGCAGGCGGGAGCCAACGAATCTAAACACACATAATCACATATTAACATAAAACTGTGGAGCCTAAAAGGTGAGCTCATGTTAACAGAAAGTAGATTGACCATCTCGCAACATCACACGGCAACGATCACTTTGCACGTGTCAGAATGTGTGCGTGAAGGGCGGCTCAGTCGTGGCCGCAGAGGAGACTGCTCGCCCTCTGTTTCTTTTGAGAGACAAGAGGGAGATCATAGTATTTAAAATTATACAAATACAGATCGTCTCAAAAGTGAGATCTGCAGGGAAGAGGCAGAGGGTCAGTCAGTGTGGGGTCGTTGGGGTCAGTCAACTGGCCTGACATGAATATACGACTCGATGTGTGCCATCTCAGGTAAGCAGATGCACACAAAAAAGATGCATTTAAATGAGTATTCGCAGTTTCTGTCGCTCTCTGCAAGCTGGTTCTGCCAAAGGTTTCTTCCTGTTAAAAGGGAGTTTTTCCTTCCCACTGTTGCCAAGTGCTTGCTCAAAGGGAGTCAGCCGATTGTTGTGGTTTTCTCTGTTTTATTGTGTTTACAATATAAAGTGCCTTGGAGTGACTGTTGTTGTGATTTGGCACTATATAAATAATACTGAATTGAATTGAATAAAAAAAAAGTGATGCAGCTAAAAGTGGCTAATGCTGCCAGCTGGGAGCAGAAGCTACACTGCTGTAGCTCAAGATCAGTCTCAGTGAATGTGTGTGAAGTTTTTTTGTACTTTTGTTTGATGCCTCAGTTTTAAAATTGTTTGAATAGAGTATCTCCCTCTGTGTTTAAAAAGTATTACAATGGCTCGTTCTTACTCATAATATCCTACTCATTGTTATTTTCGTCTAGCGTCTTTACTGTTGTGGTTATTGATTATCTCCACTCATTACACTCATATTTCAGCTGTAATTTACTTGCAATTAAAACATTTAATTAATTGACATAAGTAGTTTTCTTTCTTTATTTTCGAAATCTCATTAAACATCACAATAATAAGATTAAAGAGAATTCTTTTGGCTAGATGTGATTTCTGATAGCCACATATTGTTTTTCCTTAAACAGCAGCCAGGGTAAGGCAGCAGAATTAGCAGTCTGATGGTTTGCATGTACAGAGTAGTCTGAGAGATGATGTCCCAGCCTGAATTATAGCCTCAGTTCGCCACTGAGTCTGACGTCCTCAGGGCGGGTCCTCTTCCATTAATTTAATACACTTTGGCTTCGTTCCTACTACTCTGTTAGTGAGCAGAACACGTAGCATGATGCTCTAAAGGAGGACAACCTCAGCCAGAACATCCACAGTAAAACACTGACACTGTGTTCTTCCACTCGTCAGATCTCTTCCACTATATTGTACAAACGTGATTAACTTCGTGACATTTGATTTGGGTCTTTTGAAAAAAGTGCAGGACATATAGAATTTTCCCCATTTCATTTCTCTTTTTAAAAATCAAGCAGTAGCTAGCTACTTGCACTAGCCAGTGGTAACATTAAGGCAACCATGAAGGACTAGCATAGGAAATAGATTTGGACTGGAGTGACTGGATCCCGTTGGGCAAAGGGTAGAGAGCTCTGCAGTGATGGCACAGCTTTAGCCCTCATTGCTTAAATGGTTTGGAATAAACTGACTCACTAAAATCAAAAACATCTTTCTTGTCGTACTTATTATTTTTCCAGTTTTCCCGTTTAGCTCAAGGTCGGTATCTGCGGTAGTGATCACGGTATTACTAATGTGCACAAGTTTGACCGCTCTAAACATCAGTAACTATGAAAACATGGCAATATGTAGGCTGGTAATTAGTTAACTAATTATTTTGGTGTATTATTATTGTGGGCTTCACAGAAATGCGCACTGCTGTCTGTCCCTCTGGTCCATTTAAAGGGCCAGTTTCTTCAAAATGACCAAAGCTGGCAGGCTTCAAAGAATACATACATCATTCCCATCCAGAGCACAGGCACTGTTTTACTGCTTCACCACGAGAAAATGGAAATATACTAACTATTATAACATAACATGAATTGATTTTCTCGTCCGTCCTCGTTTTTTCAGTTATCAGCTGCCACTGGTGTGAATATACTCGATGCATGTGGGAAAATGCCAGCTAGGCAGATTCTTGCATTCATTTCAAATGCTGACATCATCTGAGCTTCAGCTAGTGTTTTCGCCCGGAGGCCTTTATACTTAAATAACCTTAGTATCTATATTATAAGTGGAAATGCTCAATTTTCCCTCGAGCAGAGAAAAGCAACACCACATGACTGTATAACACATTGAGTTTGAAACACTGCAAAGTGAGCAGTGAGAGCTTGCATTCAAAACCGTACATACTGTATGCGTGGCATTAAGACTGCATGAGGGCCTGCCTGCATCAAACGCTCTTCATGAGAAGAATTTCAAGAGATCGATAATGAACTTTAACATGAACTCACAGCAGAGCTGCGCAGATTAGAAGACCTCAATAAACTGGATCATGGCTGGTTGGAAAAGAAGGATTTGCTATAATTAATGAGGTAGATGGAGGTAAAATGATCCAAACCCTTTGTACAGCTGCAGATTTTAGCTGTGCAGATTAAGCAGCTACAAGATCTGAAAACTGTGTCCTGTGATGCCATTTTTAACATTATCTTGGTGTTGAATTCTTTATTTCATACTACCTGGTGGTGCAATGGTATCACTGTCATCTCATTGCAAGAAGGTGTCTAATTTGAAGCCAGCTGTGACCTCTCTGTGTGGAGTTTGCATGTACTTTCTGTGTGGAGGTTGTCACACAGTCCAAAGACTTACACAGTGGGTTAAGTGGTGATTCTAAATTATATGTGGATGTAAATGTATCCATGCATGGATACATTCAGGAGTTTAGTCTAAAATAAAAAGCAAAACAGGACAAATCAGTTTCAGTTTGAGGAATTTATTTTTTACTGATTTAAAAAAGTATCATTTGGAATTTGTGGAAGAGTTATTTTTCCTGCTTGGACCTCCTAAAACTCAGCCCAAACCACAGGCTCCATTATGTGACATGCAGTTTGAGAGTGAGGTGAACAGCTAAGTTTACTTCGATTTCTGGAAGGTGCTGGGATCGGGTAACAGCTCCGCTGAGAAGGGTTGGTGAAAATGGACTGACAATTCAATTATTTATAAACTCACTAATTTCAGCACCAATGTAACAATTAAATTATACCAAAATTCTGCCTTCACTGTGCTACTGGTGCAGCAGATGAACATGACTGATCAGTATCAGCGGCAATAGTTATATATATGTTTGCACTTGAAAGTGTTTCAATAAAAGTCAACATGAAAACCTGCAGCCAAAGAAAATGTGTATTTAGATGCTTTTATAGAGAAGCAGCTTGTTTACACTGATGAAACTGAGTGATGCTGGGTATACATTTCCTTGTCTGTAAGGAAAATAACTCCCCAGCCCCAAAAATAGATAGACATTTGATTTAAACATGACTGTGTTTAACAGTGACAATGGGTCATGTGTGCTCTGAGGTGCACCTGTGGGATGAAGCAGAGAGTGATAACAGGGCTGACGGCAGCAGGTCTTTGTGAGGTGGGCTAGGTGACTGAGGCGGCGGTGGCGGTGGGGGAGGGGAGGTGGGTTTACCTGAGCGTGGAGCGAGGAGGGGTAGGTGAAAGCGGGTGGAAGGGCCGGCGACAGCTCCGCCGGGTACAGCGGGTATGAGGCCCACACGTCTGGGCTGCTGGGATAGAGAGCAGGCACTGTGAGCTCATCTGTGGAAAGAAGAAGAGGAGGAGTGGAGTGAGGAGAGTGGCAAGTGGATGGGTGGGGTGGCTAGAGAGACAGGGTGGAGGTGGCGGTGATGGTGGTGATTGTGAAGGTGGGTGCTGGGGGAATGTCAGTTGTCTGAAGTCGCTTCCTCTTGTTTAAACCAGAGACTGGGAGACAGACAGAGATACTCAAAAAAAGGGTTTTTTTAGAGGTAGGAGTAAAACTTCTGAAATTTGAGTTCATTTAGATAAGTTTTAAAATAACTACCCAAATAAAACTAGCCCAAATGCCGTTCTACACAACAGACCTTCTTCACAGTGGGTACTTTGATGTAATATGGTTGGTAAATACTGTTACAATAATCGTAACTGCAATCACATTACATATATCTACAATATTGTATGTTAAAGGCTGCTGTTAAAGGCTACATAAAGCTTTTGTGTTTAAGCATCATTCAGGCATCGAATAACCTCAAAATACATGAGAATAATAGTTTACTTTTTTGTTCATGATCTAATTATGATGAGGTGGTCAGGCTTTTCACAAAATGATTTTATTTTCTCTTTTTGATTAATACCTCCTGAAGAAACACAGGTGTTACTACTCACTGTAATTAAGGCTGCGTACATAAACAGAACAATGCCCTCATTACTGACATTAGTAACATCTGTGTTTATTTCATGTCAATACAGCCGAGAAAGATTTATTTTCTAAACTTGCAGCTTAACTACTGTCACGAGACAGAGACTGTCTACATAACTTTGAGTGTTTTTGTGGTTTGCTTCAGGCTGGAGTAAGAATGATCCATTCATTTTTCCGTAATAGAAAAAATGTTTCTCTCGTCAAAGCTAACGTTAGCTTTGAAGGAAAGCTAAAAGCTAACAGCAATTAGCTGTTAGCTTTACTACCTACATGTCTAACCCAGCATTGCTTAAAATGCTCAAGGCTATCAGAGGCAGCTAGAAAACCCAATACTATCAGCCACCACTAAACTTCATTTACATGTTCCTACATACGAGTGTTTCCATATTATAGCAACGAGTCTGGTTCCAGTGATTGTAAAACACATCGTTAAGACGCTTGAGGCAAAAGGATAATTTACATGAGTTAAGAGGCTGCTCATCTCTGAAATATAGTTATGTTTTAGACAGAACTATGATGATCCTCTTAACTCAAGCATCGTGAACAAGCAATTAGCTAGAAAAGCTAACAGCTAATAAATACTGCATTTATTAGCTATAGCTAATTGCTACAGCTAATATTAGCTGTTCATAATAAATACAGTATTTATTTGCTATAGCTAGTATTAGCTTGTTGCTGAACTTGATGAAGTTTCTGCTTTATCATCCCAAGCCAACAGTACCTATGAAAGCCTTGCTTAGCTTACAACATTATTGTGAACGTAGCCTTAGCTTCCCATATGGAAAAGAAACAGAAAAAACTTATAAAAGACTTGCATCAGATGTGGCCTACCTACTTGAATCATATAAGGCTTATATGATTTACTAATGAAAGTGGCCACTTTCATATATTTTTTAGTAAGTATCCAAAAAATACAAGTTTCATTTATATAATTTTTCTGGGGATCTTATATCTGTTTTCACTCTTGTATGCTTTTTATACAAGTTTCACACAAGACAGATACAAACGTTATAAGATTTATATATATCTTTTCCATATGGGTTACACTGTTTGATTATGAAATTTTAACCCAGAGATTTTTAGCCTTAGTATTTAGAAAAATGTCTTTACTATAAATCATCATGTAAATATTTAAAATGCCTTTTACAGAACCAGTATGGTCTAAAGATGTTTCTTTTAACCAATGCAGTGAACTAATATTAGCTTCATTAGCTTCATATATAGATAGTTGGACCTGCCATCGCTTTAGCCAGGAAAACTGATGTCCATCAGCCACTAATGTTATTATCTAGTCGCTTCTGAAATGCAGGACCTTTAGTTTCACAAATTAAAAATTTCAAGGGGAAATTTTATTAATTCAAAATGCACATGTATTATGCAAAAACCTTGACAGTATCTGAGAACGGTCATTGACACTACTAGAGATGGACCGATCCGATATTACGTATCGGTATCGGTCCGATACTGACCTAAATTACTGGATCGGATATCGGAGAAAAATAAAAAATGTAATCCGATCCATTAAATATCACGAAAGCACCTCACAAAACTTGCAACACACCGTAACTCACCTCAGGTTAGCACGTCGGAGCAGTATGCATCACGTGATAGAGCGGCTGTGGCATGCAGGACCTGTCGGTGGTCTGGATAGCATGTGGAGCTTCGCTAGCAACCCGGCATTTCATCTCCGACAAAGTTATCCCGAGAGAAGTAAAGCAAGTGTGTAAGTCCATCTCTGAATGTTTGTAAAGCATTCCTGTGTTAAGCTTAACAAGCGACTGCCTCTTCTTGCTGCTACTTCAATCATGAAACTGCTTAACGATCGGCTGATCGGCTTTTCTGTCGCGAGTCCGTGTCTCTAGTTTGCTTTTGGCCCACTTTGCACCAGAAAGAGGAAACCAACGGCTGAACAACAGCAGCACGTTTAAGCTTGATCAGCTGTTGTTAGAATGTATTTAATATTACTTTCTACACCAGGATCTTTTTCTACGTAGCTGACGGCTGGTAACTGTGCAGGGGCGGATCTAGCAAAGTTTAGCCAGGGGGGCTGATAGGGCATTAACAGGGAAAAGGGGGCACAAAGACATACTTTTCTTTCTTATTCTCATTTAAAATGTCTAGCTTTTAATAAATAATTATCTGACACCCAAAGTTTTAATTTGATGCAAAATGAATAGAAGTCCATTACTGTATATAGTAACTATTAAGTCTAATATACCCTAGTAAGCTATAGTACTTTTTCCTTTGGGAAGGTACCATCTGTGCAGTCTGCAATTTTGTTGAAGAAAGATGTTGAATCTATTTAATATTTCTTGAAAAATAATTGATTTCTGTGCATTTTTTTTCACACTGCATCAAATTAAGGTTGATTACGTCGATTAAGCATCATGAGGTGGAGCGTGAGGGGTGGTTCCCTATTTTTTATTTATTTATTTTTGTTGTTGCTGGGAGTTGGAACCCTATTAGTTAGGTTGCTTAATATTTATGCTAAGTACTCTTTAAAATACCAGAATAGGGAGGATGGTGTAGGTTTAAGTTTATTAGATTGATCAGTATTGCTGAACTATGAAATATTTTTTTTTGCATACAGGTATAACAGAATAGCTTTAGTGTAGTTGTTGTTTTAAACTTGAGTATGAACTTATACAAAATGCAGCAAGATATTTAAAAAACAGTTTTGTTGATTAAAAAACACCATATCGGATTCATATCGGTATCGGCAGATATCCAAATTTATGATATCGGTATCGGTATCGGACATAAAAAAGTGGTATCGTGCCATCTCTAGACACTACATGATTAGATTTCATACTTTAGGAGAGGTTGAGAGGAAACAATGTCAGACATCACGATTTACTTGCTAAATCAAGTGCAAAGTGACTGTGAAAAACGAGCATCGGTGCATGAGTTAGGAGACGGTGCTGAGTCGTACAGAGCGGGTGAGCATTTAAAAATGCAGGGAAAAAAACACAGCAGCTCATTGGATAATTAGCAGATAATCTCGAGGAGCATTCCCTGTGCTCTCCATGTCTCCTGGTAACCATTTATCCAAGCATGATCACAAAGATGGCTGATTTAAACATCTCTTATCAGGAAATGACAGCAATTTCTCTCCTAGTGATTACGTCACGGTTTCCTTAATCGTTTCCTTCCATTTTCCTCCGGGGCCTCATGCACACACCCTTTCCCCGGCTATAAAAAAATAAAACGATCTAAGATAAAAGCAGCTTGGTCATACAGGAAGAATGTACTACCACAGCTGGCCTATGTTTAAACTATCAATAGCTGATTTTTTCAAAATCCTTAACTCTTGGAAAAATATTTAACCACAAGAAAAAAGGAAAAAAAAAAGGTGGAAAGTCGCATTAGCAAATTATTATACACACATTGTACTTGAAGACCTTGAGTCCAAGTTATTAGAGTAAACGGTTAAAGCTGAAACATGCTCTGTTAATGAATCACTAGTCTAACATCATCAGTTAACACATCACAACGACAAACAGCATTACACGCCCGCACAAAATTAACGTTTCACAGAGGGACAAATACGTAAATGTTTAATTTAGGGGCAAACAAAACAGCATTCAATGAAAGAGACCTGCAGCAGACTCAACAGTCTCCTTTTCATGCACATTTACAACAACAGCACAGAAAAGCACCTCGATTACAAAATAATATCCTAAAAGGAAACAGCTGTCCAGTCCAGTACAGCCAGAGGAAGTAGCAATGCAGACGGACAATATGTAAAAGTAAGACAAACTCAGCGACAGGCGGGTAAACAGTCGGCGTACTCACATGGGTCTCTGCTTATGAACTGTGGCCCGGGGCTCTGCTGGGAAGGAGGGGGGTTGGGAGTGCCAACCAGCTTGTTTTTGGCCATCTTGGTGTTGGCCTTGGCGAACTCCAGCCGCAGAGTCTGGGGAATCTCTGGGTCAAATCGTACCCCCTGAGATTAATGAGACAGATATGTTAGCGCAAATATTGTTTAGTGGAAAGCTTTTAGGACAGGTGAGTCAGAACTGAGGGAGCACACTGACAGGGGTAATGCATATGGACAAGTCTTTAAAAAGGAAATATGAAGCATTTTAGCCGTGAGATTGTATCCATGTCTTAGCACTGAAAGCAGGTGTCATGAGTCATTCATCCCCAACCCCCGGGCCACGGACCGGTCCACGAGTCGTTTGGTACCGCGTCGCAAAAGTTGAGTCTCCGGTGTGAAATTTATGGTTTTCAGGGTTTTTATCGTTAACTCTGTTTCCCTGGGTGTTGTAGTTGTGTGTCTTATTTTGAAAGAAATATTTACACGTTATCAAAGCGACCAGAGCGCATTAAGGGGCAGAGAGGAGGATGTTACTCTCAATGTTTTTGGCGTATTTCAGGAGGACGCTGCTAATAAAGTTACACAATTACACAGTGAATTCGCGTTTATTATTATATTTATAAAATACCAAAGTTTTTGTCTTGGCAGTATAATTTTATTCTGTTGTATTTATTCACGACACCTCAAAGGCCGCTCCGTGAAAATACTGTCTGACTACTGTCTGACATTAAACTGGTCCGTGGCGCAGAAAAGATCGGGGACTGCTGCATTAATCAAAATCTGAGTTCTGCCATATCTGATATTCAGGGGTGCTTGAATTATGTTTTCATTATTATATGCAGTTGTGTTGAGGAATAATATTTCCTCAACACAACTGCATATAATCAGATTTATTGTTGTGATTAAATCAAGTTCATTTTCACAGCTACTATAACTTCTACATGCATGTTGTTGAATAGTAGACAGGTTGTTGTGGCACAGACAGAATACTGGAACCATGGATATTTCAGTTCTTGCATTTGGTTTCAACTTATCTTAAATTTCGACCGTTTACATATTTAAAATGTTTTTTTCCTCACATACTGCTCCCAGTCGAAATATAAGCACAGACAAGCTGTTTATAACGTTCTTATCTGTCTTTTGCTTTCCTGGAAGGTTTAGTGAAGTGAAATTAGCGCATGATCAGCATATGATGACGCTTTATGATGTTAAAAATGCAACAGCTAATACCTTGGTTTGGCAACCGTGCATTAAAGAGGCTGACCAAATAAATAAGTCTGCTCATCAGTGAAGCGATGATGTTATAAATAATAGGGAGCGACTGACAGACGTGCCGCCTTGTGCCTTTAAGTAGTGACGAAGCAGACTAATTTAGCCCACAGAACTTATTAGATAACGCGTACAGTTTCCATTGCTGCACTTCCTGTCTTGTTATCTGTTGTTTAGCTTGATCTGGAATTGTCACTTTGTACAGTACAATTTACTGCTGAAATCTTGGCGTGACGAGAGCGTTTTCATTTGTTTAGCCTTTGAAGCTGCTTATTCTGAGCGACACATGCAATGGGAAATCAGAACTTGATGACACAAACCTGGCTGGCGCATGATGTCATTTACAACACAAGCAGACAAGCCACAAGGCCCTCACTCTGTTCCCCACTGAATGCAGTGTAATTTAATACCATGACATCAAATACCCTGACATACGTCAGGCATCACCGCTTAGAGTGAGCCAAACATTTTGGCGAATTCTTGAGATGCCATTGCTCACGACAGGCCAAAGGAAAAAGCTGCCCTGCCATCAGATCTTCATCAAACATCTCCACATATGGGGATTAAAAAAACAACAGGAATGTGGCATCGTCAAAGTTGCTATTCATTTACTCCGCTTGGACACATTTTTACCAGGAACTATAAACGCCCTGAAATTAACCTCATTTGATTGCCTGTAAACGATACAGAAAAGCACGAAGGTCAGATCAGCGGAGGAGAAAAGCAGCCAGGAGTGCAAGTTCTTGGCAGCAAACGAGAACTTGCACTCATCCCTGCAGGCTCGGGCGAAGCAAGGCTGAAACAAGCGAGGGATGACTCTTCTCATGAAGGGGAGGGAATTAACTGGGATTGCCTCGGCTCAGCGCACTCGCGGCTTCTGCCAGTAGAGGCTGCAGAGGTGTAATAAGCTACATGGCAATAATGAGGCCCGAGCACACCTCTGCTTGAAATGTGTTGGAATATCTACCTCGAAATGTCTTTTTATAGCACCTTCTCCATGTAGAGCTTTGATTCTGACTGTTGGAGGTAATTCAGTTTTTTGTTTTCGAGGCTCACAGCTTGGAGGGAATATAAGAGAGCTACTATGATAGGAAACAAATCCCCAAATTCTCCCACAGTTTTCTGCGCCTTGCCCATATTTCAATATGCAGATGGATGTTTGCAGAATCTGGCTTATCTCCATATGACCCCCCGGGACGTAGCCTTCCCTGAAAAACAAGAGCAGCGTTGAATTCTCAGCCCCACTGAGCCCTTCTACGGAAACAGTCTCGCTGTTGTTGGCTCATAATAAGATGATAATTTTTATCCTTTGTTCAACTCTCTGCTCTACCTTTGACGAGCACCGATATCTCGACATCTGAGAAAGCTGACACACCGCTCGCGCTGTCACGGTCCCACTTAAGAGGAGGGCCGTTAAAGTGATCCGCTGCCTTGATAAAGACATCAACAAAAACTTAAGAGGCAATCGGAGGAGGGCGGTGCATGGTGAAGACAAAAACAACAATGGAAAAACAAAGGTGTAGGAGACAGGCGGCGTTCATTACCGTCCGTCTACACTTTGTTTCAAGAGAGTCGAATAAAAACCGCGTGAGAAGATGAGCTCTGTTTTGTGTTAGAGTCTGCCTCATCAAGGCTTTCTACTGAGCCACATTCTGAAATACGAGAGATTAAAATTAAACCCTAGATCAATATCTTCTATTTTTATGTGGAAGAACAGCTAATTTTCTTCTGACCTTGCAGGATCTCTCGCAGAGCTTAAAGTAAAAAAAAAAAAAAGACTTTATTTACTCAAACAGAAACATTCAGACACACGCTATTTTAGAGCAGCTGTGATATATTTGCCTTCGCTGCTTCACTTTTCAGCTTTTTCCTCATGTGATAGAAAACGCTTTTCCCCCGCTTTCAAATACATTTGCACTAAAGGCAGTAAAAAAAAGAAAGATGAGATTTCATGAGAAACACTAGAGCTGAGCTGGAGCACAACGAGGGCATGACACTTACGTTCAAGGCATTCTTAGCAGCCTCCGCCTCTGATCGACTGTCAAAACTGACAAACCCCACTGGCTGGGGAGACAAGGAGACAGAACAAAAGAAAGAAACATGGTTTAAGGCAGAAAACTGAGTCGGCATTTCTGTCTGAGTGACAAAGACATGTTTTTATATATATATATATATATATATTAACATCTTAGCATACCCCACCCCCTACCTCTCTGCCTCCCTCTCCCTCTCTCCTGTTTATAAAACCATTGCGACAGAGCGGGGAGGGGGAGGCGGAGGGCGATTGGAGGCTGGACGCACTTTCATTGTAGAGTTCATCATTCGGCTCCCCTTTGCCCAAATACGGGCAATGCAGGAGTGAGAACAAGCATGTAAGAGTTTAGTGTGAGACAGGCAGAGAAGGGAGTAAAAGCTGAAAAAGGAGAAGAAGATAGAAAGGGAGGGGGGGGGGGGGGGGGGGGAATTTCAAGGGTTAAAGGTGAAAATGAAAGCAAGTGGGGCAACGGGTAGAAAAAGTTGGGGGGTTTTTTCTTAAAGACCTCCTCAAACAGGCCTGTCACTGCAGCATTTTCTCATTCGCATCTGTTTCACCCACACTTGTTTTATATTCCAGCGACATCGCTTCAAAGCCAGTAGTAAAGGTGAGGAGAAATAAAACAGGAAAAAAAACACACACTCACAGGGGTGTAGGTGCGGCTGCAGGATTTCTGACTGCAGATATGAACAGAAAATACATATTTTTGTCTTGTATGTGGATGGGGACGTTGGGAGAAGGTGGTGGTGGGGGAGAGATTGCAGAAAACTCTAAACATGTTATTCCCATGGGGTCACACTGCTGCGTGTGATCTGGAAAAGCAGTCTAGGGTTATGGGAATTCTGAAGAAGTGCAGTGGAGGAGGAGGAGGAGGATGTGGAGGAAAAGAAAACCCCCGAAAAGTAACACAAAAAGAAAAGAAAGACTAAGTGAAGACGTCAGGAGGAGGAAGCATAACAGGAATATAAATAGAAAGGCTCTGAGATCAGGCTTTTGCTATATATGGACATGGCTGGGAGTTCTTGGACTGGAAGAGAGAGACGGAGATCGATTGATTTGCGTGGCCATTGTCATTAACATTAACAAGGAGGAGAGCTGCTCCAAACAAACCCTGAGGAAATGGGGGGCAGCACTTTGTCTTAACATAAGCATCAGTTCACAGCAGTTCTCTCGCTGAAGATGCCACTTAGGCTGGAGAAACATCGCTCCGAGTCACAGTTTAATCACAAAGGTAAAACAGGTTGTGAATTCCATCATAGTCTAAAAGCCAAATATTCTCCAGGGGCTGAAAATTAAGCTAGTGCAGTTTCTCTAGTGACCACTTGAGGCTGCCAACAAAAGCGAGTCAATCCCCATAGACTCTCATGTTAAAATGTCCTACTAAACAGCATTAAATAGCATCTTACAGCAAGCTGTTCAAGTCTCGGTTCATAGTTTCTTCCTTCATAACAACTATATCATACATGATGTTTTTAATAATTGATCCGTCTCGATAGGGTAAGGCTGAAACTCAGGGGAGAGGCTGCTTCGACTGGCAGGTGTCCCAAAACAGGTAGCTGCAGCTTGGCTAACTTAGGTGGAACTATCTGACAAACAACACAGTCTGCTGTGAACAACACCAAAACAACAAAAGTATTGAGCCACACCTTTTAATCTTTGAATTCGGCCACTTTCAGGCCCACTTCCACACGTGTATAAACCTTGACTGTAAGAAAATAACTGGCAACAAAATCACCAAACAAGTGAGAAGAACCGTTAATGCTAAATTAGACTTCAATCATAGATACATACATTAGAATGAGTTTTTCTGAATGCACGCAATAGCAGTGAAACAAAAAGAGAGAGCCTAAAGCTTTCCTTTGTACTTGGTTTCAGGAATAGTTTTAAGGTATTACACTCAGCAAGTTCAACCCAAATCGCTTTAAACCCTTCTAATGAGCATGTCATGTCTTTATGAGAAACAGTGTAAAGTGGCAACAAGTAAGCTGACATGAAGCTAAATTGCTCCACTCTGGACGTGGACACCTGCCAGCTGGGCTCATTTTCAGTCCCGCAACCCTGGAGGCAAAACTCAACCATCAGTGCTGCTCTTGTCAAAACGCTCACTTTGACACCTCGAAACTCTTTCCCCGTCTCTCTTCCTCGTCCTCACACAGCCCACCAGTCGACTCGCTGTAACTACAAGCACTACATCCGACTGCCAAAGGCAAGTTGGTGCAACACTTTTCCCCTCCTATCGTTCTCCCTCCCCCCGGAAACCTTTGTTATTTGTTATTTTCTTTTCTATTAAAGGCACTTCCTGCTAATCCTTCTTTCTCAACAAGCTAAACACACAAAGAGAGAAGAAAAAGATGCAAAGGTGTCGATGAGCAAGAAGTAATGTGGACAGTAACAGTGTGACCAGAGACTGACCGGCTTCATTCAGGAGTTTCTTTGAACACAACACAGATCCAAGACTTGTTAGCATACCTGTTTAGAAGTGAGCTTTATCAAGGAGCCTTCATAGCCCTGAAAAAAACAGAAAACAAAATGTCAGAAATACACATAACAAAGCAAAAATTCAACTTTAGTGGCTAAAAAGCTGCAAAACACGCAGGCTGCTTACACTTACAAAAGCTTTTTTGCTAAATTACTCAAAAATGTTGGCATGTTGGGGTCACGGAGGACTAAGCTTGGCAGTTTCACAGGTCACGGCGCTCTTATGAAGACCATATGGACTAGATTGTTGTGTCTTACCTGATTAAGCAAGATTTACTGCTTTCAACACTCGTGATGCAAACCATTTACTCAGAGCACATACCATGAACATTGCTTAAGTGAGCGATTAGATGCATTAATCACTTAAACAGCGCTGCTGCTGCTGCTGCACCATTAAGGCGCGTTAGTCTTGGTCGATAGTTCAAAAAGCTTGCAACATCTACATGTATTCACCTGAACTAAACTCTGGGGGTCTGTGTTCTTGCAACAAAGTTGGAGCTTCTGAGGTGAAGCAAACAGCTTTGTTTTTGTTTCGCAGGCATTGAGCCATTTTTCCATGAGACATAAGCTTCTCATGGATCAAGATGTGATTGAACGTCGGCTTTAAGAACACAGACACTTGAACCTCGCGGGAGAGTTTCCATTGCCGTTTATTTCATCACCATTAATGGAGGTCCCATTGACTGCTGGAAAGTAAGCTGCTAAGAATAGCAGCAGGCCATCCATTTAAAACATACAAACATACCTTAAATGGTCTGAAGAGGAGATAGAGCTCCCGCGGTTTAATATCCAGTGGTAGCCCACTGACAAATAGTGTTCGGACCTGAGGAAGACACGAGAGAGACAAAGATCATGTATTTTTCATTAACCTCCACCAGTTATAAATAGCTACATTGCCTTTCTGACAATAACAGATGAGGTTAGGAGGAAAAAGAACAATGAGCATCAGTTAAACAGTTACCGAGGCTGGCTTTACACTGAAAGATAAACTTTTTAAATCCAGATACGGGTATCTTTCAGCTCTGCAAACACACTAAGACACACAGTGCGTTCTACAGTAAGAGCATTGTGTTCTCCTGTGTAATCTACAACCTGCTGTGTTTTATGGTAACCCTCCCTCGCAGCTCTAGCCTCTGTTTTACATTTGAACTTTTCAACTTGAAACTTGAGCTGGCATTGCTGGGGAATTATAATGTAAATGTTAGCTACAACAGACTAAATGGAAATGTAATTGTTGTGGTCCACAGCCCATAGTCAGAGAAGGTGCAAAACCCCCAGGGTGCAAAATAAGAATAACTACAAAAGTGCTTTCAGGGAAGGATGGGGTTCTTATGTTATTACATGCGATGATGATGAGGAGGAAATGCACGCAGCGTGATCGCTGGAGGTGTGCTGAAGGTAAAACTTTTTAAAGCTTTTCATTTCAAGTGTGGAATCTCTAGTGTTTTTTAGGGTTTTTTTAGAGGATACAAAGTGCATAAACCCCCTAAGTGTCAAACCTTAGATGATAAAAAATAGTTAGGTGACGTCAAAGAAAGAGATACCAGACATGCTTGAGTGGGGGTTAACTCACCTGCACAGAGACTAGCAATAAATCTGGAAGTTACACAAGAAGTTTGGTACTGCTGTCAGATCTGTATAATATATGTAAAGCAAACCTAAGCAGCAAGTTAGCTTAGCTTAGCATTAAGACTAGAAACACAGAGTACAACCTACTATGTGTTTGTCTGCAGATTAGGTTATTAATACTTCTGAAGCCGCTATATTGATCTCGTTTCTTCTAAATGCTTTGCATGGCTTGACTCTTGTTCAGTTTGTAAGCATGCTAAAACATACCAACGAGTCCAATATTGATTTCCTTGCATTCCTTTCACAAGTTAAATGTTTAGTATGATAAGGTGAGCACCTCACCAAGGCCTCAGTCACACAGGCCTTTGCTTGCTGACAGAACATTTAACTAAACAATACTTCGTAGAGATTTCCTTCCTTTCAAGATTCATGAATAATTAATACCATCCTGGTTTGGCAAAACAATAACAGGAGTTACCTTAAGTTAATTAGTCAGGCTCGCTATACATATCAATTATCCCTGACATGGAAACAGTATTGATCGAATGGTTGGGTGACAGATGCATTTGTTCCACATTATTGTTCAAAATAATATTTCTAGTGACGCAGAAGGGGTGTAAAAGCACAAATCCTTCAGTTATGCAATCGGCAACCTGGCTACCAGATCTAAAAAACAGATGAATACAGCAGTAGCCCTCTAACACACATTAGCCCCAGCCGCAACATTTATGAAACGCAGAGCAACACTATAGGATGCAGATGCTGGGATGCCCCACCACAGCCCGTGAACGCAGATCCCGTTACACTCTGGAAGCCCTTGGTATTTCTCCAGTTTCTCGTGTTCCTTCTTCCTGATATTGCTGTCATTCGGAACCGCTACATCGATCACTACGGCCGTCTTCTTCTGTTTGTCTACCACCACTATGTCCGGTTGGTTAGCCACCACCATTTTGTCCGTCTGTATCTGGAAGTCCCACAGGATCTTAGCTCGGTCATTCTCCACCACCCTTGGGGGCATCTCCCATTTTGACCTCGGGACTTCCAGGTTATATGAATAGGATGAGGGACCTATATATATATATACCTATGAGGGACCTATATATATATATATATATATATATATATATATATATATATATATATATATATATATATATATATATATATATATATATATATATATAGGTGTGCCAGCATGCAATCTAAGAAAACAAATCAATCCTCATACCTGGAACTTTCACCGAATCAAAGATCTTGGTTCAGGAAGACAAATGCTTCAGCGCACAGAAGACAATACAATCAAACAATGCAAACACACACCCCTGCAAACGTCACAACATCCCACAGCATGATACTGTAATCTGATTCTGTACAGGGCCCAGTTTAGAATAAAACCGTAGCTATGCAATTACACAGAGTATATTCAAAGCTCCCAGATTCATTAGATAGTGGATTCACAACTCAGGGGACAAAGGAACTGCTGAACTCACACGGCACCTCATTCCCACATGTAACCTGATACGCAACAGTGAAGCCAAAGGCAGAGCAACACACAAACAAAGGAGCTTAGCAACTAGGAGAGCGAGAGCTGGCGAGTGCCAAACCACCCATCCATCCGGAAGAAGAAAAAAAGAGAAAAATCTCACCTCAGCGACTTTCTCACCTTTGCTCTTATCTTATCTGAGCTGAGCTGAACCCTGCAGGGCCGTCACTGCGCTCTGTCTCTGGCAGTTCTGTTTAAGTAAACTCAATTGAAGGTCTCCTTATATGGAGTTACATGGGAACAAAGAGTCAGAAAAGGATGGTATCAATCAGACACAAGCAAGGTCAGTCTCTGACAGCTGTTGAGGCTGATAAAACTAATAATGCCGTAGTAAAAAAAAAAGTGCTGTAAAAATAGAAACGGTGCTCAAGCTCTAAAAATCTAAAAAGAATAAGAAAAACTCTTTGAGATGAAGACAGATAAGTCAAAAGAAAGACACCAAAGCTTTCAGATTTGAAATCTCTATCAGGGACGGTGTTTGTTTTCTCTGTCAGCTTTGCCGTTACAGTGAGCATTACTCTGCACACGACCGCAAAAATAGATGCCAAATTCATCCCAAGTGAACGACGTCGGGCTTTCGCACCGACGCGGTTAAGACGACAGATTTATACGACGCTCTTTTTAGGAGTTGTAATTTTACTCTAGGTGGAAAAAAGCCAAGAGTGAACGTCAGAATTGCACACGTTAAGAAAATCTTAGTCGTCTAACCCTTCCTTGCCAAGCTTCCTAAGATCTTATCTGTGATTTAAGTCCTGTCTTCAGCCTTGATAATAGCCACTTAGGAGCTGGATGTGATGCACGAGTAAGACAAACACAATGACTCCTGTGCACACTCGGAACAAAAGGACATTCTTGGCTGTCTTGAACCTCATTCCTGAGACTTCCTGACGTCAGCTGTTATGATATATGATCATTTTTTCCGGTGTGTGTGTGTCCAGCGTGGAGCTGGCTGCACACACGCTGGATACAGGATGATTCACAGGTAAATCTATCAGCTGCTCTCTTCTTCAGACATCTGCTGCTGATTATAATATCAGTCTATATTTATGCCTCTATCAGGTTGGCTTAAAAGAAATAAATAAATAAAGGGAGGGAGCTGTAAAGATGCTCCCACCAGGTAAAGTGAGACATCAAACTTTCATGATGCAGTAAACTAAAGCGAAGGTCAAGCCGGAGGTTGAGCAGATTGTGCAGATTTGTAAAAAAAAGCAAAGACAAACCTTCGGCCGCTGTTTTATTGGGTCTGTTTTTATTGGTTCCCCGTGAGTCACATACCTATATTTCCATAGTGCTGAGTGGCCTGGTTTAAGCCTTTGAATCGCTGACCATTTATGGCGTGCTCAAACACTATCACGCAGGCAGGTTTCGATCAAAAACAGCAGTCCCTACCTACCACAAGCCAGCTGAGTACTTCCCAGCCGGCGTGCCAGTGCAGTTCCCTGGCAACGCCTTAGCGGTGCACAGCAGAGTGCAGAGCCCCAGGCCAAAAACATCAGATTCTATTAAGGCCACTTCTGCAGCAAGTCCTAGGGGATCTGTGCACCTCTAATCAGAGATCTTTGACTCAACAAGCACCGGGTGAGGTCATCACCCTATTGATATGCTATCATTGCCGTTGTTGCATCCTATGGATGGAGGGAGGAGCCTGTGCTCATAATAAGACTCAAGTGCTGTGTTGAAGAGGAAATCTGTTTTGTTGTTGTTGTGGGTTCAATCATTATTTCACTATGATTTGAAAGTCTTTCAGCTGGCACTAGTATTTCAGCATCAATCTATGACAAGTATCAAGGCTAGCTGGATCTCTGTGAGATGTCAGAAAACAGTAACACAATGAAATCACGATTTCCTAGATCATACGTCAACATGTGCATGTCCCTTATTGAAACAACAAAGATATACTGTATCTGTGTCTTTGTATATGAAACTGGGAGATCTGGATGGTCGAGTCAGGTTATTCAGATTTATTATTTCTGTTAACAGTGCCATGCATTGGGTTAAGCCCCAAATAAATACTTTATATTTTGCTACTCTCAAAGAATTTCACTTTGCTTATATTCCATAAAATAAAGATGGGCATCTCAAGAAAAGATCACTGCTCACCCGACCCCAAATTACTCTGAAATAACAATTTATTGGCGACTCATGGCATCCTAGCTTGCATTTGGCAGATCTTGCACTGGACTTGATTTTTGTTTATTTTCTGGTGGCGATCCACCCAGAACTCTGTAACAAACTCGGGGAGCGTTTGCATTTTTCTACTGTTAGTCTAATCTCACACACAGTTTTACTCTACAAAGTAGTTAATAGTTAAACTGCTGTTGGAAAACAATGGAAATACACACTTTAAGACATGAACTAGGTTCTTTTTGATGATTTACGTGGTTTTCAAATATTAGAAAATCATAAAAATAATCAAACCTTTGCACACAAGTTTTTTGAATCAATAGTAATAATAAGAAGAATGTTTTCGTATGACTGAACCAACAAAAGGCCTCAGACGTACTTCCACCAAACAGCCACAATTTTATGCAGATTTAATCACCAAAGCCACATCTGACACCACAGCTGTTTCACAGCCATAACCGTGACTGAAGCCAACACCAGTCGAAATGTGTACAAATGAACATCAAATTTTCTCCAGTGAAGACGCTGCCGTTACGAAGAGGCCCGATTTGTCTAAGTGGACAACCCCGTAACGTATTAATGTGTCATTTCTATTCAGCTTACGTTGTAGACTGTTAAATTTGTTACAGCAATTGCCTGAAATGCCTCATTATATCCGGCTGCACTATGTGGCTCTCTCACATATTTGCCCTGACTTTAATTGAGTGCTTTTTTGACCGCTCGTTCTGGCTGAAATGAGGGACGCGACCTTGGTGCAATGTGAGAAGATTACTATGTGTTTCGTTCTCCCTCCCTGCGCGTGTGCGCGTGCGCGCTCGACAGCCAAGTTAATAAACGGAGGTCCTTCGAGCCAGAAGTGGCAGGACACGGCTCTAACCTTGAGGAGAGGGTACAATAGCATAACGTAGCAAGTGTGCATGCAACAGTGAGGCGAGTACCTGCACATGAAATAATAAAAGAAGAAGGAGAAGAAGAGAAAAAAAAAAGCTCAGAGGAAATGTTTCATTGCCCGTCCACCACGCGGCTTGCTTTCAAATCCACCCGAGTCCTTGTTCTCTGTGACCGAGCTAAAAAAAAATCAAAGTGAACCCGTAAGCCCACGTGAGCACAGGGCAGGTTGAGTTTTCTTGCATCAGATGAGCAGGGCGTGATTAAAACCCAGCCCGACTGACAGACTCCCACACCCCCTGAACTGTCACTGCTCCGGCTTGACATCACTCTCCATCATCCTCACAAGTTTTTCCTCTTCATCTTCTATCAGGGAATGTGAGGAGTGAGCGACCGCAGGCCAGGGAGGTGTCAAACAACCATTAATGGATGACTCGGTTTTGCCTCTTAATCGCCAGGGTTCAACGGGTCAAGTTTCACATTTGGGGTCGGAGGTCGCAGATTAGCCCGGGGTTACTGTGCACGTCTGGGGTCAACTGTGAGACTGAGCACACTCCTAACGGCTTTGTTTTTCCTCTGTCTCTCTCTCTTACTCCCACAAGTGCTTTGGACGAGCAGTTCCTGCTCAGTAAGGGTCTGTAAATGTTCCAACAGGTTAACCTTTAAAAGACATTTAAAACAAACGGCCTAGGAAAAGCGAGCAGGCGCCCGCTTCAGTTTTTCCTTCTTTTGCTCTTTTCTTCCTCCCACCATAACACTTCCACTAGCTTTTAATCTAACTTAGAAAATAACCTCTTCTCTTGATCATGCACAGATGTCTTTTATTTCTCATCAACCCAACAAACGACCCATTCAAAGAGTTCATCAAAAGTCTTTCATACAAACGCCATTCTCGTCTTTCCCTTTGTTATCTGATGACACTCGCTGAATGGACTTTAAATTCCTAAGTGCTCATTAACGTGAACTAATCTCCGCATCAGCCTTTCCCGGACTTCCTTTGTTGTCGCCTACCCAACAAGGATACCTTAGACTGTTTAGTGTTGTGGTTGGTTGGGTGGGCAGAGGGTTAAAGCGTCTTGCGCAAGCGGAGGAACAAAAAACAACAGGAGGATACTCAGTCATCCTCGGCGTCACCATGAAGAAATCCTAGCCTGCTGCTAACAAGTCGTTTCCTTTATGCGTTGCAGCTGTTTCTTTTGGTTTTTCATTGATGGCACTAAGTGATCCCATATTTTCATCTGCAAATAATGACTGCTTTTTATCCATCCGTCCATCCATACAGCTTCAGCATTTTTGGTGCAATTCATTGTTTTGAGAATCAAAGGTCAAAAAAGGAAGGCATGATTGCAGAATATTACCCTATAATAAAAACCACAGCAGCTTTTCTTAAATCTTTCAGCAACTCTTTACAATTTTTTAAGCATTTGGACAACACAAAGGGTTTGGACGTGTCAGATATTGGCCACTAACACCGGTAAATGGTTTTAACCAACCAACAGAGAATGTTAAAGACTCATATAGGCTTTCTAAGACTGATACCAGTGATTTAAAATTATAATATAATAGATGATTTTTTTTCTTTCAGGTACATTAAACAAACAGATTTCCATATTATGTGTAGTTATTTATGAGTATTTACTAATTACTCACAAGTAGGGCAGTTGCAGAGCGCCCTGTAAAGGACAAACTATGCAACATCAGCACTCATAACATGGTTGAACTGTGTTTCTACTTTTTCTTTTTTCATCACTATTATAAATGTCAGTGCTAATATTACTGGCAAATAACTACTATTGGCCAATAATATTGGCCTGCCAATAATCAGTCAGGCTGTTGTACATGGCATCTTATTTTCCAAGATGGTCAAACCAACAGGGCCACGGTGTTATCAGCCAATGCAGATATTTAGTTGATATCTTGGGGATATCTAGTAAAAACACACAAAAATCCCAAACATAATTAGTTTGCTAGCATACACAACAAAACAAATAATACATTTTAGAATCTAGAACTAGAAAAATACCATTATTAATTATTAGATAAGTCATTATGTATTATATTATATTATATTATATTATATTACAGTAAATTCTGAAGTCCTACAGTCAGCAGCTTTACTGTGACAAGAGAAAAAGCTAGTTTGCTATGGGTAACATTTTCTCTAGTTTTTTCAGGTCTGACCTTGGATTGCTAATTCTTGCTGGTCAGCCAAAGGGCGGCTGGCACGCAGCTGCATAGTCAGACTGGCACGTTTCTCCCTGGCTAGATTGTGTCTTTAAGGCTCTTCCATGTCCATAAATGGTCCCTATGTTCAGAGATCTCTGCGTCAAGAGTCCATGGCCCTGAGAAGGGATAAGGAGTTTGTCTGGTGGGACTAAATTGGGTGCACGGGAGGGGGGGTAAAAAGAACGGAGAGCTATGAAAGTGCAGAAGAAGAGAGAAATTATAAACAGTTACTGGGGTGGAGGGAGGGAATGTGGGAGGAAATGAAAAGAGTACGATAAGGAGGTAGCAAGGGAAGAAAAAGGGTGGGACATAGAAAAGGACGGAGGGAAGGAAACAGAGGGGAAGGGAGATAAAACTGTAGAGAGGGAGCAGGAGAGGAGGTGGGGGGGCTGGTGGCTGGGCACAAAATAAAGAAAAAATGTAATGCGCTGGGCCACCATGTGCTGCCAGCCTTGGCATTGGTTGTACCAGTCTCTGGAACTCTAGTGAGGGTATCAAATGCCATTCTTGACATAATTTTCATCATCGGCAACCCCTCGCGGCCTGTGAAGGAAACAGACCACTGCCTTCAGGATAGAAAGGTTTCATCCCAGCATAAAGGTGATCACTCAGAACAACTTTGCATCGATTGGGAACGACCCTTCCTTTTAAACTGGATCAAAACCATTCCAGCAAAATGCGACCTACTGCAGAAAAAGCACTGGACGGCCTCATCGTACGGCCCTAATTACTTTTGTTTCCCTTTAATTTATCGAACACCTGAGCTGAGACAATGTGGAGAGCATAAAAGGAGAGCAAAGGCAGGTGCAAAGAGACAAAGATGGGATACTGTATACAATAAGGCAGATAATTATAGCTCATGAGTAAGCAATATTAATCAGAGGTGACAGATGAAGTGCATAAACACAGTATTACCAAGCAGAACAAAATGGCTGGCGCTGTCTAGGAAAAAAGCGCACGCTTCCTTCCGCTGTGCAGCATGTGATTTATTTCAAAGCAAGTGACAGGTAAGGTTTTTAAAGAGGAGTAATATACATATAGAGGTATGTATAATTATCCACCTGGATACAGTTATTATCTCTGACTTTTGTCTTTTCCCCTCACATCTGTTTTTCAGGCTCTTTTGCCAGCCGGCTGCTCCTGACGCTGAGCCTTGTTGTTGTCTTTTCAAATACCTCTTGTCGCGCAGCTGACAAACGGCTAAGATAAGATGACAATTCCCTTGGCGCTTTTATAAATAAACGCCAAACTATCAGACGGGTAGATAGAGCAGGGTTTTACTGCTTGCCTGAGCCTGTATAGGGATTTTTTATCGTGTATATGTCTATATATCTGTCTGACATAGGCTACTTCACAGACAATCCTTTGGATGTTTTTTCCCTATCATGGCCACTTTACCCTCTATACTCCCCTCTGGTCATGCTTCTTGTCATAGAGAGTTAATATATCCTTGTGCCCTTTTCATAGATACATGCACATGTACAGACCACACACATGCCCACGCCACCGCGCTTACAGACTGGCACCGGCCTTCATCCGCTTCACCGTGCTTCTCCAGCAGCGTAGCTCCCCACCTACATCTCTTCATGGAAAAGGTCACGGTGGCCACATGACCTGCTATTTGAAGAGGACCTGCTAGATACCCAAAGCAGGCCAAGCACAATCCAATTACACCCCAGGGAGATACGCCACATTTGCTGAACTCTGCTTGAGTGATATTCGGTTTCTCTTCGGGCACTTGTAAAGATCCACTTAAATGTTTATGATCAGCTGGGAACAAGAATCAACAGATGTCTGACAAGTTTCATACTTCTGCTGCCTTTGGAGTGTTACATCCGGGGGAGAGACAGCTCCGCTTTCATGTAAACTACGATTTCGAGTAAGAGACTGTTTCACCTTGTGGAGGAACAAATAAAAAGAGGGATGTTCTGTGCTCAGTCATTTGTCAAAAGGCAAGAGGTTGGCTGGTGGACCTCCAAGTTTGGTGTGGGGAGATTCAACTTAAGTAAATACACTTTAGCTGGAGGGCAACTGACATCAAAGAGGTGAAAGGTCAATCTTCATTGGGTGAATCGGTCAGCTACAAAGCATTCCATGTAGTCATACATACACCTTTTCTCTCTGTAGTGAACTGCCTACCAAGTGCTAGAAAATCCAGGCGAAAGATCCCCATCAGACCCCAGAGCCAAAGGTTACGTGTAACAAAGAGAGGATTTTGTCTCATAAACTGTCTATAAGTCCAAACATGGTCCTTTCTCAGTAACAGAAGACCAGAAGACTTTATTCAGTTAATAGCCTTAATTACTAACAGATAATCAGTGTTGCAAATCACTAAAATGTGCTCATTGTGCTTACATGTGGTTTTCAAATAGGGTTGCACACAAATAACTGCCTCACTTCAGTAAATAACATGCCATTTGTCAGTATAAAGATTTTTTGCATTGCCTAAATGCTCAAAAACAGCAATTAATAAAGATTTAGTAACGTCTCCAGAAAATTTCACAGTCACTGGATTCCAACTTCTATTTATTTTCCCAGCAATCAGGTATCCGACTGATCAATAAATCAGCTAATCGTTTATAAACTGATGGGATTAATTTGAGGTGAACTGGGTTGTTTCTTCAGTGTGCCCCCGTTGTCATGGACCGTCTCCTTCCTGATAACACATCTGGAATTAATCACTTGAACTCGGGGTTTTCTGAGTACACTCCACATCGCTGCCGCCGCCGCGGTCAAGACTACAGAAAAAACACGCTAGGCCGATCTATTAAAAGCATCTTCGAGTCAAGCTTTGGAAAACCCGCTCCAGGTGTCTTGTCCATACAAGGTCTGGAAACCGGACCTCGTTCAAACTCTTATCTTTTGACATTCACCAATAAGGCGACGGCGTGTCGCCTCGGCAGCATCGGCGAAGTGAAGTGCCACAGTACGCGAAAGCATCCAGAACACCTGATAATGTCGCTTATCAGAGCGGCTCATGAGATTAGATGCTGCCAGGCCCCCGAAACCTGCATACCTTGCCTGCAACAAGACCATGTTTGGTGAGCGGCGGTCCGCAGAAGATAAACATTAAGCATCGTCGAGCTTTCGTGTACACAGACGACGGCATGCGGGGTTGAGCAATGAAGCGGGCACGAGGAGCCGAGCTCGCTGCGGTGCTTTACCGGTGCGAATCAGTGATCCATTGAGTCACATACTACACTGCCCAAGAGGAGGGGCGGAGAGCTGCTGCTGCTCAGCATGTGAGAGTCATACCAGCAAGGCTGTTAAACTTTGGCTCTCTTGAGGTTATAGTTTATGGTTACCTCTGTGGTGCTGTTGCTGGCATTTTTATGCTTTCTGCATCAAGTGAAGGGACATTTGTGCAGACCAGACTTTCATGCAAACCCCCCCAAGACAAGTGAAACTAAGTCAAAGCGTGAATTAGTCTGAGTACATCCGCACGGGCCTGCAAAAAGCTTGAATATGTATCTGCGCTTGTGACAAACTCCCTGCTCCTCTGCATGCAACACACACCGTTCCACAAAAGATAAAGTGGTGCTGTCTGACCTTAACGTTAATTCACCCAAGTAAATGTAAGTCCCTGCCGGTCTGGATGGCTTCCAAACATTTCCAAAACCATTAGATCTCTCTGGCTATTAGTCTCCTTTTAAGGTCTCTGTCTGCCTGCCTTTTACACAACCTGCACCTCATCTCTGAGCTTATGGACATCACAGAATTTTTAATAGCTGGGTAGAAGTTTGAAGCCTTGTGTCTTTGGCGAACTACAGCTGCAGCTAACACAGCTTATTTCCTCGTAGACCTATCCTGCAGTTGAGATCTTTGAATAATCTGAAGTCCTCATTTAACTGTTTGGTCTTACAAAAATGATCCGTAAGCGGCGTGACTGTAACCGAGTGTCACGAAAGCAAAAAGAAAAGAAGCAAATCCTCACATTTTGAAAGCTTTCGTGCTTTAATATGATCAGTCGCTCATGAGAATGAGCAACTAAACATTTCAGCTACAAAAAGCTTGTGTCGATAGTAACAGATCAAGTGCTTTTCTTGTGTTTTGCCCTATTTTGGTTTAATTATAGCTGTGTTGTGCTCAACTTAATTCAAAACAGGCAGGTGCTTAAGAAGGTGCTTTAGACAAAAAACTCAAGTATTTCTCTGGCGTCAGCTTCTGAAATGTGAGTATTTGCCACTTATGAGACTTTTAATTGGACATATTTGCAGTTTGTACAGTTAGATGGTCATACACAGACATCTTTTGGTGCTGAGTAGTCATCTTTCTTTTGTTGAATATGTTCATTTTACACGGAGTAGTTGTTTTTTATTAGATTCAATAACAAGAATACCCTCAGGGCCGTGTACTGGTTACAGAGCCCTACTTGACTGACGTGTTGTTAGTAAAAGGAGAAGGTGACACAAGCTTTAAACTCAAACTCCCTAACCTCAAGAAATCAGCTCTTTGGTCTTTACCTCATCTGTGTGGTGCTACAGCAGTTCCCCCGCATCCATAGCAACCTCAACAGTGGACCAAATATGGTATTACAGCAGGCTGGCTACATTTCACTATTCAGTTACAAAGTGTCTAACGCTACACTGAGACCTAATCAAATTGCTCCAAGAGAAATATCTGATATAATCTGATACACCTTCCTTACATCACTCGACTGCGGATGTGCAGAGCTCTGAAATAACAAGTCTGTCATTTGAAGAGAGATTCATCTGAGCCAAAGAAAATCGCCTCATGCAAGGAGAGCCGTTACAGGCTTATTTACCAAAGAGGAGATATTGTTGGGCCGGATTGTGCAATGTTTACAGAGGAGAAAGGGAAGAAATGAGGCTATTATAGAGATAGAGAGGAAAACATACTTTGAGAACACGTTAAATGGATTTCCACCAAATGTTTTTCTTTCTTTCTTTTTTTTTGGGGGGGGGGGGTAAACAAAGCCATTCTGTTTGTGTTTAGATGTAATTAGAAGAGGCTATTCTTGCTCCACTGTAATGCAGTGGGCTCTCTGTTACAGCCTGCTATTACCTACATGTTGCAGCGGCAGTTGTTTCAACTTCAATTGCTCCCTCAGCTTCAGTGAAAACTAATTCGCCCTGGCTCTGAATTCCCTTTACTACTGCTTTCCAGTGCTGTGTGAAGTCTGGCTTTATTGTACAGTAAGACACAGCTAGCAATGCCGTAGCACAGCCAGGAAAAACACAATCCTGACTTCAAAGTTATTCGAGACTTGCTAGTTAGTGATTCATCAGTGCTTCGTGCCCTTCCCTGTTCTTGCTGCTGTTTTTAAATTAAAAAAAAAAAAGACGGCTAACTTCAACAAGGCTACAATACAATTTAAAGAAAAGTAGAGGAGAGACGTAAAAGTGAAGACAGGTGAAGAATTCAGTGCAATAACAGCGCATTACCTGCAGGAAACCGGTGATAGATGCTGTTATGAGCGAACCATACAGTCGGTCTAATAATGTAAACAGCAACACTGGAAACTTTTATGAGGTAAAACCAGATTACGGCACAGAAAACAAACAAACCAGCATACGAGCTACACCTCAATGAATACAGGAGTGGAGGAAAAGAAGCAGTCGCTGTTAGCATGACTCGGTTTTTATTAAGGATGTCATTACGGGTCAAGGAGCCACCCACAGTATCACAGACAGACGCTCGAGCACCTCGGGCTCGCATACGTACCTCCTCCTCGTGGTTGGTGAATTCACTCGGCTCGTTTTCTTTCTCGGGTTTGTTGTTATTCATTCTGAGCGGGACTCTTTCTCACTTTCACTCGGACGGCTCTTCTTTTCTTTCCTTGTTTCCCCCTCCTCCTCTTCTCTCGCTCTCTCTGAATCTGCTTCGCGCTGCGCTTCTTCTCCAGGACCCACAAATTCAAAGCACCCTCCAACAGTCCGCGCGCGAGCCCGCTGTCCCCCTACTGACCCGAACTTCCCACTAATTTGGCCACATCAATGATGACGGATAAACCTCATTAATTTTATATATATATATGTACATATATATAATTACAATAATTCGCTGATGTTGCTGTTGAGTTGGATATTCCTCGGCATTCTCTGGAAAGCCTTACTTTTCGTCTTTTTTTAATTAGTATTATTTTTCCAGAGCCTCTTGCTGTTGCTGTTCCCCAAATGAAATACAGTAATGTTCACCGGACCGCGCCGCGAGCAAACTTCTCTACCCATCTCCTGCGTGCGGCAGGGGAGGGGAGGAAGAAAGGGAGGCGGAGAGCGGAGGGGAGGGAGGGGTTTGGTGTTGGTTGGGTGGGATGCACCCTCTGCTCGGCTTTATCAAGATTTATCAAGTGCTGCAGGAGCTTCAGTGGAAAATCTGTACCAATCACCCTTTGGACCACATGAATGTTATATCTGTCACCACAGCACATATTCTTATATGTCCTGGTTTTATTCTTTGTTTTGTTTTTCATCAGCTGCTCTGGGCCTTTATTACACGTGCATGTTCTTATAGTGTGTGTTTCTTATATATTTACTCAATGTCAGAGGTGTCAAACTCATTTTACATTGTGGACCACGTACAGCTAACTTTGATCTAAAGCTCCTCTTCCTGTCAGCCTATAGAAGTTTAACCACACATTTAACCCCACTTTTGTTTTAATAAAAGAAAAAGAAATATGTGAAAAAATAAAAATTACACAAAAGGTTCTGTTAGCTACGTAAGAAATGTGGTTATGTTTGTATTTATTTCTTTGTTTGTTTGTTTGTTTGTTTTTACTGTGAAAAAACATAGGAACTTGAACCAGATTGGAGTCTTTGGTGGATCTGTTCTGGCCCCTGGGCTTTATGTTTGACACATCTGCTGTATGTTTAAGTTGTGATATTTTATATGAAACCAATTAAGCATAAAGCCAGGAAAAAGTAGAACTATTCCCTTCAAATGAATCTAAATTGAAAAACTGATTTTCCTCACATTGTGTATGAAGAATATTTTTTTCAAAAGTCTTTCGTTTGGTAATGTCCAGACCTTTATTAGACCTCTTGAGAACATTCATAAACAAAGTATGGACACAGTTAAAAACACAGTCAAAGTATCTGGGGAAATCACAGACTGTATATAAAAGATGGCATCAAACACTGTGACATCACACTTTGGTTCGTCGGCTTTTGTTATGAAGCATAATCCTCCACTGCAAAACATGAACAAGGTTTACAAAATAGTCTTAATTTATTATTCAATATGAAGTGAAGCGGGTGACTTAGCCTATAAACTCAGAGGTCAGAGCAGAAAGCTGTTTTCTGATAAACGTGTGTATGACAGGAAGTCTTTTTGCAACTACAGCTATCACCACCTGGCTTCTTTCAATAGAAAGCAGATTTAACTTTCTGCACTGGCTTCATTTGTCAGAGACAGAAGCTACATTCATGTTTATGGGTGCAGCCACAGGTTGTAAGGGATTAATCACATGGACACAGGTACTTGTTAATTAGTCCAAAAATAACATACAAAAGGCTGTACAATTAAGATAATCCACACTATCACTGGATAAATGTATAAAAAATGCTCCAAAGGCTCTAAACACTACAAACATGGACAAAAGGTCAAAAGGAGTTCATGGAGCCTGGCTGACACCTAGCAGCCTAGTCAACCACACACTTAACTTTAAAACGATGTAAACTGATCAAATGTATTTAAAAATTCAGTATCTGTACAGTTGTTATGTAGGGAAAATATGTTTTTTAAACTATGTGTTTAGTTTTGTAGTAAACTTGGGCCATTTGACTAGAAGTCTACAGGGACTGACTCACGTTTGAAATCAGCCTCAAGTGGACATTTGAGGAACTGCATTTTATGACTTTAAAATTTGACTTCAAGGTTGCTGTTGGGGATTAAATTCAGCTGAAATGATTCAGCACTCAGCAGTACTACTACATGCATGTTTATTGTTTTTCTCCCCCCCACACACATCTATACATGTGAGATGTTCTAGTCACTCACGGTGACCAACACTTTTAAGTCTCACTCACATTACAGGTGCTTTTAGGACTGCAAGATGAAAACTCATATAAAAATGAATCACCAAGGCTCAAAGCCAAAACTTTATTGCAGTGGGGAAACAGCACAAATCAGCACACTGCTGTGCCACTGAAAGTATACACGAGGCGTGTGAGATTGTGAGACAGTCTTTTATACTGAGTCTTTATATATTGGTACTCGACACATGAGCAGCCTTGTATAACCGTTAAACCCTGATCAGTAAGCAGCTATTACTCGTAGTATATTTTTCAAATGCGTCTTCATGTTGCCATATAGTTTTATGCACCATAGTTTTAAAGTCACTGATTTTACTGTATGTCTATAACCTGTTGACTTATTAACCAAGTTGCACTGCAAACATGGTGAGCATAAAGGCATGCCCACTCAGGAGTATTTCTCCCCTCTTGAAACGCAGAAGTCAGCAAAATTCATTGTCTGCAAAGCAGGAGTTACAGACAATTATCAACCTGACTGCTTAATAAATTTCACGTGGCTCTCAGTTCATCAGTTCAAGGCCTCGGAGGGCTTCTGCCGTTTCACCCGAACGGTTCTTCTCAGAGTTAGAGCCCGTCTCCGTGTGGATTTACAGTGAGCAGGTTGAAAACAAAAGAGGAACTGGAGATAACACCTGTAAAGTGCTCAAGATTGGAGCGTGATTAGTTGCGTCACTTCACGGTGAGCTCACTTATAACCTCAGGGTGCAGGGGTAAAAAACAACAACAACAAAACAGCTAAACCCTGGAGGTGTGGGAATAATGGAGAAATACTAAAAGTTAAAATATTAAAAATGTCACTGGTGTTGCCTGCTGTTGTCTACGGTGAGGGCTGCAGAACAGCCTTAAAAGCGGCGATCAGGTGACAAGGCAGCCTCGAATTGTTTTTACCGTTTCAAAACATTTATTTCGAGCAACTGCCTCACTTTGTATTCCGCCGTGAAAAGTTCAGGAGCTGACAGCAGCTCCGTCGTGGGGACTTTGACTATATGTTGCGTGACACTTATTGCACAGGACAGGAGCTCGCTTTTTTATGACAGCCTGCGCAGAAAAGAGAGAGAGTCTGTCTTTTTTTGCTGAACTTGCACCTCAAAGGCAACAAAAGAAGGAAAAAGCAGTCGTCGTGGATGGGTCGTACAGATTTCTGCTCTTTCCCCTCCCCGATCACGTCTGTATCAATTACGCCGCGTCTGAAGCGCGCGCGCCGAAGAAGGGACACGGCAGAGTCTTTTTATGCTGATGAGAAGCGGCTGATGGGAGAGGGAGGAGGGTCTCGGAGCCTTCGAAGCAGATAAAAATGGAAATGTTCCCCTTTGCTTCTCGACACCCCTGTATCAAAGCTTCCAGCCCGAGTCTGGGGAGCAAGGAGGGGGAGGAGAGGTAGGAAGGCGGAGGAGAGGATGGGATAGGAGTTGAGGCGGGGTGACGGAGAGAGCGGGGTGGGGGAGATGTCCCAGCTGTGTTTGACAGGTCTCAGGGCTGAGCTGTGTGGTCTGATGCTCGGAGAGGGAGGGTGCCCACCACCATAAAAGCACACACACACACACACACATGCATATATAAAGACAGACAGACACGCTGAGGATGTGTGTGTGTGTGGGGGGGGGGGGTGAAAGAGGAGCCGGCAGGAGACAGACTGGTCACGGTGTCCTGGGTAACATGTCAGCAAGCTTTGACATGGTCCAGCCCAACATGAAGATATCTCTGTGTTATCTAAGGGGCTGCTGGGTTAGCAAAAAGCAACAATGTCAGGCAGGCTGCTCAGAGAAGCTTTGTTTCTTTGAGAGTTGATAAAAACAGAAATAGCGTGCATAAATCTTGTTAAAGAGTCGGGGGAAGAAGGTTAGGAGTAATACTTGAAAGCTACAATTGGGAGCCGGTAAAGTTGGATCAGCATAAACATCATCTAACCCAGCTCTGTTTGAACCTGAAAAAAAAAAAAAAAACAGGCACCTACTAATAACTCAGGTCTTACCTTATTATATTGGTTTGATATTTCACCACCTTCCCTGAAGTTCTTTTAAAAGAGCCCTGCTGGGGAATTTCCTCAGAATCAGGTCTCAACAATGTCCGAAGACTTCTCGGCTCACATGTAAAACACAACAGGAGACTACTGAAAGCACTCGAGTTTGGTTTAGCTGTCTGAGAGGGCTTCAGGAATCAGACTTCACACAGATTTTGTACTAGGGACCTGGCAACACAATGTGTGTCATTTGTGCCTTCCTATACATGCATCTCCACTGGGAAATGTCTGGGAAAGCTGAGGCCAGGGATGCATGTGTGAAAACAGCTGGCGGCTCTTGTGGAAGTGAAAATGGAAAGGCATTTTTGTAGCACTTCCCCAGTCTTACCGACCACTTGAAAGCGCTTGACTACGCCTTTCAGTACAGCCCGTAATTGTTTCATTCTTATTTTATTATTCCAAACAAAAAGTGAAAGTACGAAATTTGTTGCTGCACTGCTGCCAGATCATTAGCACGTAATAGCCCAATATGTAACTCTTATAACATAAAGTGTAATTTTTACACTCTTTTTTTTTGTTAAACAGATCAAGAACACGAGCCTTTGCATAATAACTATTTGTCTTTAGAGATCAGCAGTTACCTTTTCTCTGAGCCAGACCAGCTGTTTCTTTACTGTTTCCACACTTTATGCAAGGCTACAAGCTGAAACTGAAGCTTAAAAATTTTCCCAGTATCCTCCCATTGTTTCCCAATATGTCAAAGCACTGCTTCAAGAACCAGAGAACTTTTCTGTAACAAGCTAATCAACAACCAAAAGCAGGAGTATTGAGACACAGATTATCTAGTACCTTCTTCTGGATCAGTGACTCATGGCTAAAATGCCAGCTTGATATTAAGCCCAAAACAAAAATCTATCATGACACATCGCCGATGTATTGACCAGCGGTGGATCCCTGAGGGAGGACTCCCGTGGATCTTGCAGTCCGCTCAGTGAGCACTGCAGTCAGATGACTCAACAATGTCTTGCTTTGCCTGTAACTCTTCCACACCCTTTCTTTGCATTCCAGCAAACTCCTTACAAATCAACAGTTAGTATCTTTATCCTGTATTACCAAAAGAAAAAAAAATCAGAGGATGAACAATGTTGCTAGATGTCAACTGTAAAAACTGTCTGTAAACCTAGTAGATCAGTGTTTGGCAGGGCAATGCACTTCACCCCTTTGAGTGATGTGGGATAAGTGGCTCTCATTGGGCTTGGAGCCAGGTCATTCCATTCCTTGGACTTACTGATACAGAGTGTTCCTCCCTTATTCTCGCTGCCCTTTGATCTTCCTCTAAGATCACTAATGAGCAATTTGTGGTCAGATTGACCCGCTCTAATTGGGCTAGAGAGGTTTGGTGCTTTGTTTCAGTTTGATCAGTCCTTTTCGCTCTAATTAATTACCCCCACCTCCGCGCCACAAAAAAATCACACTAAGTGACAATACCAGTAATTTTTTTAAAGCTTTTTTTAATGGGCGAGCTTGTTCTCTTTCCTTTCTGTCCTTTCAAGTCGTTGTGCTCAGAGATCGCTGCCTTCAGAGACAACATTTTGCTGCAATAAAGCCTTCTCTATTTTTTACTAAGCCACTGAAGCCTTTTTTAAGCAGTGTCTTTTCAGCTATGCCTTTGCCTCTGGGCAGCCTCTGTGCATACTTATTAAATGTGCATACTGTGTTAGCTTGTAAAGTATGTTTTGATCAGTTTTCCCTGATAGCCAGAATCTGTAACTATTACGTCCATGTTGTACAGATCCTGTCACCCGCCATATCATGAAAGGAACATAAAACACAGAAGTCAGTATGGCTGACTACAAATCCAGAAAAAAATTAGAAGACAAACATTTCCTTAACAGTGTGGACAAAAGGAGGGGATGCCTGACTAAGTTCCTGGAAATCTACTAAGAATAGAAAAAAATAAAAAACATTTTGTGCTCTCTTTTCTACAATGAGATTCAGTTTTACTGTGGAGATACTGTAGCTTTTCTAAGACTTTAAGCCACGACATATCATGGGAAACATTATTTTAATCAGGGTGACCAACCGTCCTCTTTTCCCCGGACATGTCCACTTTTCACGTTCTGTCCGGGGCGTCGGGGGGGATTTTCGAGATTAATAAAAATGTTTCCTGTATTCCGACAGAGGACCCATGTGTGAGGAATGCAGTAGTTGCTCAAATATTGGTGATAAACCAAATAATTGTGCTGCTTAATTAGCTTTATTTAATTTAGCTTAGTGGTAGAAAAAAACTTAAGCAACTTGCAGAAAACAATGATTACCGTTTCGTTTTGTTTCGAGAATCCGTGTTAGCTTGAAAAGTTTATTCACGGTTACATTAATATTTCAACAGTATTAACAATATTGAAGTTGGACTGAACATAGCTTCATCATATATTGTTGTGCCACGTTTATCACCTAAGATTAGACTTTAGGGTCAATGTGAACCACAAGTCTAGCCCATAAATGTGCCTAACCTGACTCATCAAAATACCTTTCTGTCTTTATGTAATGGACCTGCAGTTGTGTGAAGATAAAACATCCTAAGCAAGAAGGCACAAACTTTTGTCAATAGACACTACCATAAACCTTAGTGGTTCGCTGGGCAGAGGACGGGTTAAGTAGAGAGCAAGGCATTGTGTCAATTCCCAACTGTTGACATAAGACATTGTAATGGACTCTGATGTTCCCTTTGAATGTTTTTGAGTGGTCCTAAAATGTCTTGGGACAACTACTCTTCTGTTGTATAGCAGAAGTAATAAAAGGTTAAAATAAAACCAGGGCCCTAAAGCCTTTCTCATTCCTACTGCCTTTAATCATTACTGAACAATGTGCAGGTTTAAAAAAAAGTAATTTGCTTTCTGCAGGTTGCTTTGACCAGCCGAATTACTTGGCACGTATGTTACATTGGCCTTTGCTTAAAGTGGATATAAATTATGCATGTATGGTCATTGTCATTTTTGCTCCATTTCGTTCTTGTTCTTTGATTCTTATTCTTGTGAAGTCACCATTTTAAGCTATCGTGATGATATATTTTTTTAATGAAATATTGATTTGCAGTGCAGAAAAAACATGTTCTTAAAAACTGTATTTTGAGTACAATATTTAAATTTATACAGGGGAACATCTGCGTTGAGGATGCTGAGCTTCATTTATTTATTTCACGCATTCTTGTCTTTTGTCCATTAAGTCCTTATTTCAGTGCCATATATGCACATATAAAATGGAAAAATGTAGAATTCATTTATGTAAATGGTAACATTACCATGCGAACAGGCCGGTGCTCAGGAGAGGCAAGGGCAATGGATGAGAGAAGGAGGGAGATGGAGAAACAGACAAATATTCTGTGGCAAATGGAAGCATTTAGTGCGACATTCACCTCAAAAGGTCCTGTCATCTTAATCTCAAGAACTGTCACCATTGGTGGGCAGAGTAAAAGACCTCGCCCAAGCTGGTAAACATGCTATGACTGAGTGCTTCCAGACCAAGAAGCATCACTTTTCTTGGCCTGCAATCAGAGGGTTTAACCTGGGACTTCATGATTCAGTTCTGAATCCTCTTGAAGTGTTGACCTATTTGTAAAAAACAGAAAACAAAACCCAGGAAACTTAATTAATAACCTGGAAATCTGCACCACTCGCTCATCCATCTCACAAGGTCTGGGGTCTAGCAAGCTTTATTCATCAAGATTGAGGTTGTAGGTTTTAAATAAACCTTCTAATTAGAATAATATAAAAAAATAAAATAATAAAATTGCACTTATCAACACTGAAGCAGTATTTTTTTGGATAGTCTGTATTACACAGTAAGCCTTAATATTAATCAGACGACATCATTAAATATCCAAAAATGCTCCAACAGCACAAACAAAGTGCAAAGGTCCAAATACGTGACTCATCGGTTCCAGTTTCGCATCAGGGTGTGAGAGTCGGTTCTCATTCCCAGTGTGTAACATACCGACAATTTGTCACATCCCGAGGCGTCTCATAGTAAGGTATCCTTCTGCGTCCTTATGAAACGCGCCAGATTGTGGATGGAATTCAATAGAATGACGCTCCTGGCAGTAACACAAGTTTTTGTATTCCAGCACTAACCCTAAATTTATCCCTAACCTTAACCACAAGCTTAATCATATTAGATAGTGTTTTCCAAAGTGATTCATGATGAGAAAGTAAAATAAATGTACATGTCTAGATTAATTCCAAACTGTTCTCATGTTTCCGAAGACGTAACATACTGATAATTTTTCACAAGTGTCCATCACAGCCACTGTCTGTTCTTTTCGTACTTCTGTTTTCTGATGTTTGATGTTGTTTTCACACTTTTGCCATTTCTGGTAAACTTCATTGACACATTCCCTTCCCTGCTTTGGTCTACTTGTCAACCAATCAGCATTGGACTGATGCACCCACATGGAGCATGCTATTGGGATTTCAGAGGACTGCATGTAAGCACGTTTACATTGGTTGAAAAATCCTATGTGTAGCCTCTCAGCTAGCATGGGTAAGTTAGCCAGTAAGCAATTAAGTATGCAGACTGACGCAGGTAAGTATACTCCAGTGGTACATTACATAGAACAAGGTTAACATTATTTCTTTAACTTGGCATGTCTATAATGAGGTACCACCAATGTTCCCTCTAAGCTGCGCGTGTGCGCAATTACGCAGGCACGGTCTCTGCGCACAGAAAATCTGCGTTGTGCACAAAAAAGAAAAAATCTAATCTGAATTGAAATTAAAATGAATACTTTAACAATTCTGTTTTGCAGTGTTAGTCTCTGACTGGCTGCTGCCGTATGGGATTAGAACGATGCCACCATATCCGATAGTCCAGCCAATGATTCACATTCGTATATACGCAGCTAATCAACGTCGACAGGGTATGACAGCGGTGTTTTGAGATGTGAGAGATTTGAGATGTTTAGTGCAAATCTTGTGTACTTAGTGTGTAGTGTAGTCAATAGTTTTGTTGTGTGTCAGAACAATGAGGCGACAACTGAATGTTACAGGTGTTACAGGAGCGATACATCCTGTTGTCAGGCCTGCAGGTATCAGGCTGTTGTTCTCCTTCATCTCATAGTGGACAGAAAGTATTTTTTGGAGTGGCACAAATAATTTGTGTGGCAGAAAATTTGATGCAGAAGAGCTGATTGTTCTGTAAATAGTTTGAAATGTTTATTTTAAAAATGCCTTGGCTGCATTTTTAGGTTAAACAGCTGCAAAAAACTTTGTTGTTTGCATAACTTGGATACTTTTTTGAAGAAGTAACTATATAATTAAATTGCCCAACATTGGTCATTATATACTGTATTTTGCAGACACAGAGTTACAGGACTCTCTCCCAGACCACAGACTCATAATACAAGTCAGAGCTTTATATATATATATATATATATATATATATATATATATATATATATATATATATATATATAAAGAAAGAAAGAAAGAAAGAAAGAAAGAAAGTTGTGTTTTCAAAATTGGAGTTCAAGTTATTGTTTACTTACAATAGTGTTAACATGCCACACAGGTCATGAACAATTTTTTTTTTAAATTTTCATTGTATGTGGGCTAAAGCAGTTAATTAAAAGTAGTCTAACATAAATGTAAATGCTGTAATTGGATTATTTTAATAAACCAGGTAACTTGGATGGATTTGATGCTGGCGTGACCACAGTGCACACGTCTGCTGTTGCTCACAGTGGTCCAAGGGACCACTCAGGGAGTTTGTGTGTTCGCTCAGACACATGAAAAATTAGAGGGAACATTGGTTACCACTACTACTACCATGACCTACCACTACTTTCATCCCACATATACTACTAAAACTAAGCTAACTTTGGCCATGTTAGCTTAGTTGGCCTGCTAGCTTATGAGAGCTTTAATTAAAGCTATTTTCTGCAGTGCCAATCATATAAAATAATTTTACAATCACACATTTAGAAAAACATGCTTTCAAGCACATGCTGCATTGTCTGTAAATATCTTTATGTTTACTGCATTACTTGGATCTAAATGTCTCCCAAGTAAAAGTGTAGGTGTAAGCTAGCAAGCTGTGTGGTTGTAATAGCTTGCTGGTACACTGAATGGAAGTGATCCATTTATCATTCCACCAGTGCTTTCCCTGCTGTAAAGTCAAAATGTTTGCCAAGCAAAAAAGTCTCTTGGCATTAGGTGCGCATACTGAAGTGACAGTCAATAATGGTTAACCAGCATCAAGCAACACCTGCCACTGGAAAGTGGCTCAATGAATACCAGCAACATACCACCCGAGAGCAGCAGGGAATGTGACATATGCCACTGAACCAGGAGTGGCATACCACTCCACACTTTTCAACAAGGGTGTCACTTGGTGTTTAGTCATAAAATAAAGTGCTGTATGTACTGAAACCGCGTAGCCACAGTAATTCAGATTTGACCAAAAGTGCTGCACTAACCGAGTGACGCTGTAAGCCACAGAGCCAGGCAGCTAACACGGCAAAAAAGGCATGACATCCAGAGGTTGTGGGTCCCCTTGTGATGAAATTAATTATTTCTGTGGGACTGCAATGGAAATCACTGCGGCCTATAGGTCACATTTCACTTTTCGAAGGTGGACCGGACCTGGATGCAAAGGTCAGCTGTCAGAAAGCTTTTATGTCCTCCAAAAGCAACTGGTGGCCTGTTTGAACATGACGGACTACAGTGGATTAGACCAAGACTCTCTGACTCTGACTGCAAGTGCTGCTGAAAGCACCATAATAGCTCATTAAAGAGCAAGAAAACACATTCTCTCACCCTTTTTTTCATACCAATAGTTACATGTTTCCAAACAGTGCTGGCTCACATTGTTTTCCAGCAGCCTGCTCAGTATCCAGCACTGTTTTCCCATCTAAGATCTCATACTTCTCTTTGTTTAAGATAAGACATTATGGAGTGTTCAAAGAATGCTGCATATTGTAGCTAAAGCCAAATAAAGACTTGAGATTTAAAAAAAGAAAAAAGTGAATACCACTGCAATCTAGAGCAGCCCGCTTTAACAAATAAGTGGAAGCTGGATAATTCAGTTTCAGAACTGTACAGTAAGGGAGGGGTATAAATAACTGCTTCCAAATATAGCACAATATTTGAACTTCCCCTCACATTCCTGCTATGAGCTGCTATCACCATGGCCATTTTGCCTGCGTAAAGAACCCACTGCAGATTAAAGGCCACACCAGCCCCCCATGAGGTGTTTGTCACTCTCCACATCCGTGCAACTGTGCGCAGCATCTGTCTTCCTTGTCACATTAAAGTAAACTGACCGCTTCAGCAACACCCCAAAATAAAAATGAGGGTAGTGGAAAAAAAAAAAAAGAAAGCTGAAGAAGTGAGAACAGAAAAGAGCCTAGACGTGGCCCCGGCTGCACTCCGTTGTTGAAGTAATTAGCCCCCTGGTTGACGTGCACTCCTTGTGGGACTCCACCGTGACATGTTCAAATGAGTATTGGCAGTGTGCGACACCAGCTGTGGGCCTCCTGCAGGGAGCCGCTGTAGCATGCATTGAGCACGACACCAGCCCTTTAGACTCCGAAGAGCATGAGCAGTGGCCTTGAGCTTGTTTTACAGCTAAAGGAAGCAACTGTAAACTGTGACTTCTGAACTTTTTATGTCAGGTGATTCAGGCGGTGATGCTCTACTGACTGTCCACCAAACACACACACACACACATTCAAATCTGTGTCTGTGCTACAGATGGGCTCAGCAACTCTAAAAGGGGGCTTAGACACGATGAGGGGAGGGCAGCCAGGCATTAATCAGACCCATTCTGCAGCAGAAATTGAACCACACCCGCTCTGTGTGGAATTCCCACTCTACCCACCCACAGCACCAATTTGGTAACCCCTGGTGGGAGGACACATGACTGGCAACACCAACATATCCAAGAAAGGGGGCTGCCACACCCATCCTTATCTTTTCAAGGCCTCACTTTTGCTCAGTGATCGCATTTATTAAATCATAAACGAGTCACAGCCAAATCACGCTTCATTTGAAAGGATTATATTTAACCACACACAAACTCGATCGTGTGAGTATTATTTCTAGAACACACACAAAAAAGATATTTTTAGTCGTGTTATTTAAGAACGCTGCTTTAATTGGATATTTTGCATCACCTGATGAAACAAAGGCTTCGTAGCCAAGAGCTGCTCAACAGTTCCTCCTAGTGGTCGAATAATATTATTAAAAAAACTGAGCTTGAAAGGAAACCTATTTGAATCTTTACTGCATTATTTATGCCATTTTATTGGAACATTTATAAACATAGATGAGACACATTAGCATAAACAGACATGATAAATTTGAGATTTCAGGTCCAAAGTAGATCATAAATAGTCACAATATTGATCTAAAAAGCGAAAGTGCACGTGGTTGTTTTCGTTGGATCCGTGAAGACGGGCATGGAGAATCAGAATCAGACAGCGAAATGCTGAAGTGTAAGATAAGTACACATGAATTCAAGTGAAGTGCACGAGTGTAAGGTGTCTGTGTGTGGAGGTGCTTGGGACTGCAGGAGGTTTCAGTCCTCTGGATTCTCATTAGTTTCTTACAGGCGTGCCGTTTCCTTTCACCGTTTTCTTCAGGTGGTGGTAGTTGGGCAGGATCTTCATGAGGAAGTCCAGCTGCAGAGTCTGAGGCTATGTGATTAAAAAATAAATTAAAAATCATCCCAGGTTATTACAAATGTGCCTACAAGCCAGCAGAACCTGGAGGATCGCAGACAAGCATCAGCGTGAAGCACTGACCTGTGGCTTTTCACTCTGCACACGCCTGATGCAGTTTGATCCGTAGACGACTGTGTTCTCCGGCACGACCTCGCACGTGTTGATTTGACAGCACGCGCCGACGATGCAGCCGCTGGTCAGGATCACGTTTCTCCCGAGATCAGCTGGGAATGAACATTACAAAAACACACTGTCAAAAATATGAAAACTGGGCTCACTGTAAAACCATATTTACATGTGAGTTTTAGTGGTTTTTGTAGATTTAAGTAAAGACATGTGAACAAACAATGTGTCTTTGTGACAGGCTGCTAGTAACATAGTACCTAATGATGCGTTGTTGCAATCTTTGCTAGGTTTTCCATTATGTGTTGTGACACTGTCAAATACAAAGTTCATCTCTGAGCAAAGTGACTTTCTGCTTGAATGATTTATAGGTTGGTAGTGAGTGGCTTTAAAAGACAAATGAAAATGGTTAGGTACAAGGACTGGACTGGAAATGGGTGAAAAGGCAGCCAGTATCCAAAGAGAAATTTTAAAAGACCTTCAGAAAGCCTGGAGAATTATTGCTCAAGAGCACTTTAAAACATTGTAAGAAAGTCTGGATCCTTGGAAGCAAAATATCAAGAACTCAGGGTGGGGTCAAGACTCAAGTTTTTTCTAATGTTAATGCAGTACTTACCCTTGGACTCAATCACATTGTTGTCTCCAATTTTCAAAGCTTGAGAGACTGTGTCAGACTTGTCAAGGACTTCAACCAGTACATCAGGGGAATGAAACAACTGATATGTAATCAAAAGATATTGCATACTGACTTATATTGCTGTTTTCATACGTGCTTTCCCTTATTTTCTGTCATATATATTGTTACAGTTGTGAGTAAACATGGACAAATACTAAATACTAAAGTCAGCGTATGTACAAGTAATCCCTGTGACCACTGAACTCGTTTTCTACTCTGTACAATGTCATAGCGAATGGATAGCTCAAAAATAGTCATCTCAGGCACACAGCTCTAGCTGTGACCACAGAAGCTCCACCCACCAGCCATTCAATCCTTCTGTTTGATAGGGACAGCCAATCACAAGGAAGTTGTCTTAATATGATGGTTCTTAAAATTTTTCCACAATGTCCGCTTTGGAAGCCAAAAGTTTGATTTTTTTTTAGGTTTTTTGTTTTGTTTTGTTTTTTTTACAATAAACAATAAAATAACAAAGATCCAAGATAAGTTTGAATGTGATGTGATGCAGTATGTTAAAAACTAGCCAAAAATGCATACCAAGGATCCCAGCTGAGCACAATTACAAAGAAGCGATGACACAGTGATGAATAATCAGACTTTCCCATATTTGAAATGTTTGTTATCTTAACTTCACTGTCTTCAAACATTCTCAAAACTATGTCAAAAAGAAAGTTGTTTATTTAACAGTTTGTGGGGCATAAACTGCAACTAAACATGGCACTACTTTGTCCTAAACCTCTCGGGCGTGAGAGGAAAATCCCTGCTCAGCACAGGGGTGCGACTCGGCCAGTCAGCCAACAAAAATTGCTCCCTTTGGCACTGCTGGTAACTTTTCCGTCTTTAGCCTGAGGCGATGACGCTGTGTGAGTTGTGATCATTGGTTTCCTGTAAACCTGGTGGAGTTTTTAATCAGAGATTAAATCATTTACGAATGTGCTGCTATGACTGAGTATTTTTCTACTAAATCACCGTCTTTCAAAGAATTGCCACAGTTTGACATATTCGAGTTAAAAATTCATAAAAAATAAACAAAGAGAAATTGATTAAAACTGCTTATTGGCATGGTAACCTACATGTTTTTAAATTACCGGAAGCAAAACCGTTTTCACACGCTGTGCCAAAAAAAGAAAGAAAAAAAAAAGTGGCCTCCTATTTCTTAACTAACCCTTCATAAAACAGTTCATGTCACATTCAAATCATGTCCTCCAAATCAAATGAGTCTCTCACAAGGAGGCCTGCACCACATGTTTGAAAACAGCTGGGTTGAGTGGATGAATTTAGAGGCAGCACAGTTACTTTTAGAATAGTTACTAGAACAGTTACTTTTTAGAATATAATAGGAGTGTGGAGTAGATAGAAATGAGCATTAAGGAATTGCACTGTACTGTATGTATATAGTATGTGATGAGCAAGTCAAAGCCTGTTAGTGCTCTCTGGTGGACAAACTCTATATGGACAACAATATTCCCAAATGAGAAAAAGCATTTAACTTATAAAGCAACAACAACAAAATTTAAATGATAATTTAAAAAAATAATAATAATACAAAAATCAGGATTGTATATATTTATTTAATAGGCTAATAATTATAGAGGGCCACGAGTGCCAAAATGAATCAAACAAATACATCATTAAATGTGTCATTAAATCATTAAATTGGAAACAAACACAAATAATTAATTAAATGTATTATATTAATTGATATATGATTAATGATTCATGTATTTAATTAATTATTAATTTCCATTTTAATTAATTAACCACACATTTAATTAAATGATTCATTACGTATTTATTTAATTATTTTTGGCATCCGTGGGCCTACATAAATAATGGCTATTGTTACAGCAAAGGATACCACATCCAACTTCAAACACATTGTTAGTCCCGATTGTCATGGCCTTTGGCTCGACTCCCTCCGAGTCTGGCATTATATTCTCTGGATAACTATTAAGAGACATTAAAGGGATGTAAGCGTGCATGAAAATGATCACTCAGGAAAAAATAAATTTAAAAAAATAAAAATAAAAGCGAATAAATAAATAAATAAATAAATAAATAAATAAATAAATAAATAAAAGTCACACATCACCTATGGGTTACCTGTTAATGATAAGCGCCTGCTCCTCTATTAGATTCCCCTCTCCGATGATTATAGGCCCTGCTTCTGCTATGATCCGCGCTTTTGGGTGGACCACTGTTCTAGCGCCTGTGAATGAAGAAGAACTGGATTTACATGGAGCTTAAAGCAGCCGCTGTAGATTTCTTTATTCTTTCTTTTTATTTTGAAGGTAGTAATAATATAAAAGACTCACCGATAGTCACATCTCCTCTTATTTCGCTTTCAACACACACAACGGCTCCAGCGGCGATTTTAGCACTGCAGGAAAACACGCACAGACACACACAGATATACCGAGATCATCATTCAAATAAACGAGGACTACACGACAGCGAGAATAAGCAGCACATATAGATCATCGCCTGGCTGCTACAGTGTCAGCCAGTGCAATACATGGAGAATATGATTGAACATTTTAATTTCCTGACATCTGTCATTGCTTCAAAATACGCCACGCACGGTGCAGTGCAGGTTGGAAAGCAGGGGGGTCTACCTTTTCTGTGCCATTAGTTGCTTAGCGTCGGACATCTTCGTGATGAAGAATGAATTGATCCACGGTCGATTATTTATCCTTCAACTGGGGAGCTCTTGGGTTGATTGCATCTGTCTGGCTGGAACATGGTTTCCCCCCTCTGCTGGGACTCCAACGCTAAAAACGAGGTGCACGAAGTGCAGATTGCAACTTAAGCGACGCACAGTCTAAATTATCTGTGATTTCAAGCCCAGTTTAATGAGCACCAGAAGTTTGTTTGTGTTTTTACACACTCACGCTGACATAAAGATCGCCTCCTTTTTGCTGCACTGTCGGTGTGCCTCCTGCAGGGTGCAACAATCACCAACTTTTGGGAGCTGATGGAGCTGTACAGTGAGCCAGTGACATTGATGCCTTTAACTAACAGAGAGGAAACTCTGTGCTGACCTGCTTGTTCATTTAGTGTCAAATACTCTCACATTTTTGTGTCTACTGATTTCTCCCGGAGAGCGTAGGCTTTTTCAGAATAATCCAATTTCTGCCTTTGGATTGTCCGTTAAGTGGGATTTATATTTTGTAAAGTCAACCGGAGTTCACTAGGAATAAACCGGAAATTGAACAATGTGTTATTTTCAGATTAAAACGATCTACTTTGCCATGTTTAAAACAAGCTCAGTTCAATTTTCTAGTCATTACAAAGTGCATCTGATGTTTGTTATGTCCCCCTATTATTATTATAATTGCTATTATTATTATTATTATTATTATTATTATTATTATTATTATTATTATTATGAGAACTTGACTCGTCTTGTTAGGTCTCTTCGGGCTTCTTCAGTTCAAAAAATAGATTTGTTAGGAAATGTCATGTATTTAACCCCTTGTGGGTGTTGTGCCCTTTGGAGGTGGTCTTGAAGTCTGTGGACCCACTCTTAATCGTGTGAGTCGTCCAATGAATGTAATTAAAAAGGCTTGGGTCATCATTGTGCCCTATACTCAGTGTTGGGGAGTAACGGAATACATGTACCGCCGTTACGTATTTAAAATACAAAATATGAGTAACTGTATTCCGTTACAGTTACCGTTTAAAAAGGTGGTATTCAGAATACAGTTACTTTGTTGAAATAAATGGATTACACTGCGGTACTTTCCTGTTTCATATTGTCGCGGGTCAGGACTGTTTGGGTTTTGTTTGACAGCTGTGTTCTGTTGTTCCAGGCGGCAGCGTTACGGTTGCCATGGTTACAGGGCGACGCTCTCTCTCTCTCTCTGCGACTGTGTGTTTCCTGGGTGAGAGAGCGCCTTTTCGTTGTTGTTGTGCTAAGCTAACAGGCAGAATGCTACAAGCATAGCTTCGGTGTTCGCTGTTTGCGTTCGGTGTGAACACACCGTAAAGAATGTAGCATCATGGGCAGTGTAGTTCGTGTTGCAGGGAGAATGGACTGCCATACACGTTATGGGTCTGTGAGCGCGAGGAGGGAGAAAAAGGGGAGTGGAAAGGTACGAGTTGTCATCAAGGAAAAACGGGAGCTGGAAGCATCTAAATATAATAATAACCACTTCAGCCAAGAAGAGTGCCTGACGAGCCCAGTTGTAAGTAAGCTATTAAGACTCGACTGTACACCGTGTTCGTGTTTTCCTCCGAAAACAATAAGTTCCGTTGGCGCAGTCTTTCAACGCCTCTCTCTGTCTCTCGCAAGAAAAGTTGACCCACACAACAAAGTAAAGCTATTTTTCGGCTACGAGCCGACAGGGACCCCGCCGTATTAGTCAGAGGTCCCTCTACTACAGTTCGGAGTCGCGGACCTTCAGTAATATTAATAAATCACACAGCAATAGTACATTCACGTAGTTGTAAACAGCATGATAATATATTAAGTAATCCAAAGTATTCAGAATACGTTACTGTCATTGAGTAACGTAACGGAATACGTTACAGAATACATTTTGGGGCATGTAATCTGTATTCTGTAATGGAATACATTTTAAAAGTAACCTTCCCAACACTGCCTATACTATTATGCGACCTAATGAGGTCATCTGAGGCAAAGTGTGAGTGGGGGTTGAAGGGATTTCAAGATGGCATTGTGGGTGGCTGACAGCTTTCGTCATAAGCCATGATCTCCTTTTGATGATGGTCCTTTACAGTGGACATAAATAGCCTCCTTTACCCCTTTTTCAAGACACATGTCTTCTCAGTCCAAAATGTGAACATTGACATCCTTGAAAGACTGACCTTTATACTTTAAGTGCTGGTGTATTGTTGTAAAGCAGATACTTTCAGCCAGAGGTTTCTTCCTCTTAAAAGGGAGTTTTTCCTTCCCAATGTTGCCTGTGGCTGCTGGGGTTTCTCTCTATATTTTTTAGGCTCTTTACCACACATTGAGGTGACTAAGTTGAACACACCCACATTTTGATGAATGCATCAGAGAGAAACTTGGGGTTCAGTGTCTTTTCCGAGGATACTCTGACATGCCAGGGATCAAACCACCAACCTTCCAAGATGACCTGCTCTGTCTCCTGAACTAGAACCAGGACCACCCAACAAAGGACGTAGGAGAAGGAGCTTTCAGTGGGGAGGAAAAGAGGAAGACCTCAGAGGAGGCTCATGTATGTAGTAAAGGAGGACATGCAGACGGTTAGTGTGATAGAGGAGGATGCTAGGAATGATGGGGACTGCTAAATGGAGCAACTAAAGAAGATGAAGAAGAAGGTGGTCACTTCTGTATACAGATTAATTTAAAGTAAATAAAAACTCTTGTAACAACAAACAGCATGTTGACTACTGTGGGTTTCCCTTCTTGAGCGGCGCTGAATAAGCGACATCATTTTCCGACCTTTATTTTGAAGTTAAGCAGCGGAAGTCCAGCTGGTTATTCCGTCATACTTGTCGGCTGTTGAGTTTTGAAGGAGAGCGAAGCGTGTCAAAGCGAGCTGCGAAGGGGGAGCGCGCAAGTCGGAGTACATTAATTAGACCGCAGCTCGTTTGAACACCGGCTTCCGTACACAATACAGCTTAAACACAACTTAAGTGTACCGTTAATATATACATTAAAAAAAAAACAGCCTTCCTGAAACAGCAGGTATATTTTTTTTATGCCGCTTCATTTCTCTCTTGTTCTTTCTCTAATGAGAGTGAAGAAGTGGGTCTAGCGGCGCGGCGGGGGAGCTGAATTTCACGCGTTCGCCTCAACTTTGTGGAAATATGTGAAGTGTGATAAATGCCACTGGAAAATGGAGCAGTCGGCTACTCTGGACATAGAGACTCTGAAGGTAAGCCCGTCACAGTGGAAAAAACACCTTTTTTAGTCTTCGTTTTAATTGGAACCGCGCACGTGCACAGGTGGCATTAACCATAGCTTAAGGCGCATGTCCAGTTTGGCAGCATTAAAGGGGTTTCAGGCGTGTTCTGGCCGGCAGGAGGACACCTGTGGATGCCTGTGACATTTTTATCAACGTGGATGATGTTGTTCGTTTTAAATGCAGCAGCTCAAACTCGCGCAGAGTCCTCTCTGCAACAGGTGCGCCCTCCGGCTTCAAGTGTTCCTGTTAAAGAAAAAAACTCCCAGCTAATTAAAGATGAATGGAAAGTGTCTGCTTCTCTCTACAGGCAGTAGTGTGATTAATAACAACTGACCAGCGCTCAGGCACTTCAAGAAGCCTGTCTGCATGGACTCCTTCACACATCTCCCCCTGCTCCTCCTCATCCCCCTCTTCCTTTGCACTACACCTCATATTGTATGCATCCTGCTCTTCAAGAATCACTGTAATGTGACAGCCTATGAATATTCTGCTGCTATGCTTTCTCATTATTATTCCAGCCTAGCAGTGGAGGCAGTAACCTCTGGGTACAGTATGTGCATCTTGTCAGTTCTGCAGCCCCCCCCCCCCTCCAAAGAAAAAAAAAAGAAGCTACTCTGAAGCCCATCACCCGGTGGCTGGGTGACTCTTATCAGTCGAGAAACCCCTCCTGCCCCGCTCAGAGTCCGTCCTGCAACTTTTCCTTTCACCATTTCCTCCCCGTTTCCTGCGAAGGCTGTGCTCCGTTGAATCCTCTGAATTGACACTGTGTTATCTAATTAAAACAGAGGCTTTGTTCGGGGTGCTTTGTGACAGTATTTCTGTTGATAACGCTGCGCTCAGTCTGGCACTTCACCCTACCCCTGCCCCCAGTGCGTTCCTCTGATGAATGCAAATGATGACTACGGGGTGCTGTCCAAAATGGCCCCGTTGGCTCTCGAAGGATTTGCCAGGGATTAGCAGGGAAAGCTAGTTTACTGTGGAGAAGTGTGTGCCTGTTTACATCAGCAGTTTGTCGACTGTCTCGCACACCATCACTACCACGTTCCAACCTCCCCAGAGCTGCTGAAGAGACTTCACACCAGCTCTCGACTGTAATTAACGATGCGAGGGTCAGAAGGTATCGTCGGCCACATGATAGGTGAGCCACGGCCGGCCTGCCCATGTTGCCACAGCGTCCTTGAGTAAGGCCCAAATTGCTCCCCGAGGCAGCTGCCGTTTGTGTGCGCAAGGAAAACACATTGTGAAAACACTCTGTAAGAACCCATCTACCTCTCAAAGGCTCTGTATAAGTGCAGGCAATTTGCCATTTGAGGGAAGTGTCTTCAAAAGCAGAAAGGAAACTCGCCCCCAGCCCCCTACCCAAATGGCATCTTCAAACAGCCTGTGATGTGATGCTCACTCTTGGTGCCTGTGAGTGCTCCGACTGAACAGCTGCGACCTTTTGTTGCGCTGGGCTTATTGGAGATCTTTGATCCCCGCTGGTCTCGTACTTACAGTAGAGTTACCTTGTTGCTTTGACTTTTTAAGGAAGCGCGCGCCCGTCCATCGATTTGCCTAGAAAGGGCAACCAAACCGCAGAAGATGAACCCACTGACAAACTATTGTATCTCCTGCAGAGATGAAGGAGCTGCAAAAATTGGATTTCGCGTACAAGTGGAATGACTATTGACAGCAGCACCACCCTACCCACCCCTCGCACCCAAGTGCTTGATTGTCACATCAACAAAATGTGAGAGAGTAACGTCGATGCGGCGAGCTTGGCTTTGAGGAGCGTAATTGGCTTTCCCGCTTACAGTCGTGTATTCAGGCTCAACTGTGCGACCCTTTTGATTGAACTTTCTGTCAAAATAAAAGCCCAAAGAACTGAAATAAATAGGTGCTTTAATACTGTGTGTCAGACTTGGAGCTAGATCGTGTCCATCTATTTTCCGTGCTGCTGCCTCAGCGATTGTGCAGCGATCGCACGCGGGATGGACGCGTACGAGCTTTCCAGTCATTAGTGCGTCTCAAATGTTTTCTTACCTCCAGCTGAGGCAGCCCTGTGGGACTCCAGTGGCACCGCTGAGCGAGAGAGCGCTCGCCGATTTGCTGATTAACATTATCAAGCATTAATAACGTCTCATTTTCTTTCATTAGGGGCTTCTCAGCTGTATTTTGCTGCCTCTGCAGCATGTCGTGCATTTGATCAAAGCAGCGTGTAGAGTATCACCCTCTGTGCTAATTGCTGAAGATGAGGCACGCCAGCAGTGGGAAGGGACTGCTGGGTAATTGCTGGCTTTGGATCCAGCTTTAAGGTCTGTAGTGAAAGCAGGACCTAGTCCCACCCTCGAGGCGAAAAGTAAAGTGACAGATTCAGATCTCAGCACAAACTTAAATGGGATTGATGAAGAGGCATGTGCAAGGATAACTTTGGTTGTGCAACAAATCCACGCGGATGTTTCCAGCACACTGTTTCATCTACAGAGATAGCAGCTTTTTGGCCTTTTGTACCTCAGAGAAGCTAGTTTCTGTGTAGGCGTTTACTTCCTATGAATAGAACCTGCATGTAAAACAGGTTGTAGATGGTAAACCATCTGAGAGGATTTCAGACCCACCTGTTCACGATAATTCGTTGACATTTGTCTTGAGTGCTGTAGAACATATTTCGATGATTTCAGCACTGATAGCTCTGTTAAATTACATACAAATACAAATCGGTACCTACAGATTTTAGCCGTCAGATTAAAATCATTCTCAGACCTGCAATTGTGAACACAAACGTATGGTTGTTGTCAGTGGTGTAAAGCTTAATTGTTTATTTTCAGAAGACTCTAAAGCTTCGAGTCTCATTTTGGTTAAACTACATGAATACTCAACAATGGTCAGATTATTTTTACTTTAAAGCAGTTCTTGTGACCTGTGCAAAATTTAAAAGGTCATTATTATTATTATTATTATTATTAACAATAATAATAATAATAAATCCTTTATTTAAATTCGTGTGATCTCTTTTTTAAGAATGACCTCTGTGCAACATATTATAACGACACATGCTTCATCACAAATTTACACACGTACAAGAGTAGTTGTTGCGCGTGGGGGATCGATACAGCATATAGTGTTGTGACATGTTGCATGGTGATTATGTGTCGATACAGGGTGACCAAATTTAAAATATTTATTAAATAAATTAAAATCCTCTGGGAATAATACGAACTAGAGGGATCATCCCATGCACCACCATCCTGTTATAATGTTAGCTGAGCAAAATTACATTAAATTGGCTCAACCGAAAATCCGTCCAACACTGGGTACACTTAGTTTGACAAAGCTGCCTAATTCAGACAAAGCTGATGGAGGAGTTGCACCAGTAAAAATAGGAAGGCATCATCGTTCATCTACATCTAAAAACAAGAACCAGTGTCTGCCTGGTGATTGTATTGAATTTCAATTGTGACCGCTTTTGGTGACAGGGTGATGGCACAGGTCGCCTGATAGGAGACAGCTTGTCTGCAGGCAGTCACAGTCTGACTTGGACTGACTGCAGTCACTCTCAGATTGTCAAAGGGTTGCAAATAACTGTTGTCTAATTTACAAACAGATTGCCATCAGTCTGAAAGAGTCTTTGTCGATGAGCACAACCTGAGGGGACTCAGCTCGTTGCCAGCTGCTTGTACTCTGGTTATATTCCTGTAGAACAGGAAGGCTGATGAGGGCAAATGTCATAGTTAATTGTGAGTTTACGTATATGTGATGTTTGGTGCTTTATCACAGTTAATTGTTGTGTTATTAGAAAAAGGCTGCATGTAATTGCCAGCTTGACCCCCAGTCAATCACAGACTGATATACGTGATAACAGGAATTGTATTTTTGATCTAATTTTTCAGTAAAAAAAAAAAAAAAATACAATTAATAATTAAAAAATCAACAACTTTATCTCAGTGGATACAGCATATATTGGCAAAGATTAAGTTTAAGCACATAATTTAGAGTGGAAAATTGTTATAAATCACAATATATGTCGTTGCAGTACTAAAAATCTGAGTAATATTGCATCGTGGGGTTTCTGGTGATTATCCTGTCTTATGGTTGCCAGTGAATAGTGTCAGCAGGTAAACAGGTGGCCTTTGTAGTACAGACTTTTAAACAAGTCGTAATTCCAACACAGAATCAAGAGGCTTTGAAGTGGATGTAGACGCAGGCATATAAACTAGATGTAGAAAGAAAATACTTTGATGAATTGCCAAATGCACTTGAATGGCCATTAAGATATCTGGGTTTGCCTAAAATGTAGACTTAAATCTTCAGTAGTTTTTGCTTAAACCCAACCTATGTATCAACTGATATTAGCTATTAGCTAGATGTATCGGTATCAGTTTCTATAACAGCTCATAAATTAAAGTTTAGAAAAGTAAAGAAGAGATGGAGGAAACACCCTTCAACAATGGTATCAGTGTTGATGTTGCCTGCTTTTTCCACTAGAGGTCACTCTGCAATTTCTCTGTTGTCAACACGTGTTTGAAACAACACAAACACAACATCCGAGTGGAGTTGGGCAAGAGTAAACGAGTAATCCACAACTTGTTGGTACAATAAAACATTAAAGTTTATAGTTTTCTCTTACTAAGGACTCATAAATAACTGCACCTAACAAATGTCAGAGATTTGCTTTGTCCGAAAGAAAAAATATATTAAAATAGATTTCTAAATCACCAAATGTCAATGAGGGGCTTAAATGCCCCGTTTCGGCTCTACTTTTACCTTCTTTCTAATTGCACAACTTGTGATATTCTGGGCCCATCATTAAAAAACTGAGAATTAGAGCAGTTCTATTTGTTATCAGTGTTTTCTTCTTAAAAGTCACTGTTGTTTCTTACACTTTGATGCAATTGGACATCTTCATCGGTCCAGGCGTGCGTGTTTGTGAGCGTCAGCTGTGACCAGCATGCTGAAATGACAAATTGACAAAGTGCCAGCCACTATGCACTCCTCCATTAGCTCTATGAATAACCAAGCTTTAGGAGGCAAGAGTGGACCAGGGTAATATATGCATTAAAAACCCTTGCAAAGAAATCACAGGATCTGCTAGCATTGGGAACAGTGGGTTGCCATAGAAATTACAAGTGCTGAAGTTTCCCCTAGCAACAGTGGATTGAAAATAGACTAAAAGTGTCCAGCAGGGCCATGGCTGTAGGCTAAAAGATTGGTTGGAAATAGTTTTTTTTTTTTTCTTGGAGTTATTAATGTTGATAGGTCCTCTTGGATACCAGTTGTGTAAAGATCTCATGATAATTTTGAGGGTTCAGTAGCTCAGGTCAGTTTTGTGTAAACATCTTCCAGTGTTGTGAAAAGTTGTGGCTGTGAAAATGACTTGCATGACTACACAGAGAGTTGATTTTATGCCTCTGTGTAAGCACCTCTCATAGTGTTCTTGTCCCTCAGCTGTATTGCTGGTTAAATTGGAATCACTGACATTTCTAGGCCAGCGATATGGGTCATTTGTATTTGCTGCTAAGTCGCAACATCCATTTGTGAGACATCTGCCAGCACCAGCAGATGTGACCCAAACTATCCATCCATGGAAACAATCACTTGAAGAGTGGATTAGGTTGTTTAACAGCAGAAAGCTTGTGGGAGTCTTCTTTTAGATGCCGTGTTTGCAGCGAGGTATGCTGCTATTTGCAGGTATTAGTATTTTCTTCAAGGCTTAGCTGTCCTATGTTTGAATGGCTTTTTTTTTTTTTTTTTTTTTTTTTTTTTAAAGGATCCATCACAGCAGTTAATGGCTATTTTAATTATTGAATGAGCTGTCAACATAGAAAAGGGGGTTTATTGTACTACATAGGGTGACAATGGTGGGTGCTGGGCTCAGTCTGAAGTATGACTTCAAACTGCTCTAAAGGTTGTTTTTTTTTCCAGAGCAAAATAATGGTGCCAACATGGAAGTGGCAGAAATTGCAGTTTCTCTTGGTCAGGCGTGTCAAACATAAGGCCCGGGGACCAGAATTGGCTTGGCAAAGGTTACGTCCACACTAGCCCGAATAGATTTGAAAAAACGGCGTTTTTGTCGGAAAACGCTCCACGTCCCCCTAGCGTTTTCAGCCAGAGTTGTGCGTCCACATTGAAATGGCCGAAAATGCTTACGTTCTAGTACTGCGCATGCGCGAAACGCATTTCTGTCTGCCGTTTATTTACTTTCCGGCTCTTTGAAACGTCGCGGCAAAATGTTGAGCAAAAGCACCGAGTTTTTTAAATATACTGTTGGTGTTTTTATAGACTTAAAAAAGGTGTTTGATACAATTGATCATTCTATATTAATAAATAAACTAGAGAGATATGGCATAAGAGGGATAGCATACAAGTGGATGAAAAGTTACCTGGATGACAGATATCAATATGTCGAATTCAATAATGTAAAATCTAAGCAGTTGAAGGTAACTTGTGGCGTTCCTCAGGGCTCTGTGCTGGGCCCTAAATTATTTATATTATATATAAATGACATATGTAGTGTTTCCAAACTGTTAAAATGTGTATTGTTTGCTGATGATACCACTCTGTACTGCTCAGGTAAAAACTTAGAACAGCTTCTGACTACAGCGGAAAAGGAGTTAAATATATTAAAAAACTGGTTTGATGTAAATAAGTTATCATTAAATATAAAGAAAACAAAATTGATTATTTTTGGCACTAGACAAATGAAAAATGTATCTAAAATAAGGGTTAATGGAATTGAAATTGAAAGAGTGTACGAAAATAAATTTCATGGAGTGATAATTGATGATAAGCTGAGTTGGAAGTCTCATATAAACCATGTGAAAACAAAAATGTCAAAAACCATTGCTATTCTCTATAAAACAAAGCATGTCCTGAACAAAAAATCATTATACACACTCTATTGTACTCTGTTGCTTCCATATATGACTTACTGTCTGGAGATATGGGGTAATGCATATAAAACGAACACTCTTCATATTTTTTTTTTTTTTTTTTTCTTAAAATGACATCAGAAACAGCAGTATGCGACATTACGTGATGGCAGAGCTTCAGTTCATCCTTTGTCTTTTTTTTTTTTTTTTTTAATAAATAGGACAGGGGGAATGAATGAGAGAAAGAGGGGGAGAGAAAGAAAGAAAACCAAGGGGGAGAAGAGATGGTGAGAAGGGGGGGGAAGAGAGAGAGAGAAAAAAAAAAGAACTCCTGGGTCACCTGTATGGAGAAAAAAAAAACAAAAAAAAAAACAAACAAACAGAGGAGACAGCAAACAACAAAGAGCAACATAATAATAGAGAAAACAAAGCACCATCACAATAAACTAGCTAGTCATAGATATCAATATTTACTAAATAATAAACGATATTGTGCAGCACGCAAGATAGACAGCGCACAGTGTGCTTTGAGGCAGCAGCCAAGAAAGCTTTAGTCCGCGTCTGTGAATACCCATGTGTGCATACCTGTGTGGATCAGCATGCTTGCATTCCAAAGGTTTCTCCATGTAATGATCTGCTAGGGAGTGTGGGGGGGCCACAGCCCCGTCCTCCAGGGTGTGAAGCAGGTATGGAGGAGATCAAAACTCCAGACATCCAGAGGCCCCCAGAACACAAGAGACCATGGAAGACCAACAGAGGGGCAGCCGCGCCACTGTCCCAGTAAGAGCTGAGGAGAGTCCCAGATGAGGGCTCGCGGAGCAGAAGTCAGGGGGAGTTGCAGTGACGCGCCCGTGAGCTCCGCCGGCCCCCAGGTGTGCCTGAGTGACCGAGCCCCCGGCCGAGAGGCCGGGGGCACCCCACCTCCAAAGGGGCCCGAGCGAGCCCCAGGCCCCAGGCCCCGACAAGCGGCCGCCAAGGAGTGAGCCGGTGTGTACCTGGACGCCCACCCCCAGACACAAAGAACCACCAACACACCGACACCTGAGGGAGTCCGCCACCGGCAGGGGAAGTGGTGGTGGGTGGAGATAGGCCTCCAAACCTTGGAGGGCCTGAGGTGTCCCCAGAGAGGTGGCGTCTGATACCCAACCTGACATATAGACACAGACATACAGGCACACACAGACACAAACATCCATTCCCACCCTCATGCTCTCATATGCACTCACTCCACACTCAACCAACGTGGAGACAGACATAAAGAGACGCTGTACACACAATCACACTCCCCAAGCGTACTCTACAAACCGGGTCTAGGTACCCTTGCCCCTGGAGGGGGGAATTGCACCCAGACCCAGGTGGTGTTACCCTTTTCCCTGCGGTGGGGAGAGGCAGACCACCCCGACTCCGCAGCAGCAGGAAGGCTCCACACCCCAGACCGCAGTCGGACGGCCAACTCCTCCTACTAGCCCTCCCGCTCCAGCAGGCCGCAGAGAATGGGGGTGGGAGAAGACTCCAAACCTCCCTCCACCCGCTCATTGTAGTGTTGATGCATATGTGTTCTAAGGTGCAATTAAAACCCAGGAGGGCATGGAGCTACCTGCCAAGGAGCAGCAGGTAAGCGCATAGTCCCTCCTGCTAGCCCTCAATGACTAAGTGTATTTAAAATTGAGAGGTGGGCAACGACGTCAGGGGTGAGGTATACACCCTGATGGTAATTTGCACTCTTCATATTTTCAAGTTACAAAAAAGAGCTATAAGAATTATAAACCAATCAAACTATATAGAACCAACTAACATTTTGTTTATTAATCTGAATACCCTGAAATTTTATGATTTAGTTGAATATAAAATGGCACAGATAATGTATAAAGCACAAAATAACTTGCTTTGCCCCAGTACTCAGAAGCTGTTCAAAGTCAGAGAAAGTCAATATGACTTAAGGGGAACAGATTTCTTTAAAAAAAACAAGATAAGGATAAATATAAAGCAGAGATGTGTTTCTGTTAGAGGAGTTAACCTGTGGAATAGTTATGACAGTGATTTAAAAAGGTGTAGTTCATTTTCCTTGTTTAAAAACATGTTTAAAAATAGAGTATTAGAAAAATATATAAATCAAGAATGAAAAGAGCAAAAAGGAGAAAAAACAACAACAACCTCTTGATTCTTTTGCTTTGATGTAGTTACTTATCTAAGGTGGAAAGTTTTTTTTTCTTTGTTTTTTTTTTTGTTTGTTTGTTTGGTTTTTGCTTTGTTTTATTATTTTCTTCAAGCCCTGTGTACAGGAGCTGCATACAAAAAGATATTTTGTGAAAAGGGTTGGCGTAATAAGCAAATGCTTCAGCCAATACCTTTTGATTAGCCTTGTCTCATGCTTTCTTTCTTTCTGGTAGATTTTTGTTCTGTTTTCACTGTTTTTTTTTTGTTTTTTTTTCACTGTTTTCACTGAGATTTGAATTTGAATGCTAATCAATAAATCAAAAAATCAAAAATAAATAAATAAATAAATGGACTAACAATGAGGTGGAGTTGTTGCTGCGAGTAACACAAAAGTACAAAGTTGCAAAAGCGAGTGAGAATTAAAGAATTTGAAGAAAAGCTATGTGGAGCATGTACAGACTGATAGTAATCTTTAATAGGGCTGTCAAAATTGAGAGCAAACAAAACAGCTGCTGTATAATGCCCTCCGCTATCTTAGTTTAATTGGTCACATGACTGCATCATCATTTTAGAAAGTCTCAGTTTTCGCTGTCCACACTGCGACGTGAAAGCACCGTTTTCAAATGTATGCATTTCGAGAGCGTTTTGAAAACGCTGCATTTTCCATGAGCGAAAATGCCAATTTATGAATGAAACCATGTTAACTTCTGGCTGCAATAAACCAAAGCGGCGGCAGATTCAATTCAGTATTTCAATAATATTTATTCTCAATATGGGCTAGAGGGCTATCAAATAAAAAAATAAAACTTCTTCTTTTACATTTCAAAAGGGCTTTTGAGAAAGTTTTCTCAAGTCCTTAAATTAACAAAAGAAAGTAGTTTGAGTTTCCCCTTTCATTCTTTTTCATTAACAACATTTCACATGTAACCAAGCTCAGGAAACACTGACAGCAGCTCTTTTCTCTCTTTCTGTTTCCCTCACTTACTTCTTGGCACGTCTGCATCTCATCTCGTCACAGACTTTTCTGTTTACGCACCTGCGCACACAGACATTTTCAATGAAGTGACATGACTGGCTGATTAGCATCACGTGGCTGAATTGCATTGGTGACCTAGGTTTGGGACTGTCTGTGGGTTTGTGACTTACCAGTGTCAACTATCATAGTTAAAAATAGTGTTGTTAAGTGTTGTAAACAAAAACTGATTAATATTGTAAACAGGCGATGGTTACTCACCAGTTTATTGCATCTTTCAGTAACCAGTGCATCCTCAGCTTATTGACACACTCCAGTAGAAGAAGGTGACTGCTCCTAACAGCATTCACTCCCTCCTCTCACTGAAACTTCTCGTACTCACTAGGAAGAGACTTGCCTCCCACAGCAAACATTGAGAGTCAGACTGAGTCACTCACACAAGTGCAGTTAGGCTATTAAGTGTTGAGTGAAGCAGTTGAGACAGGCGAACTGTTGTGGACTTAATTTTGGATTTAACTACCAGTTTATTATCTGTTCTTTCTCTCTCTGCACGCTGTTTAAATGCCCCGCTGTGCCCCGTCCCTTGGCTTACAGGTGGGCCTGCAGTTTGTGCTGACTGAGTATTTGTTGTGGTTTAGGCAGGAATATTTTGCTAGCATTAGAAACATGTATTCTGGTAATGTCATTTGATATGCCACCAAGCACCTCCTTCATTCCCATAACATCAAATACCTCAATCCACTGAAATAAATGGCCATATTTGCCATGTAGTATAAAACCTATGTTCACAGTCCTCTCTTAAATGCTCACACTGACCATTTTTTCCTATTCTTGGCTCTGCATGATGTCAGTGATAAAAGATATTCCGAATACGGTCATGCTCACAGCTCTGGCTGTGAGCACAAAAGCCCCACCCACCTGCTGCTGATGAAACCTTCTCTTTAAAAGGGGCATCCAGTGGGAAGAAAGTTGGCATGAAGGGGAGGGGAGAAGGGAAGGGAAAAAAAACACTTTTTACACACAGAGGATAAACTGGGGAGCTGCACGAAGGCCTGGTATAAGATAAAGAAGGATAAGTGTGAGTCATGAAAACTCTCTAGCAGAGTTCAAGAATAAAAATATGGAGCAAGGAATGAGCAGTAGAGGTCCCATTTACGTGTGTGTGTGTATATATAAAATATTACAGAATAGTTATAGTGTATACATGATGTGATAGGTTGCCCCTCAGTGCAGGAAAGCTATAAGATTAATTCATGTTTTGTCCCCTTGGTCTTTTGAATATCACATTCTTCAATGAAGTCACGAGTTGGAGTTGTGGAGTAAAGAATCTGAAAAAAGAAAGAAAAATGCAGGCGTTTCCATGAACTCATCCGCAGCCCGAAGGTTGTGTCTATTTCTAGCACCAACCTTTTACCACCACTCCACACACTGCCTGATGATGCAATGCTGCACAGTTGTACAAAAACACCTTCAGTGTCTCTGCTTTTATAATGACTAAAATTCATCAACCGCTCACCCTTGTAAGAGATATTGATTTGTTGCAACAACACAATACCTTCACAGACTGCGACTCTGGCCTGACTGTTAAAACAGATATTGTTCCCTCCCTCTATAAGACTCCCTCTATAAGTAAGACGTCTGCAACCATATATATATATATATATTCTGCTTTACCGTGCTCAAACCTTGGCAAAGTAGTTGAGTTCTTCTTGGAAAAAGTCTTTACCCTGCTGAGAGTCTTTGCCCGTTCTGCCACAGCTAATGAAAGCCTGTCAGGGGGGGAAAAACACATACAAGCTAATGATGCCTGCCATAAGTGTCTTATCAGAATCAGAATCAGAATACTTTATTGATCCCTGGGGGAAATTATTTTTTGTTACATTATGCTAATGGCATGCTGAGTGTGAATAAAGCATGTGGGGCATGGCTTTACTTGTGCATGCATTACACATCTGGGGGTCTCTCAGAGGGGAACTGTGCACAGGTGTGTCAGTTATGGATGTGTGTGTAATGGAATTAAAGCATTTCATACTGCTTTGATAAATTTATAGTTTCTGCTTTGTTGGTCTAAAAAAAAAAAGTAGAAAAGAACAAAATTGACATAATAAAACGGACGTTTTATCTTGGATTGTATGGGCTGGTATCTTTTCTTCATGTATATCTATGTGAGTGAGTGGCATGGCAAACTTAGTATAAATTCAGGCCAGCTACAGCTGAGCAGAGCAGCTGAGAGCTCAGCCAACCTTGCACCCTGTGATCGAGAGTTTCACGCTGTCAGCCAGCGGTCACGATCTGCTGAAGAACAGCGACTGCTCGCCCTCATTCGGACAGCCGCACTTGACAGACATCATCTTCTCTGATCTCAGATCAGAGCTCCCATGTCGCAGCTTCTTCGTGGCTGGCAGGCACCTAGTTATTCAGGCAGAGTGGTGAGGCACTTTGATGGCGCAAAATCGACCCTTCAATCAAATTCCAGTTTATCCTGTTTTGATTGATGTGGAGTGGATGGAAAAACACAGAAATGAGCATCGGAATTTAAGCTGTGTTATGTGGATGGGATGAAGTGGAGCACTAAATTCTCTGTCATGTTTTGTTATTTTGGGTTCAGCAGACTGCATAAAAAAAAAATGAAAGAAAAGTGCATTTTTATTTATTTTTAGTTGTTTTTAACGTTACACACTAACAGTGCCTCATTGGACATTGTTCCATCTCACAGTTAAGACCCCTAAATGCTGGCATATTGTAGAAAAAAGAAAAACAAATGTTAGTAAGAAATCAGCGTAAAGCTTTGAAGTCATAGTGTGTAGAGGGCCATCACTGTCCACGAAGCCAAAAGCTTATTGAAGTGATTTTAAGATCTGCTGGTGCCTATTTGTACAGGACAGACAGAACAGAGAAAAATGAAGATCTGAAGGGGACTCTAGCAGGGCTTTAACCCCCCTGAGCACATGTTCAGATCTTTTAAGATAACGATCTGTGATGACTGAGTGTAGACATACGGCATTGTTCAAAATTCTTTAGACGCCCTTGATTTCTTTATAATTTGCTTCCCTTTTAAAATTGGTCTTGAGCAATAGTCCTACAGGCTTTCCAATGGTCTTTCAAAGTTTTTCTGTGGACATTTGGACATTTCCACGTCTGCAGAAAACGGTGGAGGCTCAGTGGTGTTGGAAACAAGCGCAGTGAGATTTTTGCTCCATTGTGTAAAAGTTTCTTGCCGAAGACAGTTCAGGCTGTGTTGAAGAATAAAGGTGACCTTACACGTTATTGACTTTAGAAATTGTTTTTACTGTATTTCCATGTATGTTTGCAAATATTTCAATAAATGTCTGAAGGCTATTTACTATTTTCCCACCAAATACAAAGTGATGAGCAGTGGCTCAGGACACTTCAGTGTCTCCGCAGTGCTAAACATGCCTGTAGCTTAAGTTATCGCTTTGGCGTGGTTTGAATCTCCAAAAGGAGGCAGCTTTAATGATGTAGAGAGAAGAGCTCGCCTTTTTAGCCTTTTACTTATTAAAGATGGCCTGATCCGGCTTTCTTCTAGTTCCATAGTGATACCTCGACTGTGTGTATCTGCTGATAACAGGAACTGAGCCGATACCAGTGTTAAATTAATAATGGGTGACCATAACTGAACAACAGAGACCGAGAATCATTGTTATATGTGTAAAGAAACATCAGACTCAACTTTAAAGATCCTTTCAAACTTTGTAACATAAAGTTTAAGAAAAAAATACATCCAAGAAATTTCCAGAATTTTTGGTTGATATCAACAAGATAAATACAATGGAACAGCAATGTACTTGTGTTATGCATCTGATTTATTTGCATTGGACTGACTTTAAAAATCACAAAGTGAATGCTACTGCTTCATTGTCAAACAGCTACGGAGCTGACAGGAGACAGCTGAAGTGAAATATTATTTAATGGCATTGACAACACGTTACTTTATCACAAGTATAATGAGAGCTTAAAGCAGCGTCCTTCTAACGTCTTGGACAAACTCTCTGAACAAAGTGAGAGTGAGTGAGAGAAAGAGAGAAAGCCACATCTGATCTTTTCACCCATGATGGCTCACTTTAACCACAGTTTGTTCTTACGTGAAACAGTTTTGCAAACATACAGACAGAAGCTGTTGGTGTAGCTACAGTGAAACACCTCCAACTCCAACAGAGAAGTGAACTGAGGGGACTGACACCGGATGATTGTCAGAGAGATTACCTTACAATATAAAGCGCCTTGAGGCGACTGTTGTTGTGATTTGGTGCTGTATAAATAAGACTGAATTGAATTGATATGGGCTCCATCTTTTTGGGTCTATATCAGGCCGATATCCAGTCCAAATATCGAGTCGGCACAGCCCTATTACTTATGCTAATTTACCTTAGACTGTACATAAAAGATGGCTATCACCTTTTGACTTTCTGGCCACACGATTTGAAGCCTCAGAGTTGGTGCACTGGCTGGCACATTTTTGTTTTTGTAACCATAGGTGAGTGTTTGCAGATAGCTGCTGGGCACAGCTACCCATGACCAACAAAATCCAGATGATTTAGCTTTTAAAAAAAGATAATCTGTAATATTGATTTGAAGGTATAAATTCTTATCTTGTGTTGACTTGAGGCTGGAGTTGACCCATGGTCACTGTCAAAACACACTTAATAGATGAATCATTCATCACAGTAATTGGTTGTAAAAATCAGAGGGAGTTTCTAAGTTGCATACTGAACAGCAGGGCTTCGTGCATTATGTTGGTCTGTGCCGATGTCACAAGTATTTTACTTGGTTGTTAACAGTGTGTTTTCTCAAACGTTAATTTAGGTGGGCTGGATTTACAACGATGCAAAACGAGAACATCGCCGAGAAGCTGAAAATGGCACAATGACCATTTTCCTCTCGATTATCTCGTTCTCATAATCATTGGAAGTCAAATTAATTGAAAAAAAAAATAATTGAAAATAAAATAGTCTGGGCAGAACTCCTATACTTAAGTCGTGTGCTGACTGCCTGTGGCAACCGTCGCAGTGTGTTTCACATCTTGTGCTGGATGTAGCTCCATAAAGCCAGCTATGTGAAATATTTTCCACTGAAAGGTTGATGGGTAGTAACATTGTGAAGTTCTCAGCCCGAGGCGAATGCTGCACAGGTCATCTGCAGGAAGCCGTTGCTCTCAGTGACTTTCTTTTCCAAGTACTGGAATGACAAAATGTCAACAAGTAATTAGCAGTGAAAACAAAGCTGTGACACGTTATTAAGCCGGTACAAATGAAGTTTGATTTTTAAAGAACGTAAATACAAGAAGAAGAGAAAGGTCAAGGACCTTGTTTTCCAGAGTGTAGCTTACATTAATCACTATGATTAGCTCGTTAGTATCTAGTTTTGGCTGTAGATTTATGCTCATTGACTTGCAGTGTATGCTGTTTAAGAGCTTTTCCACTTCGGGGCCAGTTACTCCGACAACTGATGGCTTTTCTTCTGATCAATGAATGTTGACAGACGATCCCTCTTTCCTTCAGTGGGATGAAATGCACAACCTTTTAAGGCTTTGATTTGGTTTCTTATGTTGTTGTTTTTTAATAAAATTAAGTCAGAAAATGACTTTGTCTTTTGGACACAGCTTGATTAATCACTGGGCTACTGTGCTTGTGTTTCCAGGTTTATGCACATTGCAAACAACCAATAAATAAATTGGCTATTTGCAATTTTCTCAGTAGAAATCTGTAACTGTGGTCTAAGATGCCAGGTAATACCCTAGCTGATATTCATGCCATGCTTTCATCTTTTGTTTTTTTGCGTAGTGGCACTACTTTAAAAAAAATTGTAAAATAACACAGCCGTGCCTCAGCATAGAGTCATTTTAGCGGCACTTGCAAGGTAATAACCACTTAGAATATGGGATTGCTTCTGTGCGGAGTGAATATATCCTTGACAGCCGACTAACACACAGTTTTTTTTTTTTGGTTTGTTTTCCAGATTACCCAGGAGCAGTTTATTCTTGCATCCCAGTCCCTGCACCTCCAACGACCAGGCTGCGATGCCGTGTACCCGGTAGGTTTATACGGGTGGAGAAAAAGATGCCTTTATTTCTTCCTGCTACTGCTCCTGGTCACCATGATAGTTAACCTGGCCCTCACCGTCTGGATCATAAAGGTTATGAACTTCTCAGTGGTGAGTACAGCACGGCAAACACACACTTTGAGTTATCAGAAGGAAGCCTATGATCTCATCATTAAAGTCGACATATGAATAGATTCTGACTGATGTTAATATTTGGTGATTTAAAAAGTTGATTTGGGCCAGTAATTATTTTTCTTGCAGGCACAAAAAACATAAACAGATTTTTTTAATAACATTTGTTACATGTATTTATTTGTGAATTCTTACTAAGATAACATGACTGCTGTTTAAAAATGATCTTGTTTTATTGTCACAACAACTCGTGGATTACTGTGCCCAGATCAGCTGGTTCTTTCCAATCTTTCCAATCCAGTTTATTTATAGAGATGTGTTTTAAAGGGAGCCAGTTTAGCTCAGTGAGTGAGCAGGTGACCCTGTGCCTTGTTTGGTATCATCCTTTTCAGCACAACCTCAGTTGTGTTTTCATTTTGACATACTGTATTAACACAATTGATCTAAAATTAGACAAAAAAACAAAATCAGAGTAGAAAATGTTATATTTTTTACTGTAACAACCAAAAACATGTTTAATGAATCATATTTCATAACTTTAAATGCAAATATAAATAGTCAAATCTAAAATCCTATGCACAAGTTTTGCAAACAAAGTTTGCAGTTATTTATTATTTGCATCCATTTACCTTTTACCTTGATTTTTTTTAAATAACCATTTCAAACTATTTACAGAACAATCAGCTGTTCTGCATTCAATAAGATGCCACACAAATTATTTGTGCCACTTAGGGATGGGTATCGTTTAGATTTTATCTGATACCAGTGCCAAACCGGTACTTTTGAAACGATGCCGGTGCTTAAACGGTGCTTAAAGAATGGAGAACACAAACTTTGTCCAAAAACCTCTCATGTTTAGCTGTTTTTTTGTAAAAAGATAACAATGTTAGCCTTTTCTGTAGCTATAGGTTGTATTAGAGAATTTACAGAATTTATCTGCTTGTCTTGCATAAAATGAAAGGCCAGTTTGAGACCAATATTAGCCACTGTGGTTTTAATATATGGCTGCAGAAGGCCCAGGATCAAGAGAGGAGCAGCGCACTACAGCAGTGGTTTAGGGAAGCTGACATCATTATTTTTATGGACATGTTTACCATTTCTATGCAGATAACACCCAAATTTACAACGCCATGGTTAAAAAAAAAAAAATCAGTCCCAGCAGGAGACGGTAAAGAGGAAAAAAGAATTCCACATGACAGAGAGGCTAAGGAAGACAGTAGCTGTGTCCCGAAACGTAGGCCGCATCCTCCTGAGGCCGCATTTGTAGACCGATTATGTCACAGTGACGCGACAAAGGCTGTCTCAATTCGTAGACTCCTACGAATGCGGCCCACAAATGCTTCCTCCTTTTCCCCAGATTTGAAGGGTGGGTCGGGTGTATCCTTCATGGCCCAGCCAATTCCAGTTTCCAACAATGGCAGCTGCTACTAAGTTTTAATATTACTCTTTTATTCTTTGTGGGTCACAAAATAAACTTTTAAGATAGTTTCAGGCGAGAATGTAGCTGCGTAAACTTCAAATATCTGCTCGGTTTATCAAGACATCACATATTTGCAAAAGTGCTCCGATGTTTTCGGAGACGTCTGTTACCCACCAGATCGATAGCGAGTTGGGGGTTCAAGGGTCACTAGAACAGCGGACTCCCGTCTTCATCGTTTTCAGACCCCCAATGTCTTTTGCTACTCAGGTTAAACATGATATGTAAGTCACTCAGATAACTTAAAAATGTTATTGTTTGGCTTTTTTCAGTGTTTTATTTGTTCCTGAGTAAATCGGTTTGGTTGAGATCAAAGTTATTAGATTAGATTTGATTAAATAAAACTTGATTAATCCCTCGGGTGAGTTCCTCTGGTATTTTCACACAGCTGGATAAACATCAAACAGAAAACTGATTAAAAAGAAGTATGAGGTGGTCAAGAATTTCGGCAGTGTCCTGTTATATTTTAGACAGCAAGGAGCAGACAGCTGAGTTTATTAAACTCCACCGAGACAGCGGTGACGCAAATCTGAAGGCTAGACCGTCCTATTTCAGTCTTGCACTTCCGGCTTTTTCTTTGAAGGACCCGGCCTATGTAGACCGCTGCAGAGTCACCAAAGTGGACTACTTTTGTTTGTGGCTTTCCAAAAACATAATGCCTACAAGGAAGTTGGTTAGTGCCCTCTGGTGGACAGACTATGCAATGCCAGGACTCATAATATTGGTGGAATAGTGTTTCTCACCTTGCTTGTGTAATTTTTAAATGTTTATTTGCCAGCTGATAAAAATCCCAGTAGATATATATCAGCAAATGGATAATATTGGGCAATAATATCCGCCTGCTGCTATATCAGTCCCGCTCTAATCTGAAGTATGAAGAGGAGTATTTGAATAAGCCAGGGCTTGTCTGTGATTTGTGGACTCCCGTAGATAGAGGGAGGGGTCATGATTTTGGCTGCTTTGCTGCCTTCTGATTCCTAACAGGTGCCCATTATTGAGGGGAAAATGAATTCCCACATTATCTTGCAGAATAATGTCACGGTGACTGAGTAAAGTTTGCAGGAAAAATAAATCTCCGACTGAATTTCATCAGACAAAAAAAAACAAAACAGTATTGTGTTTGGGGTGGCCTGAGAGGAAATCTTATTTCTGTATGTGCAGGTAGATATTTGAGACCAGCACTAGAGATCATATATTTATACATATATTCATAGGATCTCTAGTGCTGTCCTCAAACATGTAAAGAAAACTGGTCCAGAATTTCTCCTTAAAGCTGTCCGGCTCTCCTTCAGAGCTGTCAGATGTGCACAATTAAGCTCATTGTTGCAAGGAAGGCTTGTACTCTTATTAAATCCAGCATCACTGAAATGAAGTGTTGGTCTTAGCCCGTCCTCCTGTGCCTATCAGAGGTGTCGACCGCTAACTCAGTAGGAGAACCATAATGCTGTATCCAGAACAGCATTTGTGGTGTGCGTCTTGTTCTCTCAGACACATTAACAGTCGTTGGAAGCTTTTATTGCACTTAGAGCAGGCTAACAAGTTGTTGGCAGCACTGTCTTCGCTTTACCGTCTTTACCCTCTCTGATACACTCCAGTCTGTGCTGTGTTCCAACCCTCTCCTATGAAAAGCATTTATAGTAATAACATAATTATATAAATCAGACAAATCAGCCAGTGTATAGCAGTTAGATTTGATTGAGACTGCTTTAGTGTCTAAACTAAACAAGTATTGACAGCAGGGTTACAAATATAGGGGATCAAATATATAACGGGCATCTCGTGCTGTGTACTGGATTCGTCTGGATTCTGTAGTATTAGGAAAAGCCTTGGCAGCAGAACGTGTTAATCTCAAGCAAAATCCAAACAGGCAGAAGCTGCGAGCTCCTCCCGTGACATTTTCAGGGACAATGCACACAATTTACCATTTTGTCAACAAATTCCCAATGGCAGCACCCCTCCCAACCCCCCAAACCCCCTCGACTATTACAATCACTCCTCTGCTCCTTCTTCTGTCATCAATCTATGTCATGAGTGAAAGACCTTATCAGTGGTGTTGGTGTTGCTTCAGAAAATGCACTTCGCTGCTCCAGATCTCTCAGGACTCAGCAAGTTTCATTAAAAAAAAAAAAAGCATAACAGTAGCTTCTAAGAACCGCACCACGAGGGCATTGCTGTTACATTTTAAAGTTGCCACTGATTATCATTTATTAAAATGAGACGGTATTGGAGAACTTGCATTAAAAAAATAAGTCACTTTGAACACTTGGTGCACGCAACAATGCTTGATTTAAAATAAAGCAAGATTTTCCACTCAGCAGCCATATTGACAATCCTATCAAGGGAAAAAATCCTCAACATTAAGTTTCATTTTCTCCAGTACATAAAAACTGCATTACTGCATTTTGTTGCGGCAAAATGAGATTGTCAAGCACAACAACAAATTTCATTAAAACCTGCTATAAATGTTGCCAGAAAGAGTCAGTCTGCTATCAGTGAGTGATTAAATGGAGTCAAATTGGTAATATAACTGTAATAAATCATGAAAAATCTCATATCTGTTGTTGTCTACGTAGACAGAAATCCACAGAAATATAACCAGACTATAACCAGCTGGCAGTCAGTTGGGTCGAGTCCCCTGGAGTTGTGCTCACTGACAAAGACTCATTTAGACTGACGGCAACATGTTGGTAATCTGTCTATAAATGAGACAGCAAACCTTCAACAATCTCTCTCAGAGCGATTGCAGTCAGTCCAAGTCAGACTGCAGCTGTTTGCAGAAAGGTTGCCTCCTATCAGGTGACCTGTGCAATCGCCCTGTCCTCAAAAGTGATCTTGAGTGTGCAACACCCTCATGTTCTGGGTAACCACTTAGTCTGCCACACAATATGAAAAAATTCAAAACAGTCATCAGACAGCACCTGATTCTTTTTTTTCTTTTTCTTTTTTTTGGAGATGTTGCTCTCCTATTTCTACTCATGTGACTGAGCCATTAGGTTTGGCTGAATTAGCTTTGTCAAGCTAAGTGTGTCTATTGCTGGATGGTAATTCAGTTAAGATAATTTAATGTAAGTTTTTTTGGCTAACATTATCTCTGGATGGTCGTGCATCAGATGATCACTCATATTTGTAGTATTTCCAGAGAGTTTTCATTTAATTGTTTGATGAAATATCGATATTTGGTATCCTTGTATTGATACAGTATCGTGGTAGTACAGTTTGTTTGTTTTATTGTGGTAACATGGTTTGACATGTAATATGTTGTGTAAATACAGTATAAGTAATTGCTCAATGATAATTCCATCATTAGAAAAGTAATAGACTGTCTTGCGTGTTCACTATGTTAATGTATTAGCAGGTATTCTGTTTGGCTAGAGATACACCACGGTGCTTCTATCATAACTCTGACAACCTAATCACACATTCAGTTGCTTCTGAATTTGACTCTCTATTCTGAATTTCAGTAAAAGTAGTTGTTCAGTATTTATAATCTCCAGGATGAACATTATTAGCTCAGTTCAAACAATGATGTTAAGCACTATGATGTAAGGCCAACAGGGATTCATTGCAGTTCTAGCAATCAAGCTCGTAAGACTTTGAGTCAACTATTAATCTTAGGATTAATAATCCAGTGGGACGGGATAAACACTCACCACAAAGCTGCCCGGTAAATCAGAAGTCACAACCTGAATGTTTCCAGCAAGCTGAGTGTGTGAATATCTCTGCGGTTACATCACACGGGCAGCCTGATGATGCACACTACTCAAAAGCATTGATTGTTAAAAATAAAGTTTCTCTGAAAATGCTTTTTTCCCCTCTAAATATGGGAAAATGGATTATGTGAGTCAATCCTTTTTGAAGTCACTGGTCTGAAAACCATGTGGGCTGTTTTCCCTTTTTATTTATTTATTAATTTTTTTCTGGGTGAAATGTGCATGTGCTATCTTGGATCCTCTGACTGGATCAAATAGGATGATAAAGCAGATATGTAGCATTAAAGAAACAACTCCAAAACTTCTGCCCGTCTGTCGAGGGCAGAGGGGGTAAAGCTCAGGTTGTTTTTGGCTCTACAGTTTCTCTTTTAACTGTGGCAGGAGTTCCTCCTCTGGAACATCACCCTTTGTTTCACTGATGCTGACGGTCTCCTTTAGCCTTTGAACATTATCGAACTGGGGCTGTTTGTGACACCCTCCTTTTTCTCCTACCTCCCATCTACTTATTTAAGTGACTGCAGCGTGTGCTGAATTCTTCACACCCACTATGCCGCCTCCTTCCAGCACAGCAGCAACTTCACAGTCTGACCTCCACACTGCCGCACACACCTCCGAAACTCCCCTGACTTTGTTCTCCTGTCTGTCCCTGCTCTTTGCTCTCATGCATGATGGCGCTCTCCCTGCTTTTCTCTGCCTCTGTAATTCACTCCATCCATTTGAGCACTATGGACTCTTTCAACACATCCCTCAGGGCCAATCTGTTCATACACATCTCTACAAAGCTGCCCTCACACTTCAGTCTGCTCATTGTGGTGCAGCTAGGCATAACCTTGTCCAATTTCTACTGAATTATATACAGCCCAAAATCAGCCCCCGAGTAAATGTGAGGTGAAGTTGCGGGATCATGCTTCATTTCATACAGTATTTGGTATTTCATTTTTTTTAAAATTGATGTAGCTTCTGTTGAAACGGGATGGCAAAGAATCAATTTAAGTGCAAACCACTGGGCTGTTACCTGTGGAGAGAGGTAGGACTAGCTGTACAGCTAGATAGTTGAAAAATCAGTGTGACTTTTATTGGCGTGACTTTTGTAAAGCGCGCAGGTGAAGCAAAAGATCCCACCAATGATGTGCTGCTTTTCAGAAAGTTCAATCACACAGATGGCCAGACAACTTTTAAAGCTGAAAAGTTTAAATTTAGCTTCTTACTGCAGGAAAATCTCAAGTGAAACAAATTCGTTATTAACGATCCCTATTTTGTTCATTCTAGCATTAATTAACAGCTACGGTTACCCAGACGTTGTGCTATTAATAATGAAAATTAAACGTGAAATCCTGAACACGTGGAAAGGTAGTTAAGGTGGAACAAATTTCTTTTGAGAATCAATTTTTTGAAAATATTTTTCTATTTCTATAGCAAAACACAAACTAAGATGCATTGAACATATTTACAGTCCGGACAATCAGAGAGAAAAATTAATTAATTAATTAAAAGTAAAGAAATTACTTAATTAAAACAAATATAGCAATAAATAAATAAATGAACAATTTAAATAATTTTAAGTACTAGTATTGGGACAATAATGCAACACACAAAAATAAGCTGGTAATTACCAAAATCCTTTTTTATGTTAACACCATTTATTTCCAAATGTACAGTTTTACCAAAAAAGAAAAAATGAGTAAAGCACATTGTTGCTTTTTTAATCAAGATACCAAATCAGTTATTTTCTTGCATTCCTGAGTAGAAGAATCAGCTTTAGTGGTTAAACTTGAACGTTGAACTAGTTTTAAGCAACTTTTTTGAGAGATTTCCCGAACTTCCTTGTTTTTATATATAGATATGTATATAAGATGTTTATTTGTTCATACCACATACTTTTTATTTTTTAATTTTATGAATGATGGATGTAGCCTCAATGACACATCCCATTGTGTAGCCAAATCATCAAAAAGTATCAAAGATGGTACAAAACAATGAAGCCAGTGCAAAATGGCTTAAATCTAAACACCACCACGATAGTTGTGGCTACAGAAAGACTTCCTGTCCTATAGAAGTATATGAGAAAAACAGCTTTCCGTCTTGACCTCTGTGAACTCTTTCCTGCAGAGTTTATGGGCTCAGTCACACAGTTTGAGAAGCGCTTATGTAAAACTTGAAGGTGAGTAAGATAATGGATAATAGCTGGAACGGGCCATCTCTGCAGAATATGGATGTCTTTAATGTCACGTGCCTCTCCTTTCTAATGGTTTTCCTGCTATTACATGCCAAGTGTCTGATTTGACTGTTAAATTCTAATACAGCGCGCTGCTTGAAATGTAAGTTGGTCCTTTTTCAAAGAGGAGTTGGCTGGCTCTTGCAGTTATTAATCATTAAGCCGTGTGTGGCGAGGAGCATCTTGAGCCGTTTTGATAGCAGTTAAAGAAAGCTGGTGTGTAAGTGGCAGTGACTGTCAGGTCCCATATGGTTAAAAAAGCTCTGTTGACATTGTTCGCAGCCATTATTTTCCACAGCAGTGTCTTTAATTTTGTCCAATTTATCACACGTGCCCATTTATGTAAATGCAGTGGACAAAACATTAGCAGCAGCTTTGAATGTATCACAGTGCAGTACAACACTACCCACTTTGACCTTGGTAAGAAGAAAACTCCCAAAACTTGCATATTAATATACAATATTGAGCTAATACTATTTCATGCAAATCAGCAGGACCATAAATCTAATTTCTTTCTTATTTCCATGAGTCTTCTCAACATTCGCTTCCATAGCTGCCACATTAGTCTGTTCCTCCTCAGTTTGCCTCCCACTGCATGCAGCCTGTCACCCTGACAGTGCTGAGTGTCTGTGGCATTGTCACCTCGATGTCATGTCCTACTTCTTCCCTGTCACTCAGCCCCGCTGCCTGTCCACCGGCCTGTCTGCTACACAACAGCTTGAGCTCCGTCTAATGTACTTCACCGACGCCAGGATCCTTTTTTTTTTCTTTTTTAAAAAACGTTTGGGAAGCTATAACCCTTTAAATCAAATCAGGAAAATGAACACAGCTTCTTACAGCGTCACTGATGATCATGACTCTGTTTCAGGATGGAATGGGAAACCTCAAGCTGAACCAGGATGGGATTCGCATGGAGGGAATCAGCGAGTTTCTTTTGCCTCTGTATGTTAATGAGATTCAGTCCAGAAGGGTAAGTTGCTCCCTTTTCTCACCAGCTTCAAGTTGCTTGTTGATCAATACTCTGATGCACTAGGAATAAGTACCATTGACTGAAACGCATGTGAAAAGCTCTCAGGGAGAAAGATGTCTCTAAAGCTGCAGACAAGTTCATATTGATCTTTCACTGTTGAGGAAGTTATGATCAATTTATTATCAACAAAGGCCAACGTTCCTCCAAGCTCAGACTTTATGCATGCCTGGGTTTAAAAAATAAAATAAAATAAAAGACGACCCCTTTCCTCTCTGTGTATTACTCCTTTCCTCTTCGGCTTCCCTCATTTCCCGTCGTCCTCAAACGGCGTATTATCAGGGCCTCCCATCGGCAGGAGGTGGGTAATAGGCTGCTTCTCAGCTCCTCTCAGGCCACATACAACCTACAGGAGATTACAGACGATTACAGGGGGGGACCAGAGTGTCCCTGCTGGATTTCCAATCAGGCCCACACGATAAATTCCTCCCCCTGTGCACTTCCTCCCTCTCCTTTCTCCTCTTTGATGTTTAGTAGATTAACCAACACAGCTCCAGCCCAAAGTTGATCCAAATGTTCTTCTCCCACACAAATCACAGACACTCAGTTGGATCATCCCCTTTTTCAGTGATTAGGCATGGTGCAGAAAGCAATTTCAAGCACTGTAGGCTAGGGTTCCAGTATAAATTTGATTTTTTTTTTTTCTGCTTTTTCTCCTTTTTTTTCTTTTTTTTGAGGGACATGGATGGAGGAAGTGGCTCGATTATGGCTCCAATTTGCCACAGCAGATTGAGAAACAACTCCGAATTGCCCACTCGTGCTCTTTGATGTCCTACTTGGAGCTAAATGTTGATTTAAATATAACGCTCTTGTGCCTTAGCGGTAGAAGGAAAAACCACCTCACGGCCGTAGCAGATGCCCAAAACTGAGTATTAGACAAAGCCAATATTTCACCGCTTAGTTCAATACCACCTGCAGACATTTTTACGGTCTTGTTTTACAGACAGCGCTGTGCAGGGCCCCTCTTATCTGCCGCACCAGAGATATTTGCAGGACAAAAGTCTCCATGGGTCACTCAATATTTCCTCACCTGAGGAAATATGTCAAGCACACACAGAGCAGGGATTATGGTTATGTTTACACAACAGTGCACGGTGCTTCTCTACAGTCAGATAACCAGCATTGATCAATAAGCCATTACCACAAATGGCAGTGAACTTGGTAGTGCATCAAAGGTTTCTTAAAATCAAATATAGCATGACCTTCTTTATTTATTTATTTATTTATTTTTTCAAGCTGCAGCTGCTAAACTCACAGTAAGCTGTAGTTTGATATGTTTTTTTTCCTTTTCACGAGTCAATCATTGCTTTAAATTTTAATCAGTAACTGAAGCTGTAATCTGCGGGTAACATATTGAAATACTCCCTCTGCTTATTTTGGCAGTAACTCAGCATGTACTTTGCTGGCAGCAAAGTACATGCTGAGTAGCCCCTTAAAAAGGCAGAGCAGCGTCAGAGTAGCATGTTGCGAGGTGACAGCTGTTCTCTTTCAGTTTACATTGATTAACCGAGCAAAAGGCATGGGAAAAATGCAATCAGGTTGTTTTTGTTGTGTTTGTGAGGTGTCAGCAGGTTAGCATTTTGACCTGCAGACTCTTTTGCAGGTCGAAATGATTAAAAGAAAGTCACTGTGGATGATACGCTCTGTTTAAAGGCGTGTGTGTGTGTTGTTGTGGGGTTTTTTGTTTTTTTTTTACTGTCATTCTGTATCATTGTTGCTGTTTGGCCCTACTTTCAAATTCAATTGAATTCAAATGAGTTGAGTTGAAGTTCAGTTTATTCCTGCACATTTAATTGCATCCACCTACCTGTCACCCAGGGGAGTGAGGCAGACAGGAGGGAAATAAGAAAGGAAGGAAGAAAGAAGCCACTGTTAATCATAAAACCAAAGTCTTGTCGGTTTTGTTTAAATCTTTATTTAACCATGAAGTGGAGCTCTTGAGATTTAAAATCTCTTTTGTGCGAGTCCGCTGGAGAGCGGGCTGCGCCAACCTAGTGTTTATTTAATGGTAGGTTAATGCAGTTTACAATCTCTGTGTGACATTGGTGATAATGGGTGGATGACTGGATATGTAAAGCGCTTTGGGGTCCTTAGGGACTAGTAAAGCACTATATAAATACAGGCCATTTACCATTTATTTTACCATAAATAGGCCACATTAATAAATCAGGGTAGTTACCCACAAAACAAAAGCTAAAGATTTAAGCAATGTTTTAATAAATATATTAGTAAGAGTTTAAATTAGATTTTTAACACATTTTATTTCATTTTTCTTGTAGTATAAATTGTTATTTAACAGTATTTATTGGTTACATGTAACAAGTTTTGTCTCGGCAGTGTACAGGATCACTGAATGTTTGGATTTCTGTGTGACTTTTGTAAACCTTTTCATATTGAGAGCTTAAAATCATGTATCATAACCATATGTATATCAGAGTTCTTGTTTTGATGAACCTACAGAAAAAGGCTCTTCAGTTTTATTTTGTGTGTGTGTGTCTTTTTAGTTTTTTTCACCCACAACTTTAGCGTTTTGAGTCGCTCTGTCAACCTCAGCAGCAGCATATGGCTGTTTGAGTAGAAACCTCTGATAAAATCACTGTTCACAACTTGTTAGGCACCAAACAGCAGGCAGAGTCGCCGGTCTGCTGCTGAACATTTTGCAGATAAAGAGCCCGATATATGACCGAACAGAGTTAAAAGGAAAGCGCCTAAAAGCATCAGTTCAAAGGAATGCTAATGATGGTCAGCATCTGCTGCTGTATGTGTAAATAGTGTGTTAGTGTTAATGGGTTACCCATACTAACATCATGAGATGATCATATGTCTGCGTTCACAGCTTGTTGCACTTTACCAAGTGGTCAGAAAATCAATTATTGCTGCTTTCAGTTTTGATATTATTAGTAAGTTTTTCCAGCCGTGTCTGTGTAACCTTATAGCCATGAAAATGTATTTGCTCCTTCCTGATTTTTTGCTTTTATGTTTTTTGCATATTTCTCACATTTTTTATGGTAACCTGAGTAAATAGCCACAGATGCAGTTGTTAAATGTTGATTAATTAAGAGAAAGAAATAATTCAAATCTATTTGGCCCTGTGTGAAAAAGTAATTGCCCCCCCCCCGTTAAGTCATGAATTAACTGTGATAAACTGCATTTTTTGGAAAGCTGAGTTCAGTTTTACGAGCCATGCATACAAGACCTGCTGAATCAAGAAATCGCTCAAACAGAACCTGTCTGACAAAGTGAAGAAGTTTTTAAAAAAGAAGCCAAAAATGCAAAAATGCGATCTAAAGAAGTCTTTGGCATCTATCAGTCTGGAAAGTGTTATAAAGCCACTTCTAGGGCTACCGACGACTCACTGTGGAGGTCACAAAAGAACCCAGAACAACGTACAAAGAGCCGCAGGCCTCACTTGTCTTACTTAAGGTCAGAGTTCATGATTGAACCAAAGAAAGAGACTGGGCATCCACGGGAGAGAACAAGGAGAAAACCACTGCTGACCAAAGGGAACTCAAGGGCTCGTCTCACATTTGCCAAAACCCGTCTTGATGATCTCAGAGACTTTTGGAAAATATTCTGCGGACTGACGAGACAAAAGTTGAACTTTTTGTCCTTTTACGTCTGCATGAAACTAACACAGCAATAAATAAAAAGAACACCAGCATTGAGATATGGTGGTGGTAGTTTGCTTTGCTTTTTCAGGTCTTGCTGTAACTGATGCAATGATGACTTTTTCTCTCTACCAGAAAATCCTGAAGGAGGATGTCCGGCCATCAGTTTGTGCCCTGATGCTCAAACACACTTGGGTTATGCAGCAGGACAATGATCCAAATCACACCAGGTTCACTTTTGAATGCCTCATAAAAGCAAATTTAAGCTTTTACTAGTCAAAGTCCAGAATCAAATCCAATTGAGGTGCTTTGGCTTGACCTTAAACAGGCCATTAATGTTGGAAAATCCAGTTTGGCCTAACTTAAAACAATTCTGCAAAGAGGACTGGCCGAAATTCCTCCAGATTGAAAGACTCAATGACTATAATCACAAAGGCTGCCACGATGACACAACCAGTTATTAGGCTTAGGGGGCAATTACTTTTTCACACAGGGTTGAGTAGATTTCAATAATTTTGTTCCTTTTAATAAAAAATGCTTTTCCCATATTGTAGAAAATGCTCAATAACACACACGCCATCAAATGAGGGTCTATTATCTATATTCATTCTAAGTGTTACCATAATGTTGAGTTGAAGAGTTGAAATAGTAAGGACATAAATGAAGTGTAAAACGTTAGAGCCTGTGAAGGTTCTCAGTCATCCAGGTCATCGTAGTCAAAGGAGCTTGCAACGAAAAGCGTCTGGACTTCTTTAAGTTGCTTGAAGACGTTTCACCTCTCATCCGAGAAGCTTCTTCAGTTCTAAGGCCAAATGGTGGAGAGTCCCAGATATAAACCTAGTTGGAGTTTCCCCCCACAGAGGGACAAAAGGACCCCCTGATGATCCTCTAATCGCCCCCCAGACGCTTGTCTTTGCAAAACGTTAGAGCCTAACACTCAGCTTGTTTTAATATGTGTGATAATGTTAGCCTCTTTTGCTGCAGTTCTCATATGTACCTGTGCTGAGTTGTCTGTCAAAACTGACAGGCAGATGGATGGAAGGAAGAGTTTCGATATTATTTTTTTCCTGCCCCGAAGGCTTCCTCACTGCCTGCATGTCTGTCCACCTATCTCAGCCCTCCCTCCTTCCCCGCCTCTCTCCCGTCACCTGTCAGCTTCTGCAGATAGCACATTACATGCAAACTTGAGCTGTCCCACCAAACACAGTCTTGTATGAGGACTGTGAAAACAATACCGCGAGATGACCTTAATATCAGACGTTTGGATTACAACAAAATTCAAGCATATGATTGCGAGACAATAGCTTAAATTACACCTGTGAAAGCCACAATACTGTTATAATTTCAGGCACGACAAATCAGTTTGGAACTCAACATTTTTGCCCGTCTGAGTGCAACAGCAATTTCAGGCTTTTTGAAATCGTCGTCACACTTGGAGTTTTACCTGTCAGAGGAACACTGCATTTATAATTTCAAGTGTTTGTGAAAGCAGACGTGTGAGCGGGCACTTCTTCCCCCTCCCGCTTTCATCGAGAGGAAACTTCTCACAGGGTAGATCAGTACTAATCACTATCAGTATTGCAAAGATGTTGGAATAAATAAGGGTTGGATAGCTGGTTAGTATAAACTTTTAAATGACACTGGGACTGCACAGATGAATATATATGGCTATCTGAATATTTTGGTTGGGGCAAAGTTAAAGTTGGTTAACGTCAAGTTAAATGAAAGATTTTAGGCACGTGGGATTGCATAGCTTAAAGTCTCAGCAGATTTCTCTGCAAACAGAAAATGAATGCACAAAGGAGACGCGTCTTGAGTTTAGCAATTTATCTTTTGGAATTGCTCCTGTTTTGCACATGCATTAGGCTAATAATCTCTGCTGCCTTTAAGGACAAACTGTGGTCAAATTAGATTCAGTGAACAGCAGTGATATATTTTAGCAAAGTGGCCAGTCCACTCTAATTAGTCTTTTTGCTGTTTTTTTGTAATTTAATGATGTAATTCCAAGAACTTTCAATTACTGGCGATTAAGAGGAAAGTGTTTTTATTTATGATAAGAACTTTTTTTTCTTCTGCCAGCTCAAACATTTACAGAAAGAAAGAAATCAGCTGCTGGACTGGACATAACACAAGGCAGGAGGCCTGGGATGTACACCAACTACAAATTCTCCATTTATATAGTAAAGTAATTGTAGCTGAATTCTTTAACCCTCTCAAGCCACAGCTGCTTGCAACTGTAGAATTTTACCCCCATTAGGAACGACAGTACGGAGATCAAATCTGACAGCTGGGAGGCTCTAGATGTGGGAGCAGTCAGTCTTTATTTAAAGGTAATCTTCGCAAATCATGGAGCAGACATGGATTTTATAATAACACAACATTTCTGGGGTTTTTATAAATGATCTTGTAACTTTTTAACCACTAGATACAGATGGTACTGTCGCTGATTAAAGATGTAAATCAAATGAAAACTTGGTTGGAATTTGAAAACTGAACACAGTGGTACGAGTGCATCGCAGTGCCCAGATACAGTTAATCACATCTCTGCTGTTCAGACTGTTGGCTCTCGTTATCGTCTCCAGGGAGCCTGACTGATCTATAAATAGCCGCAGATGCAGGTGTATCTTTATTGGAGTGAAACTTCTCCTTCACTAAGCCTCACCTACTTGCATTTGATAAGCATGAGAGAGCTGATTGTAAGCACTATTTCTGAATTCAAGTCGGCAAAAGACGGCTTAAAGCCATCCACCTGTTAATCTCAAGCAGCCTAAACCGCAAACTGCAGCGTCGCCTCGGAAAGCTAGAACCGCCTTGATTTGCATTGCACTAAAATACAGGCAACTTTTAATATTGAATATGACTGCAGACATGTTTTTAAACAGCCTGCTGCAAGATTTCTTATTTAAATGAGGAAATTAAGGCATAATAAGCATTGCTTTTTCACGCCTGGCATTTTAAAAAAATTACATTTAGTTGTGCCGCTCAGTATGTAAATGAGCCTCCAGCACAACAATCGGTATAATTAAAATTTAAATGTATCTATGCAAATAGATAGTTAGGCTTACAGTTAAACTCTGAACAGTGCTCTTTATCTGTGCTTTAAACAGTTTTCATTTTATACTCACTCGCTGAAAGTCAACAGCGTCAGACAGCACACATTTGCTTTGTTTTGAAACTATTTCTTAGGAGCAGGGTGACGTGCTCTCGCTTTCTGCTCTGAACTTATTCATCATATGCGGGGAGGCATCCTCTGCCGTATACCAGTCATGGTAATTTTTCAGTCTGATGGGGCCCGGTACACCTACAACAACAGGCTCCGTTTACGTGCATTCACTCTGATCTGCGCTTGACCTTCCTCGGCAGACACAGTGACTTTAAAAGCCTTTTATGTGATCCCGGGGAGGTTGTAAGGAGAGCACGAGCGTCTCAGCCGTGCCCCCTCAGGATACTGTTAAACACCTATAAACTCTTTAAAGGGATACTTCAAATCAAGAAGTCAAATTTCTCCATGATGCCGCTGCCTCGTGGTGAAACTTGATGATGCACATTAACATCGGAAAGGAGCGAGCGGGGAATGAAAATGAACCAAATGACCTCTGCAAAGTTGAGATAATTATTAAGGGAACGGCAGAATTATTTGCTCAAATACTAGACTGTGATTAAATGCTTGTAAATGTCACTTGTTTTAGTACAATTGTAGAGCTAGTGACATGACGTTTTTCCTGGGTCAGAATGAGCCTGTGGTTGACTAACACACTGCAGAACGATCAGAGTGCTGCAGTAAAGTAATAGTAAAATTCTCCATCAGCACCAGTTGGTGTTTTAAAGAAAGTAGCAGCTGGCTTACCTGACTAAACATAAAAAACCTTCTACAGGTACTAGTGTACCCCTAACATGTACGGAGGTAAATTCTCATATATTCAGGCCACTAAAATAGCAAAATAAAACACACTGGCAATGAGTGCCCATGCTGTTTGGTCTGTTTGCGCAGTTGGCATCCTGCACTGCTTAATTACATTAAAATTTAAAAAACAAAAAGAATAAATCAAAGCTAAATATAGTACTGTTTATATAGAGTAAAATATATTTAAATCCCTGTGTGATCACGGGACAATGCCAGCTTTCCATTGTCTGAAAAATAAGCGCACTCCTACACTCGTCAGCCAGACACAATCCACCTCCATTTAATAAAATGTGTAATAAAATATTGGTATTCAAGACTTAAGTAAACACCCATATGGTAAAAAAGGATTTCAGAAATCAACTGTCATTATGTTTGCATGTTTATGCCTTATGGTTTACCCATACCTGTGAATAACATGCACCTGGCAAAAAAAAAGCTAAAATTACATGCTTGAAATGGACCCTGCAAAGCTCACGTCTTGTTGTACTGTATGTTGCAGCTTTAGTCTGGTCTTAACACATCATATGATCGTATTAAGGATACCCATTTTTATCGACATAGAAATAGAAGAAAGCGCCTGGAATTGACTGTTCAGCGGAGTCGCATGGATTACTTGCACATATATCTCAGCTCACATGCAAGCAGAATAGATCCACTTTTACAGAAAAGCTTTTCAGCACTGTGGCTAAAACATCGTTGGGATGCACCAGTTATTCATCTCTCTTTACTTCCTCCTGGTGACTAACTCGCATAGAAGTATCGCCCAACCAGCCCTCTGCCACTAATTTACACTGAATGGTCTTGTTGGATAGATTGAATTGTGTTATGAAACTGTGCTGAATTACATGTGTACAGGGGATCATTTTTAATAATAAATAATAATAATAAAATAATAAAAACAGCGTGTTTAAAAGGAAACGACACACAGAGCTCTCAAAACAATTCCAAGTGAAGGGTAATTTCGCTCTGTGGCATGTGTAAAAGAGTAACTGCTTACTGCTAACTTTTCACCATAAGAGTTATACGGTGGCGCTAGGTCAGTGTTGCTACAGCTTCTTATACTGCCTGAAGATGTCCAAAAATCAATTAAGGCAGTCTTGACATACTGTCTGGGTTTGCAGCCCTAGAGCACAAGTTGTCATTATGTCACTGAGCTTCCAGCAACATCTGTTTTTACAGAATTCTTATTTATGTTGCTCTTATAGGTTTATAAAATATTTTGGTCAAGTACCAAGAGAAAGATCTCTAGCTGCTTTAGGACGTTTGACAGACCGATACAACACACAAGAAACATTGATATGTGCTTCACATTTTCGCAGACCCACATAACCCTCCCAGAGTATGTTGATGTTCAACCATATATACTTTGTGTGATAGCAAGTGTGTGATTGTAGCGGTCAGGTATTTAAAATCTAAAGTCCAGGTAGAAGTCTCCTAAATGTATTCATAAGATGATGTTACTGGGAAATGTAGACGTCTGAGGTAGAATGGGTGCATTTCAAAGCTTTTTCAAAATGCACATGTGCCATCATTCAAATGTCAACAAGCTATAAACTTGCAAAATGCAAAGCTGCCAGAAAGCAGGACAGGTCCACAGCCGAAATGTCTGCAGCGATGAAAAGGATGCACCCACGCTCATCACACACACGTCCTCGGCTGCCCCGCAAACCCCTTCCTCCTCCTCTATCTCTTTCTTCACTTCATTACTCATCTTTCAATAATTCGGTTTTAATTTGTTCCATTTTAGCCTTAATGTTGTGTAATTCGGTGGTTATTATCCAGGAAAGATCCACTTGGGAAACCTTTTTACTGTAGACTACAATCTACTTCGAACCAGCATAATTACATTAATTCTGATTTCAACAAGACAAGGCAGCCTCTGATAGCTGCTGAGTGTGGGGATTTAAATAATTCCTGTTCAGTGATCTTACATATTTAATTTCTTCCTTCCTCTGTGGTTCTTTAACATTGAAAGAATAAGTTTAACAGTTTCCAACGCTGTTTATGAGATTTAAGCTTTTTAATGCAGCATTTTTTTTTCCTCTCTTCTCCGTCTCTCTCCCACTGTGTGTCTCTTCCTCCCCCCTCCATGCTTCCCCCTAGGACAGCTTGTTGGTCTTGCGGTCAGACAAGAACGTAACGCTGAATGCCAGAAACGAACAAGGCCTGCTAACTGGTCAGCTCACAGTGGGTGAGTTTCCACTTCCTCCTTTGTGTACCTCTACACTACTACTGCTGGTGCCATTTCCATCCTGAAACTATAAATTGCTGCTTGCCTCACCTGCAAGGAAACACCTGCTGTGGAATGACTGTCTGCAATGTAGCCTAAAAGTAGTTTCAGTTTTTACAGTGCTGTGCAAAGGTCTTGAGCCACCCCTCATTTCATTATATGTTGCTGTTTGCCATTTTAAACTTTAACTTGTGCAAACATTGACCAGGCTTTTTAAAGGTTTATAAAATATTTTCCTTGGAGATTGGCTGCTTTTTCACTTATTTTCCATTTTCCAATTTAAAATTGTATTTTCAAGCATTTTATCACCAGCAGGCTGTCGCAAAAAGGCTTTTCACCATGTGTATTTATGAAAATTATGATTATGAGAACACATTTTGACAAACATAAAATTTTGTTTTGAAACCTTACCTTCAAAAACTATCTTTAGTAGAAGAACAGTATCTGAAAGTTATGTTCTTAACAAAAGGAAAAAAGTCCTGACAGAGACCTGAGAGATTAGGCCACAGGTTCGACTCGAACCTTTGCTGCTCCATTTCATCCACAAGGCATATGGGCGCTTGCTCAACCAGTAACCTAAACGGGTGCCAAAGAAGCCATTCTTAAGGAAGCAAAACAAGGAGAAAAGGCTGAGTTCTGCCAAATTACAAAAGAACTGGAAAAGAAACACGCGATTAGATTTTGATCCAACATGTAATACAATCTGGAAAGCTTCTGATTGGCAACTCAATTCATTTTTCAGCATGACAATGATCCAAAACACACTGCCAATGCAGTAAAAGAATACCTGGATAGAAATAAACACACAGTGGTATGCTGTCCGTCATGGATTGGCCTCCCCAGTTCCTAGAGCTGCACATTATTGAAGCAGTTTGGGATCAACTCGACAGAGAACAGAACAAAAAGCAGCCAACATCCAAAGAAGAGCTTTGAATGTCCTTTAAGAAGCCTGGAAAACTGTTCCTGAAGACTATTTAAATGACAAGAAAGCTGCCTAACAGTTCAGGCTGTGTTGAAGAATCACATTTTTATACCAGATACTGACTTTCAAGCTTGTTAGAGTTGTAGAATCTCTGTTTTTGGCTTATGAATGTTTTTCTAATAAAATATATGAAGAAATAAGATGCACTTCCAGACTTTTGCACAGCATTGTATTCCTCTCTCTTTGTACAACTTATTATTGAAAAAAAAAACTGGTCTTGGATTAATCTGGCCACAGCTGTATAAATTACCAGATCAATACCATTTGTTGATGACTTCATTTAAGATTAGCACAACAATTTATCTTGAAGTTCTCTTTAATGCTTCTACATCTTATTCGAGTAGTTTGTTTTTTTTTCCAGACGCTAACCTTTGATGCTCTTATTGAAAGAGCAATAGTTTCATCTCTTTATCATCAGGTTCAGCCATCAGTCAGACTAAATTACCAAAGTCATTTACATGATTAATCACCACTAGAAAGCAAATGACCTGCTTATTAACATTAATAGCTATTGATCTTAGCCAGCATAAGTAGAGAGTTGATGGTGATTTGACAAGACTGTTGATATGACACGTTTTGGTCACGCTTGACCTTCCTCTGAAAATTACGCCTGCTTTTGTGGGTACTGCGTTTCGTCTGAAATGAGATGAAACTCAGCGAGAATAATTAAATTCCCCAGCCGTCGCAGGGCATGGATTAATGGCAGAGAGAGGAGAGGAGAGCAAGAAAAGGAGACGAATTTTGTGCATGCACATCTGGAAAAACACCAAAGTCTGGAGAACAGGAATTAATATTCCTCACCAGCGGAACAGATTACTGATTTGTCTTCATTCATCAGAGAAGCATGGCTGATCCAGCTTTGTTAGGAGCCTTTCATTTGCAAAGCAAGCACTCCACAAAGTATTTCAGATTGCTAATAGTCTTACATGCACAAACATACTGTAGCTTCCCGGAGCAGATTTAAAAGACCAGAGTCGCATAAGTCAACCTTTATTTGACAGCGATATTTTCAAAAAGTGAAAGTTGTTACCACTGCAGACTAATAAAACTTTTGAGGTGGAAATTTTTCTAATCGTAACTAAAATGTATAGTTAGATCTAGAAACATTCATAAAATACTGGAAAATGCAGTAGAGGTAAATGAATACAAATAAGCTGAATCGTTCCTTTGCCGTTAAATTGAGTGCACTCAGCAACGTTTACTGAAGGTTTTCAATGGAAACTTGAGTATCTACGTCTCTCTTGCAGGTCCCGAGGCTGTGGAAGCCCAGTGTCAGAGGCTGGAGGTGCGAAGCAGAGACGGGGGCACACTTCTGTTCACTGCCGACGAGGAGGAGGTCATCATGGCAGCAGAAAAGTTCACAGTCACAGGTAAGACGATGCTGGAGTCTCACTCAGTTGTCTTTGGATATCTTAAATAAACCGTGATCAATGGTGTATTGTCTAAAACTAAAAGGGCAGATTTGAATCTTAAGTTTTTGTACTGTAGGTTTTCCCGGAGTATATTAGAAGTCCAGCACATTAATGAGTAAGGCATAAGTAAGACTTAAGACTTTAATCCACAATATGTCAACACAAGTAATATACACTATCTGGTGATTTCATTTGGTACACCCGTTTGGCTGCTTGTTTGTCAGTTATCTAATCAGCCATGGCAGCAATGCATTTGGGCATGCAGTCAGATGACTTTGAACGTGGCGTGATTGATCTACTAGGATTTTCCCTCTAAAACATCTCTAGAGTTTGCAAAGACGGGTCCAAAAAAACAGAAAATATTCCATGAGCAGCTGTTCTCTGGGTGCTTTGTTGATGCCAGAGGTCAGACTGCTTCATGCTAATTGGAAGGCAACAGTAACTCCAATAATCACTCGTTACAACCAAGGTATGCAGAAGAGCATCTCTGAATGCAAATATACAGCAGAAGACCACACTGGGTGACACTCTCAGCTCCAAACAGGAAACTGAGGCTACAGTTGACACAGGCTGACCAAAATTGGATATTGGTCACCTGGTTGGGTGAGTCTTTTTCCTGCCACATCATGATGTTAGGGTCAGAATTTGGTGTAAACAACAGCATGAACGAGTTGCCTCCATTGGTCTTCTGGTTTTACACATTTGCTTGGCAAGTAAAAAGGCAGCAGAGCTAATCACACAGCCAGTGCTGGGCTTAGCTGTTCTAAGGATTTTAATGATTGAAAGACTGCAGCAGGAGGTTTATGTGGACAATACGTGCCCATTGCCTGCAGTCTGTTCACTTGTTTTTTCTTCTCTTTTAAATGGTGATATAATGTAATTGAATCATGCAAGTCACTGAAAAATATGGATTTAGTTTCTATGTTTAAATCGTTACCAAAAAAGTATTTTGTGGAACATAATATAAAGCTGCACTGAACACGATCTGGGATTTGTTTTATCCGCAGGCTCGGAAGGAGCCGTGTTCAGACATTCAGTGGAGACTCCTCTGATCCAGGCGAGGGCTTCTGAAGACCTGAAGTAAGTTCATATTCAATGACTTTACTGAAATTCATTAAAGCTTAATGTCATCTGTTCATGTCCTGTTAAATTAAAATTAAGATCTTTAAATAATGATGATAGATGTTCTGTGGCATTTCAAAGTCAATGACTGTGCTTAAAAAAAACACATGTGGCAGGAGCCATTATTCACCAATATCATTATCTCAAGCACCCTCTTGTACTCAAGCGTCTCCTGGTCGCCTTGTTATGATACAAATGTAAAAGAAGATTTGACCAGTTTTACAGCCGAGGGTTGAGCTAATTTGTTAGTTATTCTCTGGCAGGCAGGATTTGATTAAAGCACTAAGAGAGCTTGGAGAGAAGGGGGTAAGGTTGAGCTACGTGTTGGAGTCCTATACTCCCTCGTGCATGTGATCCTCACTGCACTCTGCCTGAGGCTCTGAGCCCTGCGTCGGTCCATTAACGAGCTATAACGAGTGTGGTTTGTTGTCCACCTTACTGGTCCTGAAAGGAGGGCTGGGATCAAAGTTGGCAGAAAAAGCGGTGTTCTGGCAGCTAATTCCCCCAGAGTGAGAGGAATACTGATGAGTTTCACTTTAAAGCGTGTGCGCACACACAGGACTCACACAGACACACACAGGCTCAGCTCAGGAGCGACCATCTGCAATGTGGTCAAAGTCTTAATGAGAGGAAACCGAACAGGAGACGGTCGACACACAGAAACGGCAACATGACTTAAGCTGGGCTCTGATTTTCTTCTGTTTAAAAGCATATTCGATCAAAGATATTTAATTTATCAAAGGTTGATTCTGTTTGGGTTTAATTTAAAGATTTCCAAATTGAATTTCCTAAAATCCACGATGCTGTCTGACTGTGGACGACTGTCTTCCCTCACTGGTGAATTACTGAAGTATTTCCAAGCAAACAGATGTACAAACTGTACTGTGAGGACTAAATAAAGACTCCTTTTATATAGACCTAATTTTCTTTCCAAATGTCTTATGAAAGATTTTTATTTCTTTATTTTTTATGTTGAGTCAAACGGTTTTCTTAAAAAAGTAAAATGAAGGAAACATAATCCTGTGAGTTATTTATGACATCACTTGAAGCCTAATAACATTCTGTCTGTTTATTGAATAAGTGGGTTGTGGGAAAAACAACATTGCAGTTGATGCAAAATAAATATAAAAGTTAATTTATTTTATTTTATTATAATTCACAGAAATCTTCAGAGGATATCCTGGGGGACCTGCTTCCTCTTTAGTTATTGCAAGCTATTAAAATAATCATTAAACAAGCTTTTTAATCAGATTTTTTTCAAATTTAAATCTACAACCAAATGTATTTTTACCTGCAAATTAGCAAAATCACAATTTTTATCTCTTAGTTGCAGTCATGAAAAAAAAAATGCAGGACTCTTCGCTTGTGAAAAACTTAAGCAGACCCTTAATGCTTCCATGGTAGTTAAGAAGTCACAGCAAGGTAATTCTAATCAAATATACTTGCTTAATTGATCATCAGCAAGTGTGAGCACCTCAATGAAAGCAAAGGTTTTGGCATTTTGCTGGTCTGGAGCATTTAACTGTGCGTTAACACAATGCCACAATCTTTTCAGGAGTGGAAGTGCCAGCAAATTCACACCAAGTTCAAACTATGCTCAGAGAAACTACCGAAAACCCAAGAGCTTTACTCAGACTGTACAGGCCTCAGTTAGCATGTTAAATGTTAAAGATCATGACAGTAAAATTAGAAAAACAATAACAAGCATGGCTTGTGAAGAGAAAGAATATATCAGTATGGGCTATGTTTTAAAGTGGCATCTGAACACAAGACTTCTTCAGAGAGATGAGACCAAAGTGATGTTTGGTTGTAACGTGCAGCACCAAATTTGGAGAAAACGTAACACTTCATACCAGCTGTAAAGCACGGTGGTGGATGGGATGAAGACTTGGGTTTGTTTTGCAGCCACAGGTGCTGGATATCTTGCACTGGCTGAGTCGACCATGAACCCCTCTGAGTACCAAAGTGTTCTGAAGTCCAATGTGAGGACATCTGTCCAACAGATAAACTTTGACTGGACCACTGCAACATCCTGATGCTTTTCTTTTTTAGCAGATTTGTCGCTGTGCTTTGGATCATTGTCCATGACCCAATTTCAGCCAAAGTCCAGACTTCAACTGAAACTGAAATAATGTTGGGTATTACCTTAAGAGAGCTGTGCATAAATGAAAGCCCGTAAACATCAATGAACTGAAGCAACATTGTAAAGAAGAGATGCGTAAAAGTCATCCACAAGAATGTGAGAAGTTGATGTATAGATGCTGAAAACGATTACTTAAACTTATTGCTGCCAAACTTGTGATTCGTGGGGTGTTCTTGGTTTTTCAGAGATTCCTGTGAAAACTTTCTTGTCCACATGACTGTAAATGACCAAGATTCAGATTAAAGAGTAAAAGTCTCTTGCATATTTTAAATTCAGTATGTCAGTGGTTACATTTTTTAAATACTAAACTAGGCTTTACAGTAGAAATTGGATGAAGTGGAACGTTTAATATTTTGTCCACAAAAAAATTAAAATGTAATCTTAACCTTGAATTAGTGATTTAGAAACTACTTTCCTTTGTCCATTAGATGTGTTTTTTTTCCAGCAATGAGCAGTTAAAGCAGCCATGTTTTGAGTCTGTGAAAGCGTGACTGTTTCCTAAAATAACCCAACTCTCACACCGTGCCAGCAAAACTCCATCCCCACAATCGCAAAGCAGAGACTTTTCATGATATAGCCAAACAGTAAAATGTGAGCTGGAACAGCCTCGAATGATTACACATGTAGATCTAATAAAGTAGTCAGTAAGGTGACATCATCTTCAGAAAACACTGTCACTAAAGTAAAATATATACTTAGATTTTTACTTTAATGCCCAATATAGCTCATTCAACAATCTGATTATTTATCCAAAGAAAACATTTTTTCCCACATCTCCAGTATTTCTTTTAAAAGTGGCATTTGCCTTGTTCAGCATTGTTTATGTATGCAGCTCTGGGCCTTTCCGTAAATGCTAATGAGGCTCTTCCCTCCCGCCACCTCGCTGAAATCATGACAAGTTAAGCCCTCCTTGCAAATCGTGTGTCACCTGTGCAGTAAGCCCCTCCGGATGATAAGGACACAGCTTGGCTTGCGTCCACATCACCTTTCTTTCCCCGTTTAAAGAAACATCACTCTCTTTGTGATGCGTTTTATTTCCCTGAAAGCCAGGAGTAATCTGGGAGATGAACAGAGCAGAGTCAAATCAAAGAAAGCCACATGAGAACTTCTTCCTCTTTGAAGCACCTGTTCTTCTCCTGGAGTTTACCCGTGTACGCTGGCACTCAAGTCTGTCTTTGTTTGTTATGATCATTGCCTTTTGTGATTTAATTTCTTATTATGTGTGACTTTTACTGGTGGACAAGTGCAAATGACTTAGCCAGAGTGGCTTCCAGCATCTTTTGCGTTGGCAGCCTATTTAAGCGTGAGACAACTGAGATGTACAAGTTTAAACTGGAATGAGAGAACTGGAAATCTGAATTTGTAAATCTATAATATGTATATTTGTTGATGTAGATGCAGACCTAGCAGGAGAACTACATCTTTCCAAACTACAATCAAGAGCAGGAATAAAATTAGACATAGTTTCACATACTGGAAAGATTGTGCTTACTTTTCTTCATCTGCTGAGTCATCTGCTTTTTCTTAATTTGTTTTATTGGCTGGTTGCCTTGTGAGAGTTCTTAGTCTATGTGAGAATATCACCTGATAGACTTTTGTGACACAGCTTCAAGTGAATTTGTGGGGACAATCTGAAAGCCTTACGTGCTTGGGACTCTGTCCTGCTGGGGAATTTCAATGCTCACATGGTAAACAACTGTGTGACCGTTGGAAGGTACAGCCTTACAAAATAATAGTGTTTTTGTATTTGTTTTGCTTTCATGGTAATCACTTTTTCGCCATTAGTGCACTTGGCAACAGGACATCCTAAGTCAGAACTTGATGATTGATTTTATAATCATATCATCAGACCTTATGTGTTGGACACTAAGGTAAAGAGTGGAGCAAAGCTTTCAACTAATCAAAACCAGGTGGTGAGAGGGTGCTCACTTATCAGAGGCCCTGATCTACAAGATCTTCAGTTCCCACCTCCAGCAGAGCTTTGACAGCATTCTGAGGGAGACTGGTGGTCTGGTGCCTGGTCTGGTCCACTCAGTGGTTGGTGCCTGGTCTGGTGGTAACCTCAAACCAGATATTGGACACCAGAGGGCAGCTGTCAAGTTGAAGAAGTAGTCCTATTGAGTTTGATTTCACAGGCAGCCGACAAGTCAGGCCAAGTGGGTTGCAACCACAGCTGAAGTCAAAATTTGGATGTTGGAGGAGTTCGGTAAGCAAGACTTTCGGTCATCCTTAAGGCTAGGGCTGCTCGATTATGGCAAAAATGATAATCACGATTATTTTCACTGAAATTGAGATCACGATTATTTGACGATATTTATTTAACCCTTTAAGACCTACTATAGAACCAAGTCCACCAGAGCTTATATTATTTTTTTACATGCTGTAGTGCCATTTGTGGGAGCATTTCAAGTTGCTATACATCAATACAACTGTTATAGCCCATATTTTAATAATATGTATGCATTAAGTCCATAGTAATTACATAAATTGCAAAAAAGTGCAATAAACTACAAAAAAAAATTGAAAATCGCTTTTGTTTTGTTTACATATATTTCTACTTGGAGAAATTTAAGAGGTTTATCCCTCAAAACTTTAAATACAATAAAGTTGCAAAAAATAGTTTACAACAACAGGAAATTTATTTTGAGTGTCTTCATAGTTTTATTTTGGAGATACAGCAATTTTTATATACTGCAGGAAAAACAAAAAACAATCCTATGATGCAAATTTGCAAAGAAAACAGCATGTGCATCATTTCACTGTGGGAAGTGTTACGAACAGCTGATAGGAACGGCAAAACGTGTTTCTGGAATATTATGTTTTTGTTCCTGCAAGCGCTTTTTATGCAATTTTTGCAAAGCTATATGTGGAACGAAACCGTGACCGAGGACAAGCTGATGGCATCAGATGTAAGTACAACTCCTCCGGTTTCATATGCAAAACAAATTATTGCGTTAGCTTACACGGTTCAGGTTCTACAGGGATTTAACAATAGTTACGCAAAACGGAGCGTGCTGCTCTGACCGGCTTTAAAGGGTTAACAATGACTTTAAAAAAATTATATAAAATAGTGTGCAACACCACTGAAGTTTTTTTTAAACTCTCTTTTCAACCAACGGCAGTCACTCTCCTCTCCAAATAACTTCTGCTTAGCTTTCCGAGCTTCCCTCGGGTCCTCTTAATCAGCGGTCTCCAACCTTTTTTGCGCCACGGACGGTTTATGCCCGACAATATTTTCACGGACCGGCCTTTAAGGTGTCGCGGATAAATGAGGGAGGGGCTAATAATCGGCTCAGTCATTTTTAATGATCGTTGAAAGCCCAGATCGTAATCGTGATTAAAATTCGATTAATTGAGCAGCCCTACTTAAGGCAATTCTTGGAAACAGGAAGCAGGAATATCACACTGTGTAATCCTGACTCTATACTGTGCACAGTCAGGATGCAGTACCGCCTGACTGCAGCTGAGGATATTTTAAGTCCCACTGATATCCCTTATGTAGCAGGAGCAGAATTTGAGGGTGGTGGGTTGACTTGCTCATCATTGTCGTGTTAAAAAGCTGGGATTTGTAAGGCTGTTTTGGTTAACACACTTGTGCAGCATTCATTCATTCATTTCATTCATTTATTTGTTCATTTCAGGCACAACAAAAATACATGTGGAAGTTGGTGACAGAGCCAATGGTTTGGGAGACTAGGGTGTTGGTCCCATCTTATATGCCAAGCTGCTGGGGAAGAGAGTCCTTTTTTTTTTTTTTTTGTTTTTAAATCAAAGTTACGATTAAAGAGGGGCAATGTGGTTTTGATTCTGGTCGTGGAACACTGGACGAGCTTTTTAATCGTCTCGAGGTTACCTAATATGCACGGAAGTTTGCCCAATGAGTCTACGTGTGTTTTGTGGACTTAAGATTTGGCATTTGACCGAGTCCCTCAGGACTTCCTGTATGCAAAGGCTGTCTCTTACCCCCTCCCAAATGAGTTTTGTCTTTCAGGAAGGGGTAAGAGACCTTGATAAGCAGAATGAGCATTATATTAAAGATGAAAAACAAAGACCAGGGGTGTTAAACTCACTCTTGTTTATGGGTAATGTATAAACAAAGCTGCATAATAACCTGACTTTCTAGAACTACAGGTATATTGTAAAAACAGTGAACAAACAATTTATAAAGTTGTGATGAACATCTGAGATTCTCACTAATAATAATTGTAGTAATATTTAGCAATATTGATTACCACATGTGCACTGCATATTTCACCGAATCTGCAAAAGCAAAAAACCTTGACAGGTAACGTTGAACAACAGAAGTATTTCACTTTTTATGATTCAAACAACTTGTTGAAACTGATTTTCTGAGACCGACTATTTTCTTCACAGTAACACTGACATCACCTCATGTCAGATATTAATGACTTCACTGCAATTTCCACACTTTCCACCGCACTCTAGGGGGCTGAATTGGTCCATTTGGTGGGATGGTTCTAGCAACCGGTCCTCATGTTTGATGAAAACAGAAAAAGTCATTCTGAAGTAATTTCAGCCACAAATATCAAAAGACAAAATTAAATTCTTAATTTCTGAATACTTTGACAACACTGCTCTCTGCATAAGTAAGAATCTAACTAATTACTTAATCACGCTACTGTTTATGCTTTAGTCTCCTGTGTAATGAATGCTGTGACAGCAATGTGCAAGGTTTACAACTGAGTAGAGTGTTTGGTCCTCTGCTTCGTCACCTGCTAACTAAAAGGTATGCTTGCGTGCTGCGACTTGTGGATAATTGCACTTGTGCTGACAAAGAAGAGAACTCTTGATGTTAGGTCTGTAAAACGAGGGGATTGCAGTTATGAAGCGGATCTGGTCCTGCTGGAGAGGCGCCAGTTTGTCATCTCTTGCTCTCAGCTCACAGCTTCATTACCTTTAGACATAGCTGTTTTCAGACTCCGATCAGCTCCCTCGCCCCACAGTAATTTCTTTAGTTCAGTTCCACTCGTAAAATGCGCCCCCGAGACTGAGTTTGAGACAAAACGAGAGAGATAATTGCTGTAAACTTGGCTCCGACTCTCTACCTAACTGCCCTCTTAGCTTGATGATAAGGAGCAGCTTGCTTGTAGCCCACAATTATAGGCTTAAATATTAAAATGTTTCTGTCAATTACATAATGACATAATTTCACATCTCATTCTGAAGGATGGTGCTCTGATTCCTAATGCGAATGTCCCAAATCCATCAGGACAGGCAAAGGAAGCTGTGTGATACTGCTGTGATATTATCCTGGTGTAGCTGCGATACTTCTGTCATCTAGTTTGCATACACTTAGGGAGACTTCATCTATTCTTTTGACATCTCTTGACAACAGATGGTAGATTCACTTCTAATCAATGTGACACAAAGTCTCCAGGTCTCAATTATATCAAGAACGAACATACTCAGTTTTTTGGGGGTTTTTTTTGCTGGCTATAAACTGCTGCTTGAACCCACACAGGAATCTGCAGTGAGACAAGTCTGACATTAAGCAGCAAAGGCAGGACAGACAGGATTTGAAGGCTCTCTGGGTTCTTACAGTGCAGACATCACATGATGAATCAGGCCCAGAATCAGAGAGCAGAAAAATTGTTTTTCATTTCGTTTTCTCTGTAACTTTCTGCTACTAGAGCTCTCCTCTGCAATGCGGCCAGCTGCACGTCTGTCTACAGTTTATCTAAGCAGCTCTGAGGACAGTCCGTGCTCTAGCCGTGTCCACACATGACTGACATGTTCATTAAAGAGATAAAAACTCTTCTTGTTCCCACTTAGCTCTGGTCGGACTCTACTACTGCTACCAGTTAGGGAGCACAGAGTTATTACAGAAGTGTGCACATGTTCTTTTCCTCTTATTTTGACTGCAGCAGTGAAATATTGTTTCTTGGTTATTGCAGTGGTCTTGTAGACCAGATGAAGAATGTTTGGACTGCTGATAACATTACTTACAGATATATTGGAAATAATTGGTGTAAACCTTGTTAGGGATACTGATTCACTGTCGTACTTGCTTCTCCATGTGTCTTCATAAGTAAAGACATGGACAAGTGTGTGGAGCTTTTGGGATATCTATTATCGTACCCCCTTCCTAAAGGTCCAGACGCCATCAAATCTCAGCATACGGTTAGGTCCTTAAGTATTTGGACAGCTACACAATTGGCCTCTGTACACCACCACATTGTATTTAAAGTCAAACAGACAATATGTAACTGAAGTGCAGACTCTCAGCTTTTATTTCATTTATAACAAAAGTACTCCATTAGCTGTGGCTCAAATGTAATTGGACATCATTTTAAATGTAAGGATTGCTGAGATGCTTTGCCAGGCTTTTAATGAGAACACCTTCACTTCGTGCATGTTTGTGCGTCTCTACTTTTGGCCGTTGAAGAACATCCCATTTGTTTTCTTTGAGAAGTTCTTGGGTTGCTTTCGCATTACGCTTTGGGTGATGTGCAGATTATTTTGGCTGAATCTGAGCAGAGAGTAGAGCCGTATACACTTCACAGTTCATCCTTCTGTCAGCAGTCACATCATCAATAAACACTCGTGGCCTGGTTTCACTGGCAGCCTTACATGCCCATACATTAACTCTGGATCACGAGCAGTTTCTCTCCTTCTCTATACTTTTCTCTGTCTATCATTCTGGTACAAGTAAACCTTGGCTTTGTCTCTCAAAAGATTTTCTTCAGGCATGTGCAGGCTCTTTTAGATGTTTTCTGGTGAAATGTAAATGCCCTTCTCATCGTTTAGTGCAACGAGCTGGTTTGCACCTTGTTGTAAACGCCTTGTAATTGCGTTGAGTTGAAGCTGTCTGCAGTTTACATATTTCAATTGGTCTGAAAGATTTCTGATACTACAGCATCTGACCTGTGTCATATTTTCTGTGTATTTGAACAGTTTGAGCCATTTCAAAGCGGATGAGGATGGATGGATGTTCCATCCTCTTTGTCTCTCCTATGGGAGATTACTAAAGGGCGGGTTGATAAGACAGGAAATGTATGCTCATGAGCAGTCGGTGGATGACGTGTCCATAATATCACATTTCTGGGGTTGGTGGTGGCGTCGACCACTGGTGATTGGCAGAGATGGTGTCTCTTCATGACTCATGTTTGGTTTAAGTTTGGGTGGGTTCTATATTTTACTCGCCTGACAGGAGATTGTGACCTGAGGAACAATTAGGTTGATTTTAGTTTTGTACTGCAAAAACCATTCATGTCCTGCCTCTTTTGTTGTGCCATTTTAGATTGCATCTGAAAGAGTTCACTGGGAGTTCAAGTAATGTCTGTGCATGCATGGCTTTTACCTTAAAGATGAGATTTCTAATAGTGTATCTAAAGAGGCCCTTTTAAATGTTTCTGATCAGCTGCTAATATGAAGCTTTCCATGTTGATGAATATGTGTCCTTCCATTGTGGCATAGTTTAAATTCTGTCCATGTTTTATATTTTTCATACTCCATCCTATGTTTTTGTGGCCACAAGCCTGAATATAGCTTTCATATTTATGGTGGGGAAAACAGTAGCATATTACCTTTTTTTTCATTCTGCACCCATCACATTACTGTTTAGTGGTATGCTGTAGTAGTTTTGGAAAGTTTTTCTTTTGCTGTGTAATGTTTGAGATAGTTTTTGGGTACTGCCACACATTCACCACAACCAGTTATTGAACTTGTGCTAAAAGGGAAACTGATAAAGATGGTAGTATATAAAGCCCAGTGGATCCCTGTAAGTGATAGTAACATATAAAAATAAATTAGTCTTTCACCCCCCAAGCAAACATGCTAGATATGCACTATTTAAACAAATCTCTTTCTCTTTGGTATCACCTTTTTGGTCATCAGCACATCCTACAGCTATTTTCCTCCAAAGCTCTGTGATACGGTGACCTTTATGTGGACGTAAAGGTCAGCTTGAATACACCACAAAAGGTTGGTCAGGTTTCCCAGAGAGCGGGAGAGCCTGTCATAAACAGCCTTTACGACTGCTAATACCAGATAAGTTATCACTTGTGACGGCTTTACGTTTCAAAGCCCTGAAATATGGTGGATGCGTCAACCTCTTTTAACTGACGCCCTCATCAGTCAGCCTAATGATCGTAACGTTTTGGGGAATTGTGACATTTTAAGAAAAACTCATTTAATGTTTTATCACATTTTCCCATTCTTCTGCAAAGGCAGAAGACAGTTTACCAACTTTGTAAAAAAAAATGTTGAACTAATTTAAAAAATGTTTGATGAAAAGCTGTGTTTTTCTGTATTTTTACCCAAGTCTTTTAAAATGTGGTTGAAATCTGTGACACGGTAGAGAAATTTAACTGCTGATTTGTTAAATTTGAGAAGCAGAACACAAACAACTCAATCAAGTCAGTCCAAAAATGTTAAATGCAGACTGTACACACTCACTGACCTTGCGTCTAGTACTGGGTTAGAGCCCCATTGTAGACTTCAGAACTGCCTCAGTTCTTTGTGGCACAGATTCAAGAAAGTTCTGGATCATTCCCCAAAGATTTTGGTCCATATTGACACAATAGCATCACGCAGTTGAAGAAGATTTGGACATCCCAAAAGGTGCTCTTTTTTTTTTTTTACAATCTAAGCATAGTGAACTCATTTTTGTGTTCAAGAAACCAGTTTGAGATGATTTGAGTTTTGTGACACGGTGCGCTATCCTACTGGAAGCAGGCATCAGAAGATGGTACACTGCAGTCATAAAGGGGGATGGACATGATCAGCAACAATACTCAGGTAGTCTGTGGTGTTTAGACTTTGGTCAGTTGGTACTGAGGAGCTCAGAGTTTGCCAAGGAATTATCCCCAACACCATTACACCACCAGCCCTGAATCACTGATTCAAGGGGCACTAACTCCACTGGAGTGGCTCTAGCTCAGGAGGTAGCGCAGATCACCTGCTAATCGGAAGGTTGATGGTTCAATTTGTCTGCATGCCAAATATCCTTGGGCAAGATACTAACACCAAGTTGCTCTTCGATGCATCGATTAGAGTATGAATGAGTATAGGTGTTATATAGAAAGAGCTTAGAAGAAAAGTGCTTGTGTGAACGGTGTAAAGCGCTTTGAGTGCTCAGAAAGCGTAGAAAAGCACTATACAGTGGCCTGCAAAAGTATTCAGCCCCCTTGAACTTTTCTACATTTTGTCACATTACAGCCACAAACATGAATCAAGTTTATTGGAATTCCACGTGAAAGACCAATACAAAGTGGTGCACACGTGAGAAGTGGAACAACAATCATACATGATTCCAAACATTTTTTACAATTAAATAACTGCAAAGTGGGGTGTGTGTAATTATTCAGCCCCCTGAGTCAATACTTTGTAGAACCACCTTTTGCTGCAGTTACAGCTGCCAGTCTTTTAGGGTATGTCTCTACCAGCTTTGCACATCTACAGACTGAAATCCTTTCCCATTCTTCTTCGCAAAACAGCTCCAGCTCAGTCAGATTAGATGGACAGCGTTTGTGAACAGCAGTTTTCAGATCTTGCGACAGATTCTCGATTGGATTTAGACACCAGACAGGTCAGGTTTAAAGTTATTGAGAAATTTAAAGCAGGCTTGGGCTACAAAAAGATTTCCCAAGCCTTGAACATCCCACAGAGCACTGCTCAAGCGATCATTCAGAAATGGAAGGAGTATGGCACAACTGTAAACCTACCAAGACAAGGCCGTCCACCTAAACTCACAGGCCGAACAAGGAGAGCGCTGATCAGAAATGCAGCCAAGAGGCCCATGGTGACTCTGGACGAGCTGCAGAGATCTATAGCTCAGGTGGGGGAATCTGTCCATAGGACAACTATTAGTCGTGCACTGCACAAAGTTGGCCTTTGTGGAAGAGTGGCAAGAAGAAAGCCATTGTTAACAGAAAACCATAAGAAGTCCCGTTTGCAGTTTGCCTCAAGCCATGTGGAGGACACAGCAAACATGTGGAAGAAAGTGCTCTGGTCAGATGAGACCAAAATTGAACTTTTTGGCCAAAATGCAAAACGCTATGTGTGGCGGAAAACTGCACATCACTCTGAACACACCATCCCCACTGTCAAATATAATGGTGGCAGCATCGTGCTCTGGGGGAGCTTCTCTTCTGCAGGGACAGGGAAGCTGGTCAAAGTTGATGGGAGGATGGATGGAGCCAAATACAGGGCAATCTTGGAAGAAAACCTCTTGGAGTCTGCGAAAGACTTGAGACTGGGGCGGAGGTTCACCTTGCAGCAGGACAACGACCCTAAACATGAAGCCAGGGCAACAATCACCTTTCTTCCCCATTCTAGTGCTCAGTTTGAACTTCAGCAGGTACTCTAGATCATGTCTACATGCCTGAATGCTTTGGCTTGCTGCCATGTGACTTGCTGGTTAATTATTTGCATTAACAAGCAGCTGAACAGGTCTACCTAACAAATTGGCCAGCGAGTGTATAGTGTGCTAGATTTAGCTTAAAGGCCATTTTCATCTGCACCCCCTGAGCGACGGCTTCTAATGATTCACAGCTTACTAAGAAAAACAGATAACTACTGTGGTAAATTAGAACCTGGCATTTAAAAGCACAAACACAATAAAACACTTCACAAAAAAGCACAACATTAAACAAAATAACAAAACTAGAAGACAAAACAAACCCCCCCACGCACAAAAAAACAATGGTCCTTTCTATCATCAGCAAAGCAAAAAAAAAAAAAGGAAATTAAACATTTTATCAATGCCAGAAAGTGCTGATGCTGGCCTAAATGTTAGTGTCAACCTTTTAACATGTGGAACTTATTAAACTCACACACGGCTCTTTTCCATTCACTATATTTAATACAGTTATCAGGAATATTGGATTTAAATGAATCTAATGTACACATGTCTTGAGCAGCCATCGATGAATTCCAGTTGATATGTCGTTAGTGATTGCTGGGTTTATTTATTTATTTATTACACCAGTCAGTCTCAGGCAGAGTGAAGTGTGACTTCACGCTGCTGCGTTAGCCTCACAAAGGCCATACATGATAATGGAAGGAGTCTGAGACGGTTATAAAACCGAAGAGACATTTTTAACTTAATTCATTTAATGCTTTTTTTTTCTTCTGGACTGTGCCTGAAACAAGCACTCATGGAAATTGAGCACTTTGTCTTTTGGCAGAAGCGCCTGCTCTGCTGTGTGTGTGTGCGTGTGTGTGTGTGCGCACAGTGGGTGATGACAGAACTGCTTTGAATGGAGTGAAAATATCACAGGCTCATGCATTACATATCACAGATTTCTTACGACACGGCTCAGTGGACGGTGTTTTAAATGGATCTTTTAATGACTGCCCTGTCCATAGAGAATCAGCAGACTCTTAACAAATAATTATTGGGGGGTTTAAGAGGAGAGATGGGATTTTGAGTGCTGCCACTGGAGATGAATGAGGTTGTTTTTTTGTTTGTTTTGGGTTTGTTTGTTTTTACACAATAAATAAAAAATTTGAAATTAGTACTTAAAATTACATTCTTGCCTTTTTTCTGTAATAAGCCGTTATTTGCATTCACAAAACCAACAACATGAAGGGTTTGAGATTAAAATTGAATTGGAAAACGTAATACGCAAACAAACATGTCATAACACTGTATGCTGAAGCGTGGCGTATCTGCTCACTGAACAGCTTTCACGGAGAAAACAATAGATGGGTATTAAAAGAAAAGCCACTCTATCTTCTTTATTCCTTCACGTCTAGAGCACAAACAATCCCGGGTCAAAGGCACGTTTTCACAGATCCCCTTCAGACTGTATCTACTGACAGGCTTTTCAAATGCAGATGAAATTCGTTTGCTCGTCTTTCTTCGCACCCTTATTTCCACTAGTGCATAATCCAAAATATGTGTCACTTTCAGAGCGTATGGAGATTTAAGCGATTTAAAGGCAGCTCCTTAAAGTCTTCCATTTAAAATTCATTGAAAACAGATTTGAGAGAGATGTGCGCGTGGGGGGGCGGAATCAATTTGAAACGGTTATGAGTTATGAAAACAAATTCCACATTGATTGGCTCTCACACTTATCTTTCCCTGTGTAAACAAATAGTCCACAGGAGGAAAATGCAAATTGCATTAGCCTCAGCGTGGCTGAAGGTCAACATCAGCTGATACAATTATGGGCTGTTTAGGACAGCCATACTGCTTTGGAATAATGAAAGCAGCTATTTAAACATGAACAGCAGCTTTAATATTCCTCCGGTAGGGAAGCAGTTGGTACGGCAAACCCCAAGCTGCACTTGCTCAGACAGAAATATCAGTGCGCTTTCTTTCCTTCTTTCTTGTTAAATTTGAGACATTTTGACTCAAATTTGAAATCCTTGGATTTGTTATGAAAACAAAGACGATTCGCGTCATTAATCTGGCCTAAACACGGAGAGATGTATAAAATATCAACTGAATAACAATCAGTGTAACCTTGAATGAATTTTGTATCCTTAGCTATTAAATCCAACTGAGAGGCAACGTTTTAATAATGCAAACATGCTGAAAGTATAAGCAGAATAAATAAATGAGCTCATCCGCTGCATCACTGAGCTGCTTCTTTTTTTTTTTTTTTTCTTTCTTTTTTTTGTCAGGCTCGAGTCTCCCACACGAACCCTGACCATGGAGGCTCCCAGAGGGGTGGAAGTGAGTGCCGCTGAAGGGTCGCTGAAGGTCAGCGGTCGCAAGGATCTACGGCTAGAGTCCACTGAAGGAGAGGTGAGGAGCATTCGTTTCTATATATGTATATCTATATATTTGTTTTAAATATTCTACCACAAGGCATGTGATATGAAGCAATCAAATGTGACTGAGTAGTTTTAGCTTTAACACAGGAGGAAATAAGAGACTTTTTTTATAGTCTTTCCATTTTCACAGACTTAAAGATCTGTCATTGTTTCTTTAATCGTAAATTAAGGAACTCACAAGTCTGGAGTTGATTCCAAGTGTTCAATTTATATTCATGAAAAATGCAAATGCAGTATTTATTCAAGTCAAGAACACCGCTGTCATGATACTCCTGATGTGATATTATTGCGATTTTAAACGTTTTGCTATATGCTGAGTATCACATTAACATATATTGCGATTTATTCCCTTTTTTTCCAAACTTGGTCAGCATCTCTTTCTTTTACTTTGTAAAGTTCTCGCATTTCTGTCATTTTATTGCAGCAAAATAGAACTGTGAAGCAGACAGACTGACCAACACGGTCATTAACACCCATCAAAATGTTGCATGCACCTGACAGACTGAGCTGTTTGTGCTACATTGTGTTACATTGTGTGCGACTGAATTCAAATGTGTGGGCTGCTGTACTATTAAAGGTATTTTAAGCAGCGGTAGCCAGTCATCTGTGAGATAATGAGCCACATATGAATCCACAGCATGTAATGTCCAGATGTCTCAAGTTAATGCAACCCTTTGCTGTACTCACATTTATGCCTGACCTCTCTGTAGAGCCTGGGTACAGCTGTATCCATCAAAGGTGTCACACACCTGGGTTCCAGTGCCTTGAGATTGGGGAGGGGAAAATGCTTCTTTTTGTCCTCCACGTAGTTGCACAGCCAGGTGTCCTTGAGTTTCTTAAAAGGCACCTATAAATATTTTCTTAGCTCTGAATTGGGAGGTAGTTTTGTCAGTGGTCCCAGTGTTGGTTGTTTTGTAGAGACAGCAGCCAGCAGTGAGGACAGAAAGTTTGCCAAAGTAAACTGTATGGTGGACCACCATGAAAACGTCCCTAATAATAAACCCAACCAGATACTATTTCACCTTCACAAACATGAACGTTTTCATGAAACTAACAAAGGCAACACGAACAAAGCTAAAGCTATTCAGAGCTCGAGCCAACCGCGAGCTAGGAGCCTCGGTATGAGCAAAGGATCAAGACTGTGATGAGGGGAAATTATGGAGACGAGTCAAAAAAAGAGAAAAGGGCTCATCTGGTGACTTTTTAAAAACACAGTAAAAGTGATGTAAGAACCTGACATTTGTTTTGTCATGTAAATCTTTTGCTTTTGTTTGAGGCAAATATGTCAGGTAAAGGTGGATGTGCAGCAGCTCCCTTTTAATTAATTATTTGTAGCTGTCTCCAGTGTCAGAGCAGTTTTTCGGTTTCAGTGTGAGAGCACGTGCTGCAAAATCGAATAATTCATTTTAGTTTGAAGAATTTTATAATGTAGAAAATTAGATTTAGCAAAGATCACTATGAGCAGGTCACACATAGAGAATAACCGAAAATTTGCATCAGCCAAGCTAATGTTCATAGTTCTCCCAGAGTATTTTATGACACTCCCGTGTATTATATCCACCTCCTTTGTCCCTCCTTTTTTGTAAATCCAAACTTCTTTTTTTCTACAATGCTGCCATCTGTTTTAAAAACTTCCTCCCGTATGCCGATGTCACTTGGGGAAAAAAAAACACAAGATCACCATCTGTTGAACTGTTAAAGTAATTTCTTTTATTATTCTAGGGCTAAAAAGTTAGTATTGTCTTTGCAGATCATATATTAAAATATCAATATTTGATGGGTCTGTATCAATACAGTATTATCTCTCAAACTATTGCAGTACTCTGGCGTATCAGTACCCTCTGCCCTTGTTACCTGGATGATGGAAAGAGAGGGAAAGCAAGGACTAATTATCCAAAGCAAAGGATTCATTGTGATTGCATGTACGGCTACCTGTGGAGCTAGGTCTGTAGTATTAATTAGCTTCAGCAAGGAGGTTATGTGGTTTGTTTATTTAGTCTGTTTGTTAGCCGGATGACTCAAAAAGTTGAAGATGATTTGCATGAAAACTTGGCCAGAGCCTGGGCTTGGCTCAACTTATTTATTTCAAATTTGTCATTTTACAAACTAGTCTAAATTCAGATATCCTTCTGGATCCAGGAACTCGTGCATGGTGCGGAGGAAATGATCAGCCTTGGCTGGGTTTTTGTAGTCTCTTGTTGTGAATGCTGATAAAAGAAGCAGGCTAAATTCTGGGCCGTGGCTCTACTTCCTGCTCAGATTCAGCCAAGTGCTGTAAAACGAAAAGGACGGTTTTTTACGGTGCAAATGAACAGTGACCTCAAACATCCCAAAACAACCCAAGAGCTTCAGAAGGCAAAGGATATTTAATGCTCTTAAATCGATGAGTCACTTGCTTGATTTTTTAACCCAACCGAGCCAGCTGTTCACTTATCTGAGACAAAAACTGAGCCACGAACGCTGAGACAGAAGGCAGCTGCAGTAAAGGCCTGGCAGCGCATTTAGTGATGTCATTGCTTTCAGACTGCAGGTGGTAACTGACTGCAAACAGTCTGCAACAAAGTCACAATGCAATCCTTATATTTATGAGTTTGTCCAGTTGCTTTGAGCCTGTGGATATGGTGGAAATGAAGTCGTTTTACTTTTCTGTTTTTCTTTTTAACATTTGAGCCTGGTGGTGGATGGAAACAGATCTCCAGAGTTCTAATAATGGTCGTTTAGAGAATTGTCAGTCACTAATTGGGAAATCTTGGCAGTCTGTTTAATAGTTGTTGAGCCATTTCAGTCTGAACCAAAGCAGCGACCCACCAACTGACACTCTGCTCCCTTGAGCCACTAGTGTGGCCAAAAAAACAAAAAGAGAGAGAGACCAATTTAATGTTCCAGGCCACCTTCACTGCTGATCTAACTCATCAGATCAGGACTGCTGTATCTCACTCCACCTGCTACTGTATTTACTGATTGTGCCACAGTCATTTATCAGTTCCAGTTGGTACTATATCACTCCAGGACACCCCTGACAGTGTTATTTGAATGACTTCCAGCTTGTCTCCAACGTTGTGTCCTTCCAGATACTTTTAGATGCCAACGCCGTTCAGTTTGGAGGCCTCCCGCTCGGCACCTACACAGCGTCGCCCAGGCAGGCCTCGCAGGAGCAGACCGTGTACGAGGTGTGCGTTTGTCCCAGTGGCAAGATCTACCTCTCTCCCGCAGAGAGCAGCTCCACCTGCCAGGCCATGAGCAACATCTGCCTCTGGAGCTGACCTGGGAGCAGCGGCGGTTGAGCGGAGACAGTTAGAACATCTGCTCTGGAGCTGCAGAGAGCGGGATGGGTCTCTCCGATGGTACAAATGACAGAGTGGGACACTGAGATGGAGCTGGTAAGAGAGACTGCAGTCAGGTCAGCACAGAAGCATCCAGGTTGCTACCTGCAGTGCGTTGAAGGAGGTCAGGACTCTTCCACCAGTGGAAGTCGCGGCGGCTCTCTGAAATCAGGAATATCCCACACGGAGAGGAGAGCCTCCATCTCCTTATTAGATTCAGAGGACACGACTTTTATTTTTCTACTCCAGGTTGAGTGCTGGCAGGCAGTGACTGTTTTTATGATAAGGAAGAAGAGGAGAGGTGGGGATGGATGAAACACAGGTGCCTTCAGCTTTAAATGGCTTCATTCTAAAACTGTCTGTGCAGCTGGAGTCAGACATTAGCTGTAATGGTAGAAAGTGGAGTAAGCACAATGATGTTTTTCCCTCTAAAAATCCCATAGACTGAATATAAAAGATGGACATAATCACTGCAAAGCCGCTAACAGGTGTGTGAAGCCTTGAGTGTAGCTTTTTGATGGTCACATCTTTGTTAGATCTAACAAACTGAGCAACACTGCACAAACATACAAAAAAAACTTGCTAACTACACGCATTACCCAGTTTGTCCTTGATGGCACCAATGGTGACGTTTGTTAAAGTAGCCCTGAAAATACTGATTGAGCCCAAAACATGACAGAAAATGGTTTAATGTGTTCATGAAGAGAGAAGTAGGATCATTTTCTCATACAGTCGAGCTTCTTTCGCAACAAGATGAGTCGCCCTCTGCTGGTCATTAAAGAAAATGCAGGTTGATCCATGTTTTATATGCAGTCTATGAAAAAATTTAGATTGTTTTTGTTTTTGAATGATCTCAATAGGTGGTGTGTGTTTGTTTTCTACTCTGTCAGAGGCTGTGTATTAAACTTGTTTCTGTGTGGCACTCATCGTTCTTGACATTTAACTATTCCCCGAGGTTCAGGTGGACAGATTTCCAAAGACTTCGCTCTCTAAGATAACTGTGACATGACGTACTACAACTTTAGCTGGAAGACCGTCTCATTGAGAGTACACGTTTGGAGCGTATATCACATATTATGTGATATTCATTGTGTTGAAAATTAAGTTTAGCTGAATCGAGGATAACTTAAACTACAAAGAATGAACATTATGTGATCAAAAGCTCCAGAACAGCAGGTCAATGGACCTTGTGGTAAGTGTTTCTTTGACATTTGTTCAATGACAGGGGAAAGTCCCCCGATTCTCGAGTACTACAGCGCCACCAGTAGGGCAGAAGTTGAAAGTGCATTTAAGTCGTACTTCACAAAAAAATTAGGTGTGGTTGGATAACTTGCATCAAGCCAATTTCAAAGCACCCTATTAAGTCAGTTTCTGCCATACTGAATGTTGTTAAAGCATTTAATACACCGGGCACGTTTGTTATTTTCCCCAAGTCAGCACCAAAGAAGGCACAGACCATCTTCAGATTAAGCCTCACAAAAGCTGAAATTAGTGGCAAAGTTGACAAACAAGCAAAGCCGTGTACCATCAAAGCTGCGATTAGTCTAAACTAAACTTCAGACAAATGCACGTTGGGTGACTTAGTGAATCTAAATTTGCTGTAGACGTGAGTGTGGATGGTTGTGTGTCTCTCTGTGTGTTTGCCCTCTAAGACAAACTGGTGACCTGCTCAAGGCGTGCCCCACCTTTCCTGCTATGACAGCTGGGATAGTCTCCAGCTTCCTGCGACCTTAAATTAAACAAGTGTTTAAGAACGTGGATGGATGGAAATGTATTTAATAGTCATCTCAAGGTATTTTATATAATGCATGCTGTACACCTTAACTGATATTCACTATCTTGCTTCTTTCTTTTTAGGTCTTGAGGCTCAGCTGGTACTCCAGTGTCCTCTTTCATACTGGTGGATGCTGTAGGTAATACTCAAGTACTACCAGACTTACAAAACTCCAAACTAACCCTTTAAGTTGCCGTGCACGTGTCATCTGTGTGGCCGCTGCAGCTTTGTCCCACAGGGTGTGTGGTGCACGTTTAGCAATGACATGTGACAGACAAAAACCTAAATTATATTATTACATTTAATTTAAACATACCTGTTTATTTAAGGCCAGTAAATGATTTGCAGACTGTATTTAGGTTCTCTTCTCTCGTGTGAAATCTCTGGCTGAAGAAAACGAAAAGCCAGAGAAAGACACAACATGTTATCCACCAGTACTTTCATAGCTGTGATGCTTTAGCTTCTCTGCAAGTATCAGAATTCTTTCTGAATACATTTCTGCTGTCTGTTGCATTGCAGCTCTTTAACATTTTAGCTACATTTTCTTGCAGAAGGTTTGTGCATTTTCCACTCTGCATGAGAGACTATAGGGGCTTGTGTTATAGGGTGATGTCATGGTGCAAAGCCTCTATAGATTGGACGAATTACACCCAGAAAAATGCATAACGGCGCTGCACCCACCCGGTTAATCGGAGCCAGCCTAGAGTTTTATTCTTATAAATTGAGAGACAAAAAGGGAAGATTTTGGAGTACTTACGATGACACATCCAGTGAAGGGGGGAGGAAAAAAACGCCCTGCTTTTCCAGCCTGTGGCCTGGAGAGGAATGAACAGCAGTCTGAAAAAGCAGCAGAAATGATTCAAACCTGCCTTTTAACAGACGCCGCTACCTCTCTTTTTCATAATTCTCTCTGCCCGTAATGTTCGTCGTGCACGGGAGCAGGAGCATTATAAAACCTTTTTTCTCTGCCACAGGCAGTCTGAACAGAAGAGGCAGAGGAGAGTGTTTAAGGAGCAGGGTTAAGAGCTGATATTATCGAGCCCGCTGCTGTACATTCACGGCTGGGTGCACTTCACACGTTTTCTGCCTCTAATTAGGTCCAAAGTTGCCATCAAGGAACCCGATTGGTGTCGCAGGAACTCTGTGGCTGCTGTATTTTAAAGTCTCGCTTTTCAAGAGGGGCTCTGCGGCAAGCAGGTAGTTAGACGATTCACACAATTAACACCGCAGGCCCCTTCAGAAGTCGCATCAAATCTCCAAACTAATAACTCGCTCCCCTCCACCTGTAAGAATACATAAACCCCGTATGAAGGGAGTAGGGTGACAGGTGAGAGGAAATCTGTTCACATTGGGGAGTTGAGTGTTTTCGCTCCCGGCTAAAGACGGCCTCTTTGCATTTGTGATCATGCTGAAGCATTCATTTGACTCAAACACGCACCATATGCTTAAGACCTCTGAGAGTATCCCTGCTTTGGATTCACACCTTCATATGCATATCAGTTAAGAAGCTCAGTGTGAATATTTGTTTCTGATCCCTAAGGGAGGGGGAGGCTTGATTGTTTGGCGTGCCGAGCCAGAAAAAGTTCAGATTTTGTGCTTCTGTTCAGATCTGTCCAATTCATACACCTGTTCAGAGCTTTTGCTGATGAGATGCCATGTTGTTAAAATGCCAGCTTTTTTTCTTCGTCTTCTTCGTGCACGTGGCTCTCTATTCACAGGTTGAACGCATCTTGCCAAGCTTTCTGTTTCACTCCTGTCTTTGAGTAAAATATTAAGCACACTCGTAGCACGATGCGATAGATTTGTAGAGCACTATACCTGCAGTCACCCACGTAACAAAATGACTCAAAATTGAGGCTGCAAAGAAAAGTCAGTAACACAAAACCGTGGTGTTTATTAGAGTGGGTGTGTATTAATGTTTCCAGTGGAGAAAGCATGTTTAATGATGGCAAATGTTGAAGCTGCTGTAGCTCCAGGTGCTACAAAGGAGGTGTGTGGTCCATGATTGTAACTCCATGTGCCATAAGGGTGAATTTATAAAATATAATTTGTCAGGATTTTTTTCAAGGCTGGAACACCATTTACTTCTGGCTCACATTTTCATTCGCTTGATTTTGCTGCCATCTATTGGCTGATATAGGTCTCACATTTACAGCTCCCTGTTCAAAGCTGGATTACTGCCTGAACACAAAGGGCACATGTCCTGAGAGCCACTCCCACAGTTTACTGAGAGCTAATTATTTTTGATTTAGTTTATTGTAGACATATGCACTGATCACATATATTTAATTACGTAAGTCCTGCTCTAAATGTTCATCAAGAGCTCCATCTTATGTGCACATTTTCCAAGTTTGACATTTACCTACGTCCACACACCAGCGCAGTTTTCAAGAAAAATATAAATTAGTCTTCAATCCAGACGTAATTGTTTTCATCCCTTTTCTTTTACTTATCCTCATCAGGGTCATGGGCAGGCTGGGGCCTATCCCAGCTACCACAAGTGGGATACACCCTGGGCAGAAACGTGGATTTCAGTATTCTGATTTACCAAGATTTCTGCATCTCCTGGAATGGGCTCCATACAATTTTGGCACTTTGACTCATGTTTAGGGATGAACTGATCATGTTGGTCAAAGCGTCAGGTGACTTCACAGCAAAACAAAAGTTTAAGGCCGATTATGACAAAAGTTCAAGACATGAGCCAACAGGGTGAGTGGGTGCCCCATCACCATGGTGGTTAGCACTGTTGCCTCACAGCAAGGTCTTGGGTTTGAATCCACTGGCTGATGAGTTTGCATGCTCTCCCCGTGTCTGGGTTGGTCTCTCATGACACTTAAGACTTCCTCCCAAAGTTCAAAAGTATGCAGGTGTAGCCTACCTCTCACCTCACAGCAGCAACAGTCTTCAGCACAACTACAACCCTGTATGGGATAACTGGAAGAAGACGGCTTTGACTCTTTAGTTGTCTCTACTTATGAGTTTGAAAAATGACATTTTGCTCTGATTTTGGTGTTCCACCGTTTTTCTTGTGTGTACCCGCTGTAAGGAAATCTTTTTAGCGAGATATTTTTCTGTTTCATTTTCACCTGTTTGGATTGCAGATGGTGTGATTTGTGTAAACAATGCCCTTCTGTAGGGGGGAGCTGGAATAGCCGTAAATGTGATGTCAAGATCAAGACCTGATTCACACAGATCTGGTCCACTTCTACACTTTCAATCACATCTGTAACAGGACACCCCACTACAAGCTTTCTCTAGAAAGGTCCATCTATGCCCCATGAAGTTAGTTCATATCTTTAAAAAAAAAGAAAAGGATGATGCAGGAGTCCAGAGTATAAAGAAACTTTAATTGTTGGATTAAGAACAACCTTCACAATTTGAGGACTTTTATATTTTAAAAAAGAAATGTGCAATGGCCTTTCAACCCTTGAGGTTTTTCCATTTAAGACATGTTTCAGGTAAAAATAAACTAGGAGCACTGAAACCGCATAATGCTTGTGTTATACAGCTGTATTAAGCGTATAATAAGAATTATGGATGACCATAATGACTACAGATAATTTTGGAAAACCAGCTGACCACATGTTTAGGCTCTATATATTATTTAAGTATTTCGACATAAAACTTTAGGGATTCCTGCTGCTTAACATGTTTAAAAGAAATTATGTAATACTGTATTTGATGACCAATGTTACTTGCATCACTCAAAAATTGTCCACGGAACAACTTTTTAATTAACACTCAAATTTACTTATTTACTCAAACAGACTGGTGTGCTTAGCTGTAAGCCTGCTCTGCAGTCTTAGACTAATCCGCAGACTTTAAATAAACAAATATGTAAATTATATACTGTTTTTTTCTGAATACTAACATTTAAAATACATACCCAACCCTTCCATGTAAATTGTCAGACTGAAAATTTTGGCAACATGAAGCGCTTGTTAACATCTGGATTCATCACCTTACAATAACACAATATTTTCAGACATAACTTACCAGGTAATTTTACATAAAGCTATTACATCAGGAGAACCTGTAGATACTGTTGATTAGTCTGTACTGGACAAGAAGTATTTATTGAAAACAACATTCAGGCCAAGTAGCAGCTGGGTCTTCATTCAGTAGTCCCCTCTGTGGTCGGGGATGGGTTTCTAAGGACGTACTGTCCTTTGGCTTTTCTCGTTATGCCTGCAATAAAAACAAAACTACATTTGAGGTATGAGTCACTTAAATTTAGCAGTTTAAACACATAATCGCATTATAATCCTGCTATTTATGTGTTGGATAATTAAATAGCTTGCTCCTTTATGCCAGGGAATAAAGTTTTGAACTATTCCTTTAAACTCTTGGCCCATTTTCACACATTAAGTCTCATCCTGGCAAGATGGTGTCCCCAGGTGTCCTTTTCTTATGTAGCTTTCAGCAGGACACTTCCAGTAATCAGACTGACACTGACACTCTCTCACTACTTAAAGTACTCTGTTTGGTTCAGGTGAGAGAGCCGCCCGGGTAGAGCGAGCAGGAGGCAGCACAGTCAGAGCTGTGAAGTCTGGTATGAAAGGACTCACCTCACGTTCTAATCTGGCAGGTCATCAGCTCTCAGGGCAGATCTGGAAATACCCAAGCCTGCAGGAATCCTGTCCGGATACCTGACAGCGAGCTTGTTGTGATTCAGCTCAAAGCCCTGACGAGTGAACACAATACTAGTTTAGTGGGTGGAGGAGTAACCTGGGCACGTGACAAAGTATTCACCAAAATCACAGAGAGACGCGTGACCGTGTGATAAGAGTTACACATCAACAACGCATTCACAGCATGATCCAGACAGTTTCAGACGACTCAAACAAAAACTAGACAGACACAAGTGTAGAAAAAAACTGGCCTAAGGAGATTAGGAAAGGGGGCACACATAAAGACGAACCCCTAAAATGCAAAATTCAGGGCTTGAAGCAGGGCAGATTTCTGACCCTGGAGATTGATGCACTTCTTTGCCTGCAGTCTGAATTTTTATTATTCATATTTAGTTGAATAGATAAATGACAAATTAAAACTCCTTTCATAAATTCAAGGGCTTTTGTAGCTTCGGTGTCTCAGGGAGTTAAAATTTAATGATACATTAAAGAATCTAAAGCGGCCCCGCTTCCTGGATTTCCGCCAGAGAGCCATCCTGCAAATTACAACAGCGACTGCCTCTCTGCAACTTCACAAACAGTACTATGGAATTACAACACAGTACCACAATAAAGGATGCACTTACATGAAAACGTCGGATTGCTTCATCACAATGTTCTTGTTTTGTATAGTTAACAAAGGCACATCGTTTGGCAGTCAAAACCTTGACGCTATAGACGACCCCGACCCTGCAGGACAGGAGTGTGTAAAAAAACAAAACAAAGTTACCATAAAAAGTGTCTCACTACACTACAGCAATGCAGAGCTATTTACTTTTATTACATAACAAACCCTAGAACTCCACTACAGGCTCTTACTTGTTAAACAGGTTTGCAAGCATGGAGTCGGTTACTGGGAAATTCAGGTTTCCCACCCAAACTGGAAACAGCTCCCTGTTGAAAGAAGACACCATTTAAAAAACAATATACGACCTATGCACAAGGTCTGTTTTGGGGATAGCTATACAATAATTTATAATATGCATAGTAAACAGTTTAAAAAAAAAAAAAAAAGCCTAATGACTTTCTGCTCTAATGATTTCCTGGGATACACCGTCTAATTAAAGGTGAAAGAATACCAATAAAGTACCTTGTCTGTTGACTAATTAAATTTTGCAATTACAAAAACCGATTGAGAATCAGTTGTTTTTTTTTTTATATTAACCTTCCTGTCTCGCCACATATACCCACGCTGCTTCTGCTTCATGTAATCAATCCACCTGTTTACACTAGCTGTGGATGAAGTGGTGGTTATGAAGTTTGAGGCTGTGCCATTTGAGGTCATTATTATCCAATTGGAAACCAGTAAATCAGCAATAGTAACACAAAGGGCCATTTTTGAGTTAAAATATCAAACTCCGCTTTTGTTTTTTAGGCACAGATTCAATCCAAGTAGGGCTGCCACAAACAATTTTGATAGTCGACTAGTCACCGATTATTTTTGCGATTAGTCGACTAATCAGATCACGTACGTACTGATTAGTCGCTGTACGTTTTACGTCCATTGGATGTAAAACTACAGCTTATTGCACCAGCCTACATCTGCTCTTATATAACTATCATTAGCTTACAGCTTTAAGTGTTTAAGGTCTGTGCTAACTAAAAATAAAGACAAGATGATAGTTTATTAAATTTTAATGAAATTTGCAGATTGTTTCGGTGAAGTTTAATAAACTCCTTGCTATCTAAAATATAACAGGACACCGGAGTATATTCTCCAGCATCTCACACTTCTGATAATCAGTTGTCTGCTTGACGTTTATTCAGCTGTGTAAAAACTATAACTTTAAACTCAGCCAAACCGATTTACTCAGGAACAAATAAAATACTAAAAAAGCCAAACAATAACATTTTTAAGTTATCTAAGTGACTTATATATGTTTAACCTGAGTAGCGAAAGACGGCGGTGGGTTTGAAAACAATTAGCTGGGAGTCCGGTGTTCTCACGGGCTCTAGTCAGCCTAGCTCCCGGCTAGCTATCGAGCTAGTGGGTAACAGACGTCTCCGAAAACGTCGGAGCGCTTTTGAAAATATGTGGTGTCTTGATAAACTGAGCAGATATTTGAGGTTTACACAGCTACATTCTCGCCTGAAAATATGTTAAACGTTTATTTTGTGACCCAGAAAGAATAATAAGAGTAATATTAAAACTAACTAGCTGCCGCCATTGTTGGAAACTGAGCTATGAATTCTGGGACACAGCTTCTTCTTCTTCTGGGTTTAACGGCAGCTGGCATCCTTGTACATGCAGTGCTGCCATCTTCTGTTTCAGTCCATTATTACACTCTTAAATCCTACTACTTATTCCTGCGTCTTTTGTGATCTTACAAAGCTTCAAACGACGCGTCGACTATTAAATTAGTCGTTGACGATTTTGATAGTCGACGTAATCGTGACTAGTCGACTCATCGTGGCAGCCCTAAATCCAAGCTGAGTGAGTGGCGTGCTTACGGTGTTCTCTCGCTTCATTAGTGGTGCCGCACGGGAACAGTAAGCAGAGAAATTAAAGGGCTCCTGGTGTACAACCTCAATCCCACATTGTTACTTCTGCACAGTTATATTAGACTACATTTACTCCAAGAATTAATCTGTTGTGAAATCAAAACTAATGTATTTTGAGAACTTTAAGCCAAGAGTCCAGTCTGGATTTTTTTCCCCCACCATCACTTCAAAAGATCCTTCAATGTCCACTATAAACATTATCATGTTAAAAATGCAACATCTCAACCTTCCACGTAAGCACCCTGCGGTGAGAGTGAATCAGTACTCACAGTGATGGTCGATTAACGCCGTTGCTGGCCTTCATGGGCTGAGTAAGAATAGGCTTTGATTGACTCTGAGCAGCAGATGTATTCTGGACTGCGCCCAAAGGTTTGTTCATAAGTGTTTTTTTCAGCGCATCCTTGGACTGAGCAGGACGCACAGCGGAAGCAGGTGCAGCGATTGTGTTGGCTGAAAGGATTGGAGACACTCCAGTGACATTTGCTACTTGAACAGGTGGGAGAGAGCCGTTCGGAAGAGCTCCTGCACACAAAGATCAGCAATTAAACTGGATAAAAATACACAGTTAAACACATTTCGTCAGTTTAAGCCTAATATACAAGTGATACTCTCTGTGGATAATACACAGGTGGGCTACAAGAACAAAATACTTATTTCCACAACTGCGTGGAGTGAGAAACTCACCTGGTCGATCGTTTAACTTAGACAGCACTTCTAGTGCTTTTTTAACCGTCCCATGAATTATTAAAGCATTTGAGCTCTGCTCTCGAGTAAAACCGAACTCCTGAAGCAAAACAGAAACACACAGTAAGAAGCACATTCAAAAAAAAAAGGCTCAGTCTTCATTTTCCCAACTTTCCCTCACAGCTGAAACCTCGAGCTGCAGGCCATTTTTCTCATCTCAACTATGAACATGTTAGCACTGTTTCTGGTTGGATTCAAGTACACAATGTAGTTACATGCATGTAGTGTGACTGCACCACTAAGCGCAGCTGCTACATACCATTAGCTGTGTTATCTGCACACGCATCAGCTCCTGCGCAGCTTCTGCACACGAACTGTCCAGTTTGAGAACTTCCGTGAAGGCCAGGGCAGCTTCCTCATACCTCTGAAACATTACGGACAGCAAGAACTTCAATTCAAAGTAAACCTGGGTTCAGATCAATTTGTTGCTTCACTAATTGGCCTAATTGCTGTCAGAACACTGAGTCAGAAAAAGTCTAATGCTTCTTTCTCAATAGTATCTACTCGACTCGACTGTTTCAGTTGCTCTCTGTTACAGTTGAGGATCACCTCAATGTGTGTGGGGTTGTTATAGCAACACGGCTGATGTCATCTGTATGTGAGGCGATAGTATACGGCTTTTTAAACGGACTTTGTGGAGCCATTTCCCTCATTGACAGGTTTCAGAACTGGCGCTCTCATGACTCATCAAGTGACGTGACTGACTGGCCAATCAGTGGCACGCGATCTCTTCAGGTCACATTCTCAGATTGACTCAGCTCACTTGGAACCCCGACCGAGTAGGAAAAAAAGTTCCTGGTTCCAGGTATTACTACGTAATGGAAAACCCTGAAAACTGAGTTGAACTGAGCCGAGTTGGTCTTAGGGGAAAATAATGTGAACCTGTGCAACAACTGCAGTGATGCTGCAAACAAGGCGACATTGTCAAAGTCGCTGTAACCTGAACTGTAAACATTACAACCGCTGACGGGTCACATCCAGTATGTGCCGCTACACAGCCGACTGCAGCTGCATCAACAAGTTAAGACTAAGCTAACTTCCCTGTGACCAGCACTCAAATGTATGTCCCTTTATAATGTTTCTCATTGGTTGGAAAAATGTGTTGCTACTTTGGTTAAAGAGTGCTTTGTAACAAAGGACACTGTTGCACAAGAGTCTGCTCTTAAAATCAGAAACACACAGCATATTAAACATGACATGTGAGGGTTGTTAAGATTAGATAAAAGCTTTATTTTTACCTTTAGACCAGCCAGAGCTCTTCCCTTCCTATACAGGCCTTTATCCCAACCTGGACATATGCCAAGCGACAACTCTGCATCCATTAACGCCTTCTCGTATTCTTGCAACTTCTCAAAACAGAAGGACCGATTTCCAAATAGCCTGCGACAGATGCAAAGATGGCATTAAAGCTAGTGGTGCAAGTGAAATCACTGCTGTTACTTAAAGTGAGATGTTCTTACTTAAACTCTTTAGGGTTGTGCTTAATTGCATCTGTGAAATACTTCACAGCCATATTAAAGTCTCCAGCACTCGCATGCTTATTTCCAATGACTAGGGGAAAAAAAAGGAAGATAAATATTTATTTTACGTATTCTTTAAAAGTCAAATCACCTCACTGAGAATTTATGTGAATGAATAATGACGAAACTTACCGGCAAGCTCTGTGCTTATTTTTACATGGTCTTCAAAGGAGGGAACGCTGGACGCAGCAGAGTCCTGCGTAGACAGCAAGAACAGAGTTTCAACCTTTAACGTGCACCAAAAGACACAATACAGCAGGTTTTACAGCTTTGTGGTCATTCTCCAGCGTTTCCTTCATCACTGCTGTTTTATCTAAGATGTTTAACTAACAGATGTGCACACATTTCATTTCTCTGCGGTGAGTTTCACACACCCACACACTTTCGTTTTGACATCTTAGTGAGGACATCTAATTGACATAATGCTTACCTAACCCTTAGCCTAAACCTAACCATAACCTAAATGTAGCCCTGACACTAAAACCACATTTTGAGTCTCAAAACTTCCTTCAAACCCGTGAGGAGAGGCACTTCTGTCCTCACATGTGACTGTTGGTCCACACAAATATAGTAAAATTCCAATTTTTGGTCCCAACAAAGACGTCTAAACGGGTACAAACACACAAGTAAGAAGGAGGAAAAGCGTAGTTTCCATCTCCTACTTAACTCACTCGTATGGAGGAAACACTGCATCAATCTGATCTGTATGCGAGCTTCTTCACCTTCTTTGCAGCCTCCCGTTCTTCATGTGATTTTTCGGGGACTGTTTTGTATTCTTCTTTTTCTGGCATCTTCCTTTTCTCCTTCTTCTCCAGTTTGGGCTTCTGCTCCAGTTTATGCATGGCTATAAGAGCAGCTTTTCTCACAAAACTACTCGTCATATCAAGTTCCTTAAAAAGAGACGAGAAAAAAAATGTAATTGATGAACAGAAAGTGATATAATTTACAGCCACATCTTATGCGATCATCTTTTCCTGTATTCAGTAAATTGGATTAAAAGAACAGTATCAGGTTAATGGCACTTTACACCATCAGGCATCAATCAGTGGTTCATTTTGAGAATGATATCCACTCTTAAAAGTGCTACCTCTGAGTCGCCTGAGTCGTTCTTGGAGTTGCCGTCTTCATCACTGGAAACGTCGCTACTGTCACTGCTGTCTGTATCTTTGGCTGAGGCCTGCGGTTTAACACTAGTATTGTTATTGGCTCTGTGTTCATCATTAACAGCTTCACCCTCCTCTGCATCATCTTTTCCCTGTAAAGCACAGAAGACAAGTTTGTGAAATAAGAGGACCGTTTCTTTTTTCGAAACGTGTTGCATAAAACAATCATCACCTCCTCGTTTTTTTCAGGGTTCAGCTTGTCCTTCTCCAGCTTCTCGAGACGTTTCCTTTCCTTCTGTTTCTGATCAACAAACACACGCAGTGAACATTACTCACACGGGCTGACATTTATTACCAATCACTTCATATTCAAGAAAGCAGGATTTACCCGTTTCTTAAGCCGCTTCTTCTCAGCTTTGTCTTTCATTTTTTTAGATTCTTCTAATAATCTGGCTTTTCTCTCAGCATCCTAAAGAAGCAGATTTGAATCATTTAGAGTCTGCAGCACAACTTCACATCAAAAAGAAAACGGTAAAACTAAACACTTACGTGCTCCTTTGTCTGAAATCTTAAAGGGGACGGGCAAGAAGAATTACGGGCTGAAGGGTATACAGGCTGATATACAGCGCTGGATGACCTCAGGCGGTTTGCAGGGTATCCATGGAAATCATGACTCCAACTACCGGTAACATAATCATCATTGCCTGGGTCGTCTAGATCGTCATCGTAGTCAATACCTGTAGGAACAACAACAAGTTTCATACAGTCACACAAATAAAGACCGACACACTCAAATGTGCACAGCAGACATGTTGCACAATATCTCCTTACCAAGAAGGCCACATCTTATTATTCTTTGCATATGAGGACGTCCTTCAAACATCCCTAAAACAGTTCTCTAAACAGGAGGGAGAGAGACAAAGAGATTTGAAAAGTATTCACAAACAGTCACGTACAGTCCTCGCTCGCAGCCTCTCCAGCCTTGAATTCTTACCCACATTCCACCTACATCTGGATCCCAGTATGATAAGTGTGGAGTATTCCCACAGCTGCTGAAAAACTGCACCACTGCCACTACTCAGCATGCCTCTGAGCTCCAGTAAGAATGCTGGCACTGAAAAGCACCATGTCCAAGAGTTTCACTTTCCTTTATCCAGAAGCTCTGAGTCACTGGATCAGCAGGCAAGCCCCTTTCTCTGGTCTTGCACTATAATAAATACACGTGAATGCAACAACAAAGCAGCCTGCATCTAATTTGGGGATGTGGAGCATATTCTCATACTGAATACTATCGTTTATTTTAGTCAGACTTATAGAAGAATCACTATAAGAGCTGTAATGTTGAGCACAAATGCAAATAGAAGGTTGGTGGGGCAACAACATGCCACTTAATGAAGAAATGTCACTAACCCAACAGATACGAAGACGGCACTTTTCCTTAGAATAATCCACGGACTGGTTTAGGATTTGTTATGGAGTCAATATATTATATTCGGAGCAGAAATGTCCAATTAAGACCACTTTGCACGTACAATACGAGATTATTACCTCAAATATCCGCCTCACTGTCACGCAAAAAAGCAAAGCGTGGTTTGTAATTCCTTGTAGACGGATTACTAATATCACTGTTTTCTAAACCATTTCACAGACATCCTGCTCACTGGTAAAACTGTGTTTAGATTTCCGTAAGAAGCAGCTGTGCACGTACAGCGTTTCTCTGAATACAGGATATGTACAGGAAGTGACACGGCGCAGTGTTTACATGTTTCCATTCAGCAAATTAGACTGTGCTGCTTTTACGGCCAACCTGCGAGGAACCCATTGATGATCTTAACACCTTACCCATCCGGTCCCCAGACCCATAAACTCCCCCCACGAAGTAAGAGCCAACACGCGGGGAGCTTTTCCACAAAGCGTAAGCTAACGCGCGCGTAAACTTTAAGGAAGAGAGCATACTTACGAACATATGAGGATCCGGAATCTCTGCAAAACCAAACAAAAGAACAAAGAGCAATATAAATACAGTCGGTTCAATAACCAGGCTTTGGCTCCTCTCTACACAAACATGACTCCTACAAGCGAGCTAGCTTCGTAGCCACGTTAGCCAACAACTTTTTAAAAGACACAAAAAGCGCTTTCTTACCCTCCTCTTCTCTATAAATCTCCATGTTTACTAATATAAGTCCTGTCACGGCTTTACACACTCTCACGACGCAGTTAATTTCACCCTAAGTTTCATTACTAATGCTAATGTTAGCAGCCTCTAACTTTTGCTGCCAACATACTGGCGCGCTCCCTCTCGATCACTTTCAACATCGCGTGAACGCACACGAGCGCACGGGCGGGACTTGGCTTTTATTGAACGCATGCGCGCCGTCTTCCTGCCCCCTTCCCGGACACATGGATGACCTTTTGTTGTTTATTTGCAATAAAAATGTAAATGTAGTGGGTCTGTTTCAGTCCTTGAACCTGCAGATGTGTCTGCTAGCTCTGCAAAGCCTACTTTGGTATGGAATTTGGTAGGAATTAACAGCATTAGACTGTGTTGTAAATGTTATGTCATTATAACAATATAGCCAAGTACGCACCGTAGACACTGGATTGGCAAAAGCATTGGTTCGTCTGCCTTCACACGCATATGAACTTCAGCGGCCATCTTTAGGTTTAATATGATGTTGATCCACAGCTTTTACAGCTTCCAGATCTCATGGAGAGGCTTTCTCCAAGGTTCAGGAGTGTGTTTAGGATTTTTTTTTTTTTAAACCATTCTTCCAAAAGTGCAAAGTAGGGTTTACATGAGAAGGTCTCCTGTTTTTTCATGCTAACAGTGTTCTCTGGTTGAGGTCAAGACTTTGTGCAGGCCAGTCAAGTTTTTCCACACCAAACTCACTCACTGTCTTTATGGACCTTACTTTGTCCACTGGTGTTCAGTCATGCTAGAACAGAAGGGTCCATCCTCAAACTGTTTCCACAAAGTTGGGGACGTCCAAGATGTCAGTATGCTGAAGCTTTAAGAGTTCCTTTCACTTTGAATGAAAAACAAACTCACGCCATAATCCCCCCACCACAAAACTTTATTAGTCAGAAAGTATCGTTCTCCTGGCAACCAAATGCAGAGTCATCCATCCGATTGCCCGAAGAGGTCTGCAGTGTTATTTTTTCTTTAAAGAGAGGGAACACTTCCTGCCTCTTCTCATGTTTTTTTTTGTTATGTTTTTTCTTTAACAATTTAAAGTGCACAGCTGCTTAAGCCTTCTCTGAGGAGCAACAATGTTAGGCTACACATAATACATTGTCTGATATAAAGAAGCCCACCTCATCATAAGATATACACATTAAATACTGCCAGCACAGGGTTAGATAAAATCTTAAACAGTTTATTTATTAATCAGTTTATTGTTACCATACACACCCGCACCCACCCAGACATTTCTGAATATTTTCCAATAGACAAAAACCCGCAGTTTTAAACAACTACAGGTTAAGCCATTAACAGAAGGAAAAATAATATCAGTATTTTTTTCCATTAAGAAAAAGAGTTTAGCAGGAAATGTTAAAATTGTCAAATGTAATGTTCTATGATGTAATGCATGTGTAATTATGTTCATCACTCAAAGACACACTTCTGTCATGTTTTCTTTCCCAACAAGTGAGCGGCGCGTTCACTGCAGTTTTAGCTCCTTTATAAATCATGAAGCAGCGGTCTTCGATCATGTTATGAAAAAAACTGTCTTTGCAAGAGTTAAAAAGTCAAAACCCTGAGTTACAAACTTTTAAAAGTTTATCCGTCCCCACTTTTCAAAGTGGCAGCGACAGAATGTCATGATGGCCAGGACTTATGTGCTGAAAGCAAGTATAACAAACGGCGATCGGTTTCCATCAATGCTACTCTACAATCCTTCCATGGCGAACAGAAAAGGCAATGAGTCTGCGGTAGGCCGAGATGAGGAGGATGATGGCTCCTGCCACCATGCCGCAGATGAGGCTGAAGGTCCAGCGAGGTCCCAGGTGGGTGTAGACATGGGAGACGAAGACCGGGCCCAGTGTCCGTGCCCCGCTGCCCGACGCCGTCAGCCAGCCCATGTACACACCCTGGTGAAACATTTGAGAAGTATATGGGCGCGTTCAAAATTATTTTAAAGCATCACACATGTTAGTATTTACCTGAGGTTTGGGTCCAAGGATTTTGGAATACAGTGTGTAGGACATCACATTGCAGGCTGGGTATCCCACTCCAATGAGGAAGTCCGCTGAGAAGAACTGAGCTATGTGTATAGCAGGAGTATACTGGCACCAGGTTTGTTCGATGGGACACCCCGTTGGCTCCACAGTACTGTTCGGGGCTGGCACGAGGTCAGGCATCTGAGTCACAAAGGAGTTGTTTTTTATGTCTGTTTGTGAAAGAGGAGGGTAGAAATTAGTTTAAATCTAAACAGATGCTTGGAAAGATGTAACAACTACACACTGAGCTGTCAAGAGTCAAAATGGCAACAACTGGAAACTAATCTGACTACTTAATTCAACCGATCAATACCTGCCCACTGGATTTTAGGATAATGGTTTCCCCATGGAAGAAGAATAAAGAAGCCACAGAAAATAATGACCAAGCCGATTAACAACACAGGCCGATCTCCAAATCTGGAAGGAAATTAACGAAATTCAGGAAAGGCGATTCTTTATTTGATGTAATTTATATGTGCAGTGAGAGGGGTGATACCTAAGAGCAGCCACTTTTACAGCCAGAAACACCAAGATTGATACAAATCCGATGCAGCAGAGAATGATCCCGTTGTACAGCACAGCTTCTTCCCTTGTCCAGGCAAACATGTCCATAGATAGGGGCGTGGTAATTCTGAAGAAAAACACAGAATCACAACAGAGTACAAAAGAGGTTTTAAAGAGAGAGAAAGACTGCCTAGACTGGATATAAAAGACAGGCATAGCTCTGGCTGAGAACTGTCACCATGCTTGCGTTTTGAAACCAGGAAGCTTGTCAATCGCAGAGATAATGTATAAAATGATCTCCTTTATATTTTTCTGTTTTATCCTCAGTTACTTTGACACAAAGTTATCTGCTGTGATGCTTACACCTCTGATGAAGTCTCACATGTACTTGTAAATGATCATTATCACAATATTTCTGACTGAGTCAAAATGAAATCAAACCGGGACCTCATCAATCAAAATTGAATAACTAATAGAAATCAGTGGCGATACCCAGCCCTACTTGGAACCAGCTTTTATGTACCATCTGTGAGTCTGACGTCTTTGAAGAAATACATACGTCTCAAAGATGGCAAAGATGAACATGATGATGAAGAACAGGATGTTGGATGTCATGACAGCCACCTGATCGATGCTTTCAACAGTTTCTTCTGAAATATCAACTCTCTCTAGAAAACAAATGTATCTTCCATCAGAAACTGTAAAACATGACTCATTTTTTTCCATATTCAAAATGTATGATTCCTTTAACATTAGCCATTCAGACTCGGTGCAGTACTGCTTTATGTCACTCTGTATCTTAAATGACTTAAAAATAAATAAATGTTTTAGTCCAAATAGTTTTCATTTTTTCTGTAAATTGACTTCAGCAAGTGTCTTTCCTTGGCATACAGTAAATGCTAAAGAAAAATAGATACACCTTCTGATGTGTAGTTGATAGATTGAATGTGCCTTCCATCTTCATCAACGTGATGCTCTCTGATGGAAAGAATCAAACATTTTAGTTAAAGGGTATATCCACAGTATTTTTTAGTCCATGTAAAATAACGAAATAAACAGTCAAATACTGAAATTTTCCAGAACTATCCTACTGAAGACCGATCCTTTTTTTTTTTCCTTCAAAAAAAAAAAAAAAAATGGTTAAGGAAAAACAACTTCACACGTTAAAGACAAGTCAAAAATATTTCAGGATGCAGGAGTATCATTGTCAAGGTCTACAATCACCTTCATGAATGTAAATATGGAGGATTTAAAAGGTGCAAGCAACCACTTGAAGGCCAGACTAGACTTTACCAGCAAACATCTAAAAGAGCACAGCTCTGTAAAAAAAAAAATGTTTGTTCAGATAAACCCAAGTTTAACTTTTATTAACTTGTATCAAAATGATGGGAAGAGAAAGGTATGGAGCAGGAGAGAAACAGCTCATGATCTGAAGCATACCACATCATCTGTCTAACATGGAGGGGCTAATATTATGGCATAGACACGTATGACTGTCAGTGGTGTTTTGTGACTGCTGATGGAAGCAACAGGGCTGCACTCTCTGCTCGGATTCAACCAAACGCTCCTGATCAGACTGTGTAAACAGATAATGACCCAAAGCAAACTGCAAAAGCAATATGAGTTTCTCAAATCAGCAAAATCAGATGTTCTTCAAATTCAAGTCACCTGATCTCAACTTATGTTTTTTAGGTTATGAAGAGAAACTTGGATCATTTTTTCAGTATGTTCAATAAAAACCAAAAGCACAAATAGTGCTTTAAGACAGAATTCGAAAGAATTGTGAACCTTCACATTTATACGGCAAAGGAAGTCAAAGCTGTCCTCAACATGAAGAAGAAGGCTTTCAGGAGCAAAGTGAAGGAGGAGATGAAGGCAGCACAGCGGGAGGTGAAACGCTGCCTGAGGGAAGCAAAGGACACCTACAGGAGGAAGGTGGAGCAGAAGTTGGAGAGGAACAATATGAGGGAGGTCTGGAATGGTGTGAAAACCATCACAGGCCATAACACCAAGAAAAGCACAGTGGGGGGGACTGTGGAGAAGGCAAACGAACTCAACAACTTCTTCAACAGGTTTGACCAGCCCACAACCCCCCCCACCCTCACCTTCACTACAGAGTCCAATCCCCACTCTCCTACCTCCCTCGCTTCCCCCCCTTCCTGACACCATGACACCCCCCTCCTCCAATCCCTCTCTCAGCAGCAAGACATCTCCCCCCCTCCCCTCTTCCCAAACATCTCCCAGTGTCACAGTGGATCAGGTCAGGAGACAACTGAGGAAGCTTCGCCCCAGAAAGGCAGCAGGCCCAGACAAGGTGTGTCCTAGGATGCTAAAGGCGTGTGCTGCTGAACTTGGGGAGCCGCTACAACGAGTCTTCAACCTCAGTCTGCGACTGGGGAGAGTGCCCGCCCTATGGAAGACATCCTGCATCGTCCCGGTCCCCAAAAAGAACCAGCCCAATGAGCTGAATGACTTCCGACCGGTGGCACTGACGTCACATCTTATGAAGACTCTAGAGCGGCTCTTCCTCAACCTCCTCCGACCACAGGTACAACATGCCCAGGACCCACTACAGTTTGCATACAAGGCGGGTGTCGGAGTGGAGGATGCCATCCTGTACCTCCTACACAGAGCCCACTCACACCTGGATGGGGGAAAAGGCACGGTCAGGATCCTGTTTCTTGACTTTTCCAGTGCCTTTAATACCATCCGGCCCTGTATGCTTCAAGAAAAACTGAACAGGATGGAGGTGGACCCCTGCCTGGTGGCTTGGATCTCCGACTACCTCACCGACAGACCACAGTACGTCAGGCTGAAGGACATCACGTCTGACACAGTGGTCAGCAGCACAGGAGCACCACAGGGAACTGTGCTGTCCCCTCTTCTCTTCACCCTGTACACCTCTGACTTCTGCTACAACTCTGAATTATGCCACATTCAGAAGTTTGCAGACGACACAGCCATCATGGGGTGTATCTGGGATGATCAGGAAGAGGAGTACAGAAGTCTGGTGAGGAACTTTGTCGCATGGAGTCACACAAACCACCTGCAACTCAACACCTCAAAGACTAAGGAACTGGTTGTGGACTTCGGGAGGTCTAGAGCAGGTCCACTGCCGGTTCAGATAGAGGGGGAGGAGGTGGAGGTGGTCAACAAGTACAAGTACCTCGGGCTGTGGGTGGACAATAAACTGGACTGGTCATGCAACACAGAGCACCTGTATAAAAAAGCCCAAAGCCGACTGTACTTCCTCAGGAGGCTGAGGTCTTTTAACATCTGCAGGAAGCTCCTGAGGATGTTTTACCAGTCGGTGGTTGCTGGAGTACTTTTCTATGCTGTGGTGTGCTGGGGGAGCAGCACAGCAAAGAAGGACTCATCCAGGCTGGAGAAACTGATCAGGAGGGCTAGCTCTGTGGTCGGCATGAAGCTGGACACTCTGGTGACAGTGGCAGAGAAAAGGACATTAAAGAAACTGATGGACATTATGGACAATGCCAGGCATCCTCTGCACACGGCCATTAACAACCAGAAGAGTCTGTTCAGTGACAGGTTGCTTCTCCCAAAGACAAGAACTAACAGACTTAAAAACTCCTTTGTCCCACACGCCATCAGACTGTTTAACTCCTCTCTGGAGGGGAGAGGGAGGGGAAACAGGAGGACAAAGGAGGGAACAACTAAGCTGTAGTGCCTCTTCACCTCACTGTACAATACCTTTTGTGCAATACTTTTGTAAATAGTCAACAGTGCAATAGACTCAATACTTGAAATGTGCAATTCACTTGTATTTTTATTTTTATTCCTATTTATTCTATTTATCCCCTTCGTATATTTTATTTATATTTGTCTCTGTATTTATATATATATGTGTGTGTGTATAACTCTGTAACTTCTGTCGGTGCTGTGCTTTTTTGGAAATCGAATTTCCCAGAGGAACCCACCCGAGGGATTAATAAAGTTCTATCTTATCTCTTATCTTTAAAAACATTAATTATACATAAACTGACAGATCAATAATACTAAACTCTCAAACAGTCCTGATTTAAATCTTTGACCCTGCTGACCGCTAAAGTTCATTTAGGTAGTGCCTCAAAAAACAAAGAAAGAAAAAAGAAAAAAAAAAGGCCCAGTTGAGGGATGAAGACAGATTTACTACAGTACAGAGATCAAGTTTATGGCAAAACTATAAACAAACAAGAAGTCACATCAAGAATTTGTTCAGTCACCTCAGCAGAATAACGACGAGCAGGATGTTGATGAGGCCGAACACTGCAGCCAGTAACGCTGGGGTGGTGTACATGTTGAGCTTCAGCGCTATGAAGTCCAGTGTGACACCTTCCTCTCCAATGAAGGACAGACATGCCTGCAGGGCTGACATATACACAGAAAAATAAACAAACATTAAAACTGATTTTTTCTTCAGCAAACTCGCAGCTTTGCACCCTGTTGTCAAACTTACCTGGCCCGAGGATGAAACCAAGGGCCTGGCAGGCACTCATGTTAGCCATGGCACCAGTCCTCTCGTTCAGTGATGTAGCTCCAGCAACATAGGACCTCACCACAGCTACGTTACCTGACATGGAAAGACTGAAACGTGTCATGGATCATCATAAAGGAAACAGATCCATTTGCTTACTAAGGAAATTATATCAAACTTTTAGGTCTATATTTAAATGATCACCTGCTCCAAAGCCCACAAAGACTCTGGACATGAGGATGTGATACTTGTTATAGGTCTTCGGCAGGTACGCGTAGGCATAGTAGATGTTGGCTGCCAAGTTAATGGAGATGGAACACACCAGTGGTTCCCTGCGTGGCCGATGATTGGACCACCAGCCAAAAATGGGTGAGGCCACCATCTGTCCGATGCTGTATGCTGCAACCACCCATCCCAGGAAGCTGGCATCAGTGCTGTCATCAGTCTGTAAGAAATGAATGCTCCACATTAGACCTCATAGGAAACCTAGTACAACATCAAACCCCACTGTTGATCAAAGCCACCACATATTAAACTGAATACATGTTTAGGCAATAATTCCACCGGCTTCCAAGCTGCATGAAGTGGGAGGAAAGTTCACTGGTAGATCACCGTGTTCTGGCTAAAATGTCTCAGTGTAACAGTAAAATCAGAACATGCAGGGTCCTACACATTGTCTAACCATAAGGGGGGCTTATACACATTATTTCACCTCTTCATTGCATACAAGTGTATGTAGAAAGGTAACAGCATTTCAGGTTTTCAAATATACTTGGAATCCAGTTTTAGGACACTGAAGTGACATACATGAACATATACTGCTGAAGCGTAGCTTCAAAAGCACAACGTGGTGCAACTGAAGTATACTGCAACTTAAGCAAGACAGAAGTTGAATTAAACACAATGGAACAAGCAAAAAAAAAAAAAAAAAAAAACAGCAGAAGTTCAAGGAGATAAATGAACTCAGCGGCAGGCATGACAGGCTAACAGAAAACAGTGGATCATCCTATTAAAACACATCATGGGTCATGTAACTGCAGTCTGTTCATTATATACTTGAACAGACTGCAGTTACATTCAAAGCAGTTTAAAGCACTCAATTAAAAATCCAAGCACCTTTGTAAACCTTGAAAACACTACATAAATTCAAGTATTCTCCAGCACCCGTATAGGAACCCTGCTTACAAGTGCTTAATCTTTCAGTCATTTGACCAGGGCAAAGAGCAGGGCACTATATCCTAAATTAAATCCCCAACAATCCTCTTTGCAAAAACAAACCACGGAGCTTAGTTTGTATTATTGACATCAGTTGAATCAGGCAACAATCTTCAGCCCAAAAGACACCGTGTCATACTTACTTACCTTTTGCAAATATGGCCAAAGTGATGTGATGACAATAGTGAAACCTGAGAGAGAGCACAGATCACATTAATGACACACAAGCTGTTGAAGATGCTCAACATGTTTTTAGGCTAGAAGTGACTGAAGTTATTTCATGTCTCTTCAAATGGCATCACAGGTCAGAAACCACAGTTTTTCCTGTAACAGTGCTGAGATCATTACTTTGAACGTGATAAAAGTGTTATATTCCCGTGTCCTCACCTACACTACTGAGGAACATAGTGAAGTACATGACTCTGATGGACCTCCACCGACTTCTGTAGTCATCATCCTGCGAGTCATCGCTGCTGACATGGAGTACAGATTATCCATAAAGGATGACATACCAGCAAGACAATGTAACCTATACGAGTAATGTACGAGCCAGCAAGATATATGGCCAAGTGACAGGTCAGCGTCTCCTTTTTATAGGAGCGAGAACACAGTATGATAAAGAAAAACTGGGTTAAAGAATAAAGGTGAATAAAGCTGCTGCACCCACCATCTCTGACTGCAGTTGCGTGTTTTATTTAGCGACTGTAAATAAAGTCTACCTATGTTAAGTTGCTTTGTAGCTTAGCTCTGTTGCTTACATACGGCAAAACAGACACAACACAAGGCCAGTAAATCCAGTGCTTCTACAACCTGTTGGGTAACAGTGTATTCATACTCAAGCTTCCTCTCGTTGTTTTTATTTAGGGAGGCGGCTATCTGGACTTACCTGCTCCTCTCATCCCTGAGCAGCGGGGTGGTGCTGTCGGGTTCAGGTTGAGACATCTTTTAACAAAACACTAACTCTGCGATATTATGACTCCACCCGTGGACTTTGAAAAAGCAAAACAGTACTTTTAGGTCGCCATGTAGTCGAGGGTCAGTGAACGACACTTGCTAACTTTCACCTCTCCCATAAAGCTCCGGGTAGCTAGCTAGCTAACGTTAGGGAGAAACATTTGGCCCCTTAAGTCATATGCACGAGTCTAACTGATACCGCAAACCATGATAAACGGTCGTTTTACCAAGAACAAAGCACAGTACGCCACATAAAAACACGCAAAGCTGGACTATGATATCAGTGACAGCTCTAACACGCAAGGCACCCATTATTTAAGCATCGGCTTCCGGTAAATTCTTTCAAAATAAGGCAAATTGAGTCCCAAATAAACTGTGTTCTGCCGAGTTTTTTCTTCAGTACGCTTATCATATCTTATCAAAAACTTAACATGAAATTATTTATATAAACATTAAACACTCTGAGGTGTCTTTCCTTTGTTGTTGCACAGGCTGCGCAGTGTTTTAGACGCTAATTTCGAATAACATCCGTGTTTACTCGACTGTTAGCGCGCACCTTGACGAACCGCGCTCACGTGAAAACTAGCAAACCACCCAAACAGCAGAGTGAAGCTGACCCCCCACCCAATTGAAACGTAAAGGCGGAGCGGTTAGTGCTACGTTTGTGCTGATTTGTGCAGGTAAAATTAGCGTTTGTGCTGCTACGGTTTCCGAGATATTAAACTTTATTTTATAGGTCATTCAAAGGTCACCATCCCCCCAGACTGCTCCAAAACGGGCCAAAATGGTCTACTTTTTTAGTGCTACGTTTGTGCTGGTTTGTGCAGGTAAAATTAGCGTTTGTGCTGCTACAGTATCTGAGATATTAAAAGTTATATTTTTTGCTGATGACATCACCATCCCCCCAGACTGCTCCAAAACAAACCAAAATGGTCTACTTTTTTAGTGCTACGTTTGTGCAGATTTGTGCAGGTAAAATTAGCGTTTGTGCTGCTACGGTTTCCGAGATATTAAACTTTATTTTATAGGTCATTCAAAGGTCACCATCCCCCCAGACTGCTCCAAAACGGGCCAAAATGGTCTACTTTTTTAGTGCTACGTTTGTGCAGATTTGTGCAGGTAAAATTAGCGTTTGTGCTGCTTCTGTTTTAAAGATATTAATGAAAATGTAAAGGTCAACCAGCCCCCCCACATTACCCAAATCCAACAAAAGTGGTATCAAACGTTTGTGCTACGTTTGTGCTGGTTTGTGCTGCAAAGATTTTCGTTTGTGCTGCTATCATTTTAAAGATATTAATAACAATTTCTAGAGGTCATCAGAGGTCAACCAGCCCCCCCACATTAATTAAATCAAACAAAATGGGTGTCAATCAACTGTGCTACGTTTGTGCTGGTTTGTGCTGCTAAAATTTTCGTTTGTGCTGCTTCTGTTTTAAAGATATTAATGAAAATGTAAAGGTCAAAAGGTCAACCAGCCCCCCCACATTACCCAAATCCAACAAAAGTGGTATCAAACGTTTGTGCTACGTTTGTGCTGGTTTGTGCTGCAGAAATTTTTGTTTGTGCCGTTATTATTTTAAAGATATTAACAAAAATTTCTAGAGGTCAACCAGCCCCCCCATATTAATGGAATCAAACAAAATGGATGTCAAACGTTTGTGCTGGTTTGTGCTGCAAAAATGTTTGTTTGTGCTGCTAACATTTTAAAATGTTTAATAAAATAACGTCTTGATGCGTGCTTAATCATCCAGGTAAGTAAATCCCAAAAGGTTGATTCTGTTCATCTGGACATATTCAGTTGGAGAAACGTTTCGTCACTCATCCAAGTGACTTCTTCAGTCTCAGCTGACTGCAGGTTTCCCCAACCTTATAAACACCCGTGAGTGAAGTTACCCCCCCTACCTTCTTCAAATCGAACAAAATTGATGTCAAACATTTGTCCTGCAAATTATTTTGTTTGTGCAGGTTATGTTTCCCTAATTTTATAAACAGTACATGTACAGTGAGAGAGAGATGTTACATCTGTCTTCACTTGCATCCCAGTCATAGAAGCGTTGGAGGTCGTTCATAAGAGATTACAGGATCATCCCAACCTCAGCAACAGGACCACTCTCAGCACTGATCAGTTGTGTTTGCTTTTGGAACTGTCTTAATTCCACCTATTTTGCATAAGGGTCAGTACAGGCAGAAATCTAGGTGTGCCATGGGTTCCCACAGGCCCCTGGTCAAAGTCACCAAACCAGTTCGTAAGCAGGTACAGGTGTGGCCAGAAGGGTCCTCAGAGGCACTGCTTTTCCACCACAGGCCGCCACACACGACAACACCACAGACTTTCAGGAATATACAGAAACTGTCACTGCCTACATCCCAAAATGCATCGATGATGTCACAGAGACCAGGACTATCACTGTCTGGGCCAATCAGAAACCATGGCTCACAGGTCAGGTTTAAATGCTCCTAAAGTTGAAAAATGCAAGCCTTCAGAGCCGGGAATTAGGTGAGTCTAAGAACAGCAAGGGCAAACCTGTCACGTGGCATCAGCTACAGCAAAGCTTCAGCGACAGCAGAGATACTTGGAGGCAGTGGCAAGGAATACAAACCATCACAGACTATAAGCCCACTCTACAGACCGTGGTGACACAATCCCCAGACAGTGTGTGGAGATCCCTCCACCATCATTACTGAACCCAAGAAGTCATCTATCTCCTGCTTTAAGGACTACCGTCCTGTCAAACTCACCTCCATCATTATTAAGTTAAGTGCTTTGAACGGTTAGTCATGCATCAAATCAAATTATTGCTTTCCCCCAACCTGGATCCATTTCAGTTCGCATACCGGTCAAAACGCTCAACCGATGATGGAATTTCAACTGCCCCTCACTCAGCCCTCACACATCTGAACACTAGAGACTCATATGTCAGAGTGCTGTTCATAGACTTCAGTTCAGCATTCAACACCATCATTCCCCAGCAACTCATTCACAAACTGGATCTGCTGGGGATCAGCACCTTGCTGTATAACGGGCTGCTAGATTTCTTGACAGGAAGACAGCAGACAGTACGGGTCAACAGCAACACCTCCAGCCCAAGAACACGGAATACGGGGGCTACCCAAGGATGTGTGTTGAGCTCCCTTCTCTTCACTCTGCTGACCCACGACGAGATCTACTACAGGGGTGAAGTTAACCATCTGCCAGAGTGGTACAGCAACAACAACCTGTCCCTGAATGTGGAGAAGACCAACAGTGACTCTACTTCCTCTGCAAACTGAGAAGCACAAGAGATTCAACCCCCATTATGAGCACCTTTTACAGAGGCACAGTTGAGAGTATCCTCACCAGCTGCATCACTGTGTGGTATGACTCCTGCATTGGGTTCTGCAGGAAAAAATGACAACGGGTAGTGAGAGCAGCCGAGAGCATTGTGGGGACTTCTCTTGCCTCCCTCCCCAGGAGATCTACTGCACCTGCCTCATCTGGAAGGTCGTCTCCATTACAGGTGACTCCACTCATCCCTTCAACAGCGTCTTCAGTTTGCTGCCATCAGGAAGGATACTGAAGAGCCTCCGGGGCAGAACCAGCAGACTGAGAGACAGCTTCGTCCATCGGGCTGTCAGGATGCTGACCATCTCTGGATCGAGAAGGGGGGCCCAAGGGTACATCTTTCGCCATCCTACAATGCTGTGATTGTAGCCATTCCCCACTTTCTGTGAATGGTACTCATGGCCATTGATCAATAGGCTTTGATTAGTTGTCATTGATCAATGGTCATAAGAATTTGCATACTAACAATCATGGAATTAACCCCCCGGCACATTGTTCATTCAGTGGCGCTAGTTTCCTTCACTATGCAAATGTGTACTGTTTATAAGGTTGGAGAAACCTGCAGTCAGCTGAGACTGAAGAAGTCACTTGGATGAGTGACGAAACGTTTCTCCAACTGAATATGTCCAGATGAACAGAATCAACCTTTTGGGATTTACTTACCTGGATGATTAAGCACGCATCAAGACGTTATTTTATTAAACATTTTAAAATGTTAGCAGCACAAACAAACATTTTTGCAGCACAAACCAGCACAAACGTTTGACATCCATTTTGTTTGATTCCATTAATATGGGGGGGCTGGTTGACCTCTAGAAATTTTTGTTAATATCTTTAAAATAATAACGGCACAAACAAAAATTTCTGCAGCACAAACCAGCACAAACGTAGCACAAACGTTTGATACCACTTTTGTTGGATTTGGGTAATGTGGGGGGGCTGGTTGACCTTTTGACCTTTACATTTTCATTAATATCTTTAAAACAGAAGCAGCACAAACGAAAATTTTAGCAGCACAAACCAGCACAAACGTAGCACAGTTGATTGACACCCATTTTGTTTGATTTAATTAATGTGGGGGGGCTGGTTGACCTCTGATGACCTCTAGAAATTGTTATTAATATCTTTAAAATGATAGCAGCACAAACGAAAATCTTTGCAGCACAAACCAGCACAAACGTAGCACAAACGTTTGATACCACTTTTGTTGGATTTGGGTAATGTGGGGGGGCTGGTTGACCTTTACATTTTCATTAATATCTTTAAAACAGAAGCAGCACAAACGCTAATTTTACCTGCACAAATCTGCACAAACGTAGCACTAAAAAAGTAGACCATTTTGGTTTGTTTTGGAGCAGTCTGGGGGGATGGTGATGTCATCAGCAAAAAATATAACTTTTAATATCTCAGATACTGTAGCAGCACAAACGCTAATTTTACCTGCACAAACCAGCACAAACGTAGCACTAAAAAAGTAGACCATTTTGGCCCGTTTTGGAGCAGTCTGGGGGGATGGTGACCTTTGAATGACCTATAAAATAAAGTTTAATATCTCGGAAACCGTAGCAGCACAAACGCTAATTTTACCTGCACAAATCAGCACAAACGTAGCACTAACCGCTCCGCCTATTTGCCTTTACGTTTCAAGTGGGTGGGGGGTCAGCTTCACTCTGCTCACCCAAACACAGTCCGAGGGTCACTTGATTGGATCGGCGAGAAGGACGCCGTGCTGCGATTGGTGGATGCAGTTATAGTGCGGGGCTGATACAAAAGTTATTTAAAGGGCAACTAGTTCAGCTTTAATGTAGAAGAATCTGAGCACAATTATTGACTTTTATATGTGAAAAATTAGAGTAGAATAGAATAGAATAAAATAGTCCTTTATTGTAATTGTACATGTACAACAAAATTCTACAGGAATAAAATATAAATATCAAGACGGCATAAATAAATAACAAACAGGAGAAATATGTACAAAACAAGAGGAATACAAAACAATAGAAGGACACACATTAGTGAACAGGATGCAACATGCTTGAAAATAGTGCAGAGGACTTGGTCTGAATATAGTTCATGTGTGAGTGACCTGAGTATTAAGGTAGATCAAGGGTTATGACAGATCACCTTTTAATCTACTCGTGGCACTATTAAAGTATTAAATCACATGAGATTTCAAATTGCAGGAAAATCACTGGAGTTATAAGAGGCAGACAACTAGACACACCACGTGTATGCTATTGCTATTTATTGTGGTTTAACCTGTCAAGGACAAAAATGTAAAGAAAATTCTGCATCAAGCCTTGAAATCATAGCTTTCCTACTTTTGATAAGCCTGGATTGGTGGCATGATGGTTAGTGCTGCTGTCTCCCAGTAAGAAGGTCCTCGTTCAAATCCACCATCTGGCACAAATGGTTGTTTGTCTCTGTGATAGAATGGTGAGCTGTCTGGGGTGTAACCTATCACTTCAGGATTAGGCCCCAGCCCCCCTGCAACCAGGATAAAAATAGGAGGACGGTAGTTGTTGTAGATCCATTCACTTTATATGGTAACCAGACTCTAGACTTTGTTGAACATTATGTAATATGAAGACAACATGTAGTATTTAAGTGACCAAGTAGTATTGGGCTAAAAGTTATTGAATAGTGTTGAAATAAAATGACAAAATTGTGAAGGATTAAAATATTCCAAGAGCTCAACTTACTTCATCTAAACATGTTTCAATCGCATTTTATGAACCTCTAAAAAGAATGGGTGTGTTTTTCTTATAATTTAAAGGTTTACTGAATTACATATAAAAACATAAACACAGAACAAGGCAGTTCAAATACACTGACATAGAGTACGGTGTGCAAAGAAATGTGTACAGTGAGTTATTGGGTGATATACATTTGCCAAACATCTAGTGCACAGTCTCAAGATCAATACAGGTTATGTTTCCACTTTGTCTTTGGATTTGAACCCACATAAACTGTCCCAGTGGTCTTTCCTTGTCATTTTTATAGTTAAGCCTTATTAACATCCTCTCACATGCAGCAACAGTGTTCATCATCTGTCCAGAATGGGACTATGCTCTATATTTTACAGAATTCAAGTGCAATAACTCAATTCTAACAGCCTATTGCAAAACCTTTGAACTCGTAGCTTATTAATTAAATAATGCTAAGCAAATTATTTAAATTAGTATAAAATAACCCTTATTTAGAACAGTGTTTTGAGTGTGTGCAGGACAAATGTTTTTAAAATTTTCTTGGTTTTAGTCAAAGGTGTCTTTTCTTCCTCACTACATCCACACACCTCCTCTGGTCTTTCTCTGTTTCTCCACAAGGACCTCCTGTTACACAGCTAAAGTCGTTGCATCGTCTGCTCTGCCACCTTTAGTCGTTTTGTCAGTGTCACTGTCTCCAACCCGTACATCACCTCGTTACCACCTTATATACAGTTGGGTGTCTGTTATTGTCATTTTTTAAATTTTTCTGTTTTTACTTTAGAGAATAAATACTGTACAAAAACACGATGTGTAGGTCGACAATGATCACTTGTCTTGTTGTTTAGCAGTATGCTAATTGTCAACTAACCCTGGGCCGTCTTTCTGCTGTCAACATTAAACGCTTGTTTTCTTAAGCGTTACTAGATTTGAGTTATGGGGAGGGAATTACAACGTCTCCTTACAATTTTCCGTCACCTCCCTTTTCACAGATCGACGGGTGCCAGATTTGAGTCTCCTGACGCTGTTTATATCTTCCTGGACTGCTGCTCCCTGTAAGTCACACACACATTCATTCTGCTATTTATCATCAATCTCAGTGTTTCATTCTGCTTGTACCTTTATGTTTCTGATTTCTTCACATTCAGCCACATGTTGTTATTACTTCTTTTGCTAAACCTCAAAACTTTGCTGATACCAAAAATGGACTTCGCCCAATCAGGAAGAGACCAAATTGATGGTAAGAAAGAGCACACGACAAGTTCAAATTAATGCTCTCAGTTATATAAACATGTATAAATCATTTTTCACATCAGCTGTGATTTTGTTATATGTGTAATAACGGGATAAAAGAATGATGCATTTGCTCGAAGATGGAGCAAAGTCAGCCTCTGACACAACCTGGATCCTACTTTTCCACATGATATCCCCCATGGAAGTGTTGTGCTTACATCATCATCATAATATCGGTCCAGGATCAATATTGCAAGTCTCCAATCATATTGTCTGAGCACTTCGTTAGCATTAGCCAAGAAGTTAGCTGATGCTTTAATAAAAAAAGAGTCACTAGGAAATCAGCAGGAGTAGCCTAAATTTGGCTAACAGCAAAGCTAACCTGATAATATATTTTCACAATATATTATAAATATATAAAGCATCACTGCAAAAATTAAGGAATAAAACACCCGAAATGCTTAGCATGTCTTTCAGAAGAGAGTTTTATCTAAGCAAAGACAGTTTATTCTTTTCCCCCCACACTGCAAAAATTGAAATCACAACATTGTGATTGGTTGGTTGCAATCTTGATCCTGGACCTACAGTTTTATGATGATGCAGGAACAACACCAACATGGAGATATCACATACACCTCCTACATTGCAAAAGTTATAGGATTGCAGTATCCCACACTAACCCATCAATATCACTGTGGAAAGCTACACAAGACATTCTGTAATCATTTGCACAGTAATGTACTTCCATGACAAAGAAATCAGACTTGAATGAGTTCATCCATTAAAAAGAAAAATATGGATAAACTATTTGTTGTATTTCTCTACAGAGACTGAAATTTTTTTAGCAGGAGGTAAGACGTTACTTAAGCCGTCCTTTTTCTTAGAATCACTGTGACACATGAAGGTTATGTCATTAGGACATAATATTATAAACACATGTATTCTCTATTTCCCCACAGAAGATGGACGTCTTTCAGAAGCTAGAAATCATTATGGTAATAACTTCATTCATTTTGTTGACAATCTCACATTTTCACAGTTTTTTCTCTTTCATGACTTTTGTCACTCTTTCTGATTCAATTTTCAACAGTAAATGTTAAACTTGAGGACAGAAACAACCCATACCTCAAGGTTGCAGGCAACAAAGTGAGAGAACCCAACATAGAACTTCCTGATGGAGGCATGGTTACCTGTGTCACAGCTATCAAAGGAACATCTGGCTTCTCTTCTGGAAAACACTACTGGGAGGTTTCTATGAGGAGAATTAACACAGACATCAAACAGTCCTGGTGGGTAGGAGTTACAAGTGCAGCTGGAATCCCCAGTAATTCATCCACATCTTTTCCAAACACATCTAATGGTTTCTGGTTTCTGTCTTCGTCTCCCAAAAGAGCAAATAGTTTTCAGTTTAGCACACAACCTGAGATTTCAATACCTTTCCATTCAAGACCAGAGACGGTCGGTGTGTATTTGGATTGTGACAGTGGTGAGCTTTCATTTTATAATGTAGAAGAGAAAACACTAATTGGATCTTTCACGGCTACATTCAAAGGTGACATCTTTCCATTATTTAACCCTGGAAAAGGTGACACATTACCTATGGTGGTAGTACACAGGGAAGTACAGAGTCAAACAGGTGATGAAGGAAACTGTGCAGAATCAGTTGAGAACAAGACTGAAACTTAATATTGTAAGTAAGGAAAACTGTACAAGCTGAAACATTTTCTCTGTTTTCATGGGAAAAGTATCAAATGACCTCACATTACTTTTATACTGACTTACATTAAATCCATCAATTTTGTCTGATGTTCAGGTTATTTATACAGTTTAAGGTAAAGCTGAAAATTTGGAGGTCATATTAACTCAAACTCCATGGCTGCAGCATCATTTTATGTAAATATAATTGAAACTATGAATTTCTTGCTATGGTTAAAAAGTTAATTCATGTCTCTATTAAATCTTTAGGCAGGCAAATAATTAAGAAAACCTTTATGCTTTTAACACATTTGATTCCAAGTGGAGGCAAAATGTGGTAAACAACATGTGTGCTGCTGTGGAGGCTTTTCTTGATTCAAAGGTGTCTTTTCTTCCTCACTTCATCCACAAATCTCTCTTGGGTCTTTCTCTGTTCCTCTTACCTGGCAGTTCCATTTTAAAGCTACTTTGTCCAGTATATATGTAATGCAGACACTAAAGCAGTTACACCAGAATGTCTTACTAAGGAGGATGGTTCTTTAGATACAATGGGGGGAGCAAGAGAGTTAGAAACCCAGGGCACAATGATAATGCAGGTCTGATCAAAAACTGTTTATTCCCAGGCCAGGGAGCACTAATTAAAAAAAATGTTTTTTTTCTTAAAGTAAACAAAATGTTGTCAATATATTAAAATCTCCCGGGAATAAACAAACCCACTTCTAAAACTGCTAAAAAAACAATTCACTGCATGCACTAAACTCACACCCGGTTCCCCGATGTAACCGTCCCACAACCCAGGACTAATGTTTGATAGGTGTTCATGAGCTGGACAGACATTCCTCTTGCGGAGCGGGGTCCATGCCAGTTTTGTCCCAGGCCGACGGGGAGGAGCTTCTATCCCCCCCTATCTTGTCCCTTCACTGGGTCCATCACGCATTCTGCACTGGCATCCGTCGCTCTATACCACCGTGGCTCCCCTCGCGTCATCGCCCTGTAAATAAACAAATAGGGGCCAGAACAGTCGTCCCGGAAGCGGACCTGGCTTATAGCTATGGAGACCCTCTCCCAAACCGACTGCACCCGGTGAACGACAGTGGAGACACTACACACCAATGCAGGCAGGGGTATACCTCTACCCTGCTGCCAATCACACATGTTGTCTCCTACTGTTGCTGTTCCTGCTGTTGGGACTGGGCCGCCACGTCACGCTGACCAGTCCGTCTCCAGATGAGGAGTCGCACCCCCACGATCAGGCAGCTGGTCCCTCTTTTCACCTGGCCTCCACGCGTTCCTCCTCATATCTGGGACCTCTCCCCTCCAGTGCTCAGCTAGCTTCCTTTTAATAGGTCTTTAGATAGCTGATAGGCCACCTCTGGACACACCTGTGTCTCAGCAGGTGGTCCCTATCAACTAATTTGTCCCATGCCCTGGCAGTCAACTGTGGATTAAAACAATGTGAAATAAAACACTAAAAATGTACAATGAAAATAGAATAACATGATGCAAATAAAACTACACACAAATAAACACTAAAATCTGAATAGAAACAATAAAAACGATAAATACAAATTTCCACTGTGTGACATATACACTATCTCTGCTCAGCACATAGCTCTCCTGTTATGCACCTAAAATCTTTGCAATGTCTGCTCTGCCACCTGCAGCTCAGCCTCTGGTTGCTTTGTCACTGTCTCCAACCCATCCATCACCTTGTTTCAATTTCAATTTTATTTCTATAGCACATTTAAGAGTCACAGGTACAACAAAGTGCTTCACAGACGAGCCATATTTGCAGATTTACAACAAAAGAGAACAGTCAACAACAAAGAAATACAGTTATAGGATGGTAATATTATAACAAGCACGAACCGGGAGGAAATTATACTAAGTAGTTTGAAAGGCGAGCTTAAACAAATGGGTTTTTAGCCGTGATTTGAAAGATTGAATAGTTTCCGACGCACGGACATCAACTGGCAAGCTGTTCCAAAGTTTTGGTGCAGCAAAAGCAAAGGCACGATCCCCTTTCGTCTTTAGTCGGGACATTGGTTGCATTAGGAGCCCCTGATTAGAGGATCTGAGTGCCCTTGTGGGGATATATAAATTAAGAAGGTCAATCAGATAACTAGGTGCCAGGTTATTTAAAATTTTAAAAGTGTATAGAAGGATTTTAAAAACAATACGGTATTTGACAGGAAGCCAATGGAGGTTAGCTAGAATAGGAGTGATATGATCCTGTCTTCTAGTGCCGCTTAAAAGGCGTGCAGCAGCATTCTGGACTAATTGTAGGCGTTGGATGAGGGACAGTTGCAGGCCTAGGTAAAGAGAATTACAATAGTCCAGCCTAGAGGTTATAAAAGCATGAATGAGCCTTTCAAGGTCCTTGTGTTGTAAGTAAGGCATTGCCTTCGAAATTTGGCGTAGTTGAAAGAAGCTGGTTTTTACTACTGCAGCCACTTGCTTATCTAATTTGAGGGAACTGTCCAGCACTACTCCAAGATTTCTTACAGTAGACGATAGGTGACTGGCATAAGAACCTAAGGTCTCCGATAGCTGTTTCAACGGCATGTGGCTACCAAAGACGATCATTTCCGTTTTATTTTCGTTGAGGGTGAGCGAATTATGCAGTAGCCAGTCTTTAACGTCACACAGGCAGTTAAGCAACGGCAATAGCGGGGATTGGAGATCCAGGTCTAGAGGGAAGTAGATTTGGATATCATCCACATAGCAGTGGAAAGAGATATTGTGGTTCCTGAAAAATTTTCCCAGGGGTAACAGATAGAGAGAAAACAGTGTTGGACTTAACACAGACCCCTGGGGCACACCACAACGGAGAGGTGCAGAGGAGGAAGAGTGATTTCCCATAGAAACAGAGAAAGACCTCTCAGTTAGGTATGATTTAAACCACGAGAGTACTTTGCCTCTAAGACCAACTACATGTTCAAGCCTTGAAAGGAGAATATCATGGTCGACCGTATCAAAAGCAGAGGACAAGTCTAAAAGAACTAAAACCACAGGGCGCCCTGTATCAACAGTTACGAGGAGATCATTAAAAACTCTCAGTAAGGCTGTCTCGGTACTGTGGTGGGGTTTAAAACCAGACTGGAATTTTTCATTGATTCCATTTGCCTCTAAGAAAGATTGCAATTGCTTAAGAACAATTTTCTCTAAAACTTTAGCCATAAAGGGGAGTTTAGATATCGGCCTATAGTTTGAGAGGACATTTGGGTCAAGATTACTTTTCTTAATAGGTTGGATAACTGCATGTTTAAACATAGCGGGGACGCTGCCTGATAGCAGTGATGAATTCATTAAAAGTAAAATCCAAGGTCCTATAGTGTTCAGGGCATTTTTAATAATGCGAGAAGGAAGCACATCATGGCGGGAATTAGAATTTTTCGTTTGGGCTATTATTTCCTTAAGGGTCGAAAAGGAGACAGATTCAAACTGTTCTAGTACCGCCAGGGATTCGGACGTTAAGGATGTGTCTTCAATGGGTAGATATGAGGATCTTAATGCTGTGGTCTTATCTGAAAGATAGTTTAGGAATTTTTCGCATAAAGCTTGGAAGGTCTCGGTCTGGGTGGAGAGTGGATTTATTAACGAGTTAAAAATGCTAAAAAGGACCTGTGGCTTATGGCTATTAATCGCGATGATCTCTGACAGGAAGGAGGCTTTTGCAGTTTTAACAGCCTTCTGATATTTCTTCAGACAATTACGGAGAATGTCAAAGGAGATCTGAAGTTTGTCTTTCTTCCATCTCCTCTCCGCTTGGCGGCATTCACGTCTGAGGGTACGGGTATGATCATTCATCCATGGTTGGCGGGACGGTTTGGGGCGTTTGATCTTTAGGGGAGCTACAATGTCTAAAATAGAAGTACAGGTGGCGATAAAGGAGTTAGCGAGATCGTTAACCGATGTAGCTGTATCCCAGTTAGCTTCGCAGAAGGCAGAGTCAGTCAGAGCCATAGAAAACTGAACAATAGTCTCCGAATTAATCATGCGTAAGTTTTGCACAGGACCCTCACGTTTCAGCTCCAAATTGCACACATTGACATTAAACAAAACCGGGAAATGGTCCGAAATCCCAGGATTGTAAATGTCTGTGATGCAGATGTCCAGACCGTAGGATAGTACCAGGTCAAGCGTGTGGCCTTTAATGTGGGTTGGTTTGCTGACCCACTGGGTAAGGTTAAAAGAGTCTATGAGGGCTAGGAAGTCCTTGACCAGTGGGTCCGACTCGCAACAAACATGAATATTAAAATCACCAGTAATGAGAGTATAATCATAGTTAACCAAAAGGTTTCCTAGAAAATCAGCAAACTCGTGGATAAAATCCTTATTGACTTTTGGTGGGCGATATACTACCGCACAGAGGATCGGGGAGGGGCAGATCAGCTCAAGTAACTGCACCTCAAAGCTAGAGAATATGGCAGGGGGAAGCTGTCGCACACGAAATTTGTTTTTAAAAGCCGTGACTAGCCCTCCCCCCCTGCCCGAAGTCCTAGGAGTGCTGATGAAGGTGCATTCTGGTGGGAGAAATTCCGATAGGGAGACAGACTCACCGGGCCGGATCCAGGTTTCTGTCAGGAATAAGAAGTCCCGCTTGGAGGAACGGAAAAAATCATTCAAGATGAAAGATTTGTTCGCCAACGATCTGGTGTTCAGCACAGCCATCTGAATCGTAGTCATCTCATCGTTATTCGGAACACGTCTCAGCGGACGTAGGTTGCTGTGGTTTACGCCACCACCACGAGCCCGCATCCAGCTTCTAATGGGGTGGTGGACGACTGGTAGTTCCGGGTTAGCGAGTTGTCCGACTTGGCGGGTCCATCGATGACGAAGTAGTCTGATGGTGTGCTGATCGTGGGAAGAGAATAAAGGTTGAAAGATATCCGAGATGGTGTGATAGTTGGTTACACCATGTAGTTTCAAATATGTTTTAATGCGAATCCGGATGCCGCTCCGTTTTCCCCGCCGTCTGGGCCGTTTCTTGGCGGGGGGGGGGGAAAAGGCAAGCAGCGTATGCATGTAGTCGTGTCTTTAGGAAACGGGATGTCGCTTCCCAGCTTCCAATACGGATATGCAGGTTGATGTTTCAAAGGTCGGAGATCCAGCAGCGTTTGACGATCATAAACAATTAGTGTGGTTCCATCCCGGAAGCATACAAAAAATAGAATAGCTAACAACAGAAAAAGCTCGGAGGAGCGAAGACGGCTTGCCGTACACACTGGCGCCATCTTGACACTTTCATGGATGTTGTTACCACCTTATAAACAGTTGATTGTCTGTTGTCATTTTTCAAATGTTCTGTTTTTGCTTTTAAGAATAAATACCATGTACATCATGACGTGTCATTAAAACGGATTTAAATATCAATGATGAATGTCATTATTTTGCTAACAGAGTCACACATAGCCTGCTCAGGCTTCGGGAACTCTCCCTGTTGATATCACCCCCTGTGTAAACTCTGCCACAGTCAATAAATAAGTTAAACTTTTAAACTGTCTGATTTGAGTTTGCTTCAAAGTCTGTTTCACATTGTCTTCTTTTCAGCATCTGGCAGTATTTGCATTTTCTGTAAGTATTTCTATCTTATATTCATTTCTGCTTCTACCCCAACTGTATTTTAGATGCAAATTATATATTCCCAGACAGCACCAATCAAATATTCTACTAATATCCCAGCTGTAATTTGAGACTCACCAAACCAAAGGTGCAAATAAATGGCACTACACTGCGAACAATCACAGCTAATTTATAAAACACTGCCTGGAATCAGTGCTGCATGTCACCTGTGACAGGTTCAAAGATCATTTATAAGCCTCGAAGACTGGGCAGAGTAATTAAAACATGGGTGTCAAACATAAGGCCCATGGGCCAGAATCGGCCAGGCAAAGACTCCAATCCACCTCATTGGATGACTTTAAACTTTTTACTTTTAAATGTATTTTAATAAATCTCACAGTCTTTTGAGCTGATAAAAACCTCCCCAGTGCCCATCAATATTATACCCCAGTAATTAAGTAATAAACAACAAAACAGTTTTTTAAAACAACTTTCTGCAGAAATGTCTGTTTTTGGGTTTTGTTTATTTATTTATATTAATTAACACAAACGTATAATTAGAGGAGAGTCTGCGGAGCGAGCTACCAGAATCTTTTCCTGTAATTTTACACATTTATTTCTTAAAATTTAAGACCAAAGAGTCAAACTCAAAGATTTTTCATTTATTTCAGCAGCATTTCTGTCTCATGGAAAATCTAGTACATACGGTTGGAACCACATTCCTTTTTCTTATATTACGATGTGTTTCAGTGGTCTATTATTGCCAATACCAATAACGATACTGATACGTTTAGCTAATAAACACCAGTTTATGTATGGGAGATCCGTGTGTCATAATAACTTATGAGATGAATCATCAATTTGCAAACTCTGAACACATTTAAACGACTACAAATTTTTTTTATTTTTTCGACAACAATTATTTAACACAACAAAACACCTTTCAGCTAATTCCTTGATTTCAAAACTGAGACTTTTGGAGACCTGGAATGTAAATGTCTGTCTCTGAAACACTGTCCGTGAACTTCTGCTGTTTAAATGTGCTATAGGCTATAAGTAAAACAGACAAAACGTTCAGACATTTTGACTTTTTAATAAAAAAAAAAACAACAAAGAAAAGCCCAACATTTATTTGACAAAATTCAGAGGGCTACATACCGAACAGAGGATAGAAACAATGTATGGATCCTATATCGCTGGTTTTGCAAGACCTGTCAGCAGTCTGGAGTTGCTTCACACTGAAAGCATTTGGAGCCTCGCTACATGCTGCCAAACCGGCATTTAATCTCCGAGCAACCTATCCCAGAAATGTGAAGCAAGTGCGTAAGTTCATCTCTGAATGTTTTTAAAGCATTCCTACATTAAGCTTTACAGCCGATATATGCAGCTCAGAGGTCTGTGCGTTGTCATTATTAAATCTGACCGTTCAATGGATAGACTCAAGTCTTTCTTTGGAAAAAGCAGTGTTGCAGACGAAACCGTTTCCTGTTTTTAAAAAAGAAACTATGAAAAATAAGTTTTTTATACTTGTGTTAAGCTGTGTGTAGAAATTACACAAAATTCAGTCTCAGGTTAAATGTGATAGAAACAGCTTCCATCTTGATAAAGTATGAGTGTCATGAAGCCATGGTTGCATTTATTTGCACTGCTTTCCAGTCTGGGTGTCAATTTATGTTCAGCTTTAAGTATAAAAGGGTCCATTCTACAACGTGTTATTTTTTTTAAGTTGTTGAATATAAACATTATTTTTGTGCTGATACTGCACTTCTTTTTTTTTTCCAGAGCCAAAGAGTTTTTTAAATATGCATAGAATTGCATTTTGAATTACTTTTTGAATATTTCTTAAAATACTTAAGTTCTACCAAAAGTTGAAATAAAAAGAACAGTATTGGTGAACTTTAAATATTTTGGGTGCAATGTATTTTTGCATACGGGTATAATAGAATAGCTTTGGAGTTTTGCTTTTTAAAACTTGAGTATGTACTTATACAAAATGCAACAAGACATAAACTGTTTTATTGATTATAAAATTACGGTGGCCCCTAGAGACAAAGCACGTACAAACTCCAAAACACATGCAAATTCCAAAACACATGCAAACTCCAAAACACTTGCAAACTACAGAACACATGCAAACTCCAAAACACGTACAAATTCCAAAACACTTGCAAAACCCAAAACACTTGCAAACTAAAAAACACATGCAAATTCCAAAACACGTACAAATTCCAAAACACTTGCAAAATCCAAAACACTTGCAAACTAAAAAACACATGCAAATTCCAAAACACGTACAAACTCCAAAACACTTGCAAACTAAAAAACACATGCAAATTCCAAAACACTTGCAAAATCCAAAACACTTGCAAACTAAAAAACACATGCAAATTCCAAAACACGTACAAAATCCAAAACACTTGCAAACTAAAAAACACATGCAAATTCCAAAACACTTGCAAAATCCAAAACACTTGCAAACTAAAAAACACATGCAAATTCCAAAACACGTACAAATTCCAAAACACGTACAAATTCCAAAACACTTGCAAAATCCAAAACACTTGCAAACTCAAAAACACATGCAAATTCCAAAACACAACGGAAGTGCTCCAGGACGCTAGGGGTAGTGTTGAGCTCGATTTGCAAAATAAACGGCAAGTTTGTCTGTATGGGACGGTCTAGTCTCCGTCGCGCTTCCCAGGTTGCCTAGCAACCGTGATACTAACCGCTGGAAACGTGTCATACAACTTGGTTTGACAGAAATGAGGGAGAACATATTTTGTTCATTTGTTTGTTTGTTTCTACAAGAGCTTTGTGTGATTTGATAAGTATCTGAGGCTGAGACCACAGGACAGTAAAACATGATTTTTGGGCTTCATTTCTGTACTGAACAGTCATTTCAAGATTAATTAGTAAATAAGAATAAGCTGATGTTGTTCATGAGACTAAAGTCATATCACTTTGGTAATGTAAATATAATATGGCCAATATTCTAGTTATTATATTAATCATTATTAGCTATTACAGCAGTGAACATGAACTCTGTGTCAAATACTGAGCCTCAGTACAGATTCAAGTTGCAGTTATTTATATGTCTTATCACCTTAAATCTTCACTCAAAGACAAGTATCTTTGACAGTGCATATATAGGTGTATCATATATAAGAGACAAATGTTGTTCCTTCATGTTGGCATTACTAAATTTGGCTCATTGCTTACATATATTTATAAAAAGAAAATGTACAAGCTGTGATAACTGTTTCTGATAAAATGAAGAGTAGACTGATATATGAAATATTCCTTTATTGGGTGAGAAAATCAGACCATGTCATAACTGCTTTAAGTCATACAGAATAGATATCAGAGCCTTAAACAGGCTGGCTTCTGCTAAATGGGTCAAACTGGGCAGAAAGTCTACAAACACATAACATCCTTATAGAATATGATGTAACACTATAGATCAACTTACCTCAGAATATATAAAGCATATAAACAATTACAGCAATATGATGCAACAAACACAGCAGTGCTACTGATCCAAAATACTCAAAGCTTCATAGAACTGGAACAAACATTTATTTTTAGGTCCATTCTGCTGCTGATACATACTTTAGGTTTCTGAATATTAAACTTGTTGCTGCCTTTCATAGTGTGTAACTTGAAGGCCCTGAGTACTTTCTCCCACACTGAAAACACTGGAATGATTAAATTATTTGAACATTACCTAATAAGACTGATTCAGGACAGACAATTAGTTATTTTAAACTTTTCTAGCAGTCCTTCACAAACAGGGAACAGTCTGTCTATTCTCTCCATCTGTCAGCTGCTGCTGGCTCTTCCTCCTCCTCTTCCTCACACACTGTTGAGTTTGTCCTGGTGGATCATCAGGGGTGCAAAGCCTCACAGATGATGTGCAGCAGTGGGTCCCTCAGTCTGTCCTCACTCTGGACACTTGCAGTTGTCACACATGGAAATCAAATGTGTGATAAGCTGCTGGATTCAAACACAAGTGTGACTTATAAACACATGTTCATATTTTTATTACACAATCAGAGAGAAAGAAACAGAGAGAGAGTGCAGGACAGACAGACAGGTGACAGTCTCAGGTGTGTACACTGCTACAAAACAGCACAAAAGAAGGAGGATTTAGTGTTTGTGTTATTACGAAACAAGAGGAGTTCCCAGATGGTACAGTGGACACACATGTGTGACTCCTGTGATTAAAGCATCTTTCTTTCAGCTTAATGAGTGAACCGTCAACTCGTTCAAACACACGTTAAAGTCAGTTTGGCTCGACACCACCGAACAGAGGCAGCAATATAACATAGCTAACATTAACAGTGCAGTGAATCTTCCTTGTGCTGTGATATTCAGGACTGCAAACCGAGCAGTATCACTGACTTTCAGCTTGTTGTGTTTGTGCATATATGACTGACTTTAATTATCCACAAAATCATCACATTCTCTGTAAGATTAAGGTCGACTCTATATTTTTTTTTAAAAAGTAAAGGCTTTAAAACCAAGTTAATTCTGAAAGTACAGACATCGCTAATGTCACATAACTTTCCTGACATGTGGCCAACAATAATGGTTTAATGTTCTTCATTAAAAAAATATTTGCACATAAATAAGTGACATAATATTCAGTACTTACTTCTGAAAGTTTACTCTTCCTCCGCTCCGCTTCCAACGTTTTTTTTCGGCAAAATTATCCACACCACCACCGCACTATGAAGTCTGGGATATGTTGGGCCATGAAGGCTACACCGACCCATCCTTAAAATTCAGGGAAATTATGGACGCATTTGAGGGCCGCATTTGAAGCATCCTTTGAATTGGGAAAGCCTTGTCGCTGTGACGTAATCGGCCTTAAAATGCGGCCTTTAAGGCTGCAAACTCCAAATCCGGTCATTGGTACTTCCTGGCTTGTGTAGTTACTAGGTAACAAAAGCTCAACACTGCCCCTAGCGTCCTGGAGCACTTCCGTTGTGTTTTGGAATTTGCATGTGTTTTTGAGTTTGCAAGTGTTTTGGATTTTGCAAGTGTTTTGGAATTTGTACGTGTTTTGGAATTTGTACGTGTTTTGGATTTTGCAAGTGTTTTGGAATTTGTACGTGTTTTGGAATTTGCATGTGTTTTTTAGTTTGCAAGTGTTTTGGATTTTGCAAGTGTTTTGGAATTTGTACGTGTTTTGGAATTTGTACGTGTTTTGGATTTTGCAAGTGTTTTGGAATTTGTACGTGTTTTGGATTTTGCAAGTGTTTTGGAATTTGTACGTGTTTTGGAATTTGCATGTGTTTTGGAATTTGTACGTGTTTTGGATTTTGCAAGTGTTTTGGAATTTGTACGTGTTTTGGATTTTGCAAGTGTTTTGGAATTTGTACGTGTTTTGGAATTTGCATGTGTTTTTTAGTTTGCAAGTGTTTTGGATTCTGCAAGTGTTTTGGAATTTGTACGTGTTTTGGAATTTGTACGTGTTTTGGATTTTGCAAGTGTTTTGGAATTTGTACGTGTTTTGGATTTTGCAAGTGTTTTGGAATTTGTACGTGTTTTGGATTTTGCAAGTGTTTTGGAGTTTGTACGTGTTTTGGAATTTGCATGTGTTTTTTAGTTTGCAAGTGTTTTGGATTTTGCATGTGTTTTGGAGTTTGCATGTGTTTTGGAATTTGCATGTGTTTTGGAGTTTGCAAGTGTTTTGGAGTTTGTACGTGCTTTGTCTCTAGGGGCCACCGTATAAAATACACTATATCAGATTCATATCAGTATCGGCAGATATCCAAATTTATGATATCGATATCAGACATAAAAAGTGGTATGAGCCATTTTAGTCTGTATGAGGGCACAGAGCTGCACGCCATCGACCCAGTCTGCGGCTCTTTTTCAAGGTGTGCAGTCATTCGTAGCGATGCATGAAACAAAATCACGTGGCCGATACAAACTACGGTGACCGTTAAGTTACATACGGGCAACCTACGTTGAGCGTGTCACGTGAAACAAACGCAAACGGAGAGTAGCGTTACACTGAAGTCAAAAACATTTTAGCTTCACATTAAGTCTTTTAAAAAAAATCATAGCGATTGTAATCATCACTGTATGTGTGGCGATGTTCGCGCAAAGTTTCGCTGAGATTGGCCCAAACGGGAGACGTTGTACTTACAGACATCCTGAGATCGATATAATAAAAGTTGTTTCAGAGTTCAAATCCTCGTCTCTCCTCCCTCTCCGACGAAAATGAAAGTGAAAGTAAGAGTAATGCAAGCAGCAAGCTATCGAGGTCAGCGGAGAAACTGCAGAGAAAGAAAGGACTACCCGGACTGCTGGATTTCACGTTTTCTCGTCCCTCCCTTTAAGCTGCACATCTCTGACTGTGTGAGGGTGATTTCTCGGTGGAGCTACAGAAACACGATGGGTAGGTCGATACTGATCACTTGTTTTGTCGTTTAGCAGCATGCTAATCGTGAACTAGCCCTCGGCCCTTTTTTTCTGCCGTCAACATTAAACGCTTGTTTTCTTAAGCGTTGCTGGATTTGAGTTATGGGGAGGAAATTATAACGTCTCCTTACAATTTTCCGTCACCTCCCTTTTTACAGATCGACGGGTGACAGGTCTGTGTCTCCTGACGCTGTTTATATCTTCCTGCACTGCTGCTCCCAGTAAGTCTCTGATTAGTAGCACACACACACACACACACAATCTCAGTGTCTGATTCTGCTCATACCTTTAATGTTTCTGCTTTTTTCAAGTTTAGCCACATGTTATTGTTACTTCTCTTGCTAAACCTGGAAACTTGATTGACTTCGTTATAATAAGATTTATCTTTCTGTGTTTAACCATCTTTTCCACTCTGCCAGTGTAAAAGATAAATGATGTCAGCGTTATTTATCTTACAGCTTCAACCAACTTGGTGGTTACCACCACGTCTCCTGTCACTGGGACTCGTGGCCATCAGGTCACATTGCCGTGCTGGCTCAGTCCACAGCAAAATGCAGAGGAGCTGGAGGTACGCTGGTACCGTATTAATCGCTTTGACAGCCCGGTAATACACTACCAGTCAAAAAAGTTCAAATATCAAGAAGCTTCCTACGTTGGCCGAGTCTCATTTGGACTCAAGGATGCAGCGTCAGGCGGACTGAATTCAGGCGATGTGAGCCTGAAGCTGCTGAACGTCACAACTGAGGATACAGGAGATTACATTTGTTTGGTCAGCAGCAGCCAGAGTTATGACAGATCACCTGTTAATCTACTCGTGACAGGTGAGTGACTTAGGGGTGGAAATGTATATGATGTTTAAAGCTTTGCTCTAAACCTTCACATTAAAATGTTCTTCATCTTCAGCTTCGGGAAGTCCTCCTTTTCTATCAGTAGCGTGGGGAGAAGATGACAAGGTCAACGTGAGCTGTGAATCTGAAGGCTGGTATCCACAGCCTGTGCTGCGCTGGTCAGACAAGAAGCAAGATGTGAAACCTCAAAGTCTGGTGTACAGAAATCTGTCTTCTGGACTTTTTTTAGTCCACAGTTGGCTTCTTCTTTCCTCCACCTCTGAGCCTTCCTGCTCAGTGGGTCTCTCTGATAAAGAGGTAAAGGAGGCCAAAGTCAGCCTGGGACCTCTTTGTAAGACTCTTGAACCTGGTAAAGAGACTTTTTGTGTGTGTGTAATAGTTATATTATGTTTATTTGTTTTTGATTGTAAATACAGTAAAAGCTGAAATACAAGATTTCTTGCTTTTTGTTTAGAGTCCTCGCCAGGTGGGTGGGTGGCCTTTGCACTGCTTCTTGTAGCTGCATTAGTGTTGGCTGCATTGGGAGTGATGTACTACAGAAAGAAAGGTACCGAATACATACACAATATATTTACAGTGGGGCAAAAAAGTATTTAGTCAGCCACCGATTGTGCAAGTTCCCCCACCTAAAATGATGACAGAGGTCAGTAATTTGCACCAGAGGTACACTTCAACTGTGAGAGACAGAATGTGAAAAAAAAATCCATGAATCCACATGGTAGGATTTGTAAAGAATTTATTCGTAAATCAGGGTGGAAAATAAGTATTTGGTCAATAACAAAAATACAACTCAATACTTTGTAACATAACCTTTGTTGGCAATAACAGAGGTCAAACGTTTACTATAGGTCTTTACCAGGTTTGCACACACAGTAGCTGGTATTTTGGCCCATTCCTCCATGCAGATCTTCTCGAGAGCAGTGATGTTTTGGGGCTGTCGCCGAGCAACACGGACTTTCAACTCCCGCCACAGATTTTCTATGGGGTTGAGGTCTGGAGACTGGCTAGGCCACTCCAGGACTTTCAAATGCTTCTTACGGAGCCACTCCTTTGTTGCCCGGGCGGTGTGTTTTGGATCATCATCATGTTGGAAGACCCAGCCTCGTTTCATCTTCAAAGTTCTCACTGATGGAAGGAGGTTTTGGCTCAAAATCTCATGATACATGGCCCCATTCATTCTGTCCTTAACACGGATCAGTCGTCCTGTCCCCTTGGCAGAAAAACAGCCCCATAGCATGATGTTTCCACCCCCATGCTTCACAGTAGGTATGGTGTTCTTGGGATGCAACTCAGTATTCTTCTTCCTCCAAACACGACGAGTTGAGTTTATACCAAAAAGTTCTACTTTGGTTTCATCTGACCACATGACATTCTCCCAATCCTCTGCTGTATCATCCATGTGCTCTCTGGCAAACTTCAGATGGGCCTGGACATGCACTGGCTTCAGCAGCGGAACACGTCTGGCACTGCGGGATTTGATTCCCTGCCGTTGTAGTGTGTTACTGATGGTGACCTTTGTTACTTTGGTCCCAGCTCTCTGCAGGTCATTCACCAGGTCCCCCCGTCTTTGCTCACCGTTCTCATGATCATTTTGACCCCACGGGATGAGATCTTGCGTGGAGCCCCAGATCGAGGGAGATTATCAGTGGTCTTGTATGTCTTCCATTTTCTGATGATTGCTCCCACAGTTGATTTTTTCACACCAAGCTGCTTGCCTATTGTAGATTCACTCTTCCCAGTCTGGTGCAGGTCTACAATACTTTTCCTGGTGACCTTCGAAAGCTCTTTGGTCTTGGCCATGGCGGAGTTTGGAGTCTGACTGTTTGAGGCTGTGGACAAGTGTCTTTTATACAGATGATGAGTTCAAATAGGTGCCATTCATACAGGTAACGAGTGGGGGACAGAAAAGCTTCTTACAGAAGACGTTACAGGTCTGTGAGAGCCAGAGATTTTCCTTGTTTGAGGTGACCAAATACTTATTTTCCACCCTAATTTACGAATAAATTCTTTACAAATCCTACCATGTGAATTCATGGATTTTTTTTCCACATTCTGTCTCTCACAGTTGAAGTGTACCTCTGGTGCAAATTACTGACCTCTGTCATCATTTTAAGTGGGGGAACTTGCACAATCGGTGGCTGACTAAATACTTTTTTGCCCCACTGTATATAATATCTTTAAATAGATAACACTTTAAAGTTATCACTGTCATAAGAAAGTGTTCACTGTCTGAAATTAAATCCTGATATGTTTGTTTTGTGTTTCAGTGAGGAACGCCCAATCAGGAAGAGACCAAATGGATGGTAAGAAAGAGCACACGACAAGTTCAAATTAATGTTCTCAGTTATATAAATATGTGTCCGGGCGGAAAATGAATCCTGACATGAATATTTTGTGTTTCAGGGAACGGCTTAAGTGGTAAGAACGTCACACTGAACAAATCATTTTTCACATCAGCTGTGGTTTTGTTATATGTGTAATAACAGAATAAAAGAATGATGCATTTGCTCGAAGATGGAGCAAAGTCAGCCTCTGACACAACCTGGATCCTACTTCTCTCTGTGATTTGTTATCCCCATGCTGGTGTTGTGCTTACATCATCATCATAATGTTGGTCCAGGATCAATATCGCAAGTCTCCAATCATATTGTCTAAACACTTTGTTAGCATTAGCCAATAAGTTAGCTGATGCTTTAAAATCTGTCACTAGGAAACCAACAGGAGTAGCCTAAATTTGGCTAACAGCAAAGCTAACCTGACAATATATTTGTTACACTGAAAAAATTAACAAATAAAACACTCAAAATCATGTCTTTCAGAAGGATTTTATCTAAGCAAAGACAGTTTATTCTTTTCCCCCCACACTACAAAAATGGACATCACAACATTGTGATTGGTTGGTTGCAATCTTGATCCTGGACCTACAGTTTTATGATGATGCAGGAACAACACCAACATGGAGATATCACATACACCTCCTACATTGCAAAAGTTATAGGATTGCAGTATCCCACACTGACCCATCAGTATCACTGTGGAAAGCTACACAAGACATTCTGTAATCATTTGCACAGTGTTGACATGACAAAGAAATCTGATTTAAATGATTCTTCCATTAAAACGAAAAATACAGATAAACTATTTGTTGTATTTCTCTGCAGAGACTGATAAACTTTTAGCAGGAGGTAAGACGTTACTAAAGCCGTCCTTGTTCTTAGAATCACTGTGACACATGAAGGTTATGTCATTAGGACATAATATTATAAACACATGTATTCTCTATTTCCCCACAGAAGTGGTGCAGCCAATGTCCATTTCAGAAGCTAGAAATCATTATGGTAATAACTTCATTCATTTTGTTGACAATCTCACATTTTCACAGTTTTTTCTCTTTCATGACTTTTGTCACTCTTTCTGATTCAATTTTCAACAGTAAATGTTAAACTTGAGGACAGAAACAACCCATACCTCAAGGTTGCAGGCAACAAAGTGAGAGACACCCACCCAGGTGATCTTCCTGGAAAGTCTTTTCCTGATGGAGGCATGGTTACCTGTGTCACAGCTATCAAAGGAACATCTGGCTTCTCTTCTGGAAAACACTACTGGGAGGTTTCTATGAGGAGAATTAACACAGACATCAAACAGTCCTGGTGGGTAGGAGTTACAAGTGCAGCTGGAATCCCCAGTAATTCATCCACATCTTTTCCAAACACATCTAATGGTTTCTGGTTTCTGTCTTCGTCTCCCAAAAGAGCAAATAGTTTTCAGTTTAGCACACAACCTGAGATTTTAATACCTTTCCATTCAAGACCAGAGACGGTCGGTGTGTATTTGGATTGTGACAGTGGTGAGCTTTCATTTTATAATGTAGAAGAGAAAACACTAATTGGATCTTTCACGGCTACATTCAAAGGTGACATCTTTCCATTATTTAACCCTGGAAAAGGTGACACATCATTAATGGTGGTAGTACACAGGGAAGTACAGAGTCAAACAGGTGATGAAGGAAACTGTGCAGAATCAGTTGAGAACAAGACTGAAACTTAATATTGTAAGTAAGGAAAACTGTACAAGCTGAAACATTTTCTCTGTTTTTATGGGAAAAGTAACGAATGACCTCACATTACTTTTATACTGACTTACTGAGACATTAAATCCATCAATTCTGTCTCATGTTCAGGTTATTTATACCGTTTAAAAATTTGGAGGTCATATTAACTCAAACTCCATGGCTGCAGCATCATTTTATGTAAATACAATTGAAACTATGAATTTCTTGCTTATGGTTAAAAAGTTAATTAATATCTCTATTAAGTCTTAGGGCAGGCAAACAACTAAGAAAACCTTTATGCTTTTAACATATTTGATTCCAAGTGGAAGCAAAATGTGGTAAAGAACATGTGTGCTGCTGTGGAGGCTTTTCTTGATTTTATTCAAAGGTGTCTTTTCTTCCTCACTTCATCGACAAAATTCTCTTGGGTCTTTCTCTGTTCCTCTTACCTGGCAGTTCCATCTTAAAGCTCCTTTGTCCACTATATATGTAATACAGACACTAAAGCAGTTATGCCAGGATGCCTTACTAAGGAGGATGGTTCTTTAGATACAAGGGGGAGCAAGAGAGTCCGAAACCCAGGGCACAATGATAATGCAGGTCCGATCAAAAACTGTTTATTTCCAGGCCAGGGAGCACTAATTAAAAAGAAAACAAAAACATTTTTTTTCTTAAAGTAAACAATAAAATGTTATCGATATACTAAAATCCCCCGGGAATAAACCATCCCTCTCTGCATGCACTAAAATCCTACCCGGTTCCGCGATGTAACGTCTGACAACCCAGGACGAATGTTTGATAGGTGTTCATGAGCTGGACAGACAGTCCTCTTGCGGAGCGGGGTCCACACCAGCCTTGTCCCAGGCTGACGGGGAGGAGCCTCTATCCCCCCCTCTCATCCCTTCACTGGGTCCATCACGCATTCTGCACTGGCGTCCGTCGCTCTATACCACTGTGGCTCCCCTCACGTCATCACCCTGTAAATAAGCAAATACGGGCCAGAACAGTCGTCCCGGAAGCGGACCTGGCTTATAGCCATGGCGACCCTCTCCCAAACCGACTGCACCTGGTGAACGACAGTGGAGACACTACTCACCAATGCAGGCAGACCTCTGCCCTGCTGCCAATCACACACGTTGTCTCCCACTGTTGCCGTTCCTGCTGTCGGGACTGGGCCGCCACGTAAAACTGATTTAAATATCAATGATGAATGTCATTATTTTGCTAACAGAGTCACACATAGCCTGCTCAGGCTTCGGGAACTCTCCCTGTTGATATCACCCCCTGTGTAAACTCTGCCACAGTCAATAAATAAGTTAAACTTTTAAACTGTCTGATTTGAGTTTTCTTCAAAGTCTGTTTCACATTGTCTTCTTTTCAGCATCTGGCAGTATTTGCATTTTCTGTAAGTATTTCTATCTTATATTCATTTCTGCTTCTACCCCAACTGTATTTTAGATGCAAAATATATATTCCCAGACAGCACCAATCAAATATTCTACTAATATCCCAGCTGCAATTTGAGACTCACCAAACCAAAGGTGCAAATAAATGGCACTACACTGCGAACAATCACAGCTAATTTATAAAACACTGCCTGGAATCAGTGCTGCATGTCACCTGTGACAGGTTCAAAGATCATTTACATCAGAAAGCCTCGAAGGCTGGGCAGAGTAATTAAAACATGGGTGTCAAACATAAGGCCCAGGGCCAGTATTGGCCAGGCAAAGACTCCAATCCACCTCATTGGATGACTTTAAACTTTTTACTTTTAAATGTATTTTAATAAATCTCACAGTCTTTTGAGCTGATAAAAACCTCCCCAGTACCCATTAATATTATACCCCAGTAATTAAGTAATAAACAACAAAACTGTTTTTTTTAAACAACTTTCTGCAGAAATGTCTGTTTTTGGGTTTTGTTTATTTATTTATATTAATTAACACAAACGTATAATTAGAGGAGAGTCTGCGGAGCGAGCTACCAGAATCTTTTCCTGTAATTTTACACATTTATTTCTTAAAATTTAAGACCAAAGAGTCAAACTCAAAGGTTTTTCATTTATTTCAGCAGCATTTCTGTCTCATGGAAAATCTAGTACATACGGTTGGAACCACATTCCTTTTTCTTATATTACGATGTGTTTCAGTGGTCTATTATTGCCAATACCAATAACGATACTGATACTTTTAGCTAATGAACACCAGTTTATGTAGGGGAGATCCGTGTGTCATAATAACTTATGAGATGAATCATCAATTTTCAAACTCCGAACACATTCAAACGACTACTAAATTTTTTTATTTTCCACAACAATTATTTAACACAACAAAACACACCTTTCAGCTAATTCCTTGATTTCAAAACAGACTTTTGGAGACCTGGAATGTAAATGTCTGTCTCTGAAACACTGTCCGTGAACTTCTGCTGTTTAAATGTGCTATAGGCTATAAGTAAAACAGACAAAACGTTCAGACATTTTGACTTTTTAATAAAAAAAAAACAACAACAAAGAAAAGCCCAACATTTATTTGACAAAATTCAGAGGGCTACATACCGAACAGAGGATAGAAACAATGTATGGATCCTATATCGCTGGTTTTGCAAGACCTGTCAGCAGTCTGGAGTTGCTTCACACTGAAAGCATTTGGAGCCTCGCTACATGCTGCCAAACCGGCATTTAATCTCCGAGCAACCTATCCCAGAAATGTGAAGCAAGTGCGTAAGTTCATCTCTGAATGTTTTTAAAGCATTCCTACATTAAGCTTTACAGCCGATATATGCAGCTCAGAGGTCTGTGCGTTGTCATTATTAAATCTGACCGTTCAATGGATAGACTCAAGTCTTTCTTTGGAAAAAGCAGTGTTGCAGACGAAACCGTTTCGTGGTTAAAAAAACAGGAACTATGAAAAAGAAGTTTTTTTTATACTTGTGTTAAGCTGTGTGTAGAAATTAGACAAAATTCAGTCTCAGGTTAAATGTGATAGAAACAGCTTCCGTCTTGATAAAATATGAGTGTCATGAAGCCATGGTTGCATTTATTTGCACTGCTTTCCAGTCTGGGTGTCAATTTATGTTCAGCTTTAAGTATAAAAGGGTCCATTCTACAATGTGTTGTTATTGTTTTTTAAGTTGTTGAATATAAACATTATTTTTGTGCTGATACTGCACTTCTTTTTTTTTTTCCAGAGCCAAAGAGTTTTTTAAATATGCATAGAATTGCATTTTGAATTACTTTTTGAATATTTCTTAAAATACTTAGATTTAAAGTTCTACCAAAAGTTGAAATAAAAAGAACAGTATTGGTGAACTTTAAATATTTTGGGTGCAATGTATTTTTGCATACGGGTATAATAGAATAGCTTTGGAGTTTTGTTTTTTAAAACTTGAGTATGTACTTATACAAAATGCAACAAGACATAAAAAACTGTTTTATTGATTATAAAATACACTATATCAGATTCATATCAGTATCGGCAGATATCCAAATTTATGATATCGGTATCGGACATAAAAAGTGGTATGAGCCATTTTAGTCTGTATGAGGGCACAGAGCTGCACGCCATCGACCCAGTCTGCGGCTCTTTTTCAAAGTCTGCAGTCATTCGTAGCGATGCATGAAACAAAATCACGTGGCCGATACAAACTACGGTGACCGTTAAGTTACATACGGGCAACCTACGTTGAGCGTGTCACGTGAAACAAACGCAAACGGAGAGTAGCGTTACACTGAAGTCAAAAACATTTTAGATTCACATTAAGTCTTTTTAAAAAAATCATAGCGATTGTAATCATCACTGTATGTGTGGCGATGTTCGCGCAAAGTTTCGCTGAGATTGGCCCAAACGGGAGACGTTGTACTTACAGACATCCTGAGATCGATATAATAAAAGTTGTTTCAGAGTTCAAATCCTCGTCTCTCCGCCCTCTCCGACGAAAATGAAAATGAAAGTGAAAGTAAGAGTAATGCAAGCAGCAAGCTATCGAGGTCAGCGGAGAAACTGCAGAGAAAGAAAGGACTACCCGGACTGCTGGATTTCACGTTTTCTCGTCCCTCCCTTTAAGCTGCACATCTCTGACTGTGTGACAGAGATTTCTCGGTGGAGCTACAGAAACACGATGGGTAGGTCGACACTGATCACTTGTTTTGTCGTTTAGCAGCATGCTAATCGTGAACTAGCCCTCGGCCCTTTTTTTCTGCCGTCAACACTAAACGCTTGTTTTCTTAAGCGTTGCTGGATTTGAGTTATGGGGAGGAAATTATAACGTCTCCTTACAATTTTCCGTCACCTCCCTTTTTACAGATCGACGGGTGACAGGTCTGTGTCTCCTGACGCTGTTTATATCTTCCTGCACTGCTGCTCCCAGTAAGTCTCTGATTAGTAGCACACAAACACACACACACAATCTCAGTGTCTGATTCTGCTCATACCTTTAATGTTTCTGATTTTTTCAAGTTTAGCCATGTTATTGTTACTTCTCTTGCTAAACCTGGAAACTTGATTGACTTCGTTATAATAAGATTTATCTTTCTGTGTTTAACCATCTTTTCCACTCTGCCAGTGTAAAAGATAAATGATGCCAGCGTTATTTATCTTACAGCTTCAACCAACTTGGTGGTTACCACCACGTCTCCTGTCACTGGGACTCGTGGCCATCAGGTCACATTGCCGTGCTGGCTCAGTCCACAGCAAAATGCAGAGGAGCTGGAGGTACGCTGGTACCGTACTAATCGCTTTGACAGCCCGGTAATGCACTACCAGTCAAAAAAGTTCAAATATCAAGAACCTGCCTACGTTGGCCGAGTCTCATTTGGACTCAAGGATGCAGCGTCAGGCGGACTGAAATCAGGCGATGTGAGCCTGAAGCTGCTGAATGTCACAACTGAGGATACAGGAGATTTTTTTTGTTATGTCAGCAGCAACCAGGGATATGATAGTGCACCTGTTAATCTACTCGTGACAGGTGAGTGACTTAGGGGTGGAAATGTATATGATGTTAAAAGCTTTGCTCTAAACCGTCGCATTAAAATGTTCTTCATCTTCCTCCTCGGACCCTTTATCTAGCTTCGGGAAGTCCTCCTTTTCTATCAGTAGTGTGGGGAGAAGATGACAAGGTGAACGTGAGCTGTGAATCTGAAGGCTGGTATCCACAGCCTGTGCTGCGCTGGTCAGACAAGAAGCAGGATGTGAAACCTCAAAGTCTGGTGTACAGAAATCTGTCTTCTGGACTTTTTTTAGTCCACAGTTGGCTTCTTCTTTCCTCCACCTCTGAGCCTTCCTGCTCAGTGGGTCTCTCTGATAAAGAGGTAAAGGAGGCCAAAGTGAGCCTGGGAACTCTTCATAAGACTCTTGAACCTGGTAAAGAGACTTTTTGTGTGTGTGTAATAGTTATATTATGTTTATTTGTTTTTGATTGTAAATACAGTAAAAGCTGAAATACAAGATTTCTTGCTTTTTGTTTATTAGAGTCCTCGCCAGGTGGGTGGGTGGCCTTTGCACTGCTTCTTGTAGCTGCATTAGTGTTGGCTGCATTGGGAGTGATGTACTACAGAAAGAAAGGTACCGAATACATACACAATATATTTATATAATATCTTTAAATAGATAACACTTTAAAGTTATCACTGTCATAAGAAAGTGTTCACTGTCTGAAATTAAATCCTGATATGTTTGTTTTGTGTTTCAGTGAGGAACGCCCAATCAGGAAGAGACCAAATTGATGGTAAGAAAGAGCATACGACAAGTTCAAATTAATGCTCTCAGTTATATAAATATGTGTCCGGGCGGAAAATGAATCCTGACATGAATATTTTGTGTTTCAGGGAACGGCTTAAGTGGTAAGAACGTCACACTGAACAAATCATTTTTCACATCAGCTGTGGTTTTGTTATATATGTAATAACGGGATAAAAGAATGATGCATTTGCTTGAAGATGGAGCAAAGTCAGCCTCTGACACAACCTGGATCCTATTCTCTCTGTGATTTGTTATCCCCATGCTGGTGTTGTGCTTACATCATCATCATAATGTTGGTCCAGGATCAATATTGCAAGTCTCCAATCATATTGTCTGAGCACTTCGTTAGCATTAGCCAATAAGTTAGCTGATGCTTTAAAAACTGTCACTAGGAAACCAACAGGAGTAGCCTAAATTTGGCTAACAGCAAAGCTAATCTGATAATATATTTGTTATACTGAAAAAAATAATAAGTAAAACACTCAAAATACTTGTCATGTCTTTCAGAAGAGAGTTTTATCTAAGCCAAGACAGTTTATTCTTTTCCCCCACACTGCAAAAATGGACATCACAACATTGTGATTGGTTGGTTGCAATCTTGATCCTGGACCTAGAGTTTTATGATGATGCAGGAACAACACCAACATGGAGATATCAGATGGTTGATCTGATATCCTCGTGTTGGTGTTGTTCCCAGATCATCATACTAAATGTTGTTCCAGGATCAACATTGCAAGTGACCAATCAGAATGTTGTGACGTCATACTTTTGCGACTTCGGGAAAAACCGGCGTAAAACAAAAAACTGTACTAAAGCTGCGTGAAACCGCCTCTGTCCGCCGATCAACGGACCCTGACCCTAACCGTAACCCTTTAATAAACAGTAAGCAGAATTGATATTGTCCTTGCAACATTGGAATTTCATAAATGCACGAATGGCTTGGCGCACAAAAGAATAACGTCACAACAATGTGATTGGTCACTTGCAATGTTGAACCTGGAACAACATTTTCATGATGGTCTGGGAGCAACACCAACACGAGGATATCAGATCATCCGATATCAGATACACCTCCTACATTGCAAAAGTTATAGGATTGCAGTATCCCACACTGACCCATCAGTATCACTGTGGAAAGCTACACAAGACATTCTGTAATCATTTGCACAGTGTTGACATGACAAAGAAATCTGATTCAAATGATTCTTCCATTAAAACGAAAAATACAGATAAACTATTTGTTGTATTTCTCTACAGAGACTGATAAACTTTTAGCAGGAGGTAAGACGTTACTAAAGCTGTCCTTGTTCTTAGAATCACGGTGACACATGAAGGTTATGTCATTAGGACATAATATTATAAACACATGTATTCTCTATTTCCCCACAGAAGTGGTGCAGCCAATGTCCATTTCAGAAGCTAGAAATCATTATGGTAATAACTTCATTCATTTTGTTGACAATCTCACATTTTCACAGTTTTTTCTCTTTCATGACTTTTGTCACTCTTTCTGATTCAATTTTCAACAGTAAATGTTAAACTTGAGGACAGAAACAACCCATACCTCAAGGTTGCAGGCAACAAAGTGAGAGACACCCACCCAGGTGATCTTCCTGGAAAGTCTTTTCCTGATGGAGACATGGTTACCTGTGTCACAGCTATCAAAGGAACATCTGGCTTCTCTTCTGGAAAACACTACTGGGAGGTTTCTATGAGGAGAATTAACACAGACATCAAACAGTCCTGGTGGGTAGGAGTTACAAGTGCAGCTGGAATCCCCAGTAATTCATCCACATCTTTTCCAAACACATCGAATGGTTTCTGGTTTCTGTCTTCGTCTCCCAAAAGAGCAAATAGTTTTCAGTTTAGCACACAACCTGAGATTTTAATACCTTTCCATTCAAGACCAGAGACGGTCGGTGTGTATTTGGATCGTGACAGTGGTGAGCTTTCATTTTATAATGTAGAAGAGAAAACACTAATTGGATCTTTCACGGCTACATTCAAAGGTGACATCTTTCCATTATTTAACCCTGGAAAAGGTGACACATCAGTTATGGAGGTGGTACAGAGGGAAGTACAGAGTCAAACAGGTGATGAAGGAAACTGTGCAGAATCAGTTGAGAACAAGACTGAAACTTAATATTGTAAGTAAGGAAAACTGTACAAGCTGAAACATTTTCTTTGTTTTTATGGGAAAAGTAACGAATGACCTCACATTACTTTTATACTGACTTACTGAGACATTAAATCCATCAATTCTGTCTCATGTTCAGGTTATTTATACCGTTTAAAAATTTGGAGGTCATATTAACTCAAACTCCATGGCTGCAACATCATTTTATGTAAATACAATTGAAACTATGAATTTCTTGCTCATGGTTAAAAAAGTTAAATAATATCTATTAAAATTTAGGCAGGCAAACAAGAAAGAAAACCTTTATGCCTTTAACACATTCGATTCCAAGTGGAAGCAAAATACGATAAACAAAATGAGTAGTGCTGTGGAGGTTTTTTTGTAAACTAAAACAATGGCTGCTCTAAAATTCTATACACAGGTAATGGACTATTTCTGTTTGCAGTGTGTTACTGTGCTTCTGCCAGTGGTAAAGAGGGCAAACTTTCTTATCATCATCCTGGGAATAAAAGCTCCTTACCTTTGTGATATTCCCTAAATGATAAAATCCTGGAATGTGAGGTCACTGCCTTGCATCTCCAACTTGTGTGAAACAACAGTTAATGTGCGTAATGATGACGATAGTGCCATAAATTATGATTCTTGATAAGCTAACACAAATACCACAGGGTTAGCTTATCAATAACTGATCATTGATAGTTTATCACTGTTACAAACCAAAAATACGACAAAATAGTAAAATACTACCAAAAATATTAATACAAACAGAGAACACTACACATCCAGCCATCAGTATCTGACAGTGTTTCAGTGATGCAATGATTACTGTGGTTGTTGACAAAGCTGACCCTGTGGTAACACAGAGCACAATAATTGATCCTGGAGAATACCACAGATCTGTACATAGTAGTTAGTATCACTCAGTACCTTCTTCTTATACCCAAGTGTGTAGGATACTGTGATTGCAGCAGTGTCTGTGGCTTGGTTAGTTTTACAGTTGTTCTCAAACCCCTCTCGTCTTAATGTGGAACCAATGTTGGATGTTGCGTGTTTTACTTTGTATACCGAGTGTATTTGTATGCCAATAACACCATCTCGTTTTATTTATACTGTGATTAGGACATGTGTTGCTTGTGCAGTAGCTATAAGATTTGTTAGCATCACATGACCATTTTTAAGTTTCTTTTTTGGTGTGGGGGTGAGGGTGTACTGATGTGTTAGATCACTTTCCATTTTAAATTTTGTGATGGGTCACTACTGTAGTGGTCTTTGTATTGTTGTCAAGTTTTGATGGTATGCATATGTAAATAGAATAGCCTTTCAAATACTCTGAATTAAGCATTACAGTAATTAGCATGCATTTTGAATACTAATCAGAAAGCAGTGTACCTGACAACATGTTGTTTGTGTACTGCAAAGCTCTGATATTTTTCGTTGTGTTTGTAAAACAATGTAAAAGATTGATGTGCATTTTGTTTGATAATGTTGACATTTTGCAGAACTGCCTCTTTTTTTTTTTTTAAATAAACAAAATCGATACAGGATGAGAAAATTTGTCATTTCATTTTTCTTGTCTTCAGCTTACACAAACCAGTTTACGAAAACACAGCAAAATGTCATACACTTTAATAAGTACAGATAGTATTTACAGTATGTACACAATAACACAATACTTTGTAATCACTACTGCATACTTTGATAGATTAGTAAGTATTTACATTGTGAATAAGACCATATGTTGATTTTGAAATACAATTATTTTTTTAAAATTATGTTACGCAATAAATTCAGGCGTGCCTTGATACATACTAGTTCGACTATGATCATGGTACAGAGGTTTGCAAAAAACACTTCACAGGTGCATCATGGTCCGAGATTTTGAAGAATACTTTAATACACTCTTCATGTGGGAGCCATGAGTTGGGAGAACAACGTCAGTCAGTATCAAACACAAACTATACAGTTTCATACATTTTTTTCACATGACATGTAGTCTAGTTATAAAGATCAGAACCACTGGTTTCTTCTTCCAAAGCTTTACACATTCATGTTTGGTCTTCAGCCTTCAGTGGAAAGAAATGCTGGACCAAGGACTACCTGCTGTAGTCACAGACCTTTGTTGCTTGTTTCTTCTCTCTCTCCGTTACACTCACTCGCTTGCCACTGTTTTGTAGTAAAGCAAAATGACATTAAAAAAAAATAATAAAATAATACAAAAAAAAAAATCATTCGTTGTGTTTCAATGCATATTCACACAAAAGTACATTTTTGTACAACCGCTTGAAAAGACATTAAAAAAAAAAAAAAGAGACACCGGGCATCCGCAACACCGAGTACACTCATCATCCTTAACTGGAGTAACCCATCTGTCTTCTTAGCTTACTCATTGTTATTACACTACTCCCATATGACCAGAGACGGGGAATGCAGCTATACTTCAGAGTACGGCACCCATGTAAAAAATAAAATAAAAATAAAGGGGAAAGAGAAACTGCGTCCGATCGTGATCTAGAGTTTTTCCTCTTCATTGTGATTGCTGGTGGTTTTTACATTATGATATCTGTCCTGCTAGCGCTCGGCCCTAGCAGACTGCAGCCGCGCTCTCCCTCCTCCCCTGCTTCTTCAGCAGCTGGATGCGGTTGTGGACGTAGAACTTGATCGCCCTCCAGTCTCGCTGGTTGCTCACCAACAGAGGGCAGAGTTCGAGGCATCGTTCGCAGTCCGCCTTCGCAGGGACGCGCAGTTCCATGAGGTTTCTCTTCAGGTGAGTCTCCACTGCTACACGCTCGGCTTCTGACCAGGGACGCTTCAGGACGCCGCGCTTCCCTGTGTGACCGAGGCAGAGGAGTGACACGGTTTAATGACTGAAGTATTAACACAGATGTTTGTGAGGTCACGCACTAATGATGACAGATTTTACCTGATTTAGGTGGAATGTTTCTTCTCTTATGGGCATTAGCTAAAGACGGGCTGACGACAGGTGATGGAACGGGCGCCTTTTTCTTCCGCGGAGGTCGGCCCGGTCCCTTCTTTTTCACCGTGACCTCTGTCTTCTCTTTAATTTCCTCTTTCACTTCCTCTGCCTCAGAATCTTCTGAGAAGGAATCTGCCGAGTTGCCAGACATGACTGCATGAAAAGAGATCAAACAGAGGTTAGTTATCCAAACGTACTAGCAAAGCAAAACTGTTCAACCACACGGTTAATGTTACTTCAAATGGTAATAAATAAGTTCAAAGTTGTAAAATGTTCTTCTCAGACAAAATGATGAAGTTTTTTCTCGAGGGCTTAAAATGGGTCTCGGATTTGTAAACTTCCTCTCATGGGTGTGTTGCAGTTTAAATTGGAGACTACAGTATTTAAATAATGTTGCATGAAAATAACTGAATACATTTTAAAAATGAAATTTCAGTAACTACTTTGCATTTTTAGAACTACAATTTACATTATTCAAGTTTTTAAAATGAGCCAGCCAGCAGGTGTTTGATTTAGCATAACATAGCATAATGACTGGCTAATCGTTTTCCCTGTTGATTTTATGCAAAGCAAAGCTAACCAGCAGCTGGCTGATGCTCATTTTTTAAAGATGAGCCGGAGTTCCATTGATACTCTTATTTTATTCAATGAGCACACTACATTTCCCTGAGTCACTCAAACACACTGACAATTCTTTACCCTTGTTTAAAAAACAACCCCCCCTCCCCCGCCAAGTTTCATATTAACCTCTAGTGCCATCTAGCTGCACTAGTTTGTTTTAAATCCATGAAAGCTGCACTCTTAACCGGTGAAATTAGGGTTCACTGAACTTTCTAAAAAAAATTTTAAAAAAGAAAAGAAAAAAAAAGGAAGACAGAAATTCATGCATTAAATAGACGTTGATGGGCAAACACTCCTCAAACACTCAATCATTTCTACTGAATAGAAAAAAAATTAAGTTAAAAAAAAAAAAAAAAAAAAAAGGGTTTCCTTACCGTCCAACTCGAGGCAGATGTGCTGCAGGCTCATCCCTCTGAAAAGCACTCCCTCCCTCTCTCCATAGAGAACGACTCGACCCACACGACCCATCAGTGCTGGGTCTCGTATGATAGTGGAGCAGTTCTGGATCACGTGGTACTCGTGCTCCAGGAAGTCCTCCAGCCGTTTGATGGCTCCTCCCTGGGTGTCACCCTCCTCCAGCAGTAGCAGCTGGGTAAGGATGGCAACCTGTCGCCGCACTCGTGTTGCCGTTAATGCTCCGGGGTTTTTAGCACCACTGGCTCGAGCCAGGTTTCTCAGGAGGTCTGTGCCACGGAGTGGGGTAGCAGGGGAGTGGTAGGGCCGGGAGAAGACGTAGGGGCTCTCTGGGTCCACCCCTACGTTGGGGCTGGTTCGAAGAAGCAGGTCGAGGCAGGATTCGCAGTGTGGCGGGAGAATTAGTGGCTGAATGCGCCCTCGCTTGCCTAAGACACCAGCCCGTGGGAGATGACACAAGACCTGGCGCTCAAAGGGGGACAGGAAAGCTTCCATGCCAGAAGGGGAGCTGTTGCTGGCGTTGGGCTGAGGGGTGATGCGGTTACGGTAGTCCTGGATAGTGAGCTTGGCCACCTCGCATTCTCGGTGGCGATTGTAGAGGATGAGCAGAGAGAGGCTGGAGTGGCAGAGCAGGCGCCAGGCCTCGGCAGAATGAGGAGAACGAGTCAAAGAAAGGAAGGAGGAGTGCTGCTGACGACGGAGATACAGGACCAGGCAAGAAAGGGAGGAGAGTAGTGGAGACATGTGATGTCTGTGTGTGCTGGAAAGGGAAGAAAGAGAAACATGCTTTTAAATTAACAGTTGAATCTCAACCAACTTTCAAAAAACCTCAAACATAAAAACACTCAGATACAGCAGAGCAGAAAAAAGACAATAATTCACCACACCTTACAATCTCTCCATTCTTCTCTTCAGGTGCATCGTCCTCCCCTTCCGCGCTCAGCTCCAGCTCTTCATCTGGATCGATGTCTGGGTCCGGTGTAGGAGGTGGAACTAACTCCTCTTGATTTCTTGGACTCTCCACTTCGACTTTTTGCTGTTCTTCATGCTTTTCTTTCTTCATCCTCCGGCCCCTTCTGGGGGTAGACAGTGGCGGAGGTGACGGACTCTTTACCCGGGGCACCATCGGGGGTGCTGGGGGTTTTGTAGCGGGCAGTGGTAAGCTGGGTGCTTTCTTAGCAGCTGCAGGCTGAGCCGAAGCATTTGGTGAAAGCGAAAGGGAGAACGAGACGGCGCCTGTGCTCGAACGGGTGGCAGGTGATTCCCTCTCCCTGGGGAAGAGAGATGGGGGAGTTGGGTTGGAGGAGGATGACTGAGGGACTGCAAAGGAATGACTGTGAGTAGCAGAGGTGGAGGATGAAGAGGGGTGGGGTTGCGAGGCGCTGCCATTTGAAGAGCTGTGCGTGTGGAGGTGAGCCAGCTCCATGGCTGTTCTGACTTCCGGTTGGTTGGCGTGGTGCTTCTCCAGGTGGCGTGCCAGGGATCGGTAGTGCCGGCCGCAGTACGGGCAGTGCTGCCGCCGGCTCACCGTGGGACTACTAGAACTGCCGATGTTTATGTTGATGTTATTGTTTATGTTAGTGGTTGGGGGTGTCAGAGAACTGACTGCGGGCTGGGATCTAGGTGGGGGTGCAACAGGTGTCGGGCGGGAGAAGGAGGAGCAGGGGCGCCCAGGTCCTCTGGAAGAAGTGGGCGCATTATTCTTCTTCTTCGAATTGACCGCCGCAGGCAACTTGCGTTTCTTGCGGCGCCGAAGCATTCGACCCCTTATCTCTTCCATTTCCTCTTCTTCATCATCGTCGTCGTCGTCATCATCTTCCTCCTCTTCATCCTCCTCCCGGTCTGAGTCACTGGGTTCAGAGTGGGTGAGTGGGGAGGAAGAGGGCGATAATGACCACGAGGGGGTAAGGTAATCAGAAACAGAGAGCGATAGTGGGTGGGGGCCAGCCTCTTCCTCCTAAATGGACAGATTAAAAAAAAAATAAAAGATGTATTTTTTTTTTAGTTCACAGGCAAAAATCAAAAAGAAAAAAGTCCTCATGTGTGTCTCTCAATCGTTTCAAACTTCATTCTGTCTGCAGTGCCCATTTGAGAGTCTCCTGGATCCTACTGAGGACACAGTCACGTTTATGAACGGGAAAATAATTCCCCACACAGCTACCATCTGTAGCTTTTAGCATTAGGGCTTAAAGCTTGATTATGGACTGTCACCTCATAGCAACAGGGGTCTATGACACAGAACAATTGTAAGGAAAACTCTTAGAAGGCTCTAGTCGCAGTTGAGCTTTTATCTTTTCATGCCAGAGACAAATACAGAATAACACCAAACATGTCACGTTTCCATCAGTTGGTAACTCACCATTGCATTCTCGCCCCAGTCCGTTAGGCTGTAGTCCACTGTGATCTCCTCCCCTTTGGCGATGTCTCGGATCGCTATGACAACTAATCGCACCTGGGTTCCGCAGTGGACTTCTCGAATCCGGCAGTTTGGCGGAGGGTGGAAGAGCACGGGTCCTCGAACACCACTTCCCCCCTCCTCCCCCAACTCTGGCACACTAGAAAACATGATGTCACACTTGATTTAAACACAAGTGGTCCACATAAAGGCTTGAACAAATCAAAACAATTCAACAAGTCTTAGCAGGGCTCTAGACTAACTTTTTGCCATGGGTGTACCGGTACGCCTAACTTTAAAAAGTTAGGCGTACCGGCACAAAAGTTAGGCGCACACAAATTTTATAATAATTTATATAATATAATGTGTTTTTCTGGATACACTGTGCTTTTTCAGCATTCAAAGATTGATGACACCGTGTCAGAGCACTGGCTATGAATTTCAGAAGGATCAGGCCTTAACTTAACAGAAAAGTTAGCAATAGTTCTTTTCCTATTACAGCTACATCCACTTCTGTCGTGCCTAGACTGCTCACTAGGGCTGGGTATCATCACTGATTTCTATAATCCATTTGATTCCGGTTTTCAAAGTCCCGATTCGATTCAATTTAGCCTCAGATAGTCAGAAATATTATAACTCTGATCATTTATCAGTACTGACTTCATCAGAATTGTGAGCATCACAGCAGATGCCTTTGTGTGAAAGTAACTGAGAATAAAACACAGAAAAACATGAAGGAGATTTTCCTGGTCTGGCTTTTTATAGCAGATAACCTTAAAAATATTCTACAATGTTCTGCATATAAAGTTTAAATTTCTTCAGTATTGAACAACAGAAAAAATAGGCTTTCTTGTCCGAGGTCATTTAAGTGAAAAAAAGAAAAAGAAAAGAAAAGACAGCAGCGCTGTAAACAACGGTAGACTGGTGGGTAATAAGCAAATGAATAATACAGAAAACAGAGATTGGAGACGGGAAACTGTTCTTGAAGTACAGAGAGAGAGCTAGCTGTGCATGGAGTGTGATTTTAATAGTCGTGGAAGCAAAACAGCAAAATTCACGACGACATTGATCAAATGTGAAGCGCAGTTTGCTGCTTCTTTTGCTGCTTCTTTTGCTGCTGGCTCGGTGAATTTTGGTTGGAGAGAGACAAAACCTGCAGCTCAGAATCAGCACAAAAAGACGTAATTACAGCGCGGACCGGACGCATCAGAACCGCAAGCTCCGACAGCGTGTCCGTCTACGGGCCGTCGGGTGAGAAAGCCGAGAAAGACAAAGTTGATTCTGATGCGTCGGTCCGTTCTGTGTTTACGTCTTTGTGTGGAATCCGTGTACCTGCTCTCATTTGCTGTTTGGTTGTTGTTGAAATGGTTTTGTGAGCTTTAATCTGAGAATCTGGCGTTTCTGGCAAAACACAGTTATATTTAAAAGTCGATTCAGGATTTAATGAATTGATATCGCTTTATTCAAGCTACTCACCTCCCACTTCCACCTGCACTTTCAACTGGACCACGGCCAATCAGAGAGGTCCTGCCCCTTACTATCTCTGATTGGTTTAGTCCACGATAGGGGCATAATGTGTGTCTGTTGTTGACCACAGGGAAGGTTGCAGATTTTTTTTTTTTTTTTTTTTCCCTACCCGAACAGTTGGTCTCACAGGTGCAACCAAATATTTTTTTTTTTTTAGTCGCACCACTGAAAAATTTGGTCGTATTTGTGACCAAATTGGTCGCACTCTAGAGCCCTGCTTAGCCATTACTCCAGTTAATCAACCGAAAGTGTTTTACAAGAAGGCCACAATAAAACCAACCTGCGTCAACATGAATATGGTATCTGCTGGGAGTGTGGTGCATTAATAAAAATCAGTCACATGTTTATGCTAAAGCCAGTTTAGTTATTTTTTCTCTGCAGTTATATTTATACTAGAGATGGCACGATACCACTTTTTTATGTCCGATACCGATACCGATATCATAAATTTGGATATCTGCCGATACCGATATGAATCCGATATAGTGTTTTTTAATCAACAAAACTGTTTTTTAAATATCTTGCTGCATTTTGTATAAGTTCATACTCAAGTTTAAAACAACAACTACACTAAAGCTATTCTGTTATACCTGTATGCAAAAAAAAATATTTCATAGTTCAGCAATACTGATCAATCTAATAAACTTAAACCTACACCATCCTCCCTATTCTGGTATTTTAAAGAGTACTTAGCGTAAATATTAAGCAACCTAACTAATAGGGTTCCAACTCCCAGCAACAACAAAAATAAATAAATAAAAAATAGGGAACCACCCCTCACACTCCACCTCATGATGCTTAATCGACGTAATCAACCTTAATTTGATGCAGTGTGAAAAAAAATGCACAGAAATCAATTATTTTTCAAGAAATATTAAATAGATTCAACATCTTTCTTCAACAAAATTGCAGACGGCACAGATGGTACCTTCCCAAAGGAAAAAGTACTATAGCTTACTAGGGTATATATATTAGACTTAATAGTCACTATATACAGTAATTGACTTCTATTCATTTTACATCAAATTAAAACTTTGGGTGTCAGATAATTATTTATTAAAAGCTAGACATTTTAAATGAGAATAAGAAAGAAAAGTATGTCTTTGTGCCCCCTTTTCCCTGTTAATGCCCTATCGGCCCCCCTGGCTAAACTTTGCTAGATCCGCCCCTGCACAGTTACCAGCGTCAGCTACATAGAAAAAGATCCTGGTGTAGAAAGTAATATTAAATACATTCTAACAACAGCTGATCAAGCTTAAACGTGCTGCTGTTGTTCAGCCGCTGGTTTCCTCTTTCTGGTGCAAAGTGGGCCAAAAGCAAACTAGAGACACGGACTCGCGACAGAAAAGCCGATCAGCTGATCGTTAAGCAGTTTCATGATTGAAGTAGCAGCCGGAGAGCGAGAGGCAGTCGCTCGTTAAGCTTAACGCAGGAATGCTTTACATTCAGAGATGAACTTACACACTTGCTTTACTTCTCTCGGGATAACTTTGTCGGAGATGAAATGCCGGGTTGCTAGCGAAGCTCCACATGCTATCCAGACCACCGACAGGTCCCGCATGCCACAGCCGCTCTATCACGTGATGCATACTGCTCCGACGTGCTAACGTTCTGAGGTGAGTTACGGCGTGTTGCAAGTTTTGTGAGGTGCTTTCGTGATATTTAATGGATCGGATTACATTTTTTATTTTTCTCCGATATCCGATCCAGTAATTTAGGTCAGTATCGGACCGATACCGATACGTAATATCGGATCGGTCCATCTCTAATTTATACAGGTACACTGCTTGCTTCACAGGCCTGAACATGACTATCATTCAGTGGGAAATTTCAAAAAAAGCAAAACACATGGATGCACATAAAAACTTACAAATCATCAACCTCACAGTTTGGTTTTTTTGGTGTAAAATCACCATCTGAATGGCCTAACCAACTTAGCAATTTCCTTTCATATAATGAAACTTTCCTTTACAGTTGAACCAGAAAGTTGCAGCTCTCTGCCTCTTTTCCATTTCAGTGACTTTCTGAAGCCTCTGTACCCCTACGTGGCTCCACGTCTTTACATGTGTGTGGTTTCAAAATGACAATGAAAAGCACATATGAATGTTCTGAGGTTGATGAATGTAGGAGCCTTGCTTTTTCGTCAGCGAAAAAACAAACTCAATTTAGCACCTCTCTTGAAACTTTCTGCCTACAGAATTAACTTTCCTTTTCTGTGACACTGCGCTAGCTTGCAGGTGTGGCTAGCTCCACATGAGTCTTTTTTTCCCCTCAAAGATCATCTGAGCAAAGTGGTGAGGGTCCTACTTACCAGAGCTGAGTGGGGTCAGGCAGGTAGTAGGGACTCCCTGGTGGAGGGAGGCGGTCTTCTGCACCCTCAGGGTACTGGCCATCACCTGGGACAGAGTAAACGTTTTAAATAGGACCCATTATGCTTCTCCATATTCCTTTTCCCATATATACACAATGTTAAAATGGTGAATTCGTTTATTAAGCATGGCAAGTTTCAAAACTTCAGGTCTGCATGAGCTCAGAACGACCCTGAAGCTTGTTTTTTTTTTTATGCTTGGCTCTGTATGCCGTTAAAGGCTATCCATAACAAGGTCCTCTCAGCTACATAGCTTTGGTTGTGGATACAGAATCCCCACCCACTTGCTGCTAAAAATTGAGGGACATCCAATCAGCAAGAAAAGAAAAAAGAAAGTAGCAGTAAATGGAGGTTGCCTTTAAAGTAAAAGAAAACAGATTGAAACAAGCTGTTATATACTGGGTCATCTGAGTTGGAAATTAGCATAATAGCTCCACTCACACTTGTTATCACTTCACAGGTTTGGAAAGTAACATTTTCTTTCTCTCACCTAGGTATCAGTGGACAAAAACACATCAACACCAGGTGGCAAACACATTGTGTGAGTCTTCACATTTACCGGGGCTGTAGCTGTGCTCTGACATGCTCTCCTCCTCTTCATCTTCTGTCACATATGCTCGGTCACACACCTTTACAGGTGTTCCCTTCCTTTTCCTCCCACACACACGGCTGTAGAAACAAAGTCAGGTCTTCATTTAGAAAACAAACAAACAAACAAAAAAACCCAGCACACTCACATGAAGACTTTGTATAAACACGGGAATGGATCGCAGAGCAAACAAAGTGATCATGTGTACCTGCAGCAAAGCAATACAGGTGTATGCTCACGTGGATGACCTACTTAACTAGTCACGGTGGTAAAAAGTGATAAGAAAACCATTTTAAACTTGTGACTTTAAAAATTTTTTTTGGGATATATGATGAGGACTAGAGCAGGATCTAGAAACTTCAGTGGTGGGTTGATCTATTAAAAATGGATTCTGTGACTTTATGCATTTACTACACTGCACATCTACATCAGTGCACCACCTGCTAGTGGGAGAGCAAACAAGGAAAGAAGGAAGCTAACAGGAAACAGTCTGCTGCTGGTGCAGCCAACAGCATTTGTAACTTAACCACAAATTGTGGCTGAGTGAGCTGGCACGACTGATGTCAACACTTTCCCTGTCAGCACCTCTCTTTCTCTCGCGCTCTGACTCGCTGTCACTCTCGTTATGTTGATGCAACATCTGTGTGGAATTTTTTTTATATTGCATTTACTGTAACTTAATATTTAGTTGTCAACTCAACTTCATGTTAATACATCTCAGCTCTACTCTACGTGTGTGTGTGTGTGTGTGTGTGTGTGTGTGTGTGTGTGTGTGTGTGTGTGTGTGTGAAAGCAGGTGCACTCATAGTGTCAGCAGGGAAAAGAGTAAACTAGTCTGACTTTAAGTGGCAAGAGGATGTGGTAAAATCTTTACAGCTGAGCTGAAATGAGACCAGTTCTAATAAATTAGGTTAATAATAAAAAATAAAATGTGTGCTTTCGATAATTATTTTACTAATAAATATTCAATTTTCTACATTTTGTTTTATAAAGTTAGGAATGCAGTGTTTAAGTCAAGCCTGATGTCATCACATACATTGAAATATCCCCAGTCTCCTCAATGAGGAATATATTGTACTAGCTCAACACTGGTACTGAATCAGTAATCTGTCTCATCAAATGCCCAAAGTTTAGATATTGTGATCTAACAAATGCTTTAAAAACACAAATACATACAAGTATCACAGAAAATTGTACTAAACCCTACCAAACATATTTAAATTTGTTTGGCATGACTAGCATTGAATTTTGAGATTGACGTAGTTTAAAAAAGAAAAACAACAACAACCAAACAAACTCTAATATAGTACAACACCATGATTGAACAGCTTAAAGAACCACCTCAGCTTGAAGGAATTGTGTTCTCCATGATTTTATCAGGAATTTTGGTCCAGCCTTCTTTACAGCGTAGCTTCAGTTCATTGTGGTTTGGAGGCATTTGTTTATGCTCGAGTCTCGCTTCAGTATTTCAGTTTTGTAGAGGTCTGGACTCTGACTGGGTCATCGCAGCACCTCAATTCTTTTGTTTTTCAGTCATTCTGTTGTAGATTTGCTGCTGTGATTGAGATCACTGTCCTGCTGCTCGACCCAGTTTCTGCCAAGCTTTAGCTGTCAGACAGATAGCCTCACATCTGACTAAAGAATACTTTGGTATACAGAGAGCTCGTGGTTAACTCAATGACTACAAGCTGTTCAGTTATGTGGCTGCACAGAAAACCCAAATCATCACCCCTCCACCACTCTGCTGACAGCTGGTAAGAGGTCATCTGCACTTTGGTCTAAACTAGCCAAAGGATATCGCTCCAGAAGTCTTATGGTTTGCTCAGATGTAACTTTGTAAACATGTTCCTTTTAGAAAACAGACTTCCTCCTAGCAACCTTTTCCAACAAGCCATACTTATTCAGTTTTTTCTAATTGCTCACTGTCATGAACTTTAATATTTAACATGCTAACTGAGGCCTGTAGATCAAGGATGTCAAACGTTAAAGCCCAGGGCCAGAACTGACCAGACTCCAATCTGGCCCACTGGAACGCTTTAGAAAATGTGAAGGAGTGCTTAGATTTTGACCTTTTAGCTGTAATGTTTAATCTTTTTTCAGCTTTTCCTATTGATAAAGTCTCCACCGCCATCATCATTCATACTACACCAAGGTGGTTAAGTCATAGATAAACAACTAAATGACAGAAGTTCATGTTTCTCCGCTATCTACTACAGATTAAATAAAACAGGTCTACTACTTCCATTTCAGTTATAGACGGGCTTTGGTTAAAAAGAAAAAAAAATCAAACACTATGTTGTATAGATTCAAGACACCCGGGGCAGTAAGCTACCAGAACCTTTTCTGTCATTTTATACAATTATCATGCAGAGAGAGAAAAAAAAAAGAGCCATTCTGTTGGTCTATATCTTTTGACTTATTTGAGCTACCCTGAAAAGTTCTGCTGTGCTCAAAGGAGGACATCCTGGCCTTTCCAATGATATCTCATGTGTTCGGGTGGCCTCTTAACTTCAGATAGGCAGGACTTCCCAAAAAGAGTTAAACTATAAGATACTTGCATCCTCGGTTGTCAGGAGGCGTGGAAGGCGTAAAGGTGTACTTGTTTTTACAGGACAACATATATGTTCAGTAACGTTTGTACTGACTGCTGTCTTTATAAATAACACTTCTATATAATTAGTGATTTGCTAAAGAAATCTTTAATGTATTTCACAAACATTAGAAACTTATAACCTCTTATATCAACAGAGTTCACCTATGGAGAACCTGTTCACTTCCGATGAACCCAGTTACATTGACTCTTTGACTTCAATTCACCTACATGGTGAAAAAAATACAATTATTTACACACAAAATAATATTTGTAGATGGATGTAACACTGACTATATGTCTGAACGTTAATTTAAAACTAGGGCTGGGCCATATTATACCATTCACGGTAATACCGGTATAATGTTAGGCAACGATAGGAAAATGAAATATCGCGATAGAATGGGAGTAAAACGCGCATGCGCAGTGCCTTTGTTTTCATACGCACATGGCCGATTGTTGAGTGAAACAGATGAACCAGAATTGGTTTGTAAAAATGGTGCAACTTCCGTGATGTGGAACTGGTTTGGTGTTTGTCCGTCAGATACACAACAAAGCACATTTTTTTGCAGAACATGCAAGCGGCCGTTGTTATTGTCATATTTGTCGGACTAAGATGCTCTTAAATCTGGGAGTAATCTGGGTCCTAAACTCCGTATCCTTCAGGTCAAACAACACTGCAGCATCACTTAGAGTTAAAAACTGTCTAAATTCTTTCATCTTTAATAAAACGATCAGCATTGCTGCTTTACCAGGTGTAACTATGAAGTTTAACTTCCAGGCATCCATGAAAACAAAAGTTATTACATTTAACGGAGTTAGAAGTTAGCAGGAAGCTAGCGGAAGTTAGCTCGCTAGTTTCGCTAGTTACCTAAGCATGATATTGCATGTTCTGACTGAGAGATTTCTGAAAAAAATCAAACGTACAGCTCTGCTATCACTTCCAACATAAATGAAGACAGGAAACTAAACAGCAGTGACGTTTGTAGGGTTACTGAAGTTGGGCTAGCTGGTATATAATGATGTGCTACGTGATCGCTAGCGACACAGCTATGTTAGCATAACATAAACAGTGAAGCTGGAGGACGAACACTAACACTTTTCCACTTATAAAAGTTAACGTGAAGGTTCTTCATGGTTAGAAACAAATGCAATCGCATGGCAGGATACTGTAAACGGACCAAACTTCAGTCAGGAGAACAACTGAGATAATCCATCCACAATACGAGGTTAGTCATTAATATACTGCAACAACATGGGAATAGAGCAGCTGCCAGAGAATTCAACATTAATGAATCAATGGTACAGAAGTGGAGGAAGCAAGAAGAATGAGTTTAATAAAGTTTGATTTATCTGACTGCTTTGTTTCGCTTAATGTGCCTTATAATCCCGTGCACCTTATGGTCTGAAAAATGCGTACTGCACACTGCAGTTTAATGTTGCAAAGCACCTCTTTTTAACTTCAGTGGATATTATACATGGTTATGCTCAGGATATGTCAGCCCATTTCTACTGGAAATGCCTTTTGGTTAAACTTTCAGCAAGGAATTTGCATTTGCACTGTTACATTTTTATAAAGCTTTAATGTACATAAAAACCAGCTTCTTGTTTAAGTGAAAATAAATGGAAGGTTGTCTTTTTGCGCTAGTAATGTTGTGGAGTTGTATTTTGTCTCGCATCAATTATATCGTCGATTATATCGTTATCGCAAATTTTCAAATATATATCGTGATAAATATTTTTGGCCATATCGCCCTGCTCTATTAAAAACTATGAATGTTATTCTTTTTTATTATTATTTCTTTTCTTACAGGAAAGGTTACTTTGCCTTTAAAATGCTGGCAGCCTGGTAAAGTGTGTTGATTGTTTGGATAAAGACTCATCGATTGTGAAAGATAAACACAATTTGCAATCATTGGGAGTGTGACTACACAAATTACCATGCACATTAGAAGTTTAAATACCCAGCTTGCTGTGGTGGTGGACCGTAACTATTATTTCGTGGCTGCTGCTAGTTTGTGTGAAATTAAAACGGCAATGGCCTTACACTGAAAACTAACAGATTTTTTAAAAATCGCATCGTGAACATTAGATTACATTGTAGGTCTACAGCTTCAGAAGGCTCAACTCATTCTGCACAATTTTGCCAGCACCCTCAATGAAACAGGAAGTCCTCACGGTGGTAGTTGTCGCCCATTTAGAAATTATCTGACCCCTCTGGACTCTGCACCACCACCTGCTAAGCACTGATGTGAACATGTGCTGCAGATGGTGCCAAGAGTATTAAAACAAAAAACAACCCCCCACACACACACGTAAAAAAGCATGGCGTCAAAGCTGCTGGAGACCAATTCCAAACTACTTCCCAGAAAATCTCTTGCATTATGTCCCTATAAGTTTAATATAAGACAACATATAAGCTTCATAGGGACATATTTGTGTTTAAGTTATTGTTCTACAAACAAATAGATCATTGCATTCAACGGAAAAATAATCTCATGCAGTCTACTCAAATACTACTGGATTTACATCATGTGGCTAACTAATAAAAATGCAGAGAAGAGGTGATCATTGGAGAGGATTAACAAACCCTGATCTACTGCACAGCTATTGTGAGGCTTAACACTACACTTATTAATCAAAAATGGCCCCACCCCTTTAAGCAATCACGTCAGTCTGTAAAAAGGAAATGACCAAAAAAAAGAAAAAAAAGAAGCATGATTAGCAAAACACTGCGTGCCTAATTCACTGAGCACGGTGACAGTTAAGTGTTTTTGGGGGCATTTTGGTCGCGGTCAGCAACTTTGTTTACTTACACCACACAAGCCACGAGTCATGATCTACAGCAGCTGAGCACTCGAGAAGTGCTGAGAGCTGAACGACATTGTCTTTGAATAATACGTTCAGTCTAAGAAATCATATGACTGACGTTACCGAGGAGAGGGAGAGATATAACTGACAGTCTGGGTTACACAGCTGACGGCTCCTGTTGAGGACATGCTAACATTAATGCTAAACCACGGCTAGCCCCGTTAGCTTCCAACGGCTAACGTTGGTACTTCTGTCCCGTCAAAATCTCAAAAAATAAAAGGATGGCGCTTAAATGCACAGCGGGTTGGATGGGGGAGAGATGCACCTTCGCCGGGCACACCAGCTGCAACCCGCAGCTGAACGAAAATCACTTTCCATTCCCCGTTTTCTGCAATATTACGCTGAAATCATGCACGCGAAAAAAGGGCTTCTAATGGTAACTAAAGAGACGCGCACGGCGCGTGCGTCTACGGCGTTGCATTTTGCTCACAAATCTCCGCTGAGAAAAAAGGATCGCTCGCGGCCACAAACCGGAGGCTCGCCGGTCTCACTCACCCCCGTGGTGGCGGCGGTTTGCTTCCATCCCCGTCGCTGTCGAGGGTCGGTGGCTCCCGGTAGTCAAAAGGCGACCGAACATTCTCCGCCATTAGAACTGCCTTCCCTACCTCTCGCGCTCCGGTAGATTGCACAACGCGCATGTGCACAACATCCTTTGGGGTTCTATTGGTAAAATGGGGTGCACTCACCTCTATGAGCGAGAAGCTAGTTTAATTTTATTGGCGTGTTATTTATGTATATGTTTACTTCATATGGCGACAGTTTAACTTTCAAAGACCTAAAACAGAAATAAAGACTAGCAGCAGACACGAGTGAAATACAACTAATATAACTATACCTGCTAAATACACGTATCCAAGTGCGTTTAAATTTCGTATACCTCACGATAACACAGAAGAGCATTTTAAAGTCTAGGCTGTTTTACAGCTTTAGTCATTACGTCTCAGATTACAGTCTTTCATACCCTCAATCCCAGTGAAAACCAACTAAATGTTAGTGTATAATATACAGAATGATTATACGTTGATAAAATTGCCCTAACTTTTAAGCTGAAAAGCTAAATAAACATTTTTAATTACCATCTGCAAAATGGACTATCACAAAGATGAAAACAGGTTTTCTGAGTGCACGAAAAGCTGTTTTTTTTTAGAGATAAGGGGGGTTGGCTGGTGATGTTCTTATTTGCTCAATGACAATACATATACATAACACATTTTTACAAAAATGAAAGACTTACTTGTTTCCCCTGCTAGTGAATGTTTAATATGTTTAATACGCCACTTAAATAATTACAATACTTTGAAACTCATTTTCTCACTCAAAAACGAACGATTTCAGAAAATTTCAGAAAACACGAGACAAAGTACACGTTACATAAGGCTTTATTAACAATTTTATCTTTGGTTTGCATATATGGATGAATGAAGCAGGACAAAGAGGTCACGTATCATTTATCATTTTGTAGCAATCCTGAATGTTGCTGTATACATATTCACATCATATAATGATAATATATGATTTAACTGCATGTTTTTCTCTTGTTTTGTTTTTTACACAGTTGTGTGGTTCTTTTTTTCTTTTTCTTTTTTTACCATCGGTGCGCTGTGTGTGTGATCTGAAAACATTGGCTGTGAGCATTGATAAAACTGTTTTGATGTTTGGTGTTGTCAAGAGTCGGAGATTTTGTGAATGTATTTTTAACAACTGGCTTTTGCACTTTTGAGATAAAAAGGTGGAAGGTTTCAAGAAATGTAGCTTCGCAAATGTGAAAAATCATTACATGCAATTCCCTAAGTGAAAACGCAAAGTCATTTTCTTCCTGCTTTTTTTTTTTTTTTTTTGTTTCTCATGGAAACCAGTTATGGCTTCAGGATAAAAATGGTGGGTGGCATGGATCAGTTTACTTGTTGTGGAATATTTCTTCACGCTGCTTTAGCTCGGGATAAAATTGTGTCTGATAATCTTGAGAATCTGTGACCTGACCCCAAAAAAGACACAAAATGCTGCTGTGGCAAACTGATCATGGAAATCCTTTTATTCTGCATTGACCTTTTTCCCTCAGTTTCTATTTATTTTTGTGCTACAATATCCGAGAATTCAAATCTTTTTGAAAATGCATGCATTTTTGTGTTTGTATTCTTTTATGTCATGTAACAAAGTTTCTCAGCGTTCCCTAAGCACCATCCCTACAGGTGTTGATGTCCTGTAGTGAAATTCATCTTTAATGTAAATTACTTGGCCTCAGTGAAAGTAAACACACAGTTTCTTTCTATGTTGAGTGATTTGTTGGTTACAAAGCAGGAAACAGTTTCGAATACAGTGTTGACTTTTTCACACTTTTTTTTTAAAGAGAAAGGACTAAAGTATCATAAAATATATTAAACAATGATGGGAAAGAGTAACATTGTACATTTTATGATAACTGCTTAATATATCAACAGATGTACAGTAAAATGACCTTTGACCTAATCTCAGCTGCAGCAGCATTACCTCTCTGTTATATACTGACGCTTAAGTATGCAACGTTTGTATGTAATAGCTTCATGGGTGCTATGCTGTGTGCATCACGACTTTCAGACATTGATTTTATTCAGAGAGAGGACACACTTGTCGATGAGCTTGTTACATTGTAGCATGTAGGTTGTGAGATGGTTGTGGCTTATATATCACATGGGAGAGGTCTTTGAACTCTTATGCTTTTTCTTCAATCATTCCCCCGACTTACACCACTACCGAACCTTCCTCTCTCTTACTTCACTAGACGTTACATGTCCTCAGGGTCATCCATGATCAGCAATTGTACTGCTCAAGCGATCTTAACAAGAACCTAAAACAAAGTGCGACTGGTTTAAAAAGCAAAGAAAAAGTAAACACAAAATTGAAATGATTTACCAATTATTACATATTATGTGACAAGTCTAAATCATATTTTTATTATCAGAGGTGGACAATTCATTTTCCTAAGAGGCTATTTGAAAAACTGTGACTGCAGTGGAGGTCCGCACCAAGCTTATAAAAAGATGAAATTGAGCAGAATGGAGTTAATCTTACTGGTGCAGCCTTTCACAACAGTCCCAGTTTCTCACAGGAGGTCTTTGGAAAATTAAGTGTCCACCCCTCATCTATACTAATGGTTTATTTTCTTGGCACCAAAACAGCTAGGAGATAACTATCCCTTGAGGGCTGCGTCAGGAAGGGGGCATGTTTGCTGGGTATGACCTGCTGTTAGGTCAGTAGTAACATTGACACAATTTCTGTCATTATGCTTCTGTATGCCACCAAAGTGGATTTTAAATAAACAGACAAGCCAGTTGTCCAGGGACTTTTCAGTTCCTAAAAATGGGGGTTGTGTATAAAAATGATCGTAATTTCTAAAAAGGTCAAGCAGTATTTTCATTAAAGCCCTGAAGTTAAAGCTGAAAACTGCATTAAAACCCTCCGTAGTGGTTTGCAAAGAAAAAAAATTAGACCGAAATGTGCAATTGTCTAAAAACCTAATCCTAAGTGCAGTTCATCATACTGTCTGCATGCCTCAGACTTGATGCCCTAGCCATGTTTATTATAGATATTTGATCTTTTACAGTGTGGCTTGAATTAACTTGTATCCAATGCCACAGCGACACGCTTGACATCAGAGTTCATAGGACACGACCCAGAAGACAAAGTAGAACCATTACCAACAAAAAACAAAGATTAAGATGAGCTTTTAATCTTCAATAAACATCCAGTTATTCATCACAGACATAAAAGAAAAGCATGGTCATCGGATATTCACCATACCGGCAAGTGTGCAAGTCACAGCTCATTCACTGCGTGAGCGTATACTGTGTCAGGCATTTTAGACTACAGTGAAATCGCTGCGTTTCAGAATGTTTGATAGTTTTGGTAACAGACAGTACGGCTCTACTGTAAAATATCCATCCGAGGGCAGGAGAGAAAAAAAAAAAGTTTGAGAACCACTGGTCTAATAGTTCCAACTTGTGAACAGTGTAGCAGCAAATTCAAGTATAACAACAGGAGAGAACCTGGCGACCAAAGCAGCAAAACATGACACTTGATCATCACAGACTGTGCCAGCCCCATAAACATCCGATCGGCCAGCCTATACACGACAACATGAAATCTAATTTGGAATCGTTAGATGTGTTAGTAACGTGGTACATGAAAAAAAGCTGTTTAAATTAGTAAATGGCTACATATTTAGCTGCATGTCAGTCACAGTTTAACAGTCGTGTTTTTATGGTGTTAGTCTAGCAGTCAGATTTTGGAGTGTTAAGAACAGCAGGTAGTTAGTCATCAAAAGTAAATCTACTTAAATAAAATAAATTACGGTATACACAGCATACACAAAAAAGTCACTTTCAAACGCTCTTAAATGCCACTGCACAAAGCAAACTGATGGTTACACAAGTGTAAAGTCTGCACACTCTTTTTTTTTGTCCAAAGAACCGACAACTGTGGGAAACCAGAGGGCTCTTTAGCGCTTGCTGTGGAAATAGTAATGCCTAAGAAAAGCTGTTTACTTGGCTAAAGGAGCTTAGCTGGGATTTTATTTGAGTGTTCACAGAGTATATTCCACATCACCTTACAATTTTGAATTTGGAATACATCAAGGGGAAAGCTGGCTGCTGAATAAGCTCGTTCGTAGATGCCGATCGACTCTAACTAGGGAATTTAGGCCTCCTCTGCTCCTCCTCTCTCCGTGTGCAACACATGGAGAGTTTTCGCGGCATGATCAGACCAGTGGATCAGCTCCAGCAGCACTTGGTAGGTCCAGAGTTTGAACCCGAAAACTCCCCCAGAGCCGTCGGTTTCCTACACAGAAGAGAGCAAGACAGAGCAATAGATGTCTCTCATTAGGAGTGAGCCCTTGCATTCAAAATCTGCTAAGAAACTGTTTTGGCCTAATGAACATGTCCACACTTGGTGAAACTCATTTGGATTGTTTACTAAATAACTAATTAAAATTAATGCCGCCCTTTATATTTGACAATGACAATTTCACACACAAGCACTTAAATCACACATCCAATGGCTACAAAGTACCATTAGCATACATCTGAAGTTATCAACAACCAGATGACTTCACATTAAATATTTGGTGCTTCAATTCAGTTTTATATAGTGCCAAATCACAACAGGAGTCACTTTAAGGTGGTTTATATTGTAAGGTGAAGACTTCAATAATCAGACGATCCCCTATGAGCATGCAGTTGGCAACCAAGGGAAGGAAAAACTCCCTTTTAACAGGAAGTAACCTCTAGCAGAACCAGTCTCAGGGAGGAGCGGCTATCTGCTGGGACCACATGGGACTGGATCTGCTGGATGTGAGGGGAGGAAGAAAGGACAGAGACACACTGTGGAAGAGAGCCACAATGTGTGGAAAAAAGTGAATAAAGAATAAACAGTGGATTATGGGAAGCTTGCAGCAGCAATGGAGGATTCAGGGTCACCTGATGCAGCCCTAACTATATCCTTCATCAAAAAGGAAAGTTTTAGGCCTAATTTCTCAGCACTGGAGCCCCCCAGGGGTGTGTTCTGAGCCCCCTGCTGTACTCTTTGTACACATATGACTGTGTGGCCACTACCAGCTCCACCACCATCATCAAGTTTGCTGACGACACCGTCGTGGTGGGCCTGATCTCTGATAACAACGAGACGGCCTACCTGAAGGAGATTAGGAATCTGGAGAACTGGTGCCAGAGGAACAACCTCCTTCTAAACGTCAGTAAGACAAAGGAGCTGATAGTGGACTTCAGCACTAAGCAGGAGAGGAACTACCAGACCCCCGTCATCAACGAGTGCCCAGTGGAGAGAGTGGACAGCTTCAAATACCTCGGAGTTCACATCACGCAGGACCTGTCATGGTCCTGTCACATCAACACTGTGGTGAAAAAGGCCCGACAGCGTCTCTACCACCTCAGACGCTTGAGAGACTTCCAACTGCCCTCCAAGGTGCTCAGGAACTTTTACTCGTGCACCATAGAGAGCATCCTGGCGGGAAACATCTTAACCTGGTTCGGGAACAGCACCATGCAGGACAGACGAGCTCTACAGAGGGTTGTGCGGTCAGCTGAGCGCACCATCCGCTCCGAGCTCCCTGACCTGCACTCAATCTACAGCAGGCGGTGCTGGACCAAGGCCAGGAAGATGGTGAAGGACCTCAGCCATCCCAACAACAGACTGTTCTCTCTGCTGAGGTCAGGAAAGCGATTCCGCTCCCTGAAGACCAACACAGAGAGACTGAGGAGGAGCTTCTTCCCGCAGGCGATACGGTCTCTCAATCACACCACCACACAGTACTGACCCACACATATGGTTCTTACACACACACTGGACTTTCTGGACTTTGGTTTTGCACAACACTGGTCACTATATTCTTCATTTCCAGTTAATACTTGTACAGCTGCTGTTATTGTGTATATATTTATTTATATTTAGATTTCTTCATACATTCTTATATAGTTCTATATTGTGTATTTTGTTGTACAGTTATTTTATTTTCAACTTTAATTTATATATTTTATCTTATTCTTCCCAGTTAAATTTACCCTTCATTCTAATTTGTGTTGTACAGTTATTTCATTTTTAACCTTAATTTATATTTTATTCCTTCCTAGTTAAATTTACCCTTTTTAATTTTTCATATTTATTTCCTATCTTATTCATAGCCTTTTCCTTTTTTGTTTTCTTTAGGTCACGAGCAGTTGTCCAAGCATTTCACTACATATCGTACTGTGTATGACTGTGTACGTGACAAATAAAATTTGAATTTGAATTTGAATTTTAAAAGTACAGAGGGTTTCTGTCTTCCTAATCCAAACTGGGAGCTGGTTCAACAGAAGAAGAGCCTGAAAGCTGAAGCCTCTGCCTCCCATTCTACTTTTAAATACTCTAGTAACACCAAGTAAGCCAGCAGTCTGGGAGAGAAGTGCTCTATTGGGGTGACCTACAGCCCTCTATTTTGTTCCCCACCAACCTGTGGGAGAAATATCCATCCGTTTAGTCTGTTGTCGATGTAAAAGGACAAATACAACCAGGGTTTTCTTGAACATTTCAGGGCCTGAACTAATGATTTGAACTGTTTGTAAACAGCGTTAGTCACATTCACACAAAAGCTGTAATTCATGTAATACAGGGTTTAGTCACAACCGTGCTGAGATTTTAGGTTTTCCATCTGATGAGAATGTAAAGTCAGAGCCTGGCTACTCTAAAATAAACTTTTTTTTTCGGGTTCTTAGTCAGATTTTGTGATGACTTTAAAATAAATGCATTTAAGCTCATAGATGTAGGTGTTGAAACTGAATTTTATCCACTTCAGGGGGTTTACTTGGTCAACCTGATGTCAAAGGGTTGAAATCAGTTACATGGAGAAAGCCAGGGACATAAAGACACATCATAATAAACCTTTACAGCATACTGCGCTGCATGCACGGTTTTAGTCTATATGATGCCACAAAGTTTAATTTTTAATCAGGGTTGTGTCGAACCATATCACATGCAATGATATCTGTATGAATTTTTACGTGATGTAAAATAAATCACTGCTGACTTTACTGCTATTCCGACACCATTTACATTCCCTAGAGTATAAATATAAATAAAGGAGACAAACCTGGGCATGTCTGACGCCGAGAGCTGTGCGTCAGCCTCCAGTGATGATGATTTAGTACCTAAAAAGGGAGCTACTGCAACAAGCCCAAACAAAACAGAAAACATCTGCTCCCACTGAAGGTGGAAATGACAAGCTTGGTTCACTACATTAGACAGAAACCACACTATTACTACCAAGCAATGAAGGAGGAGAGATGATCAGCTGGTGATGCGCCACCACACAGCGATCAGATGACTCCACGAGCATCGCTGGAGCGCTCACTAGCTGCACTCGATGCGTCAGGAAGAGCAGACAGTGGATGGAAATTACTGATGCGGTTACACGGCGGTGAAGGAGGGATTTAAGCAGCTGGTTAAAAAGCTTGAGCTGAGATACAACATCACAGGCAAAGCATATATTTTCAGTGTTATTATGTGATGATACTGTGCTGCTCCTGCAGAGTTAGAGGGAGCAGAGGGTTCACACTGGATCTCAGTGTGAAGAAGTTATTTTATACATTAGTTAAAATTTCCGGGGAAAACTCTACCTAAGCTACTTCTGAGCTCACATTTTCCTGTCCTTCGTCACTGCTATTGCACTATAATGCAACTGCTGCTGGCACCTGTTTCCATAGATTCACACTTCACAATAAGGAAGTGTGTCAGCTCACTGGAAAAGGGTGAAAAATGCTGCTAGGTTGCAAGTATCAATAAAACGTTCTTCGGTATTTTCCCCTAGATTGTCAGAAATCTCCCAAACGTTCTTGAAATATTGTGATATATTTTGAGGCCGTATTGCCCACCGCCACTTTTAATGTGTTATGGGCTGTGGACAGTTGTGAGTGTCACCATAATAGAGGAAAGGCCACAAGGACATGACTAACTACAAAACCCCCGAAACGGCACCTCATTTACCTCATTACACTGATTATCAGGGGTAACCTCCAGGTTGGTGCCGTCAGTCTCCACCAAACCTTTGGTGCTGTAGAGCAAGTGTTCCAGTCGGGCTCGCACGTTCTTCCTCATGGACTCGTACTCATCCTCCAGCTTGCCCCACTCCTCCTCTTCCTTCTGGATGACACGGTGGAGCAGCCCGAGGCACTGTCGCAGAGCAGAGTGCAGCAAGTGCACCTGCTCCTCCGTGCTGGGCTCCTCAGATTCTGGGGACGCGGACACGAGGCGCTTCCCATCTGGGGTGTAGCTGGACAGGAAGGTCTCCCTCTCCGTCTGAAAAGATAAATAAATATAAATTTGTCCCACTCCGATGCAAACAGGTCACTTACCTTGCACCCTTTAATCTCATTTTAGTATAAGTCTATTTCAGGGACCAAGAGATAACCATTGATTAAACTGATCGGTTAAGAGCTTTTCTAAAAGGATGGATGGCAGCAGGGGAAAAAAAAATCCAATACAATCTATCCATTAGGTTCCCCTTGGGAAATTGAGTGGTGGGGGTGGAGGGTATTTTTTAGTGTAATTACCCCCCTCCCTCCAGTATCTGCTCCAAAAACAAACTAGTCAGCGTTAAATCCTGCTGTGAAAGACAGACACAGTCCAAAAGCGACAGGTAGCAAGCTGCCTGGATACTGAAACACTACGGCTTTAAAGAAAGCTCCAAATAACTGGGAGGGGAGCGTCCCAGACAGAATGACCCGCATGAGCTAAGCAGAAAGAGTGGCTACTCTGATCACTCACGTATAGCCGGAGCAGACTGGTACACTCATGGTGCAGTAGCCGGGCAAGAGCCACCGCTTGTCCCGTCAGCGACCGGCCAGCTATCGGCTGCTCCTCCTGCTCTGCCATTTGCTCTCAGCCGTGTTTATGTCAAAGGTGGGCTAGCAGCGAGCGGGGCGCAGACCGACCGACAGGAGCAGAAACAGTCCCCCTCCCCTCTGGCAGCGAAACTACGCCGTGTGGCTGTTTCTGGATACTTTTGCGGTCCGAACACGAGCCGGAGATGCACGCGGGGGGACAGCCAGTGGAGCCCGATTGTGCGGGTGCTCATTTGGCATGTACACCAACAAGAGGGGATGTAATTGGTTCCGCCAGCCACGATGTGCGTGTCTGTGCGCGTGTGTGTGGTGGGGTGTACAGAAAACGTCACCATGCGGCCCACCCACCCTTCCACGCATAATAAAAACTCTGTTTATTGGAATAGCTTTACCCCCCCTTCTCTCCAGCAGCTGTAAACAACGATGGAAAACTACATAGGTTTATTGTATAAGTAAAAAAAGAGAACAAGTTTATTTTTGTTCAATGCATTGCTTGTTTAATTTTTTATAGTTTTTATTAAAAGGCCAAGGCTAACAATTAATTTTGCAATGCGCTGGAGATGTGTGGGAAAGTATATCTCAATTAATGTTTAACGTGGACCCATTTTATTTTCCTTATTTTGTGTCTACACACAGCTTTGTGCAAAAAGTCTAGCGCTACCCTTCATTTCTTTATATTTTACTTCTTGTGATTTATTTTTGAAGTGGTCTTAAATAATAGTTTTTTAGGGTTTCTGTAGGTCTGTCAAAGTTTTTCTTTGGACATTAGCTGCTGTGTCCTTGTGCCTGACCATTTTCAGAGGAATGTTTTTTGCTTTTTCAACCATTTACACCGACCTATTAATCATTTAACCATATAAACGCACCTAACTCAAAGGGATGAACCAGTGTTGTGTCTACACGTGACAGAAAACTTAGCAGAGGACCAGTTTTAAATTGCAAAATTTCCCCTAATTTCTTGAAGTGACAAAAAATGCCAAAGATAACACAGTTTTAACACATGTTTTTGTTTACTTTTTCTGTTTTCACAGCTTAAGGATGTCTTGTTTTACTTGCACGGAGAGCTCCTTTGACTGCATGTTGGACAATCTTCGAAATGCAAACACTACACAGTCACCTCAGATCAAGTCCAGGCCTTTTATCTGCCTAATTGATAATGACATAATGAAGGATTTGCCCACACCTGCCCATTAAATAGCCTTTGAGTCAATGTCCACTTACTTTTGGTCCCTTTCGAAAGAGGGTGGCACATGTTAAGGAGCTGAAACTTCTAAACCCTTCATCCAATTCAAATGAAAGCTGACATTCTACACAATATGTCCATGTCCATCATAGAATTATAATTGGAATATGTTTCAGTAAACAGATAACAAAACAAAACAAAACAAAACTTGAGGCAGTGTCCAAATATATATTGACCTAGCTGTATATGCTGTATTACCATGCACATTTGGATATTTCAATAAATCGCTGCACCTATTTCCCATTTTCTTTCACTGTGACGGTGGTTGATGAACATATTAAACACAACCAGAGTTAAACAATGAAGTCAGGGTATGAAAATCTCTGGCTACAGACTGCACTAAACACAGTATGATGTCAAAAAGAGTGGATATGCCTAACATCTAATATCTGAGACACACAGCTTTGGCTGTGAGCACAGAGGCCCCACCCACCTAGTATTGAAACCTTCTGTTTGTAAGGGATAGCCTATCAGGAGAACGTTGGCTTAAAGGGAGTGGGCCTTAAAAGGAAAGAACGCTAATTTCAGGCTCTAAGTTAACTGAGAGGTTGACCTAAGACCCAGTGTAAGTAAATTATTTATTTTATTTCATTTTATTTTTCAAATGAAAATTCATTCAAAACTAATCTGCCAGAGATCAGAAGAAAGCCAGAAATATGCAGAATAGAATAGAATAGAATAGAATAGCTCTTTATCGTCATTGTACATGTACAACAACATTGTGGGTACTCCACACAAACTGTACAGGACATATAAATAGTAAGACAACACGAATAAATAACAAACAAGAGTAATATATACAAAACAAGAGAAAGGCACACATTAAAAGGACAAGTTGCAAAGTGCTTGAATACATTTGCTAATGAGCAAAACCCTTTAAAATATAGATATTCCTATTCCTACGACCACCTGGATGGATGATTTAAAGATTTCTGACCTGTGTGACAGCTCATACCTCTGAGCAAAAAACTACTCCAATAGAGTCAGAAGAATATACTTAAGCAGTTAGAAATTATCATAAAAAGAACACCCCAAGTTTTCACTATAATATGCTAAGCCAATGCTCTACTCTGCTAGTCTCTAGGTATCAATGCATAAAATTATTTGTTAAAACAGAAATGAAAATGAACATAAATAAAATGTATTGCACAATGTGTCCACCAGGGGAAGCACTAGCAAGGAAGAAGCCATACCAAGAAGGAGTGCCTTAAAGTGGGGAAGAAATTCTGACTTTGAGAATCTTTTAAATTAACAATCAATTCAACAGAGGTACATCTAATTGATTCCAGAAGTGTCACAATTAGTGAAACGGTGACCACCTGACTACAGTTGATGTGTATTCACACTGTAAACCGTAAAGTTGCTATGTTGGTCATTTTAAACCACTTCAAAGTCACTTTAAATCTCAATTGTAAATTTTAGACTGTTATTAACCCCTTTACCCCAAAGTGTATATTTGCTCCCCTTACCTCAGTCTCAAAGTGTATATATATTTAGTCTTCTTATTCTTACTCTTGCTATATTTATTGTTGTTCTTTTGCAATGTATGGAAATGGAGCCTCGTCATCTCGTCTCTCTATATACTGAACTGTATATAGCAGAGATGACAATAAAGTTTACTTTGACTTGACATGTAGTGAAAACATTTTGTCTCTGGTTCATCAGTATTCCTGCTACAATTGACTCCAAGCAACTCACAGAAGTCAAGAGATGGCTGCAAAAAGATTTCCAGTTCACTGGACATCCCACAGAGTTCAGTTAAATCCATCTTTAAGAAATGGAAGAAGTATATCACTTAGTCTAAAGCTGCATAGATCTGGCCATCACTCACAAACTAAATAAGAGAGGCCACCAATACACCTGTGACACACTGAAAGAGCTTCAGTGGATCTGATGGGAAAGAGTGTACATATTAGAACTGTCTGCCAGGATGGGAGAGTGATAAAGAGAAAACTGAAAAAAGCTTGCATGAAATCTTGCCTGGAATTCATTCAAAGGGATGTCGGAGACTCTGAAGTTAATTGGAAGAGGGTTCTTTGGTCAGATCCTGGAGGATACTCTATATCCACAGGAGAACTACGACTGGAGAGAAGATATATTTTCTAGCCTGGTTCTCAATCCAATCAGGAAGTTGTGGCTGCACTTCAAAAGTGTGCCCGATCCCTGAGCAACCTAGCAACACAGACTCTTAGCAATCTTTCCTAGTTTTGTATTTATACTATCTTTCTATATACAACTTGATTCTCATTTGCATTTTATTCCTTTAAAGACCAGGCGCATTAGAGCCCAACTGTCCAGAGGTTGAATTAGTGCTTTAAAGTGCCATATTTATATTACAATTTTGTCATGTAAATATCACAAAACAGTGCATTAAGATCACACTTCTGCAAAGACTGCCAGACAAGAGAGGCTAAGGAGAAGAAAGAAATGTGAAGTATATCACATCAATGACATGTGACACATAAAGAGTTGAGAACAGATTTATTTTTAATAATTATTCTGAACACATTCTGAACTTATCTTGTATGTTTAATATTAGCAACATACAGAGGTTTATATAATTTGTATCATATTACAGTGGTCTGATAAAACCACACAAAAATTATCAAATTAATTTCAGAGGGAACATATTTTCCTAACATGATACTACTGCCTGTGAAGAACGTGAAGATTTGGAAAAACAGTTTATTTCCCAAGTGTGATGCTCCTGGTTTACTGAAATATAATGAAGCACAGAAAGCAACTTAAATCTTTTCTTTACAAACTGCAACAGATGAGAAGGAAGAGGAGCAAGAGAAGAACAAACGTAGGTGGTTTTCAGAGTTGTTCACGCTAACTCTCTGTCACAGTGGCTGGGCCACTAGAACAGAAACATTTATACACTACAGCATCAGCTTACATTGTGGACCACATACAGTTCACTTTGATCTCAAATAACAAGATCAGGGAAACTCCACCAGTCTTTTTACTTTTTTACTGTGAAATGTAAAAAAAAATTCTATTACTTAATTACTTTGGTGTAGAATGAATGGCAATGAGGGATATTTTTGTTAATAGGAACAGCTGTTTACCTGATGAAAGAGTTAATAGTTACAAATCTAAGCACTCCTTCACATTTTCCAAAGCTACACCGGAGTCTTTCCCAGGCCGATTCTGGCCTTGTGTTTATAACCCACTGTCCTACTATTTCAACTCACGAGGACTGGAGTGAGACATATGTTAACAGATTTGAACTCAGTTACATCAGTACAAGGTGGAATCGAAATGTGCTGGCTTTGACATCAGCCTCATCAGATCCTTATGAAGTGCCGGGTCTCTTCCTGGGGTCCTGTCACTTTGACATCAGTCCCTGGAAGTCCTGTTCAGACCACTTGAACTTGTGCATTTATGTATCGAGATAGTGTTAAAATGAGAAAAAGATGAAGGTGGTGAGTGACGACTGTATTATTCAGGTCGTTTAAGCTGAATATTTTCCCTCAGATGCCTCCAGATGATTTCTTTTTTTCCCATGTAGGAAGAATTTATGGTGCACAACTCCATGAATGTCCAAACCCCATGCCTGAGACTCTCCAAATACAAATGGTCACAATGGGCCTTTCAAGGAGCGATCCAAGCTCAGCCTCACAGTGATTTGTAAGGTTTTGCCCTTAAAAGGACAAGCAACCAAACTGAAATCAGGTATGGTTGTTTTTTATAGTTTGAGGATTAATTGCACCTTGTAATTCTCATTAGTTCACCATTCAAAAGGACACACATCAACACAACAGGAATACTACAGGGAAATACAAATAAGCTGTGATCTTCTTGTGCATAACCAACAATCATTTGATCTCGAAATTACATGACAAACTCCAAAATTTATAAAATATTAGGTGGTCAAAAAGTATGTAATCCATTGTATTAATTTAAAAAAACAACAACTCCCTGATACAAAGTAGCTCTGTACTGAAAGTGACTGTATATAGATCACAAAGACAGCTTCTATTATTTTAAATATCCATCATGTATGCATTTCAAGTGTTTCAGTGTTTTATTGGAATAAAATGTGCGTTTCCTTCATAAACATAAAGTCGCCCTTCAGTTCATTTCGCCCTCTTTACATCTAGATCAAACTATCTCCACCTACATCTGCACACTGTGACATCCGCTCTCCCTCCCTCTCCCAAACAGTGCCTTCATTTTCCTTCCTCCTCTCCGCGTTACCCCCCCACATCATTTCCCCTACATCCTGTCCGCCCCCTGCCACCACCACCCTTTCCCACAGATCACCCTCTCCGCAAATTTGCGCATCCACGTCCCCCTCCCTCCCCCAGTGCACGGCCTGCTGGGGAGCCACAGATGCTGTGGAGGCCAGGGTGGTGACGGAGCTCAGGGTGAGGAGTGTGCTCTGGGGTTCCACACAAGCCACGGATGTGACTGCACTAACTGGAAGAGTGGAGAGCTGGATGAGCTGAGGGTAGCTGGTGCTGGAGAAGTGCATCAAGGTTGGGCCCTGCTGCTGATGTGAAACTTGCACCATGCGGGGCAGTTGGAGAAACTGTCCTTGAGATACATCCTGTTCAGACTGTGGAGCAACTGGGAGCACCACCTGCTGCAGTGGAGTGAGCCCACTGCTTGCCACTTCCTGGCTCTCCTGACTCTTTTGGTCCTTGTGGCTCTGCTGGCTAACAGACGGCTGCACAGGCTTAGTGAGTAGTGGAGTTGTCTCGAGGACCGGGGTGGTAGTGCTTATTACTGAGCAACTCTCCTGGCTGACAGAAGGCTGCTCAGGCTGGATGACTGCTGGAAGAGTCTCGAGGACTGGGGTGGGTGTGCTTATTACTTCTCCTCCGTTGGCTGCTAAAGCTTCTGCTATGAGCACCTCAGGGTGGGTCTTGGCTTTATGGGCAACAACAGAGTCCTTTTTCTCAAACTTTTTTCCACAAATGGAGCAAGAGAACTGGTAGGAGGCTTCTGCGTCATGCTTCTTCATGTGCCAGTTCAAGGAGGCCTTCTGACGGCAGGTGAAGCCGCAGATTTCACACCTGCCACAAGATGGAGACAAAAAACAGCTTAAGGTCTGAACGCACACTGAGATCAAGCCTCACTTAAGACACTTTAGTTTTAGTTGATTTTTTTCCTGAATCAGTGAGAGAAGTTTTATGTATTTTAATTAAAATTAGAGTAGAATAAATTCCAGTACATTCCCTCACTGACCAAATGTTGCAGAGTGAATAGGAAAAATATTTCAGACCTTCCACTGGAAAGATGTCAAATTTAAGTATAAACAAGTATTGTTGGAACAGGGTTGGAGAACCTTTATGGAAATGTGTGCAAGACCTCGATTTCTCTTGCAGAGAATGAGCGAGAAGAAAAGTTTGTTGTACTTCTGAATTTCTGAAAAGATTTCTTTTTGGAGAATTAAGTTAAACAGGTCATTTATTTGCTGGGATGTGGACTATTGTGTGGAACAGGAAGAGCAGTTCATTTTTTTAAAGGCATGGATTTTATTACAATTTAAAAAAAATCAGCATTTAAGATCAACATTTTGTATCAGCAAAATATGTAAAAACAAGAAATGTCACAATCATAATGTTTGATTGTTACTGTCATTGACACTGCCTTATAAAGAGTGCTTCCTTTTGGGAATGACTCAGCAAAAAACCAAGACAGAGTTAAGCAACTTTAGTAACACAGGTCTACACATTTCTTTTGTTCATTTGGCCATATGATTAAACAAAATGTATTTTAAGTTTAAGCAATTGAACCATACTTGAAAAATTAAAAATTGTTCTAATATATTCCTATATTTGTATTTGATTTTTTGTTTGTTTGTTTTTGGGTGGGAGGCCAAAATCTCCTTGATGGATGCATAACATTTTTAATATGCGAGATAAACCCTAATTTATACAAACCTGACCTATGACCTTTAAGGTAAAAATCATGTGTGAAATTGACCAACATACCGATACTCATGTTTATAGCAACCGATAAAAGACAATTAAAGAAGTAGAGATTAGACAAGAAAAAACACCTTCAACCATGCTGTGAGTGATGTTGCATAGTTTCACCAAGCCGGGGCGATCGTGGCTCAAGAGTTGGGAGTTCGCCTTGTACTCGGAAGGTTGCCGGTTCGAGCCCCGGCTTGGACAGTCTCCGTCGTTGTGTCCTTGGGCGAGACACTTCACCCATTGCCTACTGGTGGTGGTCAGAGGGCCCGGTGGCGCCAGTGTCCGGCAGCCTCGCCTCTGTCAGTGCGCCCCAGGGCGGCTGTGGCTACAATGTAGCTTGCCATCACCAGTGTGTGAATGGGTGGATGACTGGATATGTAAAGCGCTTTGGGGTCCTTAGGGACTAGTAAAGCGCTATATAAATACAGGCCATTTACCATAGTTTCACCACCTGAGGCCACTCTACACCTTCCCTTATATCTTACTAAGGACTCTCAAATAACTGACAATAACAAATGTTACAAAAATCTGTTTATATCTTGTGTCTGAAAAAATATCAGCCAGTACAATGTGGTTTTAAATCACCAAACATTGATACCCTTCTTAAAACGTCTACATCAGTTGGGCTCTAATGTGTAACGTTACAAAATAAAAAACTAAATAAAGTATAATTTTCCTAGAATTTTATTTACCACACTGTACCAGTAAACTTTGCACTCTGTTCCCTGCTGAGAAAAGAAAAAGGGTTTCAGGGAGCCTTAGGGAGAAATTAAAATCCTTTTGAGTGACGTTTAAATAAATGAATACTGTATCACTAAGATGATCAGCTGAAAAAAAGCTATCGCACTAATGATTAAATCATTATCTAATAAGAAACAATAATAATCCAACCTCTCCCATCCGCTGATACATTGTTTGTAAAGAGGAGTTGAAACGTTTTCATTCAACTGAAACGAGTCAGCAGTATATTCTGCATGTGTAATACAAACACTTGTGTGACGTGTTTATACTAGCGAGTGCTATGACATAGATGACTTTGATGTCACTTGATGTCATTTGTCTGCCAAAAATTCTTGTAGCTAATTTTAAGACATGTGATCCCACAGTCGGGTTATACAAGATTTTTCTTGAAAAAGACGTGCTTCCTTCTTTTGTTACTGGAACTTATGTCAGACACTCAGACGTGACTGTTTGTTTTTCATTTCATTTCTTCCTTGTTTACTTGTGTTACATTATCAGATGTATAAACTCACTGTATTGGCTTCTCTCCTGTGTGGATCATCCTGTGCACAGCCAGATTATGGGAGCTCTTGAAGGCCCGAGCACAATACTCACAGATGTAGTCCCTCTGATCTGAGAGAAACATGTGAAGAAGACAAGAACACTAAGTATGGAAAAAAAAAGAATGTAATTGAGTTTTAAATGAAACATCTTTTTGCTTTGTGGGTACATCTTTTTCCTAGTCTAATGAAAATTGTTACCAGCATTGAGTATAAACATCTTTGTATCACCTGTGTGATGTTTAGCGTGGCGCAGCAGCTGCTTCTGCAGGCGAAACAAGCGCCCACATGAGGGGTGATCACACACGTACTTCTTTTTTAACAAGTGCTGGTACTTTATATGATGCTGAAATCGAGAGATGAGGAGAAATGAAACTGGTTAAAAGGCAAACATCACAGAGTAATCGATCCATTTCAGTTCCCCTGGTGACAGCAGACCTGTAGATAGCGTGGGTGGGCCAAAACAGTACCGCAGCCCTCTATTTCACAGCGGACATACTGCACCGGTGGCTTTTTCCTGTGAAGATGGGAAAAAAGAAATGTATAATCAACAAGGCTTTAAAGAAAATCCCGTCCTGTCTGGCGGCTTTTGCAATCAGAATTATGATCTAAATGCACTGTGGTGCCAAACATATTTTGCTTTTGCTCTACTTGTTCATGTGAAACTTTTGTCTGTTTACTTATTCATTTTATATTTGTGTTACTTCAGTTATTACTTTATATGTTGTATAGTATGATGATGTATGAGGCAGGACAGGAAGGAAAAATTATTTTTTTACAAAGAAGGGGGAGGGGGGTATGATGAAGAAAAAAACAAACACACAGCACCTGTAACACACAAATTAGAAAATACACAGATATATAAATCAACAATCCTCTTACAGTGTGTGTGTGAGAGACAGAGCGAGAGTGTGTAGGAATGCCTGTGTCTTTGTCATAAATGTACTTGATAATGGGGGAGGGAAGCCACAACAATGCACCCCAGGACCCACAAGCAGACATAGTGGCTCAACCGCACCATCTGCAGTGCCCCCAAGAGTTTGAATGGGGCCACTGCAGCAGGCCCACTCACCAGCCTATGGGTAATGCACCTGCCCCCCTAGGTATGTATGTGTGTGGTGGTATGTTATGAACTGTAATGACTAGAGTAATTAAAAAGGACGCTCTTTTAAAAAAAATAACAACATCAACAAAAAAAAAGCACTAGGGAGTTATAACGAACACTTTACCTTCGTTTTGGCTGCCGAGGGGATCTATCATCTCGTTTACCTCGTCTACAGTGAAAAAAGGAAGAAGAGAGATTTAGATTCAAAACAGATTTCAGATTTGGCTTTAAATGAATTCAGATTTCTATGATAAAAATCAGTAATGCGTTTTACTGTTAACAATCCCACTCTTGAGTTGTTTAACTTTCACGAACATGAGAACTAGAGAGACGAAACCAAAACCTACAACGTGACTCGCTGTGGAAAGAATGCTTTCCACTGGCATGGTCACTGAAACTACGTCAGTGAGCTTTCTTCAACCCCTTAACATCTACATCAGTTATGAGTTAGTTATATTAGTCAAGTCAGTTTATTTCGATAACACAATTAAAACAAACTCAGCTGACCAAAGTGTATAATAAATTCAAAATATACAATACACACAGTCACTAAATCAACAATAAAATACACAATCTATATGCTATATTGTCAATTAATCTCAACGAATCCCTCTTTTAGTCAGCCTCAATAACAATGCACATTTCTAAACAAAAAACAACAACAACAACAAAATAAAACAACCTGTGTGTGTGATATGATTTGAATGTTTAGATTGAAATCCATCCGACCCTTGAAACTCAGATTGGTTTAAAATCCAATCCAGAATATTAAGCCAAATGTGAAACACACTTCAAACGGGTTACTGCCCCAAACAACTGAAGCAAAATTGGCTACAGCTCATTACCCTATAAGCTATTAAATAAGCAAAACTGAGAATAATTCTATAAAAGCTGTACAATCTAAAAATCTAAACCAAACTGTCCGACACTCAAATTCGTAATGTCGGATGACCCCCAGACCCCTACTCAGTGTGTAGTTCTACTGCTGGGACTTTCTTTAACTCAAACTTTCTTAAAAGCTAAAGAGTCTTCATTTCAGATCACACAGTCTCACACAAAAAGGCATGTGCTTGGGTGTTTGATTTAAAAAACAAACAAAAGCAAAAATAAAGCAAACGAACTAAAAAGCGTGTTCACACTCATATCTCGGCTAACTGATGTGACAGAAATCAGGGTGCTTTATTTGTCTTTATTGGCCTTTTGATAAGTAAAAAATGCTATATCTTAGTAAGTGAACCACAGCTGATAAATTCTTGTAATTTTTCCTTTACCTTCTTTTTTTTTTTGGGACCAAAACAAGGTGCCAAAAATTCTCACATGGGCAAAACCCCCCCTCTATTATCTTTTGGTTTACTATCATCTCCTACTTACTTCCTGACTGGCTCAGGATCAGTGCCAGTGACTCCATCTTGACCCTGAGCTACATTCCTGGTGGTTTCTTCCTTTTTAATGCCACAATCTTCTTCCTCCTTCTCTGACTCTTCTTTCTTGAATTCATTGTGTTGTGATGTTGTGTGGCGCTTTGATTTATTCCTAAACAGAGGGGAAAAATAAAGAAAAAAGAGCAAATTTTACCACTAATGTGCTTAATCTGATGTGAAGTAAATTGCACGATCGGTGATCAGGTAGCATAATCGACGTACGTCTTTGTCTCAGTTTTGACAAGGTCATTTGGATCATCTCTTAATGCAAGGTCCTCCTTGAGAGCCACATCTGGATCTGCAACGCTAATAGGGACATTAACACGACACTGGACATGTTGAATTTCACAGTACCGCTGGTAACATCCTCCCTCGTTCCCTCTGATGTGCTTTTGATAAGTTATCACTCACCTGCCATTGCTTTCTTTCACAGAACCAGTGTCCCTCACTGAAAAAAACCACACACGTCTGTCAGTTTATTTTGAGTTGCTTGCACTTTCATTTCAAGATATTCACACAGTTCAACAAGTGCACAACAAAAAGGATGCAAGGGGTCTTCTCTTACCACATGAAAACGCCCCTGACTCAGCTTCGAGCTTGCATGTTGCTGCTGATGTGTGTGAGGCTCTGGTTGAAGGTTTCCCCCCACCTTTTCTAGTTTTGGGAAGCTTTGGTCCAATTGTTTTTGTGGATGCTGGGGAAATAAATGTGAACATGGGTTAATAACACACTTGTTAAGTGGTAAAAGGTAAAATGACTGCTTGCAGATGAACGGGATTCACATATGTGCATTACCCCGACTGGCTGTTGGTTTCTTTATTGCACTTCTGCAAGAAAGAAAGTTAAGAATCAACACATTTAAAGGTTTAGTTTTATTTTATTTATTTTTTGTATGCAGTAAATACACAGTTTTAAGAAGTCCCACCGAAATAACACTTCTGAGGTGTAAACAAACTTGTTGTCAAGGATGTGTCTAGCTTCTTCAAATAGTTTCGTCCATCAAAGTAGCAGCGCACGCACTTACTGTATGACAGGTGTGTTTCTGGTGCGTGATCCTGCAGGTCGACTGCGTGCGTCCCCTGAACTGGTCGCTTTTTTCTTGCATGTGATATTTCTGGACTCGCAGGTCGTACCAGCTCCAGCTTCCCTTGATCGTAACACACGCACAGAGCCTGAGGTGACGGAACGAGTCTCACCGGAGTCCGGGAAGAACAAGGATGTTTTTGTCCGCCTTTTGCTTCTGGCTCTACCGCAGGAGGGCTCACTCGAGTCCGCGGATGGTTTTGAGGCCGCTGTCGACTCTGCGGTCCGAGTTCCAGGACCAGTGCCTGAAACCTCGCCTTTCCCAGACTCCATTTCGCTCTTACAGTTATAGCCTTTACCGACTTTAGTGATTACTTAAGTCTAGTTACTTATGAGCGTTCACAATGAAGGCCCACCATACAAGGCCAGAGCCAGCCCAAGTTTCGTTAGCCTGGCCAACGATCAATTTTTGTGCCACTGCATAAATAGCAAAATAGATTATTTAAAATATATAAGTTTAATGACGCATATTATTTTAGAAATATCCAGTATTATTTAGTTCTTAAAGCTATAGCATACCTCATATTTGTTTGACCGGGAGTACCCTCGAATGAGGTACGTCTCCTTTAAGAGTAACAGCGGCAGACGAGCCAGTATGACAACGTCAGTTTTGGACTGACCGGCTTCCATACTGATGAGGGCGGACGTGTATGGGAAAGGTAGTTTTGGAATGTAACATACAGTTTGGGTTGTGTAACAACAACAACAACACAAAATACATCAGTTAACCATATATTGTATTTTATGAATATTTTATAACTCATTATCTTTTATTATTTGGGTTACATTGTGTATTCCCTAATAACTAAATAATAGACAGTTATATTTAAAAAATGAATTAAAAAGATATATTTTTTTAAATTCTTTTTTTTTTTATAGCAGGCTAAAGCGGCTTTAGCTGAACCCTAAACAATGAACAAGTAGCTTTCACATATCACGCAGTTTGTATGAAAAACTTGATAAAGGTAGGTGTGACTGTGTCACTGATCATAATTCATGATATTTTCTGCATGGTGGATGAAATGATAAAGAAAGGATCCGCTCCACAAACAAATACGTGAGAAATGTGTTATTATTAGCTGTGGCACAGCCATGTGAGAGGAGTGGCTGGGAAAATGCAGAAAGTTCCTTGTTTTATTACAACTGTCCTTTGTTTTAGTCAGTTACCATAATTGGCTTGGTTATGTTGCAACCAACTACAAGAAATGTGAAGTTGCTTGTTTAACAGGTTTGAACACAGAGGAACATCTGACTGCAGTCAGTTGATGAAACTTGGCACAGAAGTGATTTTTTAAAATTTCATAACTTTCCAACAAACCATGTTTCATATGAACTTTGTAGAAACCCCAAACTCACTTAGATATCTAATAATATGCATAAATTGGTTTATTATACACTGATTATCCATATTATCACCTATCTAGAACCGTGTTCAGTAAAAACAGCTTTGAGTCTTTAAAGCATGGACATAACATGCTTAGGGGATGCTGGCAGTAGATGACTTGGGTTGTTCAAAATGCAGTAATGGAGAAAATGCATGTTATAGTTGAAAGAACAGAAGTGTAAATACATTTGACGACATGTGACGTTACACAACAATAAAACTGCACATCAGTGACATATTTCAATCCTGTCTGTGTGGACAAATGGGAGCAGTGGTGCTCATGGAGCCGGACCTAAGCTGTGCGTTTTTGTGAAGCAGCCCGTTATTGAAGGAGCTGCTCAGTTTTTACTCAGTGTCCTATACAGGCATCCTCCTCTAACAAGGAGGACACCGTATTTAATACTGCCCTGGTTCTAGGGTGCACAGTGTTGATTATTTATTTTCTGTCATCCTTTTAGAAGCAGCTGCCCTAGCAGACTATTCCAAAGAAAGTGCAAAGTGCACCACAGAGTCAGAAAGGCCTGCAGCAGGTGTGCCTCTCAGCAGATAATCTGCTTGCCATTTCATTTGTTAAGAGTGTTATTCACTTGACTCGTTTTAATATTGTGTACTCAATTTGACAGTGACAACATACGTGCAATTTCTAGTGAAATCAGTAAAAATTGAGATGTTAAGTATTAAACCCGGCCTACATTACTTCTAAAACAACTACAGCTTATAAAACAATTATATCTAATCATTATCTAAGACAAAGACACACGTCTACAGTGTGTCTTTGTCTTGTCTCCTTACCCTCACCCCAACCAATTGGGGCAGATAGCTGCCCCTCCCTGAGCCTCGTTCTGACAAAAGTTTCTTTCAGCTAAAAGAGAGTTTTTCCTTCTCACCCTCCCCAAGTGCTTGCTCACAGGGGACTGCTCGTTTGTTGATGGTTTTCAATATACAATATAAAGAACATTGAGGTGACTGCTGTTGTGATTTAGTGCTAAAAAATGAATAAAAACTGTATTACATATTTGCCTATGTCATTGTAAAGTGCAGTTAAAAAATGTATGTCTGTGAGCACATAAGTGAGTACAGTACGACCACATAAACCTGAAACACAGTAAAATTAAAAAATAAAGTAAAATTGAAATATAAAAGTTAGGTTTGTAGTGTAGATTTTTTTCAGTGTACCGTGTCTCATTTGTAATCTTTTTCTCTTGTTCTCGTGTATTTTTTTGTTGTATTTCATGTAGTGTATATTTTATTGTGCTGCATAGTTTTCATTTTATGTGTTTTGCTATTTTCAAAGAACATTTATACTAAATCTTAACAAGAAACAAATTGACACATTTGTTACCTTCGATCTTCTCAGAGAGCCCTGTTTAAAATGTGGCTGCACACACAAGAACACAGGTAAATAACTGGCTGCTACTTTTGGAAATTAGATACTCTCAGTAATCAAATTATAACAATTATAAGAGATTTTGCTCAGGTGCAAAACATAGTTCTTTAGTTACTAACGCACAATCAAGCTCTGGTATAAAAAATGATCAGTTATCAGCCATGATCTTTACTCCGTTTGTCTGTGTTGGGTGTGTCTAAACAGTGTTAAAGAAATTCATGGAGATTTTTTTGTGCAGGGGCCAGACTTCTGCGTCATAGTGAGACAGAAAAACTTGTTGAACAGGATCCCAGGTATCACTGATGATCAGAAAAGATGAGGAAACATTTTTAGTTACAATCGAGAAAGAAGTCCATCATGTTTTGTCATTTTTTCCAATGGAAAGCAACTGCTCAGGTGACAAACTCATAGAAGTTTAATTATTTGAAATAAAACATTTGCACTAGTCATATATTCCTTCTTTGTAAACCACTTCCTTAAATTTACAGCAGTCACAGTAGTCACTGATTTGCATCTGACCTGTTTACATTGTAACGGCTGTGAGATGCCACACTCACAGGTGTATGAAGCAGGAACAACTGGTTTCAGAAAGTGACTCTACACAGTTCATCTTTTATTTCTTTTTTAATCTTATTTACGCTTGATGGTGAACTGAAGATTTGCACTAGATTAAGTATCAGTGGTGTTGAAAGGTGAGTATGATTTTTAGATTTTATGACTCCCAACCTTGGGTCTTCCCAACTTGCCATATTTGAACTTCTTCCTCTGTCTGTTTCACGTTGGTTCAGGAATGTGTCCAAGTTAGATCTGGCCACCGTTAAACTCTTAATTATTACATCTTTTTAAGACTGTGATTCTCTAGAATCAGAAGGAAAGGGGGGGAATAGCGGGAAGAAAAGTGCACATGTTTAAGACACTAATCAGAGGTTCAGACAATATTCTATGATTTGACCAGTTTTTTTGTTAAGGTAATATGTTGATTGGTTGTAAAAACACCTTTGCTCCAAATACTTACAGAGTTTCCTGAAAACCTACATTTTTACTATAGCTGTTTACCTGTATATAAAAGTATTCCCCATGTGTATGCACACACACACATATATATATGTATATGCATTATCCATAATATACATGCCTTTTAGGTGCGGAGAGTCTGGTGGTAAAGCAGTATTATTTCCCACATTCATAGTATTAAATTTTGTTGACAATCATTTGTACTAAAGGGCAACATTTAATGCAAAAGTCCTCATGTTTGTCCAGTAAAACAAGTACAACCTAATGTACAACCTTAAATTTACAATAACACAAACAACATAAAAAGATGTTTTTGGTTTGTCTACTGGAGGAAAATACTACACCTTGTAATGTATATTTTATGCACATACAGTGGGGCAAAAAAGTATTTAGTCAGCCACCGATTGTGCAAGTTCCCCCACCTAAAATGATGACAGAGGTCAGTAATTTGCACCAGAGGTACACTTCAACTGTGAGAGACAGAATGTGAAAAAAAAAATCCATGAATTCACATGGTAGGATTTGTAAAGAATTTATTCGTAAATCAGGGTGGAAAATAAGTATTTGGTCAATAACAAAAATACAACTCAATACTTTGTAACATAACCTTTGTTGGCAATAACAGAGGTCAAACGTTTACTATAGGTCTTTACCAGGTTTGCACACACAGTAGCTGGTATTTTGGCCCATTCCTCCATGCAGATCTTCTCGAGAGCAGTGATGTTTTGGGGCTGTCGCCGAGCAACACGGACTTTCAACTCCCGCCACAGATTTTCTATGGGGTTGAGGTCTGGAGACTGGCTAGGCCACTCCAGGACTTTCAAATGCTTCTTACGGAGCCACTCCTTTGTTGCCCGGGCGGTGTGTTTTGGATCATTGTCATGTTGGAAGACCCAGCCTCGTTTCATCTTCAAAGTTCTCACTGATGGAAGGAGGTTTTGGCTCAAAATCTCACGATACATGGCCCCATTCATTCTGTCCTTAACACGGATCAGTCGTCCTGTCCCCTTGGCAGAAAAACAGCCCCATAGCATGATGTTTCCACCCCCATGCTTCACAGTAGGTATGGTGTTCTTGGGATGCAACTCAGTATTCTTCTTCCTCCAAACACGACGAGTTGAGTTTATACCAAAAAGTTCTACTTTGGTTTCATCTGACCACATGACATTCTCCCAATCCTCTGCTGTATCATCCATGTGCTCTCTGGCAAACTTCAGACGGGCCTGGACATGCACTGGCTTCAGCAGCGGAACACGTCTGGCACTGCGGGATTTGATTCCCTGCCGTTGTAGTGTGTTACTGATGGTGACCTTTGTTACTTTGGTCCCAGCTCTCTGCAGGTCATTCACCAGGTCCCCCTGCGTGGTTCTGGGATCTTTGCTCACCGTTCTCATGATCATTTTGACCCCACGGGATGAGATCTTGCGTGGAGCCCCAGATCGAGGGAGATTATCAGTGGTCTTGTATGTCTTCCATTTTCTGATGATTGCTCCCACAGTTGATTTTTTCACACCAAGCTGCTTGCCTATTGTAGATTCACTCTTCCCAGTCTGGTGCAGGTCTACAATACTTTTCCTGGTGTCCTTCGAAAGCTCTTTGGTCTTGGCCATGGCGGAGTTTGGAGTCTGACTGTTTGAGGCTGTGGACAGGTGTCTTTTATACAGATGATGAGTTCAAACAGGTGCCATTCATACAGGTAACGAGTGGGGGACAGAAAAGCTTCTCACAGAAGACGTTACAGGTCTGTGAGAGCCAGAGATTTTCCTTGTTTGAGGTGCCCAAATACTTATTTTCCACCCTGATTTACGAATAAATTCTTTACAAATCCTACCATGTGGATTCATGGATTTTTTTTTCACATTCTGTCTCTCACAGTTGGAGTGTACCTCTGGAGCAAATTACTGACCTCTGTCATCATTTTAAGTGGGGGAACTTGCACAATCGGTGGCTGACTAAATACTTTTTTGCCCCACTGTATATGTACATATAGATTCACTTTGACTTTATTACCCGATTCATTTATCAGATCTTTTCCTTTAAAGTCTTGCTTTTTATATTTATCAGTGGACATAAGAATGTGCATTATGCACAGCACATAGTAAAATAACTTGAACTTGAACATGATGTCAAAGATTCTTCTGATGGAATGAAGCTTTTCACTACAAATTCTAGAGGAAAAATGAACTGAATTTGTTTTCTCTTTGTGTTTGCAGTAGTATCAGTTGTACATCCTCATGCTTGGATAAGCATCAGCTGCTACCATGAACTATGCACTGTTTCTAAACTTGCTGGCAGGTGGGTCTAAACACAGCTTTCAGTTTTTCCATTAACCATACAAGAATAGCACACCAGACATCAGATCTATTTTATCAGCATCTAGAAAACATGCAGGTACCTACCAGGCAACTAAACCAGAACCCTCTAACTTTCTTTTTTCTATGCTAGAATGTTATGGGCTTCAATGCTGCACAAATCTATAATTATGTTAGCAAATTAACATAACAACTTGAAAAAATAAAATGTTGTATGAGGATTTGAAATGGGCATTAAAGGTGAGAAAACCCCGACGCTGATGGAACTTTGCAGAGAACACTGGTCATTACAGCAAATCAATACTGAAAACTGGTGAACAATTATGTAAAATCCCCATAGAAGGTTTAGTTCAAAGATGGCAATACAAGCGTCTGAGGTTTACTATTTATTTTACCCATTAACGAATATAAATGAATTCATCCTTTAGTTCAGGGGTCGGCAACCTTTCTGATGAGTAGTGCCCTCTAAAATTTCCTCAGAAGTCAATGTGCCATATGATTGCATTAGCAATACATTTAATAACGCTCTTTATGAACAGTTACACACTATATAGAACCACTTTATAGAATTATATTTTGTTCGCAGATGTTGGCAGCTATCAGCAAATAGTTATCAGCTATTTTGAAACAAAAAAAGACACTTTTTATCCATAAGAAGAACTCCATAACAGCAAATGAACTGTACAACAGAAAATGCAAATGCTATTTATGGTCTCCTCACAACAATAAAGAAAAATAAGAAAAATAAACTGGGCAAATATGGCATGTTTGTTAATACAGAGATACACATGTTAATGTGATATCTGGTCTCCCACTCAGATAAAAAGGTCTCCGAGTGTCCAGTGTTCAGACGGCTACCTAAGGACACTCTTCGTGTGAGAGAAAATCTGCTCACACAGATATGTAGAACCAAATACTGTCAATAAGGCCTCTGCAATGTTCTGAAGACAGTTAAACTTGTGAGATAGTGATGTCCAGCAGGTGAAAATACAAGCTCCATGAACACGCACAGCTGTGGATTCCAGCTGCGTTCATAGTTCCGCAAACTTTGACCCCCACAGAGTCAAGGTTTTCAGTTCAATCAGCTGCAATTCAATGTCGCATTAACTGGCATTTTCTCAGCCTGTTAATGTGAGACAAATCCAGCTGCTCATTAAAGCTTTCTGGTTTGATTAGAAAAGCAAACATTGGTCCATGCACCTGAAAGTCCCGAAAACACATTGTGAATTCTGCCTCGAGTCTACGGATGCATCCGTTTATTTCTGCGGTGCTGACACTGTGCTGAGCGTACAGCTCCTGACGCATTTTTAGTGTTGGAATGTGGAAATTTCAACATCACTTGAAAAAACTGCCAGCTAGCACGTCCCTCTCACAGGTAGGCTAAGTTATTTTTAGCCAATTACAAGATGAATCTGGTAGTTGGGGTTGTTAGCTCACGTACGACAGAGGTCGATTATGTCAGAGGTCGATTATCTTGTTAATAATTTTACCTCCTCACTACGTACGACTCTGGACACTGTAGCTCCTGTGAGAATTAAGGTCTCTAATCAGAAGTACCTGACTCCGTGGTATAATTCTCAAACACGTAGCCTAAAGCAGATGACTCGTAAGCTGGAGAGGAAATGGCGTGTCACAAATTCAGAGGATCATCATTTAGCCTGGAGAAATAGTTTGCTGCTTTATAAGAAAGCCCTCCGCAAAGCCAGAACATCTTACTATTCATCACTGATTGAAGAAAATAAGAACAACCCCAGGTTTCTCTTCAGCACTGTAGCCAGGCTGACAAAAAGTCAGAGCTCTTTTGAGCCAACCATCCCTTTAACGTTAACTAGTAATGACTTCATGAACTTCTTCACAAATAAAATTTTTATCATTAGAGAAAAAATTACCAGTAATCATCCCACAGATGTAATATTATCTACAGCTACTCTTAGTACCATTGATGTTAAGTTAGACTCTTTTTCTCTAATTGATCTTTCTGAGTTAACTTCAATAATTACTTCCTCCAAACCATCAACGTGTCTTTTAGACCCCATTCCTGCATAACTGCTCAAAGAAGTCCTGCCATTAATTAATTCTTTGATACGATCAACCTATCTCTAATAATCAGCTATGTACCACAGGCCTTCAAGCTGGCTGTAGTTAAACCTTTACTCAAAAAGCCATCTCTAGACCCAGCAGTCTTAGCTAATTATAGGTCAATCTCCAACCTTCCTTTCATATCAAAAATCCTTGAAAGAGTAGTTGTCAAACAGCTAACTGATCATCTGCAGAGGAATGGTTTATTTGAAGAGTTTCAGTCAGGTTTCAGAGCTCATCACAGCACAGAAACAGCTTTAGTGAAGGTTACAAATGATCTTCTTATGGCCTCTGACAGTGGACTCATCTCTGTGCTTGTCCTGCTAGACCTCAGTGCAGCATTCGATACTGTCGACCATAATATCCTATTAGAGCGATTAGAACATGCTGTAGGTATTACAGGTACTGCACTGCAGTGGTTTGTATCATATCTATCTAATAGACTCCAATTTGTGCATGTAAATGGAGAGTCCTCTTCACACACTGAGGTTAATTATGGAGTTCCACAGGGTTCAGTGCTAGGACCAATTCTGTTTACATTATACATGCTTCCCTTAGGCAGCATCATTAGAAGACATAGCATACATTTTCACTGCTATGCAGATGACACCCAGCTCTATCTATTCATGATGTTACGGCCGAGAGGGCCAGGCTGTGGGTGTGGACTCAAATGCAGACACAGAGGGAGGCAAAACAGGCGTGAACACAGTGCTTTATTTACAGTGCCTAGTAAAATTACAAAGCAGGAAACTTTGAATGCTATGAGCTGTGGAAGCTATGAACTGAGAACTATGAGGCCAAACTATGAACATGAAACTCTGACTGAGTGCTATGACTAGGTGCAAGATTTCATAGATGGATCCTGGGAATGGACAAAGGGGCAGCGGCTTGGGTGGAGGTACACAGTCACTATAATGACAAAAGACAGGCAGTCAGTGGCAGTCTAGTGAATCATAGCCGAAGGATTAGACTGTGGTGGTTAAGGCTTACGCGTTGCAGGTGAAAGTGTCATGCAAGGAGTCTCCAGAGAGGGTCCAGAATATACTTGGAGCAAGGGACCTGGCAGGGAGGCAGGCAGGTGGAGTCTTATGATGATAAGGAAGCAACCAGCATCCAGGCGGAGATGTGTGTAGTTCAGCGTGACGGCCAGGTGGGTCCTATGACAAAGAAAACACGGTGAGGAGAAATGCAATTTTTAGGAGGCTCTCACAAGGGCTTGGGAGCCTAGCACTAACATGAGTTAGCAGTAGATCTGGCAGAGGTCTGTTGTGAGTGCTGGCCTTATATACTGGTGACTTGATTGGTGTGAAAGCTGATTGGAGTCTCTGCCTGAAGGTGGAGCCCAGCAGAGTGGAAAAACCCCGCACTCACCCGGACCATGACACATGAAGCCAGATAACACACACCAATTAGTTAAACTGCAGGAATGTCTTAAAGACATAAAAACCTGGATGGCCGCTAACTTTCTGCTTCTTAATTCAGATAAAACTGAGGTTATTGTACTCGGCCCTGAAAATCTTAGAAATATGGTATCTAAGCAGATTCTTACTCTGGATGGCATTACCTTGGCCTCCAGTAACACTGTGAGGATCCTTGGAGTCATTTTTGTCCAGGACATGTCCTTCAACGCACATATTAAACAAATATGTAAGACTGCTTTCTTCCATTTGCGCAACATCTCTAAAATTAGAAATATCCTGTCTCAGAATGATGCTGAAAAACTAGTTCATGCATTTATTACTTCCAGGCTGGACTACTGTAATTCATTATTATCAGGATGTCCAAAAAACTTGCTGAAAAGCCTTCAGCTAATCCAAAATGCTGCAGCAAGAGTACTGACAGGGACTAGAAGGAGAGAGCATATTTCTCCTCTTTTGGCTTCCCTTCATTGGCTTCCTGTTAAATCCAGAATTGAATTCAAAATCCTGCTCCTCACATACAAGGTCTTAAATAATCAGGCTCCATCTTATCTTAATGACCTTGTAGTACCATATCACCCTATCAGAGCACTTCGCTCTCGCTCTGCAGGCCTACTTGTTGTTCCTAGAGTATTTAAAAGTAGAATGGGAGGGAGAGCCTTCAGTTTTCAGGCCCCTCTTCTGTGGAACCAGCTTCCAGTTTGGATTCGGGAGACAGACACTATCTCTACTTTTAAGATTAGGCTTAAAACTTTCCTTTTTGCTAAAGCATATAGTTAGGGCTGGACCAGGTGACCCTGGATCCTCCCTTAGTTATGCTGCAATAGATGTAGGCTGCCGGGGATTCCCATGATGCATTGAGTTTTTCCTTTCCAGTCACCTTTCTCACTCACTATGTGTTAATAGACCTCTCTGCATTGAATCATATCTGATATAAACCTCTGTCTCTCTTCCACAGCATGTCTTTTATCCTGTCTTCCTTCTCTCACCCCAACCGGTCGCAGCAGATGGCCACGCCCCTCCCTGAGCCTGGTTCTGCCGGAGGTTTCTTCCTGTTAAAAGGGAGTTAGGGGGTCATATAATTGTTGGGTTTTTCTCTTTATCTATGAAGCGCCTTGAGGCGACTTTTGTTGTGATTTGGCGCTATATAAATAAAATTGAATTGAGTTGAACATACCGTCATTAAGAAGCGGCACAACTAATGTGTCTATGTGAGCTAATTTGCGATGTGCACCGCTGGCTAGTATGCAGTACGAGTTATTCTAACTGAGTGTAAAAAGTCAGCACAACGAAAATAAACCACACCTAAACTTGTTTATATCTGATCCCAGATAGACTGCAGGTCATAACTTCTTACCTGATGTTCAGTTCACCTGACACTCGGACCGGTGGCTGCCTCGGGTCTCTCCTCCTCTTGCCTCCCCTTTCCCTCATCCACCAGCTGGAACCCAAACTTGAGTGACAATGTGACCTAAATTACATCCTGGGGAAAATTGTGTCACCACCTCAGAGTTCATGTCAGGAGTATGATCACAAACGTCCTAGTGTCTTCACCAGGGCTTTTAGAATAATAATGGGGCGACAAAAGCCTTAATCCTTAAAAATGTATCACATACATTTGCAAAGTTATGGTTACAGACTTGTCTCACCTGTTCACTTTTATTTTGAGTTTAATTAATTTGCTAAAAGGACAATGCACTCAAAAGTCATTAGAGTACATGTAAAAATTTTCATCTATTTTTTCTTTTTTTTTCTTCTTTTTTACATATTGTGTAAAAATGTAAGTTAGTGGGGTTGGGTTAATTGGTGAACCACTTGATGTGAGTGCGAATGATTGTCTGTCTCTCTGAGTTAGACCTCAGTTAGGCTGGCGACCTCTCCAGGTTGTACTCTACGTTTTGCCCCAAGTATTAAGGGAAGAAAATAGATGTAAAATGTTAACAATTTAAACCTATCTGGTTAAGTGAAGTTTACTTGACTGGTATATATTCAGATTATACCAAGCAAATGTTCCTTAACGACTAATTATTTAAGTCAGTAAACATTTGATTTGATATTTTTCGGCTGCACTTTACTCAAAATTATTTTTTTGGGTTTATGAGGGCAAATCATTTTTTTTGAGTGCACTGTGATACATATACTCACATCTACGGAAGAGGATTAGGGCCACTGGGAAAAAAAAGAAAGAATTCTGACTTTAATCTCAGAATTCTGAGAAAAAAAGTCAGAATTCTGAGATTAAAGTCAGAATTCTTTTTTTTCCCCAGTGGCCCTAATCCTCTTCCGTACACATCACAGCAAAATGATTTAGGTTTTAATTTTTGCTATTGCTTATAGCATGTTATACTACATTAGTTTATGTAAAACTGTTTGGTTTTCATCTCTTCCACAGCTTTGTACATAATTCAGGACAAATCGATAAATGAGGCTTTTGCAAATGAAGAACAGCTGCTAAAAAGTGATAATTCATCCACACCAAAACCAAGGATTTCATCTACAGAAGCAAATACATTTACTCCAACAACCACTCCGAAAACCAGCTTGAATAGAACAGAGGAAATCCAAGGAGAAAACAGAACATCAGAACCAAATAAGCATAAACTTACAACATCAAAAAATGAAATTCAAAATATAAGCCCTGGTAACGTTACACACTTGACTGATAGTCATGAACGTACCCAAATCAGCCAATCACCAAATGCAAACGTAGGCCAAGCAGTATCAGAACACGAAATTCTATCAACAATCTTAACTCCGGCAACACAGTCAGAAACTCCAGCAGGAGCTAGACCATCAGAGACAGTCAAATCAGCGGCTTCACCAATGTCAACGTCAGCATCATCTACAACAGAGCCATCCACAGGTGGCAATCAAACCTATGGCTCAACAACAACAACCCGACATACAACACCAACAAACAGTGCATATGGTTCTAGTACAACAGGGGTGAAAACCCAAACTGCAGGATCTGCGGACACAGTGGCCATTACAACTCCCAAACAGTCTGGTCCACTCACAACTGATATACATGCATCTACAACAGCCCTTACATCAACACAAACGACAGTGTCTATTACAGCAACAACAACTGAGCCTACAGCATCTACAAAGGAAAGCATCACCACAACAAGGCAGACAACATCATACACAGAAACAGAATTCACAACACCAACAAATAGCACTGTACCATCGAACCTAACCACAACATCGTTTCCAATCACATCAAATCAAAAAGCTTTATCAGGAAACACAGCATCACAACAAAGTACAGGCGATGAAACAACAAACATGCAAACAGAAACTTCCACTTTTAAATCAACAAAAGAAATGCCAACAGATGTCCCAAAACCAACCTACACACCATCATATAGAAGTGAAGGCACAACTCTTCAACCACTGGCCACAGCATCCACAAATGTGTCACCCACATCTGTAACAAGACCAGCAACCAAGGAGGAAGGTAGCAGTACTGATCAGTTTACACAAGAATTTACCAAATCTGCAGCATCTGTGACAACTACGTCAGTAACACCAACTCAGGTCATACAACATATAGCACAATCAACCATGACAGAAAACACTTCACTGGAAACATTTCAGAGTACACCTGAGGGAACACCAGAATCACCAAAAGGTACGGCTATTCTAACAGGATCTAGCACATCAGAAACAAATGAATGGTATACAACTTCAAATCAGTCTGCTGGATCAACAGATGGTAAAGGTTCCACACCATCATATGGTGAATCAGTGACCAACACAATAACGCAAACTACAACAGCTTCGCTTGCAACATCACAGGATTTATCAACAATCTTAACTCCGGCAACACAGTCAGAAACTTCAGCAGGAGCTAGACCATCAGAGATAGCCAAATCAGCGGCTTCACCGATGTCAACGTCAGCATCATCTACAACAGAGCCATCCACAGGTGGGAATCAAACCTATGGCTCAACAACAACAACCCGACATACAACACCAACAAACAGTGCATCTGGTTCTAGTAAAACAGGGGTGAAAACCCAAACTGCAGGATCTGTGGACACAGTGGCCATTACAACTCCCAAACAGTCTGGTCCACTCACAACTGATATACATGCATCTACAACAGCCCTTACATCAACACAAACGACAGTGTCTATTACAGCAACAACAACTGAGCCTACAGCATCTACAAAGGAAAGCATCACCACAACAAGGCAGACAACATCATACACAGAAACAGAATTCACAACACCAACAAATAGCACAGTACCATCGAACCTAACCACAACATCGTTTCCAATCACATCAAATCAAAAAGCTTTATCAGGAAACACAGCATCACAACAAAGTACAGGCGATGAAACAACAAACATGCAAACAGAAACTTCCACTTTTAAATCAACAAAAGAAATGCCAACAGATGTCCCAAAACCAACCTACACACCATCATATAGAAGTAAAGGCACAACTCTTCAACCACTGGCCACAGCATCCACAAATGTGTCACCCACATCTGTAACAAGACCAGCAACCAAGGAGGAAGGTAGCAGTACTGATCAGTTTACACAAGAATTTACCAAATCTGCAGCATCTGTGACAACTACGTCAGTAACACCAACTCAGGTCATACAACATATAGCACAATCAACCATGACAGAAAACACTTCACTGGAAACATTTCAGAGTACACCTGAGGGAACACCAGAATCACCAAAAGGTACGGCTATTCTAACAGGATCTAGCACATCAGAAACAAATGAATGGTATACAACTTCAAATCAGTCTGCTGGATCAACAGATGGTAAAGGTTCCACACCATCATATGGTGAATCAGTGACCAACACAATAACGCAAACTACAACAGCTTCGCTTGCAACATCACAGGATTTATCAACAATCTTAACTCCGGCAACACAGTCAGAAACTTCAGCAGGAGCTAGACCATCAGAGATAGCCAAATCAGCGGCTTCACCGATGTCAACGTCAGCATCATCTACAACAGAGCCATCCACAGGTGGGAATCAAACCTATGGCTCAACAACAACAACCCGACATACAACACCAACAAACAGTGCATATGGTTCTAGTAAAACAGGGGTGAAAACCCAAACTGCAGGATCTGTGGACACAGTGGCCATTACAACTCCCAAACAGTCTGGTCCACTCACAACTGATATACATGCATCTACAACAGCCCTTACATCAACACAAACGACAGTGTCTATTACAGCAACAACAACTGAGCCTACAGCATCTACAAAGGAAAGCACCACTACAACAAGGCAGACAACATCATACACAGAAACAGAATTCACAACACCAACAAATAGCACAGTACCATCGAACCTAACCACAACATCGTTTCCAATCACATCAAATCAAAAAGCTTTATCAGGAAACACAGCATCACAACAAAGTACAGGCGATGAAACAACAAACATGCAAACAGAAACTTCCACTTTTAAATCAACAAAAGAAATGCCAACAGATGTCCCAAAACCAACCTACACACCATCATATAGAAGTGAAGGCACAACTCTTCAACCACTGGCCACAGCATCCACAAATGTGTCACCCACATCTGTAACAAGACCAGCAACCAAGGAGGAAGGTAGCAGTACTGATCAGTTTACACAAGAATTTACCAAATCTGCAGCATCTGTGACAACTACGTCAGTAACACCAACTCAGGCCATACAACATATAGCACAATCAACCATGACAGAAAACACTTCACTGGAAACATTTCAGAGTACACCTGAGGGAACACCAGAATCACCAAAAAGTACGGCTATTCTAACAGGATCTAGCACATCAGAAACGGCCCCATCAAAAACAAATGAATGGTATACAACTTCAAATCAGTCTGCTGGATCAACAGATGGTAAAGGTTCCACACCATCATATGGTGAATCAGTGACCAACACAATAACACAAACTACAACAGCTTCGCTTGCAACATCACAGGATTTATCAACAATCTTAACTCCGGCAACACAGTCAGAAACTTCAGCAGGAGCTAGACCATCAGAGATAGCCAAATCAGCGGCTTCACCGATGTCAACGTCAGCATCATCTACAACAGAGCCATCCACAGGTGGCAATCAAACCTATGGCTCAACAACAACAACCCGACATACAACACCAACAAACAGTGCATATGGTTCTAGTAAAACAGGGGTGAAAACCCAAACTGCAGGATCTGTGGACACAGTGGCCATTACAACTCCCAAACAGTCTGGTCCACTCACAACTGATATACATGCATCTACAACAGCCCTTACATCAACACAAACGACAGTGTCTATTACAGCAACAACAACTGAGCCTACAGCATCTACAAAGGAAAGCATCACTACAACAAGGCAGACAACATCATACACAGAAACAGAATTCACAACACCAACAAATAGCACAGTACCATCGAACCTAACCACAACATCGTTTCCAATCACATCAAATCAAAAAGCTTTATCAGGAAACACAGCATCACAACAAAGTACAGGCGATGAAACAACAAACATGCAAACAGAAACTTCCACTTTTAAATCAACAAAAGAAATGCCAACAGATGTCCCAAAACCAACCTACACACCATCATATAGAAGTGAAGGCACAACTCTTCAACCACTGGCCACAGCATCCACAAATGTGTCACCCACATCTGTAACAAGACCAGCAACCAAGGAGGAAGGTAGCAGTACTGATCAGTTTACACAAGAATTTACCAAATCTGCAGCATCTGTGACAACTACGTCAGTAACACCAACTCAGGCCATACAACATATAGCACAATCAACCATGACAGAAAACACTTCACTGGAAACATTTCAGAGTACACCTGAGGGAACACCAGAATCACCAAAAAGTACGGCTATTCTAACAGGATCTAGCACATCAGAAACGGCCCCATCAAAAACAAATGAATGGTATACAACTTCAAATCAGTCTGCTGGATCAACAGATGGTAAAGGTTCCACACCATCATATGGTGAATCAGTGACCAACACAATAACGCAAACTACAACAGCTTCGCTTGCAACATCACAGGAGTTATCAACAATCTTAACTCCGGCAACACAGTCAGAAACTTCAGCAGGAGCTAGACCATCAGAGACAGCCAAATCAGCGGCTTCACCGATGTCAACGTCAGCATCATCTACAACAGAGCCATCCACAGGTGGGAATCAAACCTATGGCTCAACAACAACAACCCGACATACAACACCAACAAACAGTGCATATGGTTCTAGTAAAACAGGGGTGAAAACCCAAACTGCAGGATCTGTGGACACAGTGGCCATTACAACTCCCAAACAGTCTGGTCCACTCACAACTGATATACATGCATCTACAACAGCCCTTACATCAACACAAACGACAGTGTCTATTACAGCAACAACAACTGAGCCTACAGCATCTACAAAGGAAAGCACCACTACAACAAGGCAGACAACATCATACACAGAAACAGAATTCACAACACCAACAAATAGCACAGTACCATCGAACCTAACCACAACATCGTTTCCAATCACATCAAATCAGAAAGCTTTATCAGGAAACACAGCATCACAACAAAGTACAGGCGATGAAACAACAAACATGCAAACAGAAACTTCCACTTTAAAATCATCAAAAGAAATGCCAACAGATGTCCCAAAACCAACCTACACACCATCATATACAGGTGAAGGCACAACTCTGCAACCACTGGCCACAGCATCCACAAATGTGTCACCCACATCTGTAACAAGACCAGCAACCAAGGAGGAAGGTAGCAGTACTGATCAGTTTACACAAGAATTTACCAAATCTGCAGCATCTGTGACAACTACGTCAGTAACACCAACTCAGGCCATACAACATATAGCACAATCAACCATGACAGAAAACACTTCACTGGAAACATTTCAGAGTACACCTGAGGGAACAACAAATGGGACTCCTTCCCAAAGTAAAGGAACTGTTGCTAACAAAAATGTAAACAGCTCTGTCACACCCTCACCCTCATTCAGCCCTTTACCATCTACAGTAATGGTTCCAAAATCCACTGCTGTAATAGAGTCGAGTTCGCCTTCATTATTTTCTACAGAGCAATCATCACCAAACACTGCCCAAGCCAACACAACAGGGCCCCAAGTTAACTCTACATCTTTCCCCCCATCTACGGCCAACACAATATTTTTTAAGTATACACCCAAGATTGCCACTCTGACCCCTCTTATCTTTGATTATCCAATTGTGAACCGCATCAGCTTTCCTGCTTCCAATGATTCAAACCCAGAAGAACAATTGCAGAACAACACAAATCAGGTAAAGAAAAATGCTCAGACCTTTTCTTTTTGACAGACAGTTTCACATCCACCTGCTCTTGATGTTTAGGCAAACCAGCTTCTCCCTTTAGCTTTCTATTTTTTTTTTTTATCTATATCTTAAAGACTTTTCCAAAACATCACACTGAAGTGTACTTGCCAACATAGCAAAGAACTTGCTTTTAAATTTTTAGGGTGTGCGTGTATATTAATATAAGATGCTTTATGAATTCGCTAATACAACTGTATTTAAATACAGAGGTGGGTAGTAACGAGTTACATTTACTCCGTTAAATTTACTTGAGTAAGTTTTTGAAAAAAATGTACTTTTAAAGTACCTTTTTTGCACGATACTTTTTACTTTTACTTGAGTACATTTGTGAAGAAGAAACGTTACTTTTACTCCGCTACATTTGCAAAATTTGACTCGTTACTTTTTAAAAAAAAAAAAATAGTTTAACACATTAGATAACACGCCGCCAGTGGAGTTTCCGGTAACTTTTTTACCAATCAGATGTGGCCATGCAGTCACATGACCAGTTTGAAACTGTGGCGGGCAGAGCGGCCCAAGCGTCTGAAAGTAGTGGACACACGGAAAGAAGAAACAATATAACATGGCAGAGCCAGTCGTCTACGCTAGAGCTGAAGAGGATGGACAGCCTTGGCCTCATAGACAAACAATGTTTAGTTTAAAAGCAGTACAAAAGAACAGCTATGTCTTCAGTGAGAGCCAAAACAAACCAACTTTTCAGCGTGAAAAAACTCAGCTCGTGTAACCTGAGGAAACGGTAAGTTTTCTCTAAATATCTTTTTAGCTGTAGTTAACTGGATGTCAGTCTTATGTTACAGCAGCTGTGTCGAGCTCGAGCTGCGAATCATATTTTCGGCGCTACGTTGTAGTGAGGTTTGTGAAGTTTGTGGGTGTTTTGTGCAGCTTCGGCTGTCCTTTTAACTGCACGCTGGTTAGCTAGCGTGAGCTATAAGCTAACAGCTAGCCTGGTTAATGACGCTAGAGTTCAACGCACATGCGAACAGCTCGTCTCTACTGCTTTAACTGTTAAAACAGAAGGCAATACTGCGGGTGACAGGGTTTATTATGTGAAACAGCAGCTTGTTTAGTTTAAACAGTCTGTATTAAGCTTGGCAAACACTGCGATTTTTTTATTCAGCTCCTGCTCAAACTGTACAATTAAATCTCAGGGGTTAAAAGTTCATAGGTCACCATGCAGGGTCTCACACTAGACGGCCTGATGCTCTGATGCAACCTGATTGCTCAAACTGTGCGTCGATAACATGAAGCTTATCATACAAAATCTGTCTCTCGCTCTCCCTCTCTCTGTCTTACAGACACACACACACACCACCACCATCAACTTTGCTAAATTACTAATGAAAAACATTGACCAGGCACCTGTGATTGAGCAGCAATGTCCATCCAACTCTTTTCATGGTTGTTGTAGTCGAGATAATTTTGTGAGGCCACATTGAAAAGCCTTGGATACGGAAGCGTAGAGCTGCCACCCAGGCAAAAGAAAAGCAGAGCTATATCACGTTATAACATGAAAAGTATATTGTTCTAACAATATACCTTTCGCGTTTGAACAATATATTATCACGTTCGTACAATATAAATATTATATTGTACAAACATGAAAAGTATATTGTTGGGGGTTAGGAAAGCCAGAAGCAGGGAAGCTGGAGAGGTACCTTTCATGTCCATTCACTGGAGGTGTGGATCTATTGCATGGCTTTCCTCACATCAAGAAGCTGTCCATCAAAATCAATACAGCTCTTCCTGCATCTGGAGCTTGTGAAGGACTTCTCAGTGATGCAGGACTCCTGTTCACTGCTAAACAGTTACAGCTTCACAGAAAGAACCTTGAGAGCAAACTGCTGCTGAAGCTTAACCATCACCTCATTGAGTGAAGAAATGGCACATTTTTGCATCTATTTCTGCAAAAATGCAGAAATAGATGCACACCCATACAACTTATGGTAAACTGAGATCCCTTGTATGTACATATGTTGAAGATGCCTCATTCTAATGTTTTCTCTGAGGCAAAAATGAATATAAAGTTTACAGCATATCTTGGCACTGGAAATTGTTTGCACTGTTTATATATTTATATTATTTACTGTAGATATTGGTTAAATAGGCTTTAAAACTGAAATCTGGAAATTAAAATAGTTGTGCCTTATTTTGTTGATGTTTTTACATATATTCCTTTTGAAAATACTAAAATTTGTATATTTATTAATTTTTCTTTGTCTGATAGCATTTATTTAAAAAATAAATCGGACATTTCAAACAGTTACTCGCTACTTGAGTAGTCTTTTCGCCAAGTCCTTTTTTACTCTTGAGTAACGTTTTTGACGACTACATTTCACTTTTACTTGAGTAATAATATTTTAAAGTAATGCTACTCTTACTTGAGTACAATTTTTGGATACTCGACCCACCTCTGTTTAAATATTAAAAAAGCTAGCAAGATTTTATTTTTTATGCTGTAATAAATGTTCTTTCTTTTAATTACACTCAGGCAGGCAGCACCTGATTGATAGTCACCTGATGGCCCCCTTGGAGAGCAATAACACAGAAAAAAATGCGTCAGAGACTGTAGCAAAATGTGTTGTATCAAGTGACGTAAAAGAAGAAAAAAAAAATACTTTGCCTTCAGCTTGTCTTGATCCCAAATGTCTATGACAGTGAAAGACCTGGTTTTGCAAGCTGCGTGTTATTTTCATTAGCTCACCTGCCCATTGATGTGAAGCACAATGTTACATAGATTAGATAGGCTGTAGCTCTGAAATAAATGGTGTACAGCAAGAAGTAACCTGAGTTTCATTTATGCTCTGAATTGTTGTAACAATGATTGTAAAAGTGAGCCAAGCACTGACATGTTCGTGGTGGTTGTGGTGTTTAAGTAAGGTACACTGCACTCCTCTCTTTGTTTGAATTCAAGTTTCCAGGTGTGTTAACGAACATGATGAAAAAAGAACGAAAAAGAATACACATATGTACAAATTGTATATAATTTGTGCTTTTTAGTATGCCAAGCTGTTTTTAAGCTCTTTTCTGTGTATAAATGCTCAACAGTCTTTAATCATAATTAAGTTTAACGCATAATTAGGTGCACCAAAGCAAAAGCACTGGAGCACAGTAGTTGCTATTTTTCAAATTTATCATTATTTAAATTCTCATTGTTATGTATTATTAGTCACCAAAATTCTCTCCCAGGCTCAGGCAGCAGGGCTTTGGTGTTTGTCCCTCTTTTCATTCGGAACATTCAAAAAATAGCTTTGAAGTTAATGAGCACACTCGATTTTCATCATATCAGCAACACCTGCACAACATTACAGAATTGCTAGATTATACAAAAGCTATTCAAGTTTAAATGGTTTTCAGGGATCGCAACAAGTGTGACAGTTTCAGAATTAACCCTGTCATGCATAAATTATTACAACCTCAATCAGGATTTTTTCTCAAGTATTTTTATTCATCTTTTGGCATAAAAAAGGATTTTGGATCTTCATTTTTTATCAAGGAGTTTTTTACATGTCCACTTAAGTGGACAACACTGACTGACCAGTGGGTGGCAGGGTGACATGAGTGACACATCAGTGTCCAATGTGGTAGCTTATGTGCTAGTATACCATCAACACTGTCACAAATACAAGAAAACAACCTTTTAATATCTGTCCACTAAAGTAACCACTATGCGTGAAAGGGTTAAAGCCCATACATCACATATATAACATGTGTCCAGCTGCCTCTGTCACACAGAGAGACCTGGTGATTAGCACAGTCTGGACATTACAGTAACAATTTAATCAAAGTGTGCTAAATCTGAATGATAACAGTTTTTCTATATCTAATTAACTATCCTGTGGCCACCATTTGTTTTGATTTATGACTGCCTGTAAATATTTTGGACTATCAAAATAAAATCTTTGATATAATAAAGACCGTTTAAAATCTGTTTCTTTCTTCCTTTTGGGATAGCTTTTGTTTCAAACTGCTTACATTTTTCTCCCAGTTTTTCTTGCAAAGTTTGAATAGCCATTTTTTATCTTCTGATGGCTCTCAATAGAGCCTGCTAGCTCATATTGACAGATGACGTTCAAAATCTCTTCAAAAATGTGTAATGATCTAAAAGTACTCTAAGCCACCCATGTGTTTGTCAGGAAGATAGCCACTTGTGCATCTGGTTTTCATAACTACTGTGAAAGAACAAAGAAATGAGTGATTTCCAAGGAATGATTTAATTTTAAAATCTATACATTAAATTCCATTCAATTTTATTCATGCCGTCACGGTGGGAAGGAAAAACTTCCATTTAACAAGAAGAACGCCCCGGGATAACCAGTCTCAGGCAGGGCAGCCATCTGCCACTACTGGCTAGAGATGTGAGGAGGGAGAGAGGACAAAAGACACTCATATATTTTACACAGTAATCATGATTTACTGCTATTTGTTAATTTGTGTCAGCTGTGTCCCCCGTGCTGTGTTCATGTTATTTTTCCCAGTTTTGTATCCCTTTTCCTTTCTCAGCAATAAAGCTGCATTTTGAGTTCACATTTCACCTAAGTGAGGTTCTTTATGCATTCTATTCAAGTGAACTCCTCAATTGTAACTACTTTCTTTTTACTGCTATCATGACACCACAGGGAAAGCAAAACAAGATACGTGAAACATGGAAATACGAGACAATAAAACAGGAAACTGGGGAATGTGACACAGGAGTGGAGGAGAGGCAGACGAGAGGGAGTGAAGCAACACAAAGGAGCATGAGGGAGAGAGAGAGAAGAGACGAGTTAGACATGACGGACTGGGAAAACTGGATAAAAATGGAATAAACCGGAAAGGGAAAACAAGGCACAAGAACTCAGACAAACACACAAACAGAGACGCACAGAGGGAGACGCAGAGGGAATAAAATAATCAAGGAACTAAACAGGGACCATAAGAAACTCAAAACAGGATAACCAAACACTATAATATACTAGGCAAATAAACTTAAGACAAGCAAAGAGAACATATACATAGGTCATAATACAAAATTACCAAAAAACAGGAACGCTAGGTCAAATGACCCAGGACCATGACACACTCTCATTTTTGTTAAACATCTTTGTTTATACACCTTTCTACATTCAATTATTAGTTATTATTAATCTCTGGCTCTCTTCATCTTTGTCCTGTCTTCCTCCCAATATTCTTAAGATTCTGGTTCTGACTTTTAGAGGTCTTCATGGACAAGCACCACCTTACAATATATATATATATATATATATATATATATATATATATTAGGGGTGCAACGATATTCGTATCGATATTGAACCGTTCGATACAGTGCTTTCGGTTCGGTACGCATATGTATCGAACAATACAACATTTGTAATATATTTTATCAACTTTCCTTCTGACGATGCTGTCTGTGTGGAGCGCTCAGTGAATCTGCGTTCGACTACTCCGCCTAGGCTGCACTGTCGAGCGCAGATCCACTGAGCGCTCAACACAGACAGCATAGTCAGAAGGAAGAGCGCAGGGCAAGCTAATGAGACAGAAGTTAAGCTCTCCTTGCAACATGGCAAATTGAACCTCCCCCACCCTCATTCAGATCTGGCGTTTGGAATTATTTTGGTTTTCATGTGACGTATGACCCTGAAGGTAAGCAGTCATGGACCAAAGTAAAACAGTATGTTGGATGTGCCATGCAATGCTCAATTACATGGGTGGGAACTAGTGTGTTAGCGCAGTTAGCTCGTTAACGTGTTGGCCGTCTAGCCCCATGCACGGGGCGATCAGGGGTAGCTCGTTAACGGAGATTTGCCGTGTTGTGGCGTTAAGGTCATTTCAACGAGATTAACCTGAAAGCACTAGTGGGAACACAACGAATATGACTGCACATTTACATCATCCTAGTGCAAAAACAACAAGCATGCATGCTACAAACTTTACCCGAGTCATTTGGACAGCCGTTAGCACATGATTATCCTTATGGGGACCTGATATGTTTAATATGCTGCTGAGAATATAGCCCAGAAGAAGCGTATAGTATAGCTTTTATTTTGGAAAGAGCCATTTCTCTGTAATAAACTCTCTTTTCCAAAGATGAGTGATTGCTCAATCAGATACAGGGCTCGCAATATCGCTAGCCCGATGTCCCGGGGCTAGCGATTTTTCCAGTTGGGCTACCAAAATCTATCTCTTCCCTGCCCGTCGGACTATTGTAGGAAGGAAAAATATATGTCAATGCTTTTGCATTCTTTCGGAAATGTAGCTGGGTAATTATGTCATTGGCATCGGTGAGCCACTGTCAATATGTGACATATTGAAGTCGCGTTTGAATTTGCGCTTGTTTTTTGCTTTCACTTTGCAATCGCGCGAACTGTGTATAGAGAGCGACAGCACTGATTGGTGAGTGATGATAATTTGCGCACCAATTCCTCTGACATCGTCTTATCAATCGTTAGCTTACTATGCAAACATGACGAGTGAAATCTCCCGCAGCTTAAACATGTGAGAGGTTGATCGCGCAGAGAATCGCTGAGCTTATGTGAGTGCGTGTGTAAAAGCAGCAGGATATATATTTTAGTTCTGCTGAGCCAAATAAGACAGGTCAGGGTGAAGAAGTGACAGCCAAAGAAAAGCTTACCACAATACGGAAAAGTTATGACTAGGGATGGGTATCGTTTAGGTTTTATCTGATACCGGTGCCAAATCGGTACTTTTGAAACGGTGCCGGTGCTCAAACCGGTGCTTAAAGAATGGAGAACACAAAATTGGTCCAAAAACCTCTCATGTTCAGCTGTTTTTTGTAAAAAGATAACAATGTTAGCCTTTTCTGCAGCTATGGGGCATATATGGTATCACTCTTGGCTGGAAGCAGTGCTTAAACAATGGAAAAAACACAAACTTTGTCCAAAAACCTCTCATGTTTAACTGTTTTCCACTTTTTCTTTGGTCATTTTAGCCTTTTTGGCCAGGGTGAAGGGAGCATCTGCCATCAAACAAGAAGACAGCTGCATGTAACTATGATGATGTTTGCTAGTTCACCTTACATGCATTAATGTAATAACGTGGTTAGCCTACTCAACGTAAATTACACACGAACAACATTTAGCTACTCACGCAGAAAAGAACGGCTGCTGCTGCCATCATCATCCGTCATCATTTCTGCTACACTGGCAGGGCTAGGGGCCAGGACTCTCCTCTTCGTGTTTTTGGGGGATGTTGCATAACAGGCAACCCACCCACAGTAGATGCGCTCGGTGTGAGGTCTCGCAGCAAGCTATCAAATACGGCGCATTTCTGGGCTTTTAAAAAAAACGCTATGCGTCGCCAGGTGTTTCATCGGATTTGAGGTGTTACCTCCTTTGCACAGTATCACAGTATCAGCTTAAAGCACTTGTTGCAGGCTGCTGAGTTTGCATATTTTGCTGTGAAGTACAGCCAGACTTTTGACCGCTTCGGCTTGGACATTTTTAATCTGTAGCTCTGCTCTAAAAGAACGTACGTACCTGGGCCCGCCTACTATTCTCGGAAACGTAAAAATTATTGGCTAGAAGTGTATCACAGCTCAGGAAAAAAAAAGCACCGAAATAAAGCACCGAAATGTGCGCTGCTTTTCGGTCTGGTTACTACCGTTTATGTCAGAACACACCGGTACCCATCCCTAGTTATGACAAATCAGACTATAAGGCAAAAAGAAAGTGCAGCTTTATGGTTTCATGGACAAAATAATTTCTGTGGCTGCAATATGATGAGCTAAATAACCAGGGCTGCACATAAGTGGTCCGCAGGTGCGTATTCTCTGTCAAAATAAAAAACACGCACAAGGGTTAGGGTTAAATTTAAAAACTGTACTTTTGAGTTAAAATATATATTTATAATTTTAATAAATGAAAAATATCGAACCGTGACACCAAAGTATCGAACCGAACCGAATCGTGAATTTTGTGTATCGTTGCACCCCTAATATATATATATATATATATATGTATATATATCTCATGGCATGGCAGCACAAGAACAAGTTCTGAGTACAAGATCCATTGAGGCTGGGGTCTATTACACCAGGCAAGACCCCAGGTACAGGCTGTGTAAAGATGCCCCAGAGACAATCCAGCACATAACAGCAGGGTGCAAGATGCTAGCAGGCAAGGCATACATGGAACGCCATAACCAAGTGGCCGGCATAGTGTACAGGAACATCTGTGCCGAGTATAACCTGGAAGTCCCGAGGTCAAAATGGGAGATGACCCCAAGGGTGGTGGAGAATGACCGAGCTGAGATCCTGTGGGACTTCCAGATACAGACGGACAAAATGGTGGTGGCTAACCAACCGGACATAGTGGTGGTAGACAAACAGAAGAAGGCGGCCGTAGTGATCGATGTAGCGGTTCCGAATGACAGCAATATCAGGAAGAAGGACTGGGTATGAAAAAGGGACTTTGTTCCCACTGAAAGAAGAGGTAGTTTAGTCTATGATGCAAATGTTGAATGTTGAACTATAAATGTAAAGGCCTTTACACGCTAAGTGTGTTGCCAAAAAATGAGATGACATTCCAAATTTTTTAGATGCAAACAGAAAACACAAGGCATAAGGAGCAAAGCCTCGCCTTGCTTAGCCTTGATAGCATGAACCCTGATTTGAGCTATGTTTATTTACCTGTTTAACTCTGAATTCTTATCCATGAATGAAGTAATTTTAAGCATCTGATCCACTGAAAGAGTAATATCAACTGAGAGCTTGAATACTCATGTGCATTTTTCTACAGAAACTGAACACGGCTGGAAGATGTTTTAATCCAAATAGGAGCAGTTCACTTGCTGTGTGTGGCATGCAGATGTCATCTAGGGAAGGACGGATGTTGTTTTGCTGTGCTGTATTTTAATGTGAAGTGTACTTATTTATATATTTATATTGCATGTACTGGTTATATTTTGTGCAGTGTTTTATTTAGATTGCATGTTTTGGTTATACCGTCAAATTGTCCTGGAGAGACTCCGCCTTTCCCCATTTTTACTAATTGGACACACCTGAGAGGAAAGGCAGTGTAATTTACAGAGTGCTGAGTGACACATAAGAGGGTTGGAGCTTGGCGTTCGAGGAGGACGGACAGCACCAGCGACGCGGAGCGAACAGGCGGACGGCAGTAGCAACGAGAGCCCAGCTTGTGCACTGCGGGAGAGCAGAGGCGGCGAGACAGCTGGTGCCGATTTGCAGTTTTAAAGAAGCGGCGGGCGGAGTTGAGAGCTCTGCCCACCCGGGGTAAGTCTTCGACTTATCCCCTTTTATTGAATGAAAATTGCCGAAAAGAATAGTGACTGCTGCTCCCTCCCTTTCTTCAGCGTACCAGGACGCGGAATGCGGGGAGGAAGGCGAGGACTCCGCTGGGTTTCCCTTTTACATCACTTCGCTGGACTTTTTTAGTTCTTTGTGACTTTTATATCGTGGCGGATGCCACTGGACTTTTAATGTTGTGTTTTATTGATTTTTATTGTGTTACCCCTTGGCCAAGGTTGTTTTAATTCATTTTACATTTTTAACTATTTAAATATAATAAATTATATTTTAATTATACAGATTTTATTCGTGTGCTTTCCCTTGGCGGCTCCACTGCTCTGTCCGTTTGGAGGAAGGTTTCCTTCCTTTAAAAAAAAAAAGACACTGTGGAAATAAAATCACTTTTGCTCCGTTACACATAGCCACAGGTTCCACACCCCATCCCCTGCCAGTTCTTCCTCAAACTTCTCTACCATTATAAGCGCACACTCCTTGAACTAACAGTCCCAGCACTTTGATGGTGGCATGTAAAATACTTCTGTAATACTTCTGGTATGAATGATGGTAACTAATGACTGACAAGAGGAATCAGAGAGACATTGTTGTCTGTGGGAGAATTCACAACAAGTGATGAATTTAAAATTATATAGCATTCATTAAGCTCTGGGGGAAGCCAAAGAGACTCATCATACCTGCTAAATTCAAGATTAAATAATAAGCAACAAATCATTACGGTAGCTGTGGTATTTGTGAAACTTTGGGCCCCCTAAACAGTAGTTAGTAATCACAAATTTGACAAATATTACTGTTTATAATAATAATGGATTGGATTTATATAGCGCTTTTCAAGGCACCCAAAGCGCTTTACAATGCCACTATTCATTCACTCTCACATTCACACACTGGTGAAGGCAAACTACAGTTGTAGCAGCCTCATGCATGATTTAACAATATTCCCCCACCTTTGCTTCCATATTATTTCAAATTCCAGATACATTCCACAGAGTATGCATTTTGGCTATATGCTGATATGATCAGTTTAATTTGATCACATTTATTTACCCCTTATTTAATGAGGGATAAAAAAAAAATCTATAGTCAAGAATATACATATTTGTGGAGGCGTCATGACATAAATAGCAGAATATATATGCCTTTTAAAACCAAGGGTAAGCATCTTTGAGCCTTGCTTCACTGATCCCCAGTCCAGTCCTATAAACTGTTACTGTACTTTAACTGAGTTGCAGTATTGTATATATTGACAGAGCTTTTTGACCATAAAGTACTTCAAAGTTAAATATTAACATTGCTCAAACATGGAGAAGAACTAAGAGTTACTCGCTAAAGAAAAACGTTGGGAACAAAATCAGCTGAAACATTAAGTGAGCTTAATATTGCTAGGACATCCTTGCATAATTTGATAATGCGAAAGGCTGAAAGAGATGTCCTTTTTGCCAGAAAACGTCTTTTTGAATCAGCTAATAAGCCTAACCGCTTTCTGGCTTGTCTTGCATGGAATACTCCATCAAGTTCTTTTATCACAGCTATTGTGGATGTGAATGGTGAAAGGCAAGTAGGAAACAGTCAGATTAATAAGTGCTTTAGAGCAGCGGTCCCCAACCCCCGGGCCTCGGACCAGTACCGGTCCGTGAGTCGTTTGGTACCGGGCTGCGAGAGTTGAGGCTCAGGTGTGAAATGTATGGTTTTCAGGGTTTTTATCGGTTTTCAGCGTTATTGTGTTATCGTTTTTATCGTTAACTTGGTTTTCCTGGGTCTTTTCAGGTGTGTTATCAATAAATCTCCTTTTTTTCGGTACCGGTACTAGTTTTATTTTGTTGTATTTATCCGTGACACCTTAAGGCCGGTCCGTGAAAATAATGTCGGGCATAAACCGGTCCGTGGCGCAAAAAAGGTTGGAGACCACTGCTTTAGAGAATTCTATACAAATTTATACCAGTCTGAGATGGACATAACAAGGCTTAACTCAGGCTTTTTCCTAAATGACTTAGTATTCCCTCAGCTCTCTGAAGATCAGGTTAGCCTGCTGGAGTCACCCATAACATTGATGGAGGTGGATAAAGCTATAGCTGCACTCCAGTCAGGGAAATGTCCTGGGGCAGATGGCTTCCCAGTAGAATTTTTTAAGGTAATGAAAGTGAAGTTAAATAGTTTATTATTAAGGGTTTTTAATAAAGCATTTGAAGAATCGAAACTCCCAGAATCTATGTACCAGGCTAATATAACATTGATAGCTAAAAAAGATAAAAATCCGGAGTCATGCTCATCTTACAGGCCTATTAGCCTTCTTGGTGTTGATAATAAAATACTTTCAAAGACACTGGCTCTTAGGCTAGAAAAAGTAATGTGCTCTATTGTGGATGTTGACCAGACAGGTTTTATTAAGGGGGGGAATTCTTATAACAATACTCGACGCCAATGTTCCCTCTAAATTTTCATGTGTCTGAGCGAACCCACAAACTCCCTGAGTGGTCCCTTGGACCACTGTGAGCAACAGCAGACGTGTGCACTTTGGGCACGCCAACATCGAATCCATCCAAGTTACATGGTTTATTAAAATAATCAAATTACAGCATTTACATTTATGTTAGACTACTTTTAATTAAGTGCTTTAGCCCACATACAATGAAAATTTAAAAAAAAATCTTGTTCATGAACTGTGTAGTATGTTAACACTATTGGAAGTAAAAATAACTTGAACTCCAATTTTGTAAACACAACTTTCTTTCTTTTTATAAAGCTCTGACTTGTATTATGAGTCTGTGGTCTGGGAGAGAGTCCTGTAACTCTCTGTCTGCAAAATACAGTATATAATGATACAATGCTGGGCAATTAATTATATAGTTACTTCTTCAAAAAAGTAACTATATAATTACTTATGCAAGAGTTATGCAAAAAAAACCAAAGTTTTTTGCAGCTGTTTACCAAAAAATGCAGCCAAGGCGTTTTTTAAAATAAGCATTTCAAACTACTTACAGAACAATCAGGTGTTCTGCATCAAATTTGATGCCACATAAATTATTTGTGCCACTCCAAAAAATAATTTCTGTCCATGTAACAGTGCGGCCCTTAGCGGCTGGAAACACAGTGAGATGGACCAAGGCAAGTGTAGTGAGAAAGAGTTTGGTGCAGTGAGATGAGTACCTGCTTTCAGTACCAGAAGGGCCAGGTTCGAATCCTGCTCAGGGCAAGTGTAGTGGAACAAAAAAAGCATTTATTTGCTATACAGCTCTCCTTACAACAATTAATTTGTCAAGCTTCTTCACAGCACAAAAATCCACACTCTAATGACAACTGGCAGCCTTAAATATGTGCAGCTGTCACAGACTTAACCATTATTCCACTCAGGTAAATTCTTAAATCCCAACCTTCCACCACAGTATACAATATATCAATAAGAATAAATAAATACATTTTCACATTTACATATTAATAAATATTTCACACTTTAATGATACACCAAACCCAATATTATAAAAACCCAGAAACCCAAGCACAAAAAGATTCACCACACTCTCTTTACCAATGGTCTCTCCCGGAACCTTTAAATGGTGTCTGGACCCCCGGGGAAACATTTGCCCAAACACCTTGAAGAGGACACAGGCAAGAAAGGTGAGTAATCATTATCTTACAAACACCTATTTGCACCACTTTTATCCCTAGATTTCACACACAAATTTGCATTAGTTTTCCTTACTGGTAAACCTTGATCACAACCACCATTCTTCTCTCCTGACAGACAACCACCACATTCCTTGATGAGGAGCAGCTGTGCCGGATCTGAAATAAGGCTACCAACTGATTTTAAAATTCCCAATAAATAGTCAATAAATATTTAAACTTCTTGTGTGTGCAAATCCATGCTTAAAGTGCCATGCTAAATAAAGTGCTTGATAAGGTGCTTTTAATAAAGTGAAAGGTGTGCTCTAAAGTGCTATACAGATAATATAAATAAATATAGTAAGGGAGTCCTCTTCCTTACAGTCCACTATGAGATAAAGGAGAACATCACAAGCCTGATACCTGCAGGCCTGACAACAGGAGATGTATCACTCAATGAATGCGGCAATATTAATGATAATACTTAAATGTACAGAAATATACAGTTGGTTTAAATAATAATGGATTGCATTCATATAGTGCTTTATGAGACCATCAAAGTGCTTTACAATTCCACTTTATAATTCCCCTCTGGCCATCACCAGTAGATGGTAGGTGAAGTGTCTTGCCCAAGGACACAACGACCGAGAGTATCCGAGCCGTGGCTCGAACCAGCAACCTTCTGATTACAAGGCAAACTGCCAACTTTTGAGCCACGATCGCCCTAAATAACAATAATAATATGTCTGTGAAGGTTCTGAGTCATCCAGGTCATCGTAGTCAAAGGAGCTTGCAAAGAAAAGCGTCTGGACTTCTTTAAGTTGCTTGAAGACGTTTCACCTCTCATCCGAGAAGCTTCTTCAGTTCTAAGGTCAAATGGTGGAGAGTCCCAGATATAAACCTAGTGGGAGTAACCCCCCACAGAGGGACAAAAGGACCCCCTGATGATCCTCTAATCGCCTGAGCCAAGGTGTGAAACTGGGTGTGGGTCCCAATCAGCCAGAGTTTCGGGTGTGTTCATTGTGAAACCTGGCCCCACCTTATCATGCGAATTCCTGAGGTCAGATGGCCCAGGATGTGATGTGAGTGGGTGTTAAGGCGTCTGGGAAGGGATCTCAAAACTGGATTATAGATGGCAGAGAGTTGGTGTCGTAAACCCCCGCCTCTGTTCAAAGATGGTCGCTCACAGTGGACATAGATGGCTTCTTTCACTCTTTCAAACCATCTGCCCTCTCTGTCCAAAATGTGAACATTGGCATCCTCCAAAGAGTGTCCTTTATCCTTAAGATGCAGATGGACTGCTGAGTCTTGTCCTGTGGAGGTGGCTCTTCTGTGTTGTGCCATGCGCTTGTGAAGTGGCTGTTTGGTCTCTCCAATGTAGAGGTCTGGGCATTCCTCGCTGCACTGTACAGCATACGCCACATTGTTAAGTCTGTGTTTTGGCGTTTTGTCTTTCGGGTGAACCAGTTTTTGTCTGAGCGTGTTGCTGGGTCTGAAATACACCGGGATGTCGTGCTTGGAGAAAACTCTCCTGAGTTTTTCTGATACACCGGCTACATAGGGGATGACAATGTTGTTGCGTCTGTCCTTCTTATCCTCCCTCGCTGGTGTCTGGTCTTCTTTTCTGTGCCTCTTTGCTGACTTTAAGAACGCCCATTTAGGATAGCCGCATGTTTTGAGTGCTTCCTTTACATGTGTGTGTTCCTTCTTTTTTCCTTCAGGCTTAGAGGGAACATGTTCTGCCCGGTGGTGTAGGGTCCTAATTACTCCAAGTTTGTGTTCCAAAGGGTGATGGGAGTCAAAGAGGAGGTACTGGTCCGTGTGTGTGGGCTTCCAGTAAACTTCGATGTTGAGTTTGCCGTTCTCTTCAATGTGCACAGTGCTGTCCAGGAAAGGCAAACAGTTGTCCTTTGTGTCTTCCCTGGTGAACTTGATGTTTTTATCCACAGCGTTAATGTGCGCAGTGAAGGATTCCACTTCTTGTGTCTTGATTTTGACCCAGGTGTCGTCCACATATCTGTACCAGTGGCTGGGTGCTCTTTCAAAGGAAGAGTACCCAGCCACCAGACAACAATAATAATAATAATTATTATTTGATGTAAAAAAAGTTTATACGAATCATTTTATATATTTTTCCATAGCATTACATTTGAATTTAACAGTTCAATCTTTCAAATAATGGACAAATATTTGTGAAATTATGATGCATTTGTGAATGTATTTTAACAATCTAAATATGCATATGTACAGACAGATACTTTTAAAAAAACAAGAAAATTATGTTTTATTACATTTACAGTGATTTTATGTTAATTTACATTTGACATGTTAAATCACAGTCTATTTATGTGAATTTAATGATATTCTAGAACAGTGGTTTTTAACCTGGGTTCGATCGAACCCTAGGGGTTCGGTGAGTCTGTCTCGGGGGTTCGGCAGAGCTTCCACCGTGACAGGCACGGCTCATTTTGTGCACCAATAAAAAACATATCTGTGTCTTGAATTTGAAAAAAATCATATTTTATTTTTCACTAAAGAGGGGTTCAGTGAATGCGCATATGAAACTGGTGGAGTTCGGTACCTCCAACAAGGTTAAGAACTACTGTTCTAGAAGAACAGTACAAAACTGTAAAATACACAGTAAAATACTTTTATATCATGATTTTTTTTTTTACAGTGTGGAACAGTCGAGACAATTGCAGCTAGCACATCATAGGACACCAGGCAGAATTCTTTGTGTGATCTCGTGCACGAGGGAGATGACCGAGATGAGCGCTACCGCTCGAACCCCAGTCACTCTCAGTCAGTGCCCCGTAGCACTGCTCTTTATTGTGGTTACATGAATATGCATAGTCTCATTAACATATGACATCTCAAAAGGAATATACGTGAACAAAGAGTACCAGTCTGTGTATGTGTATGTATATGTATGTGTGTGTGTGTGTGGGGGGGGTTATGTGTGTATGTGGGTCAAGATATGACCCTGTGATTGCCTCCTTAAAAAAACGGTGCCAGGAGTCCAGCGGTCCACCTAAAGAAAGGGCTCTTGTACTCAAACAGATACACAGTAGGTGTCCTCCCATACTATATAGGCAAGGCAAGTTTATTTATATATAGCACAATTCAACAAGGTGATTCAAAGTGCTTTACAGAGACATTAAAAAACAAAAACAAATAAAAAGCATGATTTAAAATTGATTAAAAAAAACTTTTTGAAATTTAAGCTTAAAAGTGTGGATTTGGTGTTTTATTCAAATGCAGCTGAGAACAGGTAAGTCTTCAACCTGGGTTTAAATAAACTGTGTGAAACTGAGTGTTTCAGCTGATCTGAGGCTTTCTGAGAGTTTGTTCCAGATATATGGAGCATAAAACCTGAATGCAGCTTCTCCATGTCGGGTTCTGACTCTGGGAACTGATAAAAAACCGGATCCAGATGACCTGAGGGATCTGGAAGGTTCATACTGGGTCAGGAGGTCACTGATGTATTTTGGTCCTAAACCATTCAGTGCTTTATAGACCAGCATCAGAACTTTAAAGTCTATCCTCTGACGGACAGACAGCCAGTGTAAAGACCTCAGAGCTGGACTGATGTGGTCCACTTTTTTGGTCTTAGTGAGACCTTAGTGAGAGTTCTGAATGAGCTGTAGTTGTCTGACTGATTTTTTAGGTAGACCTGTAAAGATGCTGTTACAGTAGTCAAGCCTACTAAAGATGAATGCATGGACTAGTTTTTCCAGGTCCTGTTGAGACATCAGATCTTTTATCCTTGAAATATTCTTGAGGTGATAGTAAGCTGATTTTGTTATTGTCTTAATGTGTTTTTCTAAGTTTAGGTCTGCATCCATCACTACACCCAAATTTCTCACCTGGTTTGTGGTTTTTAGGTGTATAGATTGAAGTTCTCTGGTGACCTGTAATTGTTTTTCTTTGGCACCAAAGACTATTACTTCAGTTTTGTTTTTGTTTAGCTGGAGAAAATTGTGGCACAACCAATCATTAATTTCCTCAATGCATTTACCAAGAGCCTGTACAGGGCCTTGGTCTCCTGGTGACATTGTGATATATATTTGTGTGTCATCTGCATAGCTGTGGTAGTTTATTTTGTTGTTCTTTATAATCTGTGAAAGTGGGAGCATCTAAATGTTAAACAGAAGGGGTCCCAAGATGGAACCTTGGGGAACTCCACATGTGATACTTGTCTGCTCAGATGTGAAGTTACCTATTGATACAAAGTATTTCCTGTTTTCTACGTATGTTTTGAACCAGTTTAGTACAGTTCCTGAAAGACCTGCCCAGTTCTCCAGTCGTTTGAGTAATATGTTGTGGTCAACTGTATCAAATGCTGCACTGAGATCCAGTAAAACTAAGACTGACATTGTTCCACTGTCTGTATTCAGACATATGTCATTAAACACTTTGGTCAGAGAGGTTTCAGTGCTGTGGTTCTGTCTAAAACCTGACTGGAAGGCACCGTAACAGTTATTCTGTTTTAAGAAGTAACTAAGCTGTTGAGAAACTGCTTTTTCAATGATCTTACTTAAAAATGGGAGATTTGAGATCGGCCTGTAGTTGTTTATTTGTGTCTTGTCAAGATTGTCCTTTTTCAGTATAGGTTTGATTACAGCAGTTTTTAGTGGTTCTGGAAACACACCTGACATTAAGGAAAAGTTGACGATCTGTAACAGGTCTGACTCCAAAGTCTTTGAGACCTTTTTGAAAAAACTTGTTGGCAGGACATCTAAACAGCAAGAGGAGGAGTTCAGTTGACCTAAGATGTCCTCCAGGTCTTTGCTGTTAATAGGGTAAAACCGTTTGATGGTGTTTAAACAGTTTTTCGGTGGACACAGTACATATCCTGAATCTGCTGTTGATGTACCAACTGCTTGTCTAATCTTTTGGATTTTTTCTGTGAAGAATTTGGCAAAGTCATTGCAGGCCATGGTCGAATGAAGTTCAGCTGCCACTGACAGAGGAGGGTTTGTTAGCCTGTCAACTGTAGAAAATAAGACCCGAGCATTATGGCTGTTTTTGGTGATGATGTCAGAGAAGTAGGACCTTCTTGCACTCCTCAGCTGTAAATTATAATTGCGAAGTTTCTCTTTATAAATGTCATAATGAACCTGGAGGTTTGTTTTTCTCTATCTGCGCTCAGCTTTCCTACACTGTCTTTTTTCATTTTTCACTAGTGTGGAGTTTCTCCATGGAGACTTTTTCCTTCCAGAGATAACCTTCACCTTAATGGGAGCAATAGTGTCCATAACATTTAACATTTTAGCATTGAAGATATTGATGAGCTCATTGACTGAACCTCTGGACAGGTCAGGTGTTAATGGAAGACCTGGTTAAAGATCTCACTACAGTATTCAGTTATACACAGTTTTGTGATCACTGCTGTTGATATATTTGTGTGGGCTGAGATTTTACTTTCAAAGAAAACACAGTAATGATCAGACAGGCCCACATCAGACACAGTAACCTTTGAAATGCTCAGGCCCTTGGAAATCAGTAGGTCAAGAGTGTGTCCTCTATTATGTGTGGCCTCTGTTACATGCTGAGTCAGCTCAAAATTGCCCAGAGTGTTACTCAGGTCTTTAGTCCCTTTGCCCTGAGGGTTGTCCACATGGATGTTAAAATCCCCAACAATAATTACACAGTCGAAATCAACACAGATCACAGACAGCAGTTCACTGAGGTCATTAAAAAAGTCTGTGCAGTGTTTGGGAGGCCTGTAAACATTAAGAAACACAACTTTGGATGGGGCCTTCAGCTGTAAAGCCACATATTCAAAAGACTGAAAACTTCCAGGAGATAGCTGCTTACATTGAAATGATTCATTAAATAAGACAGCAACCCCTCCTCCTCTCCTGCTCACCCTGGCCTCACTGATAAAACTGTAGTTAGGAGGGGTCGTCTCGATGAGAACAGCTCCACTGTTACTTTGGTCCAACCAAGTTTCAGTTAAAAACATAAAATCAAGGCTGTGCTCAGTGATTAAATCATTAATTAAAAATGTTTTCCCAGCTAAAGATCTAGGGCAGCACGGTGGCACGGTGGTTAGCACTGTTGCCGCACAGCAAGAAGGTCCTGAGTTCAATTCCAACATCAGGCCGGGGTCTTTCTGTGTGGAGTTTGCATGTTCTCCCCGTGTCTGCGTGGGTTCCCTCCGGGTACTCTGGCTTCCTCCCACCGTCCAAAGACATGCAGCTTGTGGGGATAGGTTAATTGGCTAACCCAAATTGTCACTAGGTGTGAATGTGCAAATGAATGTGAGTGCGAATGGTTGTTTGTCCCTGTGTGTTAGCCTTGCGACAGACTGGCGACCTGTCCAGGGTGTACCCCGCCTCTCGCCCTATGACAGCTGGGATAGGCTCCAGCGCCCCCCGCGACCCTGAAAAGGATAAGCGGAAGTGAATGGATGGATGGACAGCTAAAGATCTAACGTTTAATAAAGCCAGCTTAAGTGTTTTAGAGGTATTATTTGTCCCCTCGTGTTTGGGAGCAGTCTGTGGCACACAAGGTATGTTTACTATGTTTAAAGGTCTTTTAGAGTGCAGCTCTCTGTTTTTTGACCAGGCCACATGTCTCCTTCTGTCACCTAAAAGTACAGAAATTTTAAAACCTTCTAGTAAACAGGGTCCCAGCTTCTCCTGGGAAAAGTCACCACTGCCATAATCACACATCAGACTGCGGAGACAGAGCATGAAGGTGGTAAGGAGGAACTAAGGGGGGCGAGGCTGGGCAATGTGACTTCGATTGCTCTGTTGAGGATGGGGCTCGATGGCGAACCTTTGGCCGCTCTGGTGGGGGGTTTATGGGGGACAAAAAGGGATTGGGCCGGGGGGGAGATCTGATCCCAGCATTGACCCGCTCCATCATCTTCTCAGTGAATTTCAGGTGTGGGGAGGAGGGAGAAAGGGAGGTGGAGGAGGGTGATGGCCTGTCAGGGGTTTGGGGGACTGGGGAAGATCGTGGTCCCTGGTCCTGGTCCTGGTCGTTGGTGTTGTTGAGAGAGTTGGAGGCAAATAGGGACCCCTCTTCTTGCCTCTTCTTGCCTCAGATGTCTCTCCTTTCTGAGGCTCTTCCCAGGTGGGGGCAGATGAGGCTCCTCCTCAAGGTTTCTGCTGGGCTTTGTCTGTTCTTGGAGTACTGTTTGTTCCTCTTTATGAGATAACTCCTCGTTTATCTCAGCCTTGGCACCAAGCACAGATGGATGACGTATGGAATAAAACAAGTTGGAGGTGAACAGTTTCACCCCTGACTTGTTAAAATTAAATCATTTGCTTTAAACAGATGCCTGCGTTCCCAAAAAATATTAAAATTGTTTATGAAAAATTGAGTGGTCAGTACATGCTGATATAAGGCATTTATTCAGTGCAAACAACCTGCTGAATCTCTCGTCTCCTCCTCTGACGGGCTGTACAGGTCCACTGACGAATACAGCTGCATTCAGAGAGTTTACAGTATTTAATAATCCAGTAAAGTCCCGTCTCAGAACCTCCGACTGTTGTTTGGACACATTGTTTGATCCTGTATGCAGAACAATGTTTGTCACAGTTGGATATTCATCTGCAATTTGAAGAATTCTCTCCTTCAGGTTGTTGACCATATCCTTAGGAAAGCAGAGGACTTTAGTGTTCTTACCGCACATCCTTTGTACATCCTTTACAGCAGAGTCACCCACAATCAGAGTTTCAGGCAGAGCCTTTAGCTTTCCCTGTGGCCTTTTACTTTTCAACAGATATTCAGACCTTACTTTGCTACTTTTAGATGGATGGTTGTCCGATATTTATTTATTTATTTATTTTTTTGTTTCACACATGGTACAGCAGTAATGCATTCCCATACACAACCTTCCTTTCAATTAAAGTAACACTGTTTCCATGCATGAAAAGGAGCAGGAAGAAGAATAAATTCTTATTGATACCTGCCCCCTATCTGTGGTAATACAAGTAGGCAACCAAAATTACACTATGACAATTTTCTGCACATAACAAAACAAAACAAAGCAAACAGAACAATATACTCAACAATGAACAATACCACTAAGTATCAAACTAAAAGGACCATTTTTCTACAATTAAATTCTATTCTTTTCAACTTCTTCATCTTGGTTTATCATTTTATTCTTATAGCAGATTTTAAATTGAGAAACATTTATACAACACTTAAGATGATCACTTAGAGAATTCCAGTTTCTAATGCCTATGACTGTTGGACACATTTGCCTTTGTGTGGTTCGAGCAAACCGGTGCTTAAAATAAAACTTCCTTCTGCCATCCCCATTCTCTGAACACAATACAAATAAACTTTGTAACTTAAGAGGTAGTGTTTTAATTTTTGCCCTAAACATAATAGTTAAAGTCTGTAATTTCACTATGTCTTCTAGTTTTAACAATTTAGATTTTATAAACAAACTATTAGTATGTTCTCTATATTTAACATTATGCATCATTCGAAGCGCTCTCTTCTGTAATAAATATAATGGTTTCATATTAGTCACGTATGTATTCCCCCATACTTCAACACAATAGCTCAGATAGGGTAGAAACAATGAAAAATATAATATTCTCATTGTCTTGTAATCTAATATATGTCTAACATTACCCAGGATATAAATACTTTTAGCCAACTTTTTTTTTAACATGTTCAATATGTGATTTCCATGTTAACTTGTCGTCCACTATTACACCCAGAAAACGGAATTCTGTCACTCTTTCAATTAATACTCCCTGTACAGATAATGCTATCTCTTCCTCCTTTACACGGTTTCCGAATATCATAAACTTTGTTTTTTCCAGATTCAGTGATAACTCATTTACATCAAACCATTTTTTAATTTTTTTCATTTCAATAACCATAATTTTAACCAATTCTTTCAAGTTCTCTCCGGAACAATAAAAATTTGTATCGTCTGCAAACAAAAAAAATTCAACATTTTTGACACATCACAAATGTCATTTATATATAAATTAAAAAGTTTTGGTCCTAAAACAGAACCTTGAGGGACCCCACATTCTATTTTCATTCTATCAGATGAATTGCCTAAACACTGCACATACTGAAACCTATTATCTAAATAGCTGCTTAACCAGTTCAATACTATTCCTCTCAAACCATAAGTTCTTAACTTAGAAATCAAGATGGAGTGTTGCAGAGTGTCAAAAGCTTTTCTTAAATCAATGAATACCCCTATAGTATATTTATTATGATGTGTTGCTGATGAAATGTCTTCAATAGTATTCATTAATGCTATTGCTGTTGATCTGTTCCGTCGAAATCCGTACTGACTTTCGCTTAACAGTTGATGTTTTTCAATGAAACTATCAAATCTTTGTGCAAAGAGTTTTTCAAGCACTTTAGAAAACTGTGATAGCAATGATATTGGTCTATAATTATTAAAACTATGTCTGTCTCCCGATTTATAAAGAGGGATAACTTTTGCCACTTTCATTCGGTCAGGAAATACACCCGAATAAAATGAGAGATTAAAAATATAACAGAGAGGTCTGGTTATACAATCCAAGGTCTTTTTTACAATGACCATGTCTAACCCATCACAGTCAGTGGATGTCTTGTTTTTAGATTCTGCTACAATAGCTATGATTTCTTTTTCAGTGATTTCCCCTAAAAACATAGACCGTACCACTCTGCTGTCTCCTTTCCATTCCGAATCATCCTGTTTTCTAACTAAGTTTGCCAGGTTAGGCCCAATATTTACAAAAAAAGAATTAAATTCATTTACCACTTCATTCATATCACGTACGACCTTATTTTTCTTATTAAAGTAAGTAGGTACATTTAAAGATGTATTTTTTATTACCCAATACGTTTTTTAAGATATTCCACGTACCCTTAACATTATTTTTGTTTTTGTAAAATAATTTATTATAATACTCTTTCTTAGCCTTTCTGATAATTAATACTAACTTATTTTTATAATCTTTATATTTCATTTCAGCAGGCTTTGTTCTAAGTTTTATATAATCTCTATACAATTTATTTTTCTTTTTACATGCATTTTCTAGTCCTTTTGTCATCCATGGTTTACCAGTAGTTTTCTTTTTCTTTTGCTTATATAATACCAGTGGACAGTGATTTTCATACAAAACCAAATAAGTATTTAAGAATGCCTCGTATGCAGCATTAACGTCATTTACATAAACCTCATTCCAATCTTCTTTCATAAGATCTTGCCTGAACTCATTTATTGCATCATCATTTCTAATTCTTATATATCTGTCCACACACACTTCCTCCTTTTGTGTCATTTTATAATCTAAAGTAACAAAAACAGGTAAATGATCACTTATGTCATTTATGACAAGTCCACTTATAATGTTGCTTTCCAAGCAATTAATGAAAATGTGATCGATTAAAGTAGCTGACTTTTCAGTTATTCTACTAGGTTTAGTAATCAGAGGGTAAAACCCTCTTCCAAATAATAACTCAAAAAAATCTGATGATGCCTTATGATTGGACATTTTAAAAAAATCAATATTATAATCACCGCAAATACATAATGTCTTATTTCCCTTTACCTTGTTCAATAAATCTTCTACTACATCTGTGAATGTTTGTATCAGTGTCCCAGGCCTTCTATACATACAAGTAACAATTATATTACTCTTTCTTTCCCTTTCTATTTCTACTGTCACACACTCCATTAAATCATCAATAGCCACAGACATATATTCAACCTGTTTACATTTCAAATCACTATCAACAAAAAGTGCCACACCTCCTGCCTTCTTATTAGATCTATTTATATGATGTAATTCATACCCATCAATGTGAAAGTCCCAACCCCTTTCCTCATCTATCCATGTTTCTGATAGTGCTATCACTTTAAACTTGCCTTTCAGACTATTCAAAAAATCATAGATCAGAACAAAACTTTTATAGAGACTTCTACAGTTGAAATGAATTAATGAAAATGTATTGCCTAGGTCAACATTATCCCTAAATTGATTCTCAGTATAATACTCGCATGTAACATTAATTGCATTAAGCACATTCCTTTCTGGATCGATATTATTTTCAAAATCATGTAATTTGTAATCCGAATCTTCAGTCATTGTGATTGAGTATTCTTTGAATGTCTGTTATCCTTATGACATACCCAAGTATTTCACAACATATTTTGAAAAACCACTCATAGCTATACAGTTCTTTCCGATCCATACATAACTGCGGCTCAGATCTATATCTCGTCTTCGCGCATAATTGTAACACCGTCGGTCCCAGTTCCATATCCACCTGCAGCTTCACAGTAATACTCTTCCAGTCTACTGTCTCATACCTTGCCATTTCCCCCCTCCTACAGTCAGAAATAGTGTCTTTCATTGAATAAGTTCGGCTAGTTGTTAGCAAACACATCATAACAGACCTTCTGCCGTCTGACCGCAACAGTGTAATCATCCCCCGTAGTTGTCCAAATCATGAAGATCCAGGGTCCCTTTATAGTGGAGCAAATCTGTTCTGCAGTTTCACATTCAGTGGTTTTGAGGTTTGTTGTTAACCTTCCTATTCACGGTTGTCCAGTCCTGTTTCCTCTCGTATACAGGGGTAGAAGAGCTTCTCTGTCTCGTAGGAAGTGAAGGCCAGTCGGTTTCAGAGATTTCAGCTCGCTGTGCTCTGCCCGTGATACGTCCTCCCCCTTCCAGGAGACATGATTTATGTCTTGGTTTTGCACCAAGACAGTCCAAGGGGGGATTATCACTTGAGGATTTATAATAATGCACAGAGTCTACTTTCTTGGTCATGTTATCTGTGCTCCTTAGCTGTGTACTAGCTTGCTCATCGCCATTGTTTTGAATCAAAGGCAAGGTTGTTTCATTTCCACACAGTCCATTTACCTCCACGTTTACTTCTAAGCGATGAATTTTTGTCTCCAGTACTACAATCTTCTGCAGGAGGCTGTGGTAGTCATCTGTGGAGAGGGAAGGCATCTTGTTGCTAGTTAGCCTAGTGGTTAGCACCTTTCCAGGCTATTGAGGCTGTTTGGTGCCCAGACGATGTAATCAGGCTTCAGCTGTGTGTAGGCCACAGACACAGGGAGCGCTGACGATAAGGTAACTATAAAAATATTGCTGTTTCTGTTAAGAACACTTTAGTCCTAGTCCTAGATAGTCAGTCCTTTAGGCTGGGAGGAGGTGCTGGCCGTCAGACTGGGGTCTGGGATGCGGGGCCTCCCTGCTACTGCAGATAAGGAGGTGGTCCGCTTGCCTCCACCCCAGAGAGAAGGGTTACATCTCCTGGGTATAGCTGCGGCTTGCCCCTCTGAGGGCGGGGATACCTGGACCTGGGATATAGAGTATGTTTGGGGAGTGCGACTGTCTGTGCAGTGTCTATTTGTGTCTGTCTACACGTTGGGTGAGTGCCGAGTATTTGGTTGTGCATATGGGGTGGGAATGCACGTCTGTGTCCGCGTGTGCCTGTTCGTCTGTGTCTATATGTCAGGTTGGGTCTTAGACTCAACCTCTCTGGGTACATCTCAGGCCCTCTAAAGTACGGAGGCCTATCTCCCCTCACCACACTCCCTGCCGGTGGCTGATGCCCTCAGACGTTGGTGTGTTGGTGGTCCTTGTCGTCTGGGGCTGGGCGCTCATGTATGTACCAGCTCACTCCTGGCGCCTGTGGCCCGGCTGGGCTCCTTCCGGGGGGTGGGATGCCCTCAGGCCTCTGGCCTCTGGGCCTGAAGCTCGGTCCTCTCTGGCACAGCTGGCTTCCGGCAGAGCTCGCGGGCACGCCACTGCAACCCCCTCTGGCCTCTGCTCCGTAGCTGCCGGGTGACCTCTCCTTTGGGGCTCTACTCAGCTCTTCCCAGGAGGGTGGCACGGTTCCCCCCCCTTTGGTGGTCCTCCTCGGGTCCTTGTACTCTGGGGCCTCTGGATATCTGGGGCCTGGATCTCCTCCATACCTGCTTCATACCCTGGTGGACGGGGCTATGGCTCCCAATACTCCCTAGCAGATCGTTACATGGAGAAACCTTTGGAATACAAGCATGCTGATCCACACAGGTATGCACACAGGTGTACACACGGGTGTTCACAGACGCAGACTACACCTTTCTTGGCTGCTGCCTCAAAGCACATTGTGCGCTGTCTATCTTGCGTGCTGCACAATATCGTTTATTATTTAGTATCTACTGATATCTACTGCTAGCTAGTTTATTGTGATGGTGCTGTTTTTTTATTATGTTGCTCTTTTTTTTGTTTGCTTTCTCTTCTGTTTTTTTTTCTTTTTTTATTATGTTGCTCTTTGTTGTTTGCTTTCTCTTCTGTTTTTTTTCTCCATACAGGTGATCCAGGTGTTTTGTTTGTTTTTCTTTTTCTTTTTCTTTCTTCCCCCCATTTCTCACCGTCTCTTCTCCCCTTTGGTTTTCTTTCTCTCCCTCTCTTTCTTTCATTCTTTCTCCCTGTCCTATCCCCCAGTCATGTCTGTCCCATTTGTAGCAACAGAATATAAAATAAATTCATAATTATAATAAAGGTCAATCAAATGGACAAAAAAAAAAAGAAAGAACACTTTAGTCCTAATGATCTATAAGTGTCCAGAAGCTATCGCAGGTAAGCTCATATGGGGAAAAAATCAGCATGAAAATCAATAAAAATCAACAAAAGAAGCAAAGCATTTAAAGAGCAAAGAGAGGAAGCGTCCACACTCACAAAACGGGGACGAGCAAAAAATAGAACGAGAAGGTACGATCTCTCTTGGACATTTGTTGTATGCCAGAACACTCTGGAAAGCACACAGAGTGCAGACTACTAAGGATGAGACATTCTATCAATATACAATCGATTATATATTTCTAAGCATTATTGATTATATGTTTCTAAGTACAAATGACAACCATAAAATATCACTATAACATGTGTAGTGATTTATTGAAAGATGTACAAACCTAAAAAGAAATACAGTATATGAGGCAAAAAGATGTACATTGAGCTTGAAAATCAATGTCTGGTATGACAACAACAGAACCTAAATTTCTCTTAGCCGAGTTTTCCGGAAATTTCATTAAGTAGTCTTTAAGTCGTCTTTAGGAATTTTTCTTGAGGTATTTTTCTTGAGATTTTTCTTGAGATATATACAATGGCAAATATAAATTGCGATAAATGTCGAGCCTTTCATTAACAGATTATGAATGAAAATTAAAATATAAGCATCTTGATGACAGACTTAGCAACACAAGTTAACATTGATATAGGTTTATAGAAAAAAAGGAATAACAATTTGTTAGTGGCAATTAGTTCAGCCACTGATTTTGTCTAATCCTGATTATTGCCCAGTATGGCCTGGTGGTACAATGGAACAGATTAAGAAATTGCAAATGGTACAAAACAGAGCAGCATGAATGAACTAATATTGTCAGAATGCATACATGTCTTAATTGGTTGATTGTAAAATACAGATTGATTTATTCTTTGTATTTATTAGAAATATTATTATTACAAAGAGTCCAGTCATTTTGTATAAAAAAATAGATTTCAGTATAGATAGATATGAATACTCTACAAGAAGATTTTTATTATCCAAAGCAAGAACCAGTTAAATCAATGAACAGTTTTGTACAGGTCTGTGGAAGAATGGAGCTTACCAAAACAGATAATACAAGATTCCAGTTAAACTGGCTTACAAAAACCCCTTAAAAATATATTTATTTTGTTTCACTTTTGACAACTGTTAAAAATGACAACATGAATTTGAAATATTGTTTGTGTGGCTGTAGTAATGATTTGGTTTTATTTCATAAAACAACAAACCTAATAAACAAAATTTCCATGGTTCTGGTTCATTATGACTCAGCATTTTCAGTTTCTTGATATTTTGATATTATTCTATATGATTTATGCTCTGATTCTCTAGTTGTGCTGTTTTGATTACTACTATTTTATGTTTCAGTTCAATTCTGGTTAAGAGTTTAGTTAGGTAGAGTTAGGTTTTGTTCTTGTGCCCTTGTGTTTAGTGCAGGTTTAGTTCAGTGTCAAGTCTGTGCTTGTCATGTTTCCTGTTTTACTTTGAAAGCCTGTCTCGTTTCAGTGTGTCTAGTTTTGTTTCCCTTGTCTCGTTAGCTCTAATTTCTCCCAGCTGTGTTTCCCTCCTGTCTCCAATTCCCTGCTTACTCCACTGTGTATTTAAGCCCTGCGTTTGCCTTTGCCCTTTATCGTATTGTGCTCTCATTTTGCTGTGTGGTCTTGTTATGGTCCTGGTTGTTTTTTCTAGTTTTTGTTTCTCCAGTACAGTCAAGTCTAGTTTCGTGTTTGAGGTTTTGTTTTTCTTTTGTGAAATACATTCTTATGTAGGGTGATTTCCAGCAATAAATCTGTGTTTTGAGTTTAAGTCCTGTCTCCAAGAGTCCTGCATTTTGGGTCCACCTCCCTTCTGCCTGCCACACAGCACTCTACATGAAAAATAAACAAAATGTTAAACAATTATGTTAAATAAGGTGCCTAGGATGAATTCTATGACTTCCTGAGCTGAACTGACAGCAGAGTAACAAACACACCGAGAAAGATCAGAATGTAACAGGAGGGTTCAAACTAATAGGGGATGGAAAACAGGGGTACTAACCAGAACCAAGTGAAGCTAGAACTGGGAAAAGCAAGATCCATCCATCCATCCATCCATCCATTCGCTTCCGCTTATCCTTTTCAGGGTCGCGGGGGGCGCTGGAACCTATCCCAGCTGTCATAGGGCGAAAGGCGGGGTACACCCTGGACAGGTCGCCAGTCTGTCGCAGGGCTAACACATAGGGACAGACAACCATTCACACTCACATTCACACCTAGTGGCAATTTGGATTATCCAATTAACCTATCCCCACAAGCTGCATGTCTTTGGACGGTGGGAGGAAGCCGGAGTACCCGGAGGGAACCCACGCAAACACTATAGACTGTCATTTTAGTCTATAGTAAGGTGAATGCCAGGCAATGTGTTGCATTGTAATATATCCAATATATATATATATATATATATATATATATATATATATATATATATATATATATAAAAATCCTGTTTTGTGTATATAAATGTGATACTATTGTCATCAAATGAAAATGGTATGATGCTTTTATAGGGTGTTCTAGGTGCATAAAATACCTATAGCTCTACATAATGAAGATGCCATCATGTCTGATATGAATAGGAACCTTCCAGGGATAAGATGTAGCTGTTTGAGAGACTTAGATGTTCAGCTCCCAAGGAGGTGAACATGAAGAGAAACAGACAAACATAAAGACAGGGATTTTGTGCATTTCTGGTTTCATTTTTGGCCAGTAGATCTCACATTGATAGTCAGTGGATTGTTTAAAAAGATAACATTGCAATGTGTACTGAATGCATTTTGAAAATACTTGTCTACTGTTCCAAGGTGAAAGCCAAAGATGAAGTTACAAGATAGATATCATCTGCTTGTCTGCTTGTCTTTAATTTAATGAAGCATTCTGTTAAAGATTTGTGGAAATATATACGGTTAACCTCAGAAGTCTTGTTATATATTTTATGCCTTTTCGGATTATTGAGCCAAAATATTTTAATTCAAAGGATCAGAGGTCAGTCTGTGAAAGACATAATGTTATGACATCTGATTAGTTCACGTCAGTGGAAAGGTGACTAACAACGCTGCTGACTGGCTCATGAACCTGACTTAATGCTGTTCGGGAATGTTAAAATTTTTTTTTTTTAATCTTTTCATCTTCAACTGCTGGTTCAAAACGTTTCAATAGAATTGTGCGTACACATCACATACTTGTGAAGCAAATATATAACACCTGAACAAACGGTTGGCAACAGACGAGATCAGAAAGGCACAGGGGAGGCATAATAAGGATTCTAAGAATTACAGCCCTGGGGTAAGGACATTTTTATGTCTATGATCTATATGTAATGAGTTTGTGCTAGGCATTTTGATTTGAAATTGATTGTGCATTAGTTATTGTCATTTATTTTCATTTATTACATTTAACCTAAAATAATAATGGAAAAATAGTTCTATTGTGATTTGGGTTTTTTTTTTTTTTTTTTTTTTTACATACAAGCTCACTGCAGGTAGTGTTTTTAAACTTAAACCAAGCCTTAAAAATTTACTTCACTGGCTCCTAATAATGATCTAAATAGTACCTTGTAAAAGTTTAAAAAAATTGCATGATTATTATTTCCAGTTTGTATGACATAGTATATACTACAAAATATATAATATTATTAGAAAAAACAATTTAAATTAACAACAAGTTAAATTAATAAACTGAAGTTGCTTTGTTTTCTGTTATATCACAACTTTTAGAATATAGATTTGTTTTCTGGTCACAAATTTCTGAATTAGAAACTTTCCAACCTTCTTTTTGTGTCCCAGAACACATATTTTCATCAGCCCAGTCTCACTTTAATATCCATGTACACATCCTGATGCATTCTCAATCATCCAGGACAGTAAATCTCCAAAAGTCAGTCATTATGCAAATGTACTGTTTATAAGATTGGGGAAACCTGCAGTCAGCTGAAACTGAAGAAGTCACTTGGATGAGTGACGAAACGTTTCTCCCACAAAACGCTATGTCCAGATGAACAGAATCAACTTTTGGAGATCCATGTACACAATTTTCCACTTTTGGGGGTTGCAGGGGTTAGTGGAGGCAGTGCGTAACAGACAACTACTTCTTATGTAGGCAGATTTATCTAGGAGTATAAATGACTTTGTTACTGTCAAATAATAAATAAATAAATAAAATTTGTTCCATTTTCTTTAATATTCTAAAAATGCCAAAGACAATTTGACTTATGCCTATCCACCTGAGTCCATTTCAGGTGAATGGTGTTTGAGATCATGTCAAAACCTATGAAATTATGAATGCAGAAAAGTACTATCAGATTTTGATCAATCACGCAATACCATCTGGAAAGTGTCTGATTGGCAACAGTTTAATTTTTCACCGTGACACTGATCCCAAACATGCATTGGCAAAGTGCCTGGAAAGAGAAAAATAAACAGCAAGTCCATGAATACACACTTATCAATAATAACAACTTGCAATTTATAACAAATATGCACATTGTCAAATATTTCAGGCCACAATGAGTGCTGGTCGAGGCTTGACTGTTTTGTTAACCATTTTGGGTAAGTAACTGAATACATTACAAAAAATCATAATACAGGTCTCAGAAAGAGGAAAAACGAAATGTTATTGTCCATATGCTCAGTTGCTGTTGCAAAAGCAGAAACTATGGCAACGACAACAGAAACTACGGCAACGACAACAGAAACTGCGGCTCCAACAACTGGTTCAACTGCAGTAACAACAACAGAAACTGCGGCAACAACAACAACAACAGAAACTGCGGCTACAACAACTGGTTCAACTGCATCAATAACAACAGAAACTGCGGCAACAACAACTGGTTCAACTGCAATAACAACAACAGAAACTGCGGCAACAACAACAGAATCTGCAGCAACAACAACAACTGGTTCAACAACACCTGCTTCAACTGCGGCAACAACAACAACTGGTTCAACTGCGGCAGCAACAACAGAAACTGCGGCAACAACAACAGAATCTGCAGCAACAACAACTGGTTCAACAACACCTGCTTCAACTGCGGCAACGACAACTGGTTCAACTGCAGCAACAACAACAGAAACTGCGGCAACAATAACTGGTTCAACTGCCCCAACAGTAACAGAAACTGCGTCTACAACAACTGGTTCAACTGCATCAATAACAACAGAAACTGCGGCAACAACAACTGGTTCAACTGCAGCAACAACAACAGAAGCTGCAGCAACAACAACTGGTTCAACAACACCTGCTTCAACAGCAGCAACAACAACTGGTTCAACTGCGGCAGTAACAACATCTGGTTCAACTGCGGCAACAACAACAACTGGTTCAACAACAGTAACAACAACTGGTTCAACTGCAACAACAACACCTGGTTCAACAACAACACCTGGATCAATAACAGCAACAACAACTGGTTCAACAGCAGCAACAATAACACCTAATGCAACAACAACACCTGGATCAACAACAACTGGTTCAACTGCGGAAACGACAACAGAATCTGTGGCAACAACAACAAGTGGTTCAACAATAGTAACAACAACTGGTTCAACTGCGTCAACAACACCAGAAACCGGATCATCAAGAACACCTGGATCAACAACAACTGGTTCAACTGCGGCAACGACAACAGAAACTGCGGCAACAACAACAACTGGTTCAACTGCATCAACAACAATACCAGAAACTGTATCAACAAAAACACCTGGTTCAGCGACAACTGGTTCAACAGCAGCAACAACAACACCTGGTTCAACAAAAACACCTGGATCAACAACAACTGGTTCAACTGCAGCAACACCAACAGAATCTGCGGCAACAACAACTGGGTCAACAGCGGCAACAACAACACCTGGTTCAACAGCAGCAGCAACAACACCTGGTTCAACAACAACACCTGGATCAACAACAACTGGTTCAACAGCGGCAACAACAACACCTGGTTCAACAACAACAACTGGATCAACAACAACTGGTTCAACTCCAAAAAACACAACACTTGTTTCAACAACAACTGGTTCAACACCAGCAACAACAACTGGTTCAACAACAGTAACAACAACTGGTTCAACTGCGGCAACAACAACACCTGCTTCAATAACAACACCTGGATCAACAACTACTGTTTCAACTGCGGAAACGACAACACAATCTGCGGCAACAACAACAAATGGTTCAACAACAGTAACAACAACTGGTTCAACTGCGGCAACAACATCGCCTGTTTCAACAACAACTGGTTCAACTGCTTCAACAACAACGCCTGTTTCAAAAACAACTGGTTCAACAGCAGCAACAACAACTGGTTCAACAACAGCAACAACAACTGGTTCAACTGCGGCAACAACGCCTGGTTCAACAACAACTGGTTCAACTCCAACAAACACAACACTTGTTTCAACAACAACTGGTTCAACACCAGCAACAACAACTGGTTCAACAACAGTAACAACAACTGGTTCAACAGCGGCAACAACAACACCTGTTTCAACGACAACTGGTTCAACACCAGCAACAACAACACCTGCTTCAATAACAACACCTGGATTAACAACTACTGTTTCAACTGCGGCAACGACAACACAATCTGCGGCAACAACAACAAATGGTTCAACACCAGCAACAACAACTGGTTCAACAGCAGCAGTAACAACAAATGGTTCAACTGTGGCAACAACAGAAAAAACAACAACAACAACAACAACAACAACAACAACAACAACAACAACAACAGCAGCAGCAGTGGCGGTAGTTCGTACACCAGTTGTTGTTCTTGCAGCAGTTTTGGTTAAACCCTTTGTGCCTCAACTCAAAGATAAAACTAGTCCAGAATTTATAGCACTTGCGACAGAAGTGGTAGTAGTGGTGAGTAAAATACTGAGATTCATTTTGAAGTGTTGTTAAGATTCCAGCTGATTTGAATTAATTAATTAATTTCTACTTCTTTGCTCCACACAGTATGAAGTCATCTATAGAGCTCGATATGGTTTGCTTTTCAGCCGTGTTATTGTCATAGCATTCAGGTAAGATTTTTACTTTTGTTCATTTATGACAACACTAATCTTATTAACAGTAATTGCAAATAATTAATGTTAATTTAACATATTTCATTAAGAATTGAGTGTTTTCTTCTTCTTTTTCTTTAGACAAGCTGGGACCAGAACACGAGCATCTGATACTGAAGCAGAAGTGCAGGTTGTGTTTAACAACACAATAACACCTGCACAAATCCCAGAAGCTGAAGCTGTTCAACAAACCTTAGTTGAAGCGGTGTCTAACCCCAACAACACTTTCAACATCAGTATCAGTCCAGCATCTGTCGTAGCAACCCAAATAAACAGTGAGTAAACAGAAATCACGCATGTGATTCCCAAAGGATTTTTTTTTAAACAAAGCAATATAGCTATTCATATTTAATATATCACATTCAATTTGATATAGTTTGATATATAGTCTGTGTAGTTATTTATTTCATCATTCTCAGAGAATGATGAAATAAACATAATTATTTAATGTGCTAAACAGCAGAAAGAGTACTTTAAATTAGATTTACCAATGTATAGAAACAAGAGAGCATCATGAAAAATGACTTTGTTTTTAACTGCTTTTTTCTTCCTCTTTGTTTTCTACACCTGTAACAACTGCAACTGCTGAGCCAGTTTTTACAAAGCTGTTGCGGTTCGCATCGGTTGGAGAGACATTTACAGCTGACTTGCTGATCTCATCATCTCCAGCATTTAAAAATAGATCATCACTGATAGTGACAACAGTAAGTTTTCTCTCTTGAAGTCAAAAAGTGGTTAAATGCATGCATTCACTTTAGCATATGGACTCACATATCTTTGATTGTTTGTGTTTCTGCAGCTTGAACCGATCTACAATAAAACATTTTCTTCATACAACTCAATGGAAGTGACTGGATTCCGGTAATTTATTTTTTGTTTGATGACTACATATAATACATAATACACAAAGAATTAATGCAAGTAAAACAATATTTGGCTTGATTTTGCAGAAATGGATCCATCATCACTGACATCTACATTCAGTTTGCATCTACATCAGCGCCAAATAACACTGACATTGAAAATGTTCTGATCAATGCAGCTCCAAACATAACAGCCTTCAACATTACCAATGTTGTTGTCAGTGACCCAGGTAAGCGCTATTTAATATTATCACATTTTAATTCATATTATCTCAGAACTGTTTGTTAAAGCAACACTTTGTTTCCTTTTCTTGGCATTTACAGTGGCTTCAACTACAACAACAATGACTGCACCTACAAACGCAACCACAGCAAACCTTACAAACACCACACCAGGAACAAATACAACTACAGTGTCTACAACAGCTTCAAGTACACCTGTGAACGCTACAACACCAATCATCACTACCCCAACAAACGCAACCACAGTTTCTCCTACAACCACTACAACTGTAACAACTACAATTGTTGAGGCTGTTACAACAAAGCAGTTGCAGTTCAGAGATGTTGGAGCAACATTTACACCTGACTTAGAGAACTCATCATCTTCAGCATTTACAGAAAGAGCCAGACAGACAGTGTTAACAGTAAGTTTTGCTGTTGAAGTCAAGCAATATTTAAATGTTTGCACTCACTTATGCATAGACACTCAAAGATCAGTGATTGTGTGTGTTTCTGCAGCTCGAACCTTTCTACAAGACAACATTTCCTTCATTCCGCTCAATGAGAGTGATCAGATTCAGGCAATTTATTTTTTACATACTGATGCAATATACCAAATATTTTATGATAGTTATAAATATTTGCGATAACTGAATGCAAGTAAACAATGTTTTCTATTTTGCAGAAATGGATCCATCATCAGTGACGTTGATATTGACTTTGCATCTATATCAGTGCCTAATAACACTGAGATTGAAAATGTTTTGATCAATGCAGCTCCAAACATAACGACCTTAAACATTAGCACAGAGTCTGTTATTGTCAGTGACCCAGGTAAGCACTATTTAATATTATCATATTTTTTAATTCATAATATCTCAGAACTGTTTTGTTCAAGCAACACCTCTTTTCATTTTTTTTGGCATTTACAGTGGTTTTACCTACAACTGTGAGCACTACAACACCAATGATGACTACCCCTACAAACGCAACCATAGCAACTCTTACAAACACCACACCAGGAACAAATACAACTACAGTGTCTACAACAGCTTCAACTACACCTGTGAATGCTACAACACCAATGATGACTACCCCTACAAACGCAACCACAGCAAATCTTACAAACACCACACCAGGAACAAATACAACTACAGTGTCTACAACAGCTTCAACTACACCTGTGAATGCTACAACACCAATGATGACTACCCCTACAAACGCAACCATAGCAAATCTTACAAACACCACACCAGGAACAAATACAACTACAGTGTCTACAACAGCTTCAACTACACCTGTGAATGCTACAACACCAATGATGACTACCCCTACAAATGCAACCATAGCAAATCTTACAAACACCACACCAGGAACAAATACAAGTACAGTGTCTACAACAGCTTCAACTACACCTGTGAATGCTATAACACCAATGATGACTACCCTTACAAACGCAACCACAGCAAATCTTACAAACACCACACCAGGAACAAATACAACTACAGTGTCTACAACAGCTTCAACTACACCTGTGAATGCTACAACACCAATGATGACTACCCCTACAAACGCAACCACAGCAAATCTTACAAACACCACACCAGGAACAAATACAACTACAGTGTCTACAACAGCTTCAACTACACCTGTGAATGCTACAACACCAATGATGACTACCCCTACAAATGCAACCATAGCAAATCTTACAAACACCACACCAGGAACAAATACAACTACAGTGTCTACAACAGCTTCAACTACACCTGTGAATGCTATAACACCAATGATGACTACCCCTACAAACGCAACCACAGCAAATCTTACAAACACCACACCAGGAACAAATACAACTACAGTGTCTACAACAGCTTCAACAACACCTGTGAATGCTACAACGCCAATGATGACTACCCCTACAAACGCAACCATAGCAAATCTTACAAACACCACACCAGGAACAAATACAACTACAGTGTCTACAACAGCTTCAACAACACCTGTGAATGCTACAACACCAATGATGACTACCCCTACAAACGCAACCACAGCAAATCTTACAAACACCACACCAGGAACAAATACAACTACAGTGTCTACAACAGCTTCAACTACACCTGTGAATGCTACAACACCAATGATGACTACCCCTACAAATGCAACCATAGCAAATCTTACAAACACCACACCAGGAACAAATACAACTACAGTGTCTACAACAGCTTCAACTACACCTGTGAATGCTATAACACCAATGATGACTACCCCTACAAACGCAACCACAGCAAATCTTACAAACACCACACCAGGAACAAATACAACTACAGTGTCTACAACAGCTTCAACAACACCTGTGAATGCTACAACACCAATGATGACTACCCCTACAAACGCAACCACAGCAAATCTTACAAACACCACACCAGGAACAAATACAAGTACAGTGTCTACAACAGCTTCAACAACACCTGTGAATGCTACAACACCAATGATGACTACCCCTACAAACGCAACCACAGCAAATCTTACAAACACCACACCAGGAACAAATACAACTACAGTGTCTACAACAGCTTCAACAACACCTGTGAATGCTACAACACCAATGATGACTACCCCTACAAACGCAACCATAGCAAATCTTACAAACACCACACCAGGAACAAATACAACTACAGTGTCTACAACAGCTTCAACAACACCTGTGAATGCTACAACACCAATGATGACTACCCCTACAAACGCAACCACAGCAAATCTTACAAACACCACACCAGGAACAAATACAACTACAGTGTCTACAACAGCTTCAACTACACCTGTGAATGCTACAACACCAATGATGACTACCCCTACAAACGCAACCATAGCAACTCTTACAAACACCACACCAGGAACAAATACAACTACAGTGTCTACAACAGCTTCAACTACACCTGTGAATGCTATAACACCAATGATGACTACCCCTACAAATGCAACCATAGCAAATCTTACAAACACCACACCAGGAACAAATACAAGTACAGTGTCTACAACAGCTTCAACTACACCTGTGAATGCTACAACACCAATGATGACTACCCCTACAAACGCAACCATAGCAAATCTTACAAACACCACACCAGGAACAAATACAACTACAGTGTCTACAACAGCTTCAACTACACCTGTGAATGCTACAACACCAATCATCACTACCCCAACAAACGCATCCACAGTTACTCCTACAACCACTACAACTGTAAGAACTACAACTATTGAGGCTGTTACAACAAAGCAGTTGCAGTTCAGAGATGTTGGAGCAACATTTCCACCTGACTTAGAGAACTCATCATCTTCAGCATTTACAGAAAGAGCCAGACAGACAGTGTTAACAGTAAGTTTTGCTGTTGAAGTCAAGCAATATTTAAATGTTTACACTCACTTATGCATACACCCTCAAAGATCAGTGATTGTGTGTGTTTCTGCAGCTCGAACCTTTCTACAAGACATTTCCTTCATTCCGCTCAATGAGAGTGATCAGATTCAGGCAATTTATTTTTTACATACTGATGCAATATACCAAATGTTTTATGATAGTTATAAATATTTGCGATAACTGAATGCAAGTAAACAATGTTTTCTATTTTGCAGAAATGGATCCATCATCAGTGACGTTAATATTGACTTTGCATCTATATCAGTGCCTAATAACACTGAGATTGAAAATGTTTTGATCAATGCAGTTTCAAACATAACGACCTTCAACATTAGCAAAGAGTCTGTTATTGTCAGTGACCCAGGTAAGCAATATTTGATATTCTCATATTTTAAAATTCATAATATCTCAGAACTGTTTGTTCAAGCAACACTTCCTTAACTACAGCGACTCCTACAACCACTTTGACTGCAACAACTACAACTACAGCGACTCCTACAACCACTTTGACTGCAACAACTACAACTACAGCGACTCCTACAACCACTTTGACTGCAACAACTACAACTACAGCGACTCCTACAACCACTACAACTGCAGCAACTACAACTGCAGCAACTGCAACTACAGCAACTCCCACAACCACTAAAGCTGTAACAACTACAACTGCTGAGCCAGTACAAAAAAAGGCAGTGCAATTCAGATCTGTTAATGGGATATTTATAACTGACTTGCTGACATCATCATCCACAGCTTTTAAAGAACGAGCTTCACTGATAGAGACAGCAGTAAGTTTTCTTCTAGTAGTTAAATAATACTTAAGTGTATGTATTGTGAATAATTGCAGAGTATATACTTATATTGTCATATAACAGTATTTTGATACCATTAAAAAAAATGTATGGCCATCTTTTCTATCCATACATTTATGAATCCCCTCCTAAAGTCAACAATTTCTCCATTGTTTATAAGATTATACAAATTGAGATAAACAAAAATGATATACACTATATGCAATAAACTATATATCAAAAACATTTCCACCATGATATAAACTGAACTAAAATTCCACAGTAAATACTGTGTTTCTATTTTTTTCCAACTCATTGCCATGCTTTTGCAAGTGTTTAAAGAAAAAAGATAAAACATAAAGGTGACCTGTAACCTGTATTATGCTAGCCATTCAAGAAATGGGTAGCTGGGTGACCAGAACCCCCCAAACACTATTATGTATATATGTTGCACTATGATATTACATAGTCCTAATAATATGTCCCAATTGACATTGTAGTAAAGAAGCACAATCCCAAAAAGCAAAGCATACATACTTACAGTGTGTTTACTCATTTTTCTGCAGCTTAAACCTTTCTACCTGGCCAGATTTCCTTCATTCCGCTCCATCAATGTGACTGCATTCAGGTAAATTGTTTATGGTATATAATTTTACAAATATTTCAAGTAAATAAAGGAAACAAAACTAAGTTTTCGGTTTTTCCTTTCACAGTAAGGGATCCATTATCAATAACATGGACATTGGATTTGCAATGTCACTGGTCCCTAATGCAAAAGAGATTGCACAAGTTTTGATTGATGCAGCCAAGATAACACCCTTCGACATTGATATCAGTTCTATTCTTGTGGACGGCATATGTAAGATATATTTAATTCAATCATGTCAAACATATTACTATATTACAGAACAGTTTCTGAAAGAAATGCCTTTTTTTCTTTTTCTCAACATTTACAAAAGTGTCACATGGAGTGAGCCACAAGATCAGTCTCCTCACTGCTTCCTGTATGGTGCTGCTGTCATGGCTCCTGTCAGGCCAGCAATAACATCTGCGCTGATGCTCTTGTGAAATAACTTGAGGAAATGTCTCCTGTGACTGGGTATGAAAAAGGACTTTGTTCCAACTGAAAATCCACGAGGAGCTTCTGATGAAGAGCAATCATACCATGATTTAGAAGTAGCTAAAACTGAAATTAACCTTTATGTTATCTATCAATATAAACTTTAACATAATTTCCAACAAAGGTGTCATTGGTTGTCAATTTATAATGTAAGTCCTGTGATAAAGTCATACTGTAAGTTATTAATATCAATGAGATCAAGTTTTAATCCATGAAGCATCTCCTCAGCTTCTGACTCTGAGAGTGAAAAAAAATGAAAGTGATAATCAGGAAATCATCACCTCACCTGGCATTCATGAAATATAAGATGTGTGAGAATGTCCTCTTTGGTCACCTTTACCAGTCAATATTTAAATATATTTCTTGTATATATTGTATTCTATTATTGTATGTATTCTGTTTGTATTGTATTGGATAATTATGGTAAAAATTCTAAGTGATCCTGATACACACATTTAAAATTATTTAAAGAACTGTCCCTATAAAAAAATATAATATTAATATCACCTTTTTCTTTCTGAAGCAGGTTCTTCACAAGTCTATCATGATAAACTAAAGAAGCTTCAATTAAAGACATTGAACAAACCCTGCCTATCTTGATTTTTAAATATACTACTCTAATCAACTACTCTAATTTTTCTTTTCAAAAAATTGATTAGGAAATACTATCATAGCACTCTTAAGACCCCTTCATAGATTTTTGATACAAGTAAAACTAAATCTAATTCTAATAATTCTCTTTTAATTTTAGGTTTACACATTGAATTAGAAGTATTTTTTTGGTGAAAGAATATGGACCTCAGTCTAAAAAACGACCTCTACATATTTTATTTTTCAACCAACATTTTTCAGCATTTTTAATGAGTTCAGTGAGGTAAGTGACATGATATTTTGAGAGCTGTATTAGACCTATACATGTTCAAAAGAGACATTGATCTTGGGCTGAATTTGGATCAAATTACACCAAACAAACACAGCTGAATTTTCATCTACTGGTGTGATGTGATGGTACTGCAGCTTCCTCGCACAAATGCTAGTTTAATTCTAATCTAATCTAAATTCAGGTTTATGTGCCTATCTGTCCACAGTGTACTCCATTTCGGTGGAGATAGGCTCCAGCCGAACTGATGACAATAGCATTATGAAAACCTTCTAACCTGACCTTGCTGCTTCTTTTTTTTTTTACAACACACAATATCTCCACACTCAAATACTGAAATTGCACATAATTTTGCATCCTTTTTAAATTTTTTATTTTCTACAAAGCAACAACAGCACGGGACAAGGACATGCAACAAGGATGGAAAAACAGAAAACACACACATATATACAAAAATATGTACCTGTGCATACAAGGATGCAAAATTATACACTGTCACAAACATATACAAACAGCCATCCATACATGAGAAACAGAAATGAAATGAATGTATGGATACAAATCTCTTGTGTATAGTTGCTTAACTATTGACTGTAAATGAAAGTAAGTAATTTAAGCCAATATTATTAAAAAGCAGATAGGGAATTTGTTAGGAGAATATAAGGACTTCTTAAGGTGGGATAGTCCAAGTCAAGAATTATGTTAGTCTAAGTAAAGCAGTTGGTGACTTCAAAATTGGATAACCCATCATAATTTTTCCATAAACTGTGGTTTGCCAGCTCTGAGTTACCCCCAAACCTTATCTGAGGGAACCAGCTCACAGCATTACCACCATAAAAACACCCTTCAGACAATGGGAAGGTGGCCTGTTTATTTGTTGTATGTGATTGACATAATTAAACAATAACTAATTAGTAATAACTGTGTAATTACTGTAAAATCTAATATTGTGTTTAATTAAAAATATTAAGTAGGCTGAACTCAATTTTTAATCAATTTGTTATTAGAACTCAATTTAAGTAAGTTACCAGTACTTTTTATGCAAAAACGCTGATCAACTCAATTTATTTGAGTTGTCTTAACTTAGAAAAACTAAGTAAGCTGGAAGTTTTGCTTCTCAGTGCGGAAGGATGAAAGATGTTTTTTGAAAATGCCCCGTCACTACCGTCCTCCTCCCTATCATGGATCAGTCCGCATGTTCATGGTGCCAGCACTTTTTTCTGGAATATGTTGAGCAAACCTGGAAAAGCGTCAGCTCAAGATATTATTGTTGTCATTGCTGTGGATCTTTACCTGATACACTGACTTGGTGAGTAAATGTTTACTCTTATTCAAACAGATTTTTTGGCTTCTCTTAGTTTAGCACCAGGTTTATAATCTTGCTAGCTTGTTAGTGTTAGCCTAGCGTTGCTGCTGCCGCTGGGCTCATGTTACTGAAAAATTAACACCAACGCCTTAAAAACCTTATATAAAAATATAACTGTGAAATTTTCTGTTGATTGCTTGAAATAAAGAAGTGAGATAAGAGCCCTGACAAAATTTTTCGGGAGGTGCAGCCGTTAGGGGTGGGGTGTATTTTCAAACCATAGCCAGTGTTGGGGAGTAACGGAATGCACGATCTGATATCGTCGTGCTGGTGTTGTTCCCAGATCATCATACTAAATGTTGTTCCACACACACACATTCTCACACACACACACACATTCTCACATACACACACACATTCTCACATGCATACAGATGTTTACACATACACACACATAGTGCCTTGTCTTAGAACCATTTGGGGGGTTTTATGGTGGGCGTTGCTTTGCTGTGACGTGTATTGTGTGAACTGTTTTCCCAATAAAAGGCAGCAAGCGAGGCCGTCGTTGGGGTTATTGCGGTAGGATTCAGAGTGCTTTCTGAGACACCGGCTGGGGCCTCCCTTGCTAGCTAGTAAAAGATGTTCGTCTTGCTTTTGTCGTTAACGAGAATACGTTTCTGAACCAGCGGGGCTTGTGGAAACACAGACCTAACAAAATGAGTATTCAAAAAGGGGATGTTACTCAGCAATGTATTAGCAAGTTCAGCATCATCAAAATTCGGGGCATATACATTTACCAACAAAATCTTTTTCTGCATTAGAGTACCAGCAACAATGATGTATCTACCATTCCTATCAGTGATAACAAAGAGAATTGAACTTTCTTATTAATGAGAATGGCCACTCCTCTAGCTTTTCAATTAAAATTTGAGTGAAAGAGCTGACCCACCCAAGGGCAATATAACCTATAACGATCTTTAATGCGAAGATGAGTCTCCTGTAAAAATGCTATATCAGAATTTTGATGTTTCAAGTGAGTGAAAACCTTAGATCACTTAACAGGGTTACCCATACCTCTAATATTCCAACTAATAAATCTAAGAGGCATGCTTAACTAGGGATGGGTATCGTTTAGGTTTTATCCGATACCAGTACCAAACCGGTACTTTTGAAACGGTGCCGGTGCTTAAAGAATGGAGAACACAAAATTGGTCCAAAAACCTCTCATGTTCAGCTGCTTTTTTTTTGTAAAAAGATAACAATGTTAACCTTTTCTGCAGCTATAGGGGATATGTGGCATCACTCTTGGCTGGAAGCAGTGCTTAAACAATGGAAAAAATAAACTTTGTCCAAAAACCTCTCATATTTAGCTGTTTTCCACTTTTTCTTTGGTCATTTTAGCCTTTTTGGCCAGGGTGAAGGGAGCATTTGCCATCAAACAAGAGGACAGCCGCATGTAGCCATGATGATGTTTGCTAGTTCACCTTACATGCAATAATTTAATAACGAGGTTAGCCTACTCAACGTAAATTACACACGAACAACATTAAGCTACTCACGCAGAGAATAACTGCTGCTGCTGCCATCATCATCCGTCATCATTTCTGCTACACTGGCAGGGCTAGGGGCCAGGACTCTACTCTTCGTGTTTTTGGGGGATGTTGCTAACTCCGGGTCAGATAACAGGCAACCCACCCGCAGTAGATGTGCATGGTGTGAGGTCTCGCTGCAAGCTATCAAATACGGCGCATTTCTCAGCTTTTAACAAAATGCTATACGTCGCCAGGTGTTTCATCAGATTCGAGGAGTTACCTCCTTTGCACAGTATCACCTTAAAGCACTTGTTGCAGGCTGCTGAGTTTGCATCTTTTGCTGTGAAGTACAGCCAGACTTTGACCGCTTCGCTTTGGGCATTTTTAATCTGTAGCTCTGCTCTAAAAGAACGTACGTACCTGGGCCCACCTACTACGCTCACAAACGTAGAATGATTGGCTGGAATCCAAAGTGTATGACATCTCAGGAAAAAAAAAAAGCACCGAAATGTGCGCTGCTTTTTGGTCTGGTTACTACTGTTTATGCCAGAACCGGTGCCATTATGGCACCGGATACCGGTACCCATCCCTATGCTTGACCCAACAATGCTGGGGTGTATATTGCCATTAGCCATTCATAAAGAAGAATAAATAAACAAAACACAACAACAACTAAAATGCCAGTGGCCGTAAAGAGCCGAAAAGAGACAGCCCCCCCCCAATAACCCTGGAAACAAATACACCCCAGGTTGTTATGTGTGGCTGTGTGCAGACAGGAATAGGACCCAAGGTGCAGACTCCGGAGACAGTCATGAACTCAAAACAGCTTTAATGTAAAACTCAAAATATAACATAACTGGGAAAAAAAAAAATCTAAATAAACTTAAACCAGAGGACTGACAGAACACACAGCCAAATAAACGGTAGATCGCGACACAGAGAAACACAGGGCTTAAATACACAGAGGGAGCAATCAGGGAATGGGTAACAGGAGGGAAACACAGCTGGGGAAAATCAGGCCTAACGAGACAAGGGGAAGCAAACCAGACACATTAACATCAGACATGGACTTTCAAAGTAAAACAGGAAACCTATAACACAGACTGAACAAAAGACACAGACTCACATGCAGGCACTACAACAGAGGGAACAGAGACGTGGGACCAGGGCAGACACAGACACTGACTGGACACGGGGATATAGCAACTAAGGATACACAGAGACATGAACTAGACAAGGGATACAGCTGACAGGGGAGACAGAGCAACTAGAGAAGACAGAGACATAAACCATAAGACAGAACTCAAAGAAACCAAAAACTAGAAATTATAAATAATATAATAAACTCAAATACCCTGGGTCAACGACCCAGGCATCCTAACAACACCCCCTCCTAAAGGGCTGGCTCCCAAACAAGGAGCCAGAAACAAACAAAAAAAAAAGTGCAAACACCGGAGCCCGGAATGCAACAGAACAAAAAACAGGCTCACGACAAGGGCAGGCGGCCAGGAAAAATTGTTCACAAAAAGTTCAGGGGGCCGGCCTGGAGGCTGAGGCACAACAGTCCAAACCCGGGCAGGTCAGGTGGGCGGCCCAGAGGCTGACGGCCCAAGAGCCCAGAAAACAGTTCAGGGGGCCGGGCAGGCGGGAGGCACCAGCGGCGACGGAGCAGGTCAGGAGGCCGGCCGGGTGGGAGGCACCGGCGTAGTTCAGGGGGCCGTCCATGACGGCAACAACGTCCAGGACGAGCAGGCCAGACAGGACGTGCAGGCCGGACGGGACGTGCAGGACGAGCAGGCCGGACGGAACGAGCAGGCCGAGCAGGCCCAGACGGCATGGGGACCTCAGGTGCAGACGAAGCTGAACACTCGGAGGCTAGACCGGGCGGAGCTGCAGAGGCTGAGGCTGGACCAGGCGGAGATGCAGAGGCTGAGGCTGGACCAGGCGGAGATGCAGAGGCTGAGGCTGGACCAGGCGGGGCTGCAGAGGCTGAGGCTGGACCAGGCGGGGCTGCAGAGGCTGGACCAGGCGGAGCTGCAGAGGCTGCAGGCGGTGGAGCCGGTGGTGGCTGAATGGCCTCGCCAGAACCATCAGCAGACACTGGGATGTGCTGGCTGGGTCGTCCCGGACCCCCAGCTGACGAGGCAAGAGGCTGAACGGGCCCCTCGGACCCTCCAGCGAAGACAGAAGGCTGAACGGGCCCCTTGGACCCTCCAGCGAAGACAGAAGGCTGAACGGGCCCCTCGGACCCTCCAGCGGAGATAGGAGGCTGAACGGGCCCCTTGGACCCTCCAGCAAAGACAGGAGATGGCTGGAGCGGTTCCTCGGACCCTCCAGTGGGAACAGACGGCTGAAGCGGTCCCTCGGACCCTCCAGCGGAGGCAGGAGGCTGGACGGGCCCCTCGGATGCTCCAGCGGAGGCAGGTTGCTGGACGGATGACCGAGGAGAGGAGCGACGGTGGCGTCGCTTCCTTCTAGACGAGGGACCGGGAACCGGTGGAGAAATGGAGACCTCCTCCTCATCCTCCGACCACACAGCCGCCAGGAAAAAGGCAGGCGAATGGACAGGCGAACAAGGTCCCGGCTGGTGTGGGGAAGGAGAGGAAGCCTGCAGTGGCGATGAGGCAGAGTGTGCGTTGTCCTGGGGCGGCGGTGGGGAAGATGTAGTGAGTGAGAGAGCAAGCTCACCAGCCCTGACTTGCTCTCTCCAGGCAGTTATGGTGTTCCCCAACTCAGTGTCCTTAGCAAACTGGCTAAGCCAGGGGTTATATTGAATAATGGCCTCCACCGCACTCAGCCCAACTGCCATGGTCCTTAAATCCGGGGACTGGGCGATGCGGTCGAGCAGGCTCACCATCCGCTCCATCTCAGTGTTGTACTCCGAGGAAAAAGAGTCTGCGGGGTCCATGTTCTGGTCGCGATCTTCTGTTATGTGTGGCTGTGTGCAGACAGGAATAGGACCCAAGGTGCAGACTCCGGAGACAGTCGTGAACTCAAAACAGCTTTAATGTAAACCTCAAAATATAATATAACTGGGGGGGAAAAAAAAAATCAAAATAAACTTAAACCAGAGGACTGCCAGAACACACAGCTAGGTAAACGGTAGATCACGACACAGACACAGAGAAACACAGGGCTTAAATACACAGAGGGAGCAATCAGGGAATGGGTAACAGGAGGGAAACACAGCTGGGGAAAATCAGGCCTAACGAGACAAGGGGAAGCAAACCAGACACATTAACATCAGACATGGACTTTCAAAGTAAAACAGGAAACCCATAACACAGACTGAACAAAAGACACAGACTCACATGCAGGCACTACAACAGAGGGAACAGAGACGTGGGACCAGGGCAGACACAGACACTGACTGGACACGGGGATATAGCAACTAAGGATACACAGAGACATGAAATAGACAAGGGATACAGCTGACAGGGGAGACAGAGCAACTAGAGAAGACAGAGACATAAACCATAAGACAGAACTCAAAGAAACCAAAGACTAGAAATTATAAATAATATAATAAACTCAAAAACCCTGGGTCAACGACCCGGGCATCCTAACACAGGTCTCCACAGAACAGAACAAAGGAGAAAGCAGTGTACCCCAAAGTAGCAAAAATGATTCACCAAAGTGACTGGACTAACTGGAGCCTGAATAAAAGTAAAAACAAGAGAGAAAAACACTCCCGCCACCTTCCCTACTGTATAACAGTGTGCGCACAACAATAAACATGTACAAAACAAAACAAAACACCCCCGTTGTTGCTGAACATTTAACAAAAAACAACTACAACAGAAGTGCATAAAAAAACAAAACAAAACGAGTCCTGTGCAAATCAATGCAGTAAGCTTAGAAAATATTGTGCTGGACTGATCCGAAGTACATGAGTATAACATAGGATTTAGTCTCATTATATAACAATGAAAATAAAATGAAACAGCAGACCAACAGTACAATAACTAGCGCAACGCCCTAAGAAAATGATGCACAGGAAGCGTTAAACCTAACGAGAGTGTAAACCCTTAGTAGCATTACAGTACCAAACTGAATGGCTATTGAAGCTCACCCAGAGATCAAAGTTTTGACATAATTACTGGCTTCCTCCGCTGAAACAAAGTCCTTCTCAACACCCTTATGTGTGATGAGAAGTCGCACTAGATGAAACAGGCCATACCGAACACCTTCAATGCCATGGAATTGCTGCCTGACCGTGTTGAATGCAGCACAAGCCCGTGCTACCATAGCAGTATAGTCGGGGAAGACTGAGATGGTCAGGTCTCCAACTTTAATCTGTCGGCGTTCTCTAGCATGTCGTAAAATGTCAACACAGTCAGTGTGGTAATGAAGCCTGCATACAATGGCTCGTGGACGGTCGCCAGGCTTAGGTCTGGGTTGGAGGTTCCTGTGGGACCGATCCAAAAGTACCTTCTTCCCCAGATCAAATGCTTCCTTTAGCAAGGAGGCTACGGCAGCATTGGTGCATGTGTCAGGGCCCTCCGGCACTCCCACTATCCTAACATTGTTACACTGCGTCCTAGACTCCAACTCTTCACATTTATTTTCCAGCTTGGCTACGTTAGCTGGGAGGCCCTTCATAGTGTTTTTCATCTCAGCTATATTATCAGAGCAAACAGTAACCGCGTGCTCCATCTCCCTGACCGTACCTTTTAGCTTGGACACGGTAGCGTCATTAGCAGTTTTATCGATTGCCAGCTGCGCTTGCTGGTAAAACTTAATGGTAGACAAAGCATCACCAAGAGTAACCTGAAGTTCTTTTTAAAAAATATTGGTGATATCTTTCCTCAGCGAAGCCAGCAACTCGACCTTGAGAGCTTCAATATCAGGATTAGCTTGGCACAAGGGGGGCTTTACAGGAGACAACGGCTCACTCGAGGATGTGGATGTGGTTTGCAAACTAGACCTTAGTGATGTTTGAATAGTACTGCGAGTTTTAATATTTTTTGCTGCCATTTTACGCAGGCCCAAGTAAAACTTCTCAACACAACAAACTACAGACTAAAACAGGACTAGGATTATGCAAGAATGAATAACAATTTAATCGAAGTCGACGTGAGTTCCCAAACTCGTGTCCTAGTCCATCAAAGCTCAACCGGAAGTCCCAGACACGGAATTTAATCTTAACAAACAACGTACTGTTGACTTGACCGAGAAACATGAATACAAAACAAAAGGCAAAAATGAACAGAGGCAAAACTAAAATTAAAATCTAAACTGGGAAAAGCTAGACAACTATGACAAAAGACATGAATATGATTTTGAGCAGGAGTATGAGAGTAACTATGACAATAACCTCACACAAAAGATCATCTTCTTTGGACACTAGCATTTCTCTTGAACTTTTGATTTGGACTGTCATTTTTATTTTCTTGTCTTGTTTGAGTGGTGCGACACAAACAACCTGCTGCTTAACACCGAGAAGACTAAGGAGCTCATCGTGGACTGCCCAGAGCATTGCCGGAACACCACTTCCTGCCATAAAGGACATCTACAGGAAGCGGTGTCTGAAAAGGGCTGGGAAAATCATCAAAGACCCCAGTCTCCCATCACATGGACTCTTCACCCTCCTGCCCTCTGGGAGGCGCTACAGGAGCCTAAGACCACCAGGTACCGGAACAGCTTCTTCCCCACAGATGTCAGACTCCTGAACTCTGCCTCCTGACATCTGACCCACGTTAAACTCATGGACTGGACATACACACACCCACAACCACCTACACACACACACAATGGACAACTGTACCCTCAAACACAAAATAATAACATGGACTGAACCACCACTCACAACCACTAGCACTTTATATAGCCTCTGTAGAAATTATCCACATATCTCACTTATCTTAACTGCTACTGTATAGCTCTGTGTAAATAATCATTCTCTACATACAATAATTTTTAATCCCACAACTGTTTATAACCTGCATAGTTCACATTTCTGTATAACTGTATATCTCAGATTTCTTTTTTTAAATATCATATTCTGCATAGTTTTTTTTTCATATTTATATCCTGGTCATAGCCTGTACATAGCTTGTACTCACTACAGCCTGTACATACTTATAGTTATAGAATATTCATAACATACTTCATACCGTGTACATTATAACATACCATAATAGACTCATTTCTGTAATATACTTACATATCTGTAATATCTCTAATATATATTGTAATATATCTCTATCATGGCTAAAGCACTTCTGGATGGATGCAAACTGCATTTCATTGCCCTGTACCTGTAACATGTGCAATGACAATAAAGTTGAATTCTATTTTAATTCTATTCTATTCTATTGTTTTCCTGTTCTGTTCTGTTCTGGGTTTTTTTTGGTTTTTTTTGTGTGTGTTTTTTAGTTTTTGTCTTTCTTTTCGTGCTTAGATATCATTGCTTCCTTTGTCTGGTGTGATTTTATGTAATTGTCTTAAAATCTTATAAATAAACATAAAAAAAAGAATAGTACATGAATGTGACATTATATTAATACAGAAAAATACAAAAAATAAAAAACAACATAAAACGGTGGGTCACAGACCCAGCCCCTGACAGAATGTGCAAGTGAGTGTGCAATTGATCCAATCTGAGATGATCCGTGAGTTCAACAGGGAGGCAGGCAGGTGAGAATGTAAGTCGAGACCTTACCAGAGCTATGGCTGAGATTGGGCAGGTAGGTCAAGCGACCGGGTTGAAAGGAACTGTGCACTCGTGGAGAGAATGTCAGTGGATAAAATTAGAGACAAGAGAAAGCAAGGTGAGTCTAAGCACAAAGATAGCAAAATACATGAATCGCCTGATGCTAACGCTGGTTAGCTGACGTTCTGGTGAAAGGTAGTTGTCAAAGCTGGATTTAAATGCTGCTGCGTTAATCAGCTCCAGGTGCAGCTCACGAGAGAGAACAAGGACAGCTCTGCACAGAGGAGGAGACATGACACACAGTGGAAAAACCCTGCCACTCCCACGGACCATAACAGGTGACATTCTTAGGAATAGTAAGAGCTGTACAGAGAAAATAAGTAGGTAGACCTTGCACTGATGATAAGCTGACTGAGATATAGAGTTACAGGTACACTGGCATCCAGCAGCTCAAAAAGTGTGAAAGGCGACCTGTAATTTGACTTCAAAAGTGTCTAACTGAGGTGCAGTACCAAATAGTATGCAGGTAAATGTCAGGCATGTTTGGAGTACACAATATACATTTGTTTGATTCACAAACAAATGGAACATCTAAAGTGTAGTCTCCACATCGCCACACGTGGCATTAGTTTTCCACATGTGGCGTCATCTTTTTAAAGTAAATGGCACACCCACCACTGAAATAATAAAATACTACAAGACAAAAAACAAAACAAAACTAATGCACAGTAAACGAGGAGCAAAGAAGGAAAAACCCAAAGGAAACAAAGAAAAAGAAAAGACCAGGTTTGATGTGAATGTCAGTAGACAGTGGGCGTAGCAGAACCACATGAATGTAATGGAAGGAGTAACAAGTTTTGCAGCTTTGCTCCCATAGTGGATTTCAAATCAAAATTCAATTTATGATAGATGTTTACACTCGTCTGTGTGAAAAAGAAAATCACACAATCAAAGAGCAGAACCTGCTCTAACAGATTGAGTTTGAAGAATTGCAGCCCTGCCTGTTCAACCGCTAAGCTAATGACATCTGGTTAAGTCATGTGAAAGGAATGAACCACAGAACTCTGGATTGGCAATGAATCAGTTATTCAGGAAGTAAATGCTTTTGTTTCATATTTCACTGACGTGTCATAAGCTCAGAGGAACAGATATAAAACCTGAATAAATTAGTGGCATCATACAAGAACAGGGAGCAGTCACCCGAAGCAGCTGCTTTCACATTAGACCATTGCTCAGGGTAAGTGCATTGCTTCATATATAGTCCATATACAGGGAGTGCAAGTGTTTCTAATTGTATCTATAAAACAGATTATTGCTATTTATTTATGTTATTTTTGCTCATGATTTTTTCTTTTCTTTTCTTTTTTATGAAATGCAGTTTAAGAAATTGTTTAGTTTTTTTTTTTTGTTCTAGTCATGCTACAGAAAAACAGAACCAGTATCTTTAATAGTATTTTAAAAGTGAATAATTATCAGTAACAGGATTAGATTTCATAATCAGGGCAAATAAGTGTAGTGTTATAGTTAATGATAGCAGTTGAGGGTTTTGGTGATGTTAATTCTTTCTTTTTAGCATTGACCAACATAGTCCAAAACAGCAGCACAAATTAGTTTTGATTTTCGAAAAGCAAACTGAATTGCAAATAGCCTAAATAAGGAAAAGGTTAACATGTGCTTAAAACTAATATAAATATATCTATAGATTTGAAAGTACATTAATATGTTTGTTGTTTTGTTGTTGTTTATTGCTGTGTAAATACTTGTACTGTCAAATACTACAGGTTCAAGAGCCAGCCACAATGGGTAACAAACAAATCTTTAAAGCTTTATTGACATTTATAGGTAAGTTACTCCTTTATTAAAAAATAAAATAAAATACAAATACAAAAGAAAGCTTTATAAAAAGCCTTTATTGTTGTGATTTTTGCATACAGTGGTAATAAAGCTTGTGAGCACAGCAGTTACTGCCACAACAACTGGAGTTCCAACAACATCTGGAAATTCGACTACTAGCACTACAACACCAATGATGACTGCATCTACAAACACAAACACAGCAAATGTTACAAACACCACACCTACAACAAACACATCTGCGGTGCCTACAACAGTTTCAACTACACCTGTAAACACTGCAACACCAATGATGACTGCACCTACAAACACAACGACTCCTACAACCACCACACCTGTAATCAGTAAGCAATATTTCATGTTATTGTTCTTGAAAGTCACAATATCTTAACACTGTTTGTTCAAACAGGCTTGTTTTCTTTTTCTTTTTTTGGCATTTACAGTGGTTTCAAACACAACTGTGAGCGCTACAACACCAATGATGACTACAGTTACAAACACAATCACAGCAAATGTTACAAACACCACACCTACAACAAACACATCTGCGGTGCCTACAACAGTTTCAACTACACCTGTAAACACTGCAACACCAATGATGACTGCACCTACAAACACAACGACTCCTACAACAACCACACCTTTAATCAGTAAGCAATATTTCATGTTATTGTTCTTGAAAGTCACAATACCTTAACACTGTTTGTTCAAATAGGCTTGTTTTTTTGTTGTTGTTTTTTTGGCATTTACAGTGGCTTCAAACACAGCTGTGAGTGCTACAACACCAATGATGACTACAGTTACAAACACAATCACAGCAAATGTTACAAACATCACACCTATAACAAACACATCTGCGGTGCCTACAACAGTTTCAACTACACCTGTAAACACTGCAACACCAATGATGACTGCACCTACAAACACAAACACAACGACTCCTACAACCACCACACCTGTAACAACTACAACAGCTGAACCAGTAACAGGACTATTGTTGACATTCACCTCAAATGAAAACTTCACACCAGCCTTGGCGGATTCTAACTCTCCACAATTTGCAAGTCGAAGCACGCTTGTAGAGACAGCTGTAAGTATCCTTTTGAAGTTTCATACCCAAACATATGCATGCACATACACACATAACTTAAAAAAAAAAAGTAATTTTAGTGTGACATTACATGTACCTCTATATGATTGCATAGAGTAAGCAAGAGACAATTGGAATTATTCACATGATTACAGCAGTATAAACAAATGTGCATGCACATATAACTTTGTATTACTGGATCATGTTTTAAATTTGAATGCTTTTGAAAAGTCCTGCAAATTGGTATGCTTTTATTAGCATTTCTGTGTTGTTGAGTTTTTTCAACGATTAAAAATATTTAGTTAAAAAAGAAACAGATTCAATATGTAACCAAAGAAACTGAAATTCTATGAATTGTAAACAAACTTGGCAAATGACTTATTGCAGCGTAAATGCAATGTTTGCTTTGGAAAATAAAGAATCACAAACCCTAAAAATATAGCACATATATTCCGAGATTATTTTGTTTTTCTGCAGCTTACACCTTTTTACAAGGCAACATTTAAATCATTCCGGTCACTGAGAGTGACTTCATTCAGGTAATTCCCTTTTTATATACAGATTAATTTTTAACAGTATGTGTCATACAGTAATGAAAATAAAACAATATTTTTGGTTATTCATTTTGCAGGAGTGGATCAATTATCAGTGACATAAGGATTGAGTTTGGATCTTCAGCTGTGCCGAATACAACTGATATTGCAAATGTTTTGATCAATTCAGCCTCAAATATAACAGCCTTCAACATTACCACAAACTCTGTGGTTGTCCGTGAAATAGGTAAGCAATATTTCATGTTATTATACTTTAAACTCACAATATCTTAAAACTTTTTGTTAAACCATCGGCTTGTTTTCTTTTCTTGGCATTTAACAGTAGCTTCAACTACAACTGTGAGCGCTACAACACCAATGATGACTGCAGTTACAAATGCAACCATAGCAAATCTTACAAACACCACACCAGGAACAAATACAACTACAGTGTCTACAACAGCTTCAACTACACCTGTGAATGCTACAACACCAATGATGACTACCCCTACAAACGCAACCACAGCAAATCTTACAAACACCACACCAGGAACAAATACAACTACAGTGTCTACAACAGCTTCAACTACACCTGTGAATACTACAACACCAATGATGACTACCCCTACAAACGCAACCACAGCAAATCTTACAAACACCACACCAGGAACAAATACAACTACAGTGTCTACAACAGCTTCAACTACACCTGTGAATGCTACAACACCAATGATGACTACCCCTACAAATGCAACCATAGCAAATCTTACAAACACCACACCAGGAACAAATACAACTACAGTGTCTACAACAGCTTCAACTACACCTGTAAACACTGCAACGACAATGAATACTACAAACACAACCACAACCACAACGACTCCTACAACCACTACACCTGTAACAATTACAACAGCTGAGCCAGTAACAGAAGTAAAGCTTACATTCACCTCAAATGAAACATTCACACAAGACTTGGCGAATTCTACATCTACAGCATTTAGAAATCGAAGGACGCTCATAGAAACAACAGTAAGTATCCATCTTAAAATGTCATACCCAAACATATGCATATTATTAAAAAAAAGAAAACACGAGCTATTATAGTATTGCAGTATATGTGCATAATGATAGATTTCTTTGTATTTTTCATCTTCTTTACAAATATTTAGAATTTTCTTTTGAAATACAAGTGTAGTAAATTTCCCATCATAGTTTGGAACCTGATTGGATAGTGAAAATTAGAAACATTTGCATGATCTTCACAGTAAAAACAAATGTGCAAACAAATTTAATTTTCTATGTTAAAAAATGTGAGTGCTTCTGACAAGTCCTGTCTGCTTTTATCAGTAAAATGAAAAGGGAAATGGATTCAATATGTGACCATCGAAATGGAAATTGTATGAACAGTTGATAAAATTATATATTATTGCATAAAGTTACATATTGCATTATAATTCAGTGTTTGTTTTGGAAAATAAATAAATGCAAAACCTAACAATATAGCACATGTATTCAGAGAATATTTTGTGTTTTTGCAGCTTACACCGTTTTATATACAACGATTGAACTCATTCCGGTCACTGACAGTGACTTTATTCAGGTAATTCCTGTTTTATATACGGATGGAAATTTACAAATGCAACAATAATAACAACAACAACAATAATAATATTAATACAATTATGAAAATAACACAATATTTTTATTTATTCATTTTGCAGAAGTGGATCAATTATCAATGAAATGAACATTGGATTTCCATCTTCAGGGGTCCCTAATATAACTGACATTGGAATTGTTTTAATCAATGCTGCCTCAAACATAACAGCCTTCAACATTGACCCTACCAGTGTTGTTGTCAATGGCACAAGTAAGCAATTTTTAATGCAATCATATTAAAAAGGAATTGCAATATCTTAGAACCATTTGTTAAAGACTTTTCTCCCCCTTCCCATTTACAGAGGTAAATAGTGGAGTGATCCACAAGAGCAGTCTACTCACTGCATCCTGTATGGTGCTGCTGTCATGGCTCATGTCAGGCCACCAATAACATGTCCTGATGCTCTTGTGGAATTCCTTTTGGAAATGTCTGCTGTGATTGGCTATGAAAAAGGGACGTTGTTCACATTGAAAATCCAAGAGGACCTTCTGGTAAAGTGCAAAGAATGGCTTCGCAAGAATTAGATACTAAATTGGGTAACACACACAATAATAATGAAGCATATTTTTAAAAATGCATCTACTTCATCATGATTGCATATTTAAGTAGGAGATGGAATCCCATCTATGATGGGAATAACTTTATCCACTGAAAGGGTAATGTGTGTAACGTGTGTCATTAATGAGTAATACCCTATGAAATCGGGAGAAGAATTTGTGATATGTAATCGTCACACTCCTCGTCACCGCACTGCTCCTCCATCAAATGGACAGTTTGACTGACTGTGGCATTCCTGAAACATAAGCTATGTGAATAACGCCCTGTATGATTACCCAATCATGTTTCATATGTTTAAATCGTGTGATAGTGTGTGCAACTTTGCATTTATTTTGTATAATTATAATACAGCATAGTAATAATAAAAAATACAAGTAGGTTACGCAAATTAGGAATAAAAAACCCCCAAAATGTATAGACTACATCAATGTAATAATTCCTTTTTCCTTCTAAAGAAAAAATCTGTCATGATATACTGAAACTGCTTGCATTAAACAAATTGAAGATTTATACAGAGAATTGAGCTCTGTTTCTCTTTATTTAAACTCTACTCAGTACTGTCAGTGTTGTTCAGGATGATAAAGATAAAACATACACCCAAAAGTATTCAGACATGTAATGCTGCTTTGTAGATTACTATTGATTATTGACTTCAGGGCCTTCTATTAGTTGCCTTAAATCGCTTAGTTAAGGGCAACTGTAGAGCAAAAACAAGCACAAACACAAGGCTATCTTTTTTTGGATGGGGCAAGAAGACCACTCATGATATCAAGTGAACTGCAGAGGTACCATGTATGGAACGCCAGGACTGCCATAATGAATTAATTAAATACACCATTAAATAATTAATTAAATGTGTCAATAATTAATTAAAATTGGAATTAATTAATTAAATAAATAGTTATGGCACATGTAATTAATTAATTATTCACACATTTAATTATTTATTTATGTATTTCACATTTTAATTAATTATTGACACATTTAATTAATTATTTATGTATTTCACATTTTAATTAATTATTGACACATTTAATTAATTATTGACACATTTAATTAATTATTTAATGATATATTTATTTATTTCATTTTGGCAGTCCTGGCGCCTGGCTCTCATCATGAAATAATTTTATCTGTCAGCCTCACCCATCAAACTCAGGGGGCGGGGTTAACGCTGCCCATGCAGCTTCTCTAACATTTGATTGGTTGCCGTGCAAAGTAAGTCAAAACAGGTCGATCCTAGATAATCAATTGCTTGTGTAGACTTGGGGCAGCCAGGTATCCCAGAATGCAGATCAAATCACAGGCAGCAATGGTGGTGGTGTAGTTTTAAAATACCCCGTTTTTCTGTCACCAGCTACACTTTTAACAGTGTTTTAGCCGCGAATGTCGCGCCGTATGTCTGGTCAGGTTGTCAACATAGAACATGTTTGCAAAAGTGCTCAGATGTTTTCAGAGATTTCACTAGCTCTGCTAACAATTAGCATGCAGAGTGCACGCAGGGGGTTACGTTAACCGGTTTGTTTACATATTCCACTCTCCGTGTTCCACATGTTGCATTCGCAGATTCTCATTTTCACCGAACGATCGTCTCTTTCCGCCTGGTCTTGTGTCTCTGTGCTTCTGTAACATAAAGAACGAGCTGACATTTTTCTCACGAAACCAGCGATCAGCTCAACAGACCCTCAGTTTACCTGCATGCATCCTCCTCCTCATCTGTCAGCTGTTTAACACCTGCTGCTAATTCAAGAAACACGCCTACGTTACCTGGTGATAGTCACAGTTTAACTGGGCAGCCGGTGCTCGATATAAAGCAATGTCAGCGCATTTTTCTGCACAAGATAAGTTAATATAGTGTTTTCCCCGAGCGCAGAGCTGCTGGAGCTTGTTTCCTTACAGAGCACTTTATAGGCGAACAGCTTCATCAGCGGCTGATGTCCAATCACCGGCACACAGCTTTGAAACCTCAGCTGAGTTTTAGCTCTCAGTGGTTAAACGCTGGACTTCATTCACTCAGGTTCTGTCTGTTGGGTCACGTTTACTTCGCTGTTTTATTTACAACTGAGCAAATCGGTTTGGCTGAGGTTAAAGTTACGTTTCATAACTGCATAGTTTCACAGACGTTTAATGGTTCACTGGCACATGTGTTAGACTGAACTATCATCTAAATATCATCTGTTTTTTAATAGTTATTCAACTGTATTCTAAGCACCAGCTGTCTGTTAGAATGTGATTTTTTTCTCTCTCTGTTGGCAGAGGTATAAAAATGCGCAGGAAAATCTGACGTGCATGGCGAACTTCACCAACGATATTTAGGGAGGAATAAACACACATCAGACATACATGAACCATTTGCCTGTCTCCATAATTGAGAGCATCAATTTTACATGTATGATCTTAAAACAGGACACAGCCACTATACGTGCTGGCCTCATATCAAATGTGAAGGCAGACTGAGTCTATGTTTGACATTTAAACAGCAGCGAGTCTGCAGCTGAGGGAATACAAACTCAAATTGTCGGAACAGGTTTGCTCGTTTCTTGGATTCATTTGGTGATTTATTAAATGTATAACTGTTATTCTAATCTGCTGCTGAGTCTCTTACACTTTTCTTTATGCTGTATATTTTCACGTCTCTGGAATAGTCGGCAGTTAGATAGTCAGCTGGGAAACTTTGTGTTAACTCATGGAGCTGAGGATATCGTGGATATGCTGACCTCGCTCCGTGGTGTACAGGGCCGTTTACCCTCATGATTAATATTCACTATAAAAATATTAGCCGAACATCATGAAGTCTGTATGTGTTTCATAGTGTCGAACAACCTTTGTACAGTTAAAGCCAGCAGTTACTACATGACAGAAACACCAACGTTATCTCTTTTATGTGTTTATACACAGGTCACGCTGATTACTGAACAAAAACCCAAAGATCAGATGTTAAACAGATTTATTTGCTCTCTCTCCTCCTTAAACATTTTTTTAATGTTAGTTATAATTCAGAATTGGCGACTGAAACACGTAGGACACATAAGAACTTCAGGAAATAAAACACCGATAAATATAACCTCAGTAAAAGAAGTCAGCGGGGGTTACTACAGCTGTGTACCGGGGCCTGCGCTTTGTCGGTGGGATTGCTTGCGAGGCGAGCGGGTCTATCCCACGCTTTGCCGTGAGACTGGGCAGACATCTCCGACATCATCGAAGCACTTTTGCAAAGAGGCTGTATCTTGACAAACCGACCAGACACATGAAGATTAAACCACTACATTCTCGGCTAAAAAAATATTAAAACGGTATTTGGTGACACACAAACAGGGTTTTTCAAAGTTCAGTTCTGTTAGCTTCCACGTGCCGGTTGTTGTGTGCTAGAAACAATGGCCACCAGGCAAAAGCAATGGTTTTGACTCGATCAGCGTTAACCCCGCCCCCTGAGTTTGATGGGTGAGGCTGACAGATAAAATTATTTCATGATGAGAGCCAGGCGCCAGGACTGCCAAAATGAAATAAATAAATATATCATTAAATAATTAATTAAATGTGTCAATAATTATTTAAATATGTCAATAATTAATTAAAATGCGAAATACATAAATAATTAATTAAATGTGTGAATAATTAATTAATTACATGTGTCAATAATTAATTAAAATGTGAAACACATAAATAATTAATTAAATGTGTCAATAATTAATTAATTACATGTGCCATAACTATTTATTTAATTAATTAATTCCAATTTTAATTAATTATTGACATATTTAATTAATTATTTAATGGTGTATTTAATTAATTCATTATGGCAGTCCTGGCGTTCCATAACAATGAAGTATGTTGTAAAAAAGCAAAAAAGGGAAGATTAGTAACTGAGAACAGAGAACTTCGCTCTACAGCGAGGGGGTCAGAAACAGTCATTTTCATTTTATGATGATATGTATATATATTTTTTCCCATTTTTTAAGAGAGAAATGGGACATCTAAATCATGATCAAACTAAAGAAAAGTCAAGAAATGGCATGAAAGACCACTGAAGAGATCAATATGATTTAAAAATTAAACATGCAGATAAACTTAAAGTGTACTTTTTAATGGTGGGAGACAAGTAGTACCAGCAGTATGAAGTCCTTGAGGCAAAAACAACAAGGAACCCAAATGGCATGGGAACACACAAAGGTAACAAACAGACACCTTCATAAACACATAGCACAAAGACAAGGCCCTGACTAAACTGTGTTTCATTACTCTAATTATCCTTCAGTCCCACTGAGAACTCATTAGGGAAATAAATAACAAACTAAAATAGTAAATAAATTACTGGAACACCACAAACTTAACACCAGAGAATAGACTTGAGCAAATCCCTGCATGTGAGGTGCCGTGGCAGGTAGGATTGGACCCAAATGCAGGACACAGCATGGACAGGAATAACTCAAAAGATTCCCTGAAAAACCTTCAGTTAGTCCAAAATGCTGCATTGAGACTACTGACAGTGACTAGAAAGAGAGAGCATATTTCACTGATTCTGGCTTCTTTCACTGGGTCATTGTTAAATCCAGACATGAATTTAAAATTCTTTTTCCTCACATACATCTTAAATAATCACTCGCTATATTATCTTAAAGTCCTCATAGTACCATATCACTCCATTAGAGCACTCTCAGACTGCTGGCTTACTTGTGGTAAGTTATTTAAAATTAGAATGGAAGGCAGAGCCCGGCCTCTCTTCTGTGGTACTAACCCCAAGTTTGGATTAGAGAGAGTGAGGGAGAGAGACACCCTCTACTTTTAAGGTTGGGCTTAAAACTTTCCTTTTTGATAAAGCACATTGTTACAGCTGGATCAGGGGACCCTTCCATTATTTACAATGCTATAGGCCTAGGCTGCTGGGTTTCCCATGATGCATTTTCCTTCTTTTACTTGGTATGTATTTATACAGCTCTTTGCATCTAATTTCTTTGCATTAGTTAATATTAGCCTCTGGCTCTGTACCACAGTGTGTCTTTGTTCTGTGTCACTCCCCTCACCCCCAACTGGTCATGGTAGAGGAGGTTTCTTCCTGTTAAAAGAGGGTTTTTGCTTCCCACTTCCCACCAAGACCTTGCTCACAGGGGGTTTGATTGTTGGAATTTTTGCTGTATTACTGTAGGGTCTGCCTTACAACATGAAGCTCCTTTAAGCTTGAATTAAAATTGTATTGAATGGAATCACTCTTGATCTACTGATCTATTGTGGTGAAAAGAGAGCTGAATGTAAAAGTGACGCTGATGATTTAGTGGTCAGTCTCTGTTCCTACCTTCATCTATACTGATGAGCGCTGGTTGGTGACCAAAAGAATGAGATTGGAAAAACAAGTGGCAGAAATTAGTTCCTTTCTTTTAATGGCTGAGCTCTCCCTAAGAGATGTGGTGAAGACCTAGGCCATTCGAAAAGGCCTAAGACTAGAGAGGTTGTTCCTCTCATCAAAAGGAGCCGTATGAGGTGGTTCAGGCATCTGATTAGGATGCCTCCTAGGTGAGGTCTTCTGGGGACGTCCTACCAAGAGAAGGCACCAGGCAGATTCAGGACTCACAAGAACATCTTTGGGTCCCCCCCACCCCCCCTCCCCCCCACCCCAGATAAGCTGGAAGAGGTTGCTGGGGTGAGGGAAATCTGAGCTTTTCTTCTCAGACTGCTAGTCCTGCCACCCGAACACTGATAACTGGCAAAAAATGGATGGATGGCACTTTGGATCTTTGGATCACTTTGAATCTTTATACCTCTTACCAGATCAAAGCCTACTGACCTCATTCTTAAGTGGTTTTCTTAAGTCTCCACGAATGAACAAAATCATAAGGTTTACCATTGATATCGCCATGATGTTTGGCCTTAGGTCCTCAGTACTCTTGGGGGCTGCCAATGGCCCGGTTGTCCTGGATACATCTCTGTCTACCCCTGGCTTCTGGGGAGCTTCTTGTGGTTATTGTGTGGTTATTGTGGCTTTCCACCGTCATTTTCAGGTGCACACACATACACCTTTACTCTAAGATGACAATTGATGACTCCACCATTTGTAAGTGTTAGTGATGTATTTTACAGTAACAAAGTTGTGGTAGTTTCTAGTAGTTCAAGACATTATTAGCTAATAAAACATCATCTGTACACAAATATATATGTTAATCCATTTTTGAAAAAGTGGTTCCAGTCACTGTCACAACAACGTGACTGACACCAACTGCCAATTGCACTATGACAACAACTGCTGCCCCTTCAAAACCAGCATCAGTAACTGTGAGAGCTATGACCGCCAATACAATGACAACAGAAAAAACTATTCAAACAACAACTGCAGTAACTGTGACACCTGCTGCTACAACTAATACTTCAGCAACAACTGTACTTGAACCGGCAAATTTTGTGACTACTATGGCACAAGCTTCTACAGCAACCACCATGATGTTATACACACCTACAACAACAATAGTGGAAAATGCAACAAATGCAACACTTCCTTCTTCCTTCTTCTAGTGCAGAAACAACAATCACTGTGAGAACGACAACAACTATCGAAGCACATATATCTGCTCCTTATATGAATATTACGAGTTCATCTGCTTATATTACTATTAAACATGGTTCAATGCAGTTTGCCTTTGTTTTGAAAATGTAAAATGTAAATTGTGATGCTGGTGAAGCAGTTAGTTGTAGTTCTAACATATTACAGTCCTTTTTCTTATGTGATGAACAAAAGATTTAAATTGCACAGTATTTTAAAATTGCTCATTGAAACAAACTTCCTTGAAACGTAATCCAACATTGAAATTGAATTTTAGCAAGCTTCACTACCTGTTGACCCGAAATGGATTCAGTATTTAAATAGATTTGCATGACTTACAAATAACTACTTTGAATAACAGCTCAAGGTTAGAATTATTTATATTTATTATCACTAACAAAGAAGTTCTTTTGTGATACAAAGTTCACCACTGACTCATAGAACAAAAGAAGGGTGTATGGTAATGGACAAAGCCAATATATATTGACAGGCAGTATATTTGTTCTTCATTAAGGTCCTTCAGCTTTTCGATTCAACATATCCATGTGGACTGTTGCATAAGGTAAAAGGGTTGCAATATAGACATATCATAGATAAACATCAGATGCGAATCAGTAACTTTTCAATATATATTCTCATTTCAGGTAAGTAAATTTCTTATTATTTCACATATTTAAGAAAATTACTTATTTAGAGTTGGGCCGCAATCTAGAAACTCCCAAATTTTGCTCTCTTTGCATGAGATTATCAACTGATATTGATGTTTCTATGATACAACTTATATATATTCATATATGTGCAATCCAGCATGAAAGTTTTTGTGTTCTTCGTTTTTGTGATCAAGAATTTCATGTTAAAAGGATTTTATGTGATCTCCTGAGAATAAATGAGCAGCCAGTTTATTAGTATTTATTTTATTTAAATAAATACATTATGTGAGTTATAGATTAAAATTTGATGTGTTGAATTGTTTTCACATGGTGAATAAATGTACTGTTTATTTTTACAGGTTAAATGGAAAGCAGAATGATTGTTAAATGGTTTATATCTATGTTCTTGATTTTAATGGGTAAGATGGCGGCATATACAAACATAGCAACAATCATTCCTGTGATATTCCTGTGATTTTTCATTTACATCTAACACCTATACAGGAACAATGTCCATTTTTACGCCAATGACAATTACAGGAGCTGCAACCACAACCACAGAAGCTCCAACAACAACAGCTTCAACTATCACTGCAGCACCAACAACAACTATAACAGCAGCTCCAACAACAACATCTGCTCCCACAACTACCACCACAGCTACAACTACCACAGTAGTACCAACAACAACGTCTGCTCCCACAACTACCACCACAGCTACAACTACCACAGTAGTACCCACAACAACATCTGCTCCAACAACTACCACAGCAGCTCCAACAACAACATCTCCTTCCACAACTACCACCACAGCTACAACTACCACAGTAGTGCCCACAACAACATCTGCTCCAACAACTACCACAGCAGCTCCAACAACAACATCCGCTCCCACAACTACCGCCACAGCTACAACTACCACAGTAGTACCCACAACAACATCTGCTCCAACAACTAACACAGCAGCTCCAACAACAAAATCCGCTCCCACAACTACCGTCACAGCTACAACTACCACAGTAGTGCCCACAACAACATCTGCTCCAACAACTACCGCCACAGCTACAACTACCACAGTAGTGCCCACAACAACATCTGCTCCAACAACTAACACAGCAGCTCCAACAACAAAATCCGCTCCCACAACTACCGTCACAGCTACAACTACCACAGCAGCTCCAACAACAACATCCGCTCCCACAACTACCGCCACAGCTACAACTACCACAGTAGTGCCCACAACAACATCTGCTCCAACAACTGCCACAGCAGCTCCAACAACAACATCCGCTCCCACAACTACCGCCACAGCTACAACTACCACAGTAGTACCAACAACAACGTCTGCTCCCACAACTACCACCACAGCTACAACTACCACAGTAGTGCCCACAACAACAACTGCTCCAACAACTGCCACAGCAGCTCCAACAACAACATCCGCTCCCACAACTACCACCACAGCTACAACTACCACAGTAGTGCCCACAACAACAACTGCTCCAACAACTGCCACAGCAGCTCCAACAACAACATCCGCTCCCACAACTACCGCCACAGCTACAACTACCACAGTAGTGCCCACAACAACATCTGCTCCAACAACTACCACAGCAGCTCCAACAACAACATCCGCTCCCACAACTACCGCCACAGCTACAACTACCACAGTAGTACCAACAACAACGTCTGCCCCCACAACTACCACAGCAGCTCCAACAACAACATCCGCTTCCACAACTACCGCCACAGCTACAACTACCACAGTAGTGCCCACAACAACATCTGCTCCAACAACTACCACAGCAGCTCCAACAACAACATCCGCTCCCACAACTACCGCCACAGCTACAACTACCACAGTAGTACCAACAACAACGTCTGCTCCCACAACTACCACCACAGCTACAACTACCACAGTAGTACCCACAACAACATCTGCTCCAACAACTACCACAGCAGCTCCAACAACAACATCTCCTTCCACAACTACCACCACAGCTACAACTACCACAGTAGTGCCCACAACAACATCTGCTCCAACAACTACCACAGCAGCTCCAACAACAACATCCGCTCCCACAACTACCGCCACAGCTACAACTACCACAGTAGTACCCACAACAACATCTGCTCCAACAACTAACACAGCAGCTCCAACAACAAAATCCGCTCCCACAACTACCGTCACAGCTACAACTACCACAGCAGCTCCAACAACAACATCTGCTCCCACAACTACCGCCACAGCTACAACTACCACAGTAGTGCCCACAACAACATCTGCTCCAACAACTGCCACAGCAGCTCCAACAACAACATCCGCTCCCACAACTACCGCCACAGCTACAACTACCACAGTAGTACCAACAACAACGTCTGCTCCCACAACTACCACAGCAGCTCCAACAACAACATCCGCTTCCACAACTACCGCCACAGCTACAACTACCACAGTAGTGCCCACAACAACATCTGCTCCAACAACTACCACAGCAGCTCCAACAACAACATCCGCTCCCACAACTACTGCCACAGCTACAACTACCACAGTAGTACCAACAACAACGTCTGCTCCCACAACTACCACCACAGCTACAACTACTATAGTAGTACCCACAACAACATCTGCTCCAACAACTACCACAGCAGTTCCAACAAATACCACAGCACCTCCAACAACCGCTCTAAGTAGTCCCACACCTGCTCTAACTAACACAAGAACAGGAAAAACAACCACATCTGCAGCCACAACCACCGGACCTCTGACAATTAGATATGTTGTTTTCAGATCCATTCAAAGCAATTTTACAGCAGACTTGTTGAATTCATCATCTGAAGTTTTTCAAACTCGATCTTCATCAATAAAGGTGCAGGTAAGTCTTTCTTTTCCCCAAGAATCTATAAAGTTAGTGTACAAGAGTTTATCTGATCATTAAGGTAATGCAAATATTCAAATACATATTTCTTCTCATTTTTTTCACGTGAAGGTGGTAAAAAATTACAACTTAATTTATATAGAATAAGTGCAAAGTCTTAGGAAAAAATGCAAAAATTCCCATGAGAACTAAGTGCCAGGACAACTGTCCTGAATGAATGAATGAGAATTTCAAACTACAGCTACATGACAAATTGATGCAAGGCATCAGGCCACTATATGGTGCTAAAAGTACTTCAATATGCTTTTGAACTGATTGTTCACTGCATTTTTTAAAGGCACATGCAGCTCCAGCAGAAACGTGTTTTAAGTACTTCAAACACAGCTCTCACTGTCAGCTCACACTGAACAAAATTCCCTAATTCATGAGGGTTCACTAAAGGAAGAACAATGCAGAATGGACTTCTAAGCATTTGTCATTGACGTTGAAGGCAAAGTCGTGTTCTTATCTAATAGAAAGAAGAAAGAATTCTGTTTAAAGAATATAGTTTACATTTTTTTAAACCCTAAATACTCAGACAAGTACAAGAATTTGACTGATTAAGAGCAGGAACAAGTCAAGAGGAGAACTTTTGCTACCAAGGTTATAAAACTTGGAAAACCTTTTTGCCAAGCTTTACACATCCAGGGATGGATAATTCATCCAGCGGTGTTTAGCTCATTTACCTACAGTCTTTTTTACTTGAAGTCAGTATTATTGCTGGATTTTTTTTCTCCTCTCAAAGGAGACAAGCTCTTAAACTTTGTTAAGAGTGGCCTTAAGGCTTGTTCTCACTGAATATGTCTTCATATTTGAACAAAGATTTTCAGTGATGAAGTTTAATGAATCCAGATACAGATTCTCTTTCACTCACCTGTCTACTGTCTTTCGCATCTTCACCTCATGTATTGAACCTGAGTTTATAGCACTTATTCCACCAAACACACTAAATTTATCTCACCGAATAAGGAAGAATCACTGCAAAACTGCACGCAGTAATTTAACTACTTAAATTTAAAATGGTAGCTTGGTGGTAAGCACTGTTATTTCACGGCAAAAAGGTCCTGAGTTTGAATCTTGGGTCTTTCTGTGTGGAAATTGCATGTTTTCTCCATTTTAACATGAGTTTTCTCCAGGTGCTCTGGCATCCTCCCACAGAAAGACATGTTAGTGCAATTAGATTAACTGGTGATTCTTAATTGCCCATACTGTGCATCTTGAAATGATTCACAGCACTTGACTTGTTCCATTTTATTTGTCATTTTACGGCCTTATTCCAAAATGGATTATATTCATTTTCACCTCAAAATTCTACACACATTACAAAACTTTATTGACAGTCTTTGCCATGACATTTGTGAATATGAGCGTGAATGGTTGTCAGTCTCTGTCTGTGTTAGCTCTGTGATCTACCAGAGCTACTCTCTGTAAGGGTCAAGACCTCAGCTTTTTCCTTTAAATAATCTTCTGTTAATGTATTTTAACATATAATATATATCACGTACACAAACAGATAAATGTGATTTTAAGAAAATCTGCTTTGTGTCTGTAGATTGAACCTGCTTACAAAAACTCGTTCCCTTCTTCCTTTGTCTCCTTGGCTGTTGTGAGCTTCAGGTAATTTCAGTATTTTGACATATACTGTTAAGAGCACTGACCTAATGCCCTAAATATTCAAAACTATCCTTTTTGTCTCTGCATTTACAGGCAAGGATCAGTCATCAACACCATAGAACTTAAGTTTGTAAACTCATCTGCTCCAAATTACACTGAAATTAGAAATGTTTTGATCAGTACAGCATCAAACGTGACAGGCTTTGACATCGAAAGGGCCTCCATCACTGTCAGTGCCACATGTGAGTAACATTTCGTGATGTTTGATCAAAAAGTCTCAAAGTTTTTAGAAGGACTTAGTTAAATGTTTTATGTCCATTTTGTCCTCATTTTAAATCTACCACAGTGATCCCAACAACAAACACAACAACATCAGGGACTACAGCTACTCCAACAACTATCACAATTACAAAAGCTCCGACTGCACCTGTCCAAGTTTTTCTGTTTCTACAGTTCCTTGAACCATATGTACCTGAACTCACAGACCCCACCAGCAGTGTATATCAAGATCGCAAAATACGAGTTGAAGAGACGGTGAGTAATATTTCAACTTAATATATCTTTTAATGACTGACACTTTATCTAGAGAACAAATCTGAAATCATACATTTTATTTCATTTGAATGGGCATTTTTAGACAATGTAATTTTGAAGTTGTTTCACCATGTTTAAATTTTCTTTTTGTGTTAATTTTTTGCAGTGTGATAGAATCTACAAATCAAAATTTATTTTCTTCATCCGTGCCATTGTCATTCGGTTCAGGTAAAACATGTTTTTAACAGTGATTAAGTTACTTTCCTCTAAATTATTATTTTAATTTAATTTTGAATGTTAAAAGTGCCATGCACCATAGTTAAACCGTTCAATAATCTGCAATCATTATCTAACATCTGACTCACTTTGTTTCATGGCACAGTCTTGTTAGAGTCCAAACACGAGTGGATAGAACTGAGACACAGGTGGAGCTTGTGTTCAATCAAACAGCACCCAATGCACAAGTCCCAAATAATACTACTATTATTCAAACTATGAAAAAGGCTATTAACAGTTCCAGCAGCAATTTCAGTATTGCCATAGTTCCTGACACTATATCAGTAACTTCTGGTGAGTATTTGAAAATGTAACCAAAAGTTATTTTGACATTCATGAAGGATAAAGATAATAGTTTAGGTTGTACATAGATATATATTAATCTATTTTTGATAAATATTTTATTGTTCCAGTCAGTGTTACACCTGCTACACCAACTCCTAATTGCACTATGACATCAACTGCTACCCCTTCAAAACCAGCATCAATAACTGTGACAACTACGACCATAATTTCTACGACAACAGAAAAAACTATTCAAACAACAACTGCAGTGACCGTGAAATCTGCTACAACTAATACTTCAGCAACAACAGTACTTGAACCAGCCACTTTTGTGGCTACTATGGCACAGGCTCCTACAGCAACCACCATGGTGTCATACACATCTACAACAACAATAGTGGAAAGTGCAAGACTTCCTTCTTCAGCAGCTACTGCAGAAACAACAATCACTGTGAGAACGACAACAACTATTGAAGCACGTATATCTGGAAACACATGTAAGATAGACTAATTGAAATGATAAGTGTTACATTTAAATCAGCTAAATCAGCTAAGATTTTCTCATTGCTTTTTCTCTTCATTTCCAGCTTCAGGAGGATTGAGCCACAAGACAAGTCTCTACACTGCTTCCTGCCTCATGTTGTTGACATGGCTATTTGCAAACCATCAATAGCTAATTTACATTTGAAATACAAGTGCAGGAAAACAATTACATTTATTCCATTGTTATCAAAAATGCAGCATCCTTGAATGGCTTAACTGTTGCGTGAAACATCATGAAAATCTAGCCTTGCATTAACAGACACAGTGGTATATCTGGGGGGCATTTCTGTCTTTTATTCCCGTATTTTAAAATTACCATTACCTATGTTTAAGTGCAGTTCGTCTTTGTTTTGGAAAATGTAAACTGTGATGCTTATGAAACAGACAGTTGTTACTCTAACTAATAAAAGTCCTTCTCTCATTTGATGAACCAAAAGATGATTTAAATTAGACAGCATTCAAAAACGTCGTTATTTTCACCATAAATGCTTAGTTACAGTATATTAAAATTAATGGAGAGTTTTCCCCCAACTGATGTATTAAAAGCTACCATGGGATGACTCTTACGGCACACAAAAATGAAATTTCCTGCTCCTCACTTCATAGAAAAATAATCACCAAAGCAATGGAGGTCTTATCTTTGTAAATTCACGTCTGACAAGTTGTTATCATAGCATAGTGATATTTGACTCCTGTCTGGGCCTTGACTCCCATGTAAAATCTTTGTGTCGTTCCTGTTTCTATCATTTAAGAAACATCTTTAAACTGCGACATGTGGTCTATTCAGCTGAACTGGAAAAACTCATTCATGCATTTGTGTCATCACGCTTAGATTACTGTAAGTCCCTGTTTACTACCTTGGATATCTCTCTCTCGCCTCCAGGCAATACAAAACGCAGCAGCCAGACAAACTCGTTCTATCAAGCGTGTTCACATTACTCCGGTCTTATATTCTTTACATTGGCTTCCAATAGAGTTTAGAATTCGCTTTAAAATTCTTGTTTTAACATACAGAGCACTAAATGGCCAGGCCCCAGATTATTTATCCAAGCTTCTTAAAAAAATAAAGTAAAATAAAAATAAAATACACTGCTGCTCGTCATCTCCGCTCACAGACTCAGAGTCTGTTGGTTGTTCCCCGTACACGAATGAAGACAAAAGGGGACAGAGCCTTTCAGTCTGTTGCACCAAGGCTGTGGAATAGTTTACCGCTACAATTATGTTTGCTTGACTCTGTGGATTGTTTTAAAAAGCAGTTAAAAACATTTATGTTCAAACAAGCCTTTTGCTGATCTATGTATTTTATATTCTTTACATTCTTTACATTTGATCTTTTACATTGTGTATAATGTCTATTGATTGTATTGTTTATTTTAATATTTGTGTACAGCACTTTGTGACTGCCTGTCTGTGAAAAGCGCTTAATAAATAAACTTTACTTACTTACTACTTACTTACATAGTATGACTGCTTTTAATGTCGCTCTTTTAATGATCTGTTAATGCATATAATTTACATGTGTGTGTTCACTTGTCTATACTAAATGTCAATTCAATAATGAGGGCTCATCATAATGAACTGAACATTGTTTATTGATAAACAGGTTTTCCACCAATATTTAAATTGCTAAATCAGACAAATATCTTTAAAGTGCAATGTCGCGGGCTCCTTCTCCTAAACTTCCTCCGAACAAATACAGGCGTAGTCGGAAAGCATTCAGTGTGGATAATTTATTTATTTTGCCGGCCTCCCAGGTGCACAAAAAGTTATTTACAAAGAAATAGAACTGACTTAAGTCAGCACAAACAAATATCTATATACAAAACACAGTCTGCATGTTACCCTCTCTGTAACAGCTCACTGGAAAGAAAGCAAAAGCAACAGGTGGGCCCTGACCGCCTTCTCTTATACCCCATAGCCCCTCCCACTAGGCGTAATAGTCATCTCTTTATTATTATCAAACCGTCTTTCCCCCTCAGCTTATTTCCTGCTGTAGTCCTACAATACATATATGTATATACAGACATTTATGGCCACTTCCCGGCAGCCTACAGTGTTTCACAATAACACCAAACAAACCAAAAGAATAATGCAGTTCACGTGACTCTTCAAGCGCGCGCGAACCCACTATTTAAACCCCGGAACCCCATACCATCGGCTTGCATAACCCCCGTATAATTCGGCGATCATAGCGAGTCTCCGCAACCGGCTTTATGGAAGGTAAGTGGGAAAATACGTTGGCCACCTTCTGCGCTGCTCAAACTATACCTCTCACCCCTTTTTGTTTATCTGCCCGGTTGCCGAAAAGCCGCGCAGCCCCGGTAATTGTAAAAACTAATGGTGGTGGTGCGTGTATGCGCCCAGATCAGCTGTCGGCGGCTCGGGACGGGGTGACTCCGTCACATCATCCCCTTCCACCCGGAGGTTGGCGTTGTGCGGCAACCTGGAGAGATAATCTGCCACTACATTGAGCTTGCCTGGTCTGTGACGGATGATGAATCTGAAAGGCTGCAGTGAAAGGTACCAGCGTGTCAGTCGGCTGTTATGGTCCTTCATGGAATGGATCCAGGTGAGCGCTCGATGATCAGTTTCCAGCTCAAACTCTCTTCCAAGTAAATAATACCTGAGTTTCTCCAGTGCCCACTTAATGGCCAAAGCCTCCTTCTCCACCGTTGAGTAGTTGGTTTCCCGTGGCAGCAGCTTGCGGCTCAGGTATAGGACCGGATGCTCATCTCCCGGGTCCCCTTGGGCCAGCACTGCTCCCAGGCCACTTTTGGAGGCATCCACCTGGACCAGAAACTTCTTCCTGAAGTCGGGGCTCCTGAGAACTGGAGTCGTACACAGGCAGGTTTTCAGCCCGTTGAAGGCTTGTTCACATTCCGCTGTCCATATGACAGGATTCCGTTGGTCTTTGCTGGTCAATGCAGTAAGAGGGGCCGCAATAGTTGCAAACTGGGGCACAAATCTTCGGTACCAGCCAACCAGCCCCAGGAAAGACCGGACTTCCTTTTTTGTGCGAGGCCGAGGGCAGTTCTGGATAGCGTCCACTTTATCCATCTGCGGGCGCACCTCACCTCTGCCCACTTGGTAGCCAAGGTAGCGGGTCTCCTGCCGTGCCCACTCACATTTAGAGGGGTTGAGGGTCAATCCTGCCTTATGGATTCTTCCCAGGACTTCGGACAAGTGCTGCAGATGCTCCTCCCAGGTGTTGCTGAAGATCACTACATCATCCAGGTAGGCAGCACTATAGGGGTCACACCCCTGTAGTAATTTGTCCATCAGCCTTTGAAAGGTGGCCGGTGCCCCATGTAGGCCAAATGGCATCACTGTGAACTGGAACAGGCCGGCAGGGGTCCTGAAGGCGGTGTACGGTCGAGAAGACTCCTCCAGTGGCACTTGCCAGTACCCTTTACACAGATCCAAGGTGGTGATGTACCTGGCCGCTCCGATCTTCTCCAGCAAGTCCTCGATTCGAGGCATGGGGTAGGCATCAAACTCTGAAATAGAATTTAGCTTCCGGAAATCAATGCAGATGTGTAGGGAGCCATCCTTCTTGAAGATGATGACCACCGGGCTACACCACTCTGAGCAGGACGGCTCTATCACCCCAAGCTCCAGCATCTTCTCCACCTCCTGTCGCAGTTTCTCCACCAAGTGTTGTGGAATCCGGTATGGCCGTTGGCGGATGGGATGTCCCTCCTTTAGGCGTATCACATGTTCGACAAGGGTGGTCCTGCCGGGGTTAACTGAACACAAAGAGGGAGTCTCCCGAAGGATTTGGAGTAGCTCCGCCGCCTGCTGTAGGGGGAGATGAGTCAACACCGGAAACATCGGATCGGCTCCCTGCTCGGGTTCGGTCTTCCCTTCTCTTGGCACTTCTCTTGCCATCAGAGCTTTCGCAGGGGCCTGGTGGGGACGCTCTTCCCATTCTTTCAGGAGATTCACATGGTAAGTCTGCTTCTGTTTTCTCTTTTCAGGATGATGAATCTCATAGGTCACTGGCCCCATTCTGCGAAGAACTGTGTATGGCCCTTGCCATTTTGCCAGCAGTTTACTGTTGGCTGAGGGGAGAAGTAACAACACCTTTTGACCAGGTTGAAACTCACGTTGCCGGGCCTGTTGGTCATACCAGGTCTTCTGGCTTCGTTGAGCGTCTCGCAGGTTGACCTCGGCCTCTTCATGGTATCTCCCCAACCGATCTCTCATTTCCAGCACAAATTGCACCACTCCTTTCTCATTTGCAGCAGAAGCAGGAGACTCCCAACCCTTCTGGAGGAGATCCAACGGGCCCTGCACATCCCAACCATAGAGTAGCTCGAATGGTGAGAAACCAGTGGAAGCCTGGGGAACTTCTCTGTACGCAAACAGCAGGAAGGGTAGCCACTGGTCCCAGTCTTTCCCAGTGTCTGACACAAACTTCTGCAACATCCTCTTCAAAGTTTGGTTGAACCTCTCCACCAACCCATCTGTCTGTGGATGGTAAGGTGACGTCCTGATGGCAGAGATGCCTAGCTGATTGTGGAAGAGCTGCATCAACCTAGAGGTAAAGTTAGTCCCTTGGTCAGTCAAAATCTCATCTGGTATCCCCACCCGGGAGAACAGCTGTACCAGTGCACGCAGAACATTGGGTGCCGTGAGCGTACGCAGGGGGAAAGCTTCCGGGAAACGAGTCGCATAATCACACACCACCAAAATGTACTGATGACCCCGACTACTTTTTACCAGAGGACCCACAATGTCCATAGCTATCCTACGGAAGGGGGTGGAGATGACTGGAAGTGGCTGTAGCAGAGCCCTGTCAGACTTGCGAGCTGGACATGTTTTCTGGCAGATAGGGCATGTACGGCAATATTTCTGTATGTCTGTGTACATTGACGGCCAAAAGAAACGTGAGCTAACTCGCATATAGGTTTTTTGGCGACCCAAATGACCTGCCCAGGGGAGGGTATGTGCTAGGTGCATAATGAGGGGTCTACAACTAGAAGGTATCACAAGCCGTTGGTGGTCACCGTCAACTGCATACAACACATTTTTGTCAACAATGAACTTCTCTTTCCTTCCCCATTTCCCAGTTCCCCCTTCAGTCACATTAGCAAACAAAACTTTCAACGTTTCATCCTCCCTTTGCAACAAAGTGATATTTTCTGGCACATCCCATTTCATGTTCTTAGTGTCCGGCCCCTTTGACCATAGCTGCTTTTCAAAGCGGCGTTGGCGGCGGGATTTTCTTGGCCCCTTAGTGCCACCCTCGCACAGACTACCGTCAAAGTCTGGCAAGGGTTGGCATCCAGCCTTCGCCTGGGCTCTAGTGACCACTGGGCCAGACACATTTAATTTAGCATTCCCCTTATCCCCCATATCAGTCTTGGTCCACTGTTCTTCTTTTTCTTGCAGCAAATCCATGAGTACAGGCAAGTCCATCCCCAGAATAACCTCTACAGGCAAGTTCTGGACCACCCCAACTGATAACAGGTATGGCTGTTCATTAATAGTCACTGTTACCTCCACTTTTGGGTATGGATGTTTATCACCATGCACACATAAAACTTCTTCCTGTCTGCTATAGTCCACACTGTTCACTGGTACCAAACTATGCTTAATTAAAGACATAAAACTACCAGTGTCCAGCAAAGCAGTAGCCTGCTGACCATTGACCTTCACTTTTTTATAGCGTTGCACATCCACTGGCTGGACCCTTGTGGGCTCCATTTCCAGCCGGGGTGCATAGCAGGCACCAGTGACTTTAGCCTTCCGGATAGGGCATACCGAGGCTTTATGACCTGGCTGCTGGCAATAATAACAAAGAAAGTCCTTACCCGGCCCTCGTACGTTGAATACCTTGGGGTTCCCGGGTGGCTCTGGGTTGCTCTCCCTCTTCAGAAGACCTGATGATGGGAGTGGTGGTCGCTGTGGCGTCCCAGATGAGCGTGCAGGTGGTGCTCCTTTACGCGCATTGAAGTACTGTGACACCAGCTTAGCGGCGGTCAGTCCATCTGCTGGCTCATGCTCCCTCACCCAGGTCCTCACCTCCCCTGGAAGTACGCGGATTAACTGCTCCATGATGATAGCTTCTCCCATCTCTTCTTTCGTATGCTGCTCTGGTCGGATCCAGCGCTGATAGAGGCCCTTCAGGCGATAATAGGTCTCTGTGGGGCTCTCACCAGGTGGAACAGTATTGGACCGAAACCTCTGCCGATACGTCTCAGGGGAAATGTCAAATTTGGTTAGCAACGCAGCTTTTAAATCTTCATAACGATGGGCTCTTTCTTCATCCATTGAAGTGTAGGCCTCCAACGCCTTCCCTGATAGCAGTGGAACTAGACGACAGGCCCATTCACTCTCTGGCCATCTCCAGGTTTTGGCAACTCGCTCAAAACGCAACAAATAGTTCTCAATGTCTTCCCCCATCTGATAGGGTGGAATTTTTGGCCCAGCAGATCGCATCCACTCTGGGACTGACTGGTCGAGGCTGTTGGTCACTGCTTGTGACTGACGAGAGGGAACCTCCTCTGGGGAATCCCGGTATCCTCTTTGACGTGCAGGTGTAGGCAGAACCATTCTGGGGCTGCTTGCTGTTGCCGTGCTTGGTGTGGCCGTTGCTGCTGTGGTGCTTGCTCCGGCTGGTGCTTGGACTGGACTTTGCTGACCAGCAAAACCTGAATGCGGCTGAGCATTGGGAGGGGAAACAGTCCTCAGCCCCCTGAGTTCTGCCAAAAAAACCTCCTCTCTCCTTTGCTGTCCCGCCAGGAAGTCCCTCATCATCGCAATCAGCTCTCCATTTGGGTCACGTGCTGCGGTCGCAGCAGTCGGCAATTCTGGACCAATTCTGCCCGAAACCTCCTCCTCCTCCTCTGCTGAAGAAGATGACGGCACTGTGTCCCATGCCAGCTCCTCTGCTGTCTTCCCCGCCGGAAGCTCATGCTGCTGGGACCGCAGCCCTGTGCGCTTAACTGGGAGGCACGTTTTCCTCTTCCGACTAGCCATCCCACTCCTGACACCATATGTCGCGGGCTCCTTCTCCTAAACTTCCTCCGAACAAATACAGGCGTAGTCGGAAAGCATTCAATGTGGATAATTTATTTATTTTGCCGGCCTCCCAGGTGCACAAAAAGTTATTTACAAAGAAATAGAACTGACTTAAGTCAGCACAAACAAATATCTATATACAAAACACAGTCTGCATGTTACCCTCTCTGTAACAGCTCACTGGAAAGAAAGCAAAAGCAACAGGTGGGCCCTGACCGCCTTCTCTTATACCCCATAGCCCCTCCCACTAGGCGTAATAGTCATCTCTTTATTATTATCAAACCGTCTTTCCCCCTCAGCTTATTTCCTGCTGTAGTCCTACAATACATATATGTATATACAGACATTTATGGCCACTTCCCGGCAGCCTACAGTGTTTCACAATAACACCAAACAAACCAAAAGAATAATGCAGTTCACGTGACTCTTCAAGCGCGCGCGAACCCACTATTTAAACCCCGGAACCCCATACCATCGGCTTGCATAACCCCCGTATAATTCGGCGATCATAGCGAGTCTCCGCGACCGGCTTTATGGAAGGTAAGTGGGAAAATACGTTGGCCACCTTCTGCGCTGCTCAAACTATACCTCTCACCCCTTTTTGTTTATCTGCCCGGTCGCCGAAAAGCCGCGCAGCCCCGGTAATTGTAAAAACTAATGGTGGTGGTGCGTGTATGCGCCCAGATCAGCTGGGACGGGGTGACTCCGTCACATGCAACCTAACTTTGATTTTGGGTTTTACATGCATTACTACCTGTTTTAGATACATTTACATCATAAGAAATTAATGCTTTGAAAAACAGCTCTTGCTGTGTGCGCTGCCTGTTTGAAGAATGTGCAAGAATTTCAGTCTCTAGATGTGCAAAGCTGGTAGAGACATACCCTAAAAGACTGGCAGCTGTAATTGCAGCAAAAGGTGGTTCTACAAAGTATTGACTCAGGGGGCTGAATAATTACACACACCCCACTTTGCAGTTATTTATTTGTAAAAAAATGTTTGGAATCATGTATGATTTTCATTCCACTTCTCACGTGTACACCACTTTGTATTGGTCTTTCACGTGGAATTCCAATAAAATTGATTCATGTTTGTGGCTGTAATGTGACAAAATGTGGAAACGTTCAAAGGGGCTGAATACTTTTGCAAGCCACTGTATTGTTTATTATGACTGTGGTTTTACGTGGCCTATCAACACAATTTAAAAACTGGTTATATCACCTTGTTGCTTTGTCATCTTAAAGTGGCCGTGTGATTGGCTTACCACAACTACTTTATTCTTCCTCAGTCAAAGGGCATCACTCATGCGATTGTTTTGCACGCTTAGCTTCAGGTGTTGTGCCAAAAAGTGATTGTTTGCCAGAAAGTGATTGCCGCCCGAGGGAGCCCACGCACCTGCTTAAAGCTGTAGCCCCCAGATTACTTACAGCTACTTCCATGCAACTCATACAAGATGCGGTAAACTGACGACAGCTTCAACCGTCTGTTTGTTGAAAAATAGTAACGCGACCGTACCGCATTTTGTTGTTAGTAACGGTAACTGCGTTGTAACGATAGAAATAGTAATTAGTTAGATTATTTGTTACTGAAAAAAGTAACGCCATTACTTGTAACGCTGTTATTCCCATCACTGCACAGGGCTAATGCAGAGAGGCACTCACATTCACAATTATGGGTAATTTAGAATCACCAGTTAACCTAACCACGCTAAAAGCATGTCTTTGGATGGTGGGAGGAAGCCAGAGAACTCATGCAACCACCGGGAGAACATGCAAACTCCACAGAGAAAGGCCTCGGCTAGTTGATGGAGTCAAACCCCTCAAGTTCCTTCTTGCTGTGTGACAACAGTGCAAACCACTGCACCACATAGCTGTCAATCCATACTTAAAAAAGAATAGGAAAGCTGTGATTACTAGGCTTGATAAAGAATTATTTTTACATTTTTGTCCTTGTGCCATAGCGTGCACATGGCTTTTTCGCCTCTTATAACCCCAGTGATTCTCCTGTGGTTTGAAACCTCTATTTTCTTGTGATATTGCGAGTCCAGGAAACTCACCACTCTTGCTAGATATTATCACATCATCTCAACAAGAATAAATTAAATTTCATGTAGATCCTACATGATATAATTACGTTTACCACAAAAACATAAAATTATTTTGTTCAAATTACAAGTTAGACTCTTGTAAATGTAACAACCATGCAATTTCACTTTTTTGAGTGTTGGGTACCACGATAAAATCACACTTCCTGCACAGCTCTCTCTCGCTCTCTCCACCCCCATCTGCCTCTGGATCAAGGACTTCCTGACAAATAGACCACAGTCTGTCAGACTCGGCCCCCACCGGTCCAGCACCATCACACTCAGCACTGGGTCTCCACAAGGATGTGTTTTGAGTCCCCTCCTGTTTACGCTCTACACATCTGACTGCTCCCCTACCCATCTCTCAAACACCATCATAAAGTTTGCGGATGACACCACAGTGGTTGGACTCATCTCAAGGGGGGATGAGTCGGACTACAGAGATGAGGTCAACAGACTGACTGAGTGGTGTTCAGTTAACAACCTCCAACTGAACACCACGAAAACTAAAGAACTTATCTTGGACTTCAGGAAGGGCAGAGCAGACCCGGCCCCACTTTACATTTACGGGAGCTGTGTGGAGAGGGTACACTCCATGAGGTTTCTGGGCGTGCAGATATCTGATGACCTCTCCTGGACTGCAAATACTACAGCGGTGGTTAAAAAGGCCCAGCAGCGTCTCCACTTTCTGAGAGTGCTCAGGAGGAACAACCTGGAGGAGAGGCTGCTGGTGACATTTTACAGAGCCACCATAGAGAGCATCCTAACGTACAGCATAACAACATGGTATGCAGGGTGCTCAGCTGCGGACAGGAAAGTACTGCAGAGGGTCATCAACACAGCCCAGAAGATCACTGGCTGCTCTCTGCCCAGCCTGGAGGTCACTGCAAACTCTCGGTACCTCAGCAGAGCTGGCAATATCATCAAGGACTACTCTCACCCCAGCAATCAACTGTTTGAACTATTACCGTCAGGCCGACGGTACAGGTCACATAAAACCAGGACAAACAGATTCAGGGATAGCTTCTTTCCCAGAGCTATCACCGTAGTAAATAAGCACAAAAACAATTGAACATGCTTAGCTATACCATACCGTCACTGCCATTATATTATGCTGCTATTCATACTGTCATTATATTAATGCTGCTATCCTGTATATATTGTACATACTATTGTTTGAGTACTTACGATTGTTTTTTTGTACTTTTTATATTTTACATTTATATTTATTATTGAAACTTGCACCAAGGGAGTGGCACTCCAATTTCGTTGTACTCTGTACAATGACAATAAAGGCTATTCTATTCTATTCTATTCTATTCTCCCATTGTACTTCAAGAACAGTTTCCCATCTCAAATCTCTGTTTTCTGCATTATTTGCTTGCTTTATACCCACCAGTCTACCGTTGTGTACAGTGCTGTCTGCCGCTGTTTTTTTCGTTTTTTGTTTTTTCAAAAATTACCTGCGACAAGAAAGCCTCACTTCTGCTGTTCAATACCGATGAAATTTAAACTTTTTAAAATTATACCAAATTGCAAAATGCTTAGCTGTGTCTCTAATAAAACCTCTGTAAGATTGCTCTGCTTCACTTCAGCAGTATCAGATAATGTTCATATGTTGATTCATGGTTTTCTTCAGTTTTTGATCTACTGCAGAATATTCTTAAGGGGTTATCTGCTATAAAAAGCCAGGCCTTCATGTTTTTCAGTGTTTTATTCTCAGTCACTTTGAGACAAAGGTACCTGCTGTGATGCTGCCACCTCTGATGAAGTCTCACAACTGTCAGTACTGATAAATGATCAGAATTATAATATTTCTGAAATTTCCCCGATTCAAATTGAATCGAATCGAATTGGGACTTTGTGAATTGGAATTGAATTGATTATAGAAATCAATGATGATACCCAGCCCTGTGGACATTTATTTTCAGGTACATTCAAGTGCTGATACTTACATCATTTAATTTCTGAATATATAACTTTTTACTTGAAGTGCTTGAATAGTTTCTCCCACACTAAAAACACTAATGATAAAATTATTTTAAGATTACCTAATAAGACTTATTCAGGACAGATAATCACTTATTTTACTTTTCTAACAGTCCTTCACAAAGAGGGAACAGTCTGTCTATTCTCCTCATCTCTCAGCTGGTGCTGGCTCTTCCTCCTCATCTTCCTCACACACTGCTGAGTTTGTCCTGGTGCATCATTGATTGATTGATTGAAGCCTTTACTGAATCCTATGGAGATGAAGGCCATTGGTTGATTATGGGTTTGCGCAGTCTCCTGATCTCCAGTGCATAATTTGGATAAAACAATGAAGTGGATAGCCTCAGTGAAATAATTAATAATGGTTAGCACTGTGGTATTAACTAAGTAGGGTAGCAGCCCAGTGACAAAATCCATCCATCCCAAAGTCAATGGAATAATCACCAACACTTCTTCCCTGTAGGAGACTAAAATGCTGTGAGCATCAGCATCAGGATGAGATTCTTTATCAAAAACATTTTTACTTGTTAATGAAATCAGCATAAGTCAAACTACAATTTCTATTTATCATTTATTTATTTTGAACCAGTTTTAAAGCTCTGCCCCGAAGTAGGTTGACAATATGTGCTATCTTGGCATGATCTGACAAATATGTATCAGAGAGCTGTTTAAAAACTAAACAAGCACTGGGTTAAAACACACCGGCTTCATTCAGCTCACTCTGGAACACTTCAGGGACAGAAAGAAGTTGTTCCTGTTGCTCAGCTTCAGTGGGTGGTAGAGGACACAGGGCGAGATTATCCCGTGGCTCCAAAGGTGAAATTATTGTGGGTGAGGGTTTAGTTTGTGATCGCAAAGCTTGCAGCATCCTTCCTATTTCAGCCACTTGTTGTGGTGTTAGGTTGCAATTACTGGTTCAGGTTCAAGAGATTTACTTGCTGCTTTAAGCTCAATATGTGAACTATTACTTAAAATAGATTAGTAAGAGCTTTAAAACTATGTTATCAATGTTCTTTAGCTTAATGATTGTTTACAGGAACAATCCCTGCTAGTTCCTATAAACACCAATCTTGTGTATGGTTTTATATTGTATAAATAAAGTGACAAAAGCTGACTAAATAACTATATAAACCGCAGCCGGTGCAAGTCACTTGCTGCTTATTCATCCCTGCATATGACCTTTTAACAAAGGCTGCTTAGTATTAACAGGACAAAAGGGCTTTCAGCTTGTTTGTTCAGGCCTTTATGTAATTAAAGCTTTTATTTACATTGTTTGGTAGTTACTTTTCTTAGGTAAGCACAACTGATGAAATTTAAAGGAATTTTTAGTGTGGAGCCACCTAAAGTCTTGTGACGCCCAGCCCCGCAGGTACTGTAGGTTTTTCATTCTGATGCATCTGATGTTGAAACCACATTTTAAAGAAAGTGTAAAGTAAAATTGGTTTTAAAAATCTGTGTATGTGCACTTGTTATTTACTGGAAGTTTGTAGTGACAAGGTGCAGACCAGGTTACCGTGTAAAAGCAGAAACCTAAACAGCCAGGATTTTCCACGAAATAGTCCAAAATGTGGCTAATTAGACAGAAACCTCCACTAGGTGTCAGTGACGCCTTCCACTACAGCCAACAATAACAAGGAAGAGTATTGGCCTTGGGAATCGCCTTAAGGAAAAACAATGAGCTGTTGTATGCAACCCCTTTTATACCTTTAAAAAGGTGAAGAAAAGTCTTTGAAAACTCTGATTTCTTTGTAGAGCCAATTTATTGATTAAGAAGACTAAGAAGAAGAATGTGTCTTCTAGAGTTCATTTTAAAATCCTCATGTTTGTTTTTAAATGCCTTCACAGTCTTGCCCCGCCTTACCTCTCTGAGCTTCTTCATCCCCACACACCCTGTTGGTCTCTCAGGTCAGCTGACCAGCTGCTCCTGGAGGTACCGAGATCCAGGAGGAAACTCACAGGGGACAGGGCCTTCTCTATCGTGGCTCCTAAATTATGGAATAATCTCACCTTGCACGTTAGAGAGGCCCCTTCACTGTCCACTTTTAAATCACGTCTTTCACCCACTTTTATTCTTTGGCTTTTAATCTCAGTGAGACTTGGTTTCTCTTTTAATTGAAGTAGTTATTTAATTAATTATTTTAGTTTTCTTTTATTTGTTTTTTATTCATATCTCATGTAATTTTATTTTACATTTCCAACGTACAGCACTTTGTGTCAGCTGTGGTTGTTTTAAAGTGCTTTATATATAAAGGTGATGATGATGACGAAGAAGCATTTACAGTCATGGTAAATATCAAGTACACTCTCTTCATATTCTAAAGCTTTATTTATCCTGATCATTAGCAGGTCTTAAAATTTGCTTTAAAAAGGCATGTAAAGAGGCATTATTTATTTAAGAAAGGCTAAGCAAAAATGCAGAAGCATTGTGTGAAAAACTAAGTCCAGTCTTACGGAATTAAAAGAGTAAGTGGCAGCCATAACCATCACGTTATCAAATGCACTTGATTAACTGATAATAAGTAAGTGTGACTACCTCTATTAAGAGAGCAATTTGTGGGTTTTACTGGTTTGGAGTATTCAGGTGTGTGTTAATGCAATACCAAAGAAAGAAAAACATCAGCTGTGTAGAGAAGCAAGTCTCGCTGCTCATGAATGAATAATGAATAATCCCAAAGACAGAGAATGCTCAGAGAAACTGCCACAAGCCAGGAGCTACACGCTAGACTCTAGGCTTCAGTTAATTCAGTGTTGCCAGTAATAGTTGATTTAAAATCCAGTAATCCAGGTAAAGTTTGTTTATTTGTGAATCAAAATCAAAAGCACTGTACAATAAGCATGTGGTTACCAAATGTTTTATTTTCCTTCACTGCCACCATCTGAATTGCAAAAGAACATTACACAATATTTGTGGCAAACTGACAACAATGGGCTTTTTGTCCTGAACCGCAGCTGAACCGATAACAATAAAAGAGGAGCTTCTGGAACTTGAAGTTTTCAGGGTGGGGCCACCGTCTTGCTCTTAAAAGCAGACAGTTAGGGTGAAAATTAACAACAGGCCAAAAAACCCCCAAAAAACCAATTATAACCCAGCCTGTATTTTGCTTGGGGACTGGCCTAATTAGTTTCCTAGTGGGGAAGCGGGCTTAGGTGCACTAATACTGTTTCTCACTGAATTGCATCAACAAATGAAGCTTTACGGTTAGTTAATTGATGTGACTACAGGGCTGGAAGGAAATCTTCAGACTTGTGGTTTTCTTTCAGTAAAAAGAGACTTTTATGACTGTGCTCATCATTTCTAGTAGGTAAATTGTATTCTCACAGACTTCACATTTATGTTTATCTGCAGATTAATTTTCGTGCATATCTTGCTGACCTTCTATAGTCTGACTAAAAGACCTATACTCGCAGTTGAGTAGAATAGATTAATCATTTTAATAGTAAAAGGAATTGCTTTGCTAAATGCCAACTGTTAATTAGGGGTTTAGTAAAAATATGAAAACAATGTTGTGGATGTCATTCAGTCTAATAATTGCTGTCTGCTATGAGGGTGTGACACAGTTTTAATCTATTAGTCATATCCATGTGACACCTACGTGAGCACAAACACCTACATGCACACACACACACACACACACACACACACACACACACACACACACACACACACACACACACACACACACTCTATTTACAAGTAGGTAAGTAGAGTCTCACATCTACATAAATTATTGTCAGATGAGATTAAATGTAACAGCCAGTGGCACATTAAACCTTAAAATGGTGAGCAGTGTTTTGCTTTTATTCTGGGGATGAATGACCTTTGTGTGACAAAACTATGCATGAATTGGTTCAGGGTAAATTTCTCTCATTTAGTAAGTAGTGGCATGTATATAAACCCTGACATATAAAAATGTAGTTCTAATGTTAATTTCAGCTTTTATGGTGCACTCAGTGAACCATAATTTCCACGGAAATTTTGCTGCCTAATCTTTGATACTGATACTGATCTTTAACACTGTTAGTTTCACTTGGCAGGCACACAGCTTGAAACAATGAGGACATGGATGAAAAATATGTCTTCACCAAATAAAAGACACCACTGTTTGTTTTTCATTGGTGTCTCTTAAAAATGTGTGTCAGGTTCTTCAAGTTACATTCATGAATTATTTTTACTTCTTCCTGTCACAAAAGAACAATAGTGTTTACACACTCAACTAACGTCATTGATGCTAGATGTTACCCGAATCTAACGTGACAATGAAAATTTCCCATCAGTAGTTACTTCCTGAGTCAAGATCGAGCTCCAGATCATATGATGTGCTGTGTGTATAATTAGTATAAAAGAACAATGAGGCATCAAAATGTCCTCATGTGATTTTTTTCAGCTTATGTCTTCTCTGATAGATTTATTCGCAGACAAATTCACTGGCCTATGAATTGAACTGCTTTTTGAAAAAAACAGTGCTGTTTAAATCGCCGCTACAACGAGTCTTCAACCTCAGTCTGCGACTGGGGAGAGTGCCTGCCCTATGGAAGACATCCTGCATCGTCCCGGTCCCCAAAAAGAACCGGCCCAATGAGCTGAATGACTTCCGACCGGTGGCACTGACGTCACATCTTATGAAGACTCTAGAGCGGCTCTTCCTCAACCTCCTCCGACCACAGGTACAACATGCCCAGGACCCACTACAGTTTGCATACAAGGCGGGTGTCGGAGTGGAGGATGCCATCCTGTACCTCCTACACAGAGCCCACTCACACCTGGATGGGGGAAAAGGCACGGTCAGGATCCTGTTTCTTGACTTTTCCAGTGCCTTTAATACCATCCGGCCCTGTATGCTTCAGGAAAAACTGAACAGGATGGAGGTGGACCCCTGCCTGGTCGCTTGGATCTCCGACTACCTCACCGACAGACCACAGTACGTCAGGCTGAAGGACATCACGTCTGACACAGTGGTCAGCAGCACAGGAGCACCACAGGGAACTGTGCTGTCCCCTCTTCTCTTCACCCTGTACACCTCTGACTTCGGCTACAACTCTGAATTATGCCACATTCAGAAGTTTGCAGATGACACAGCCATCATGGGGTGTATCTGGGATGATCAGGAAGAGGAGTACAGAAGTCTGGTGAGGAACTTTGTCGCATGGAGTCACACAAACCACCTGCAACTCAACACCTCAAAGACTAAGGAACTGGTTGTGGACTTCGGGAGGTCCAGAGCAGGTCCACTGCCGGTTCAGATAGAGGGGGAGGAGGTGGAGGTGGTCAACAAGTACAAGTACCTCGGGCTGTGGGTGGACAATAAACTGGACTGGTCATGCAACACAGAGCACCTGTATAAAAAAGCCCAAAGCCGACTGTACTTCCTCAGGAGGCTGAGGTCTTTTAACATCTGCAGGAAGCTCCTGAGGATGTTTTACCAGTCGGTGGTTGCTGGAGTACTTTACTATGCTGTGGTGTGCTGGGGGAGCAGCACAGCAAAGAAGGACTCATCCAGGCTGGAGAAACTGATCAGGAGGGCTAGCTCTGTGGTCGGCATGAAGCTGGACACTCTGGTGACAGTGGCAGAGAAAAGGACATTAAAGAAACTGATGGACATTATGGACAATGCCAGGCATCCTCTGCACACGGCCATAAACAACCAGAAGAGTCTGTTCAGTGACAGGTTGCTTCTCCCAAAGACAAGAACTAACAGACTTAAAAACTCCTTTGTCCCACACGCCATCAGACTGTTTAACTCCTCTCTGGAGGGGAGAGGGAGGGGAAACAGGAGGACAAAGGAGGGGGGAACAACTAAGCTGTAGTGCCTCTTCACCTCACTGTACAATACCTTTTGTGCAATACTTTTGTAAATCAAAAAAGCAGTGCTGTTTAAATCCAGTGAATTAAAAGCCCCAATGCAAATGTCATAACAAATTAAACCACTCTTCATTTTCTTCATTTCACTTCATGCCTTATATTGACTGAATTGGCCTAAATGCTGTGCTTAAGACTTAAGACTTTTAAATATTTTTTCTTTGTAATGCCTATTTTGTAAAACCCTCCAAAATGTTGATTTGTTAGGCCATGTTCTTTTAACCCCTTAAAGCTTTTTAAAGCATTCCCATCACAGAAATCACTGTTTTGTTTTTTTTAAACTAGAAACAGTTTAATTCTGGCTCTCTTTCTCTGACAAATAAATTCTTCATTAAATCCTTTTAGGCTACTTGTTTGCTGCTTTTAGTCATTCTTTGCCATGAGGTTCCTATCAGCATTGTAAGTCCGCATTCCACTGATGTGAACTGATCAGATGTCATAACATCCCGTATGGAAAAGATATATATATAAATCTTATAAAGTTTGTATCTGTCTTGCGTGAAACTTGTATGAAAAGCATACAAGAGTGAAAATAGATATAAGATCCCTTGAAAAATTATATAACTGAAACTTGTATCGTTTGGATACTTATTAAAACAATATATGAAAGTAATGAGAAAGTGGGCACTTTCATGAGTAAATCATGTAAGCCTTATATGATTCACTATATGAAGTAAGCCAAATCTTATGCAAATCTTTTATAAGTTTTTTCTATTTATTTTCCATATAGGATTATTTAACAAACTGAATACTTTGAATTTAAATACTTTTGATGAATAATGGAAAAATGCATAAAATATACAACAAGCATTTTGAGAATAAAAGTATATATTTCCACAATTCTTTTATAGTTTTTTTTAATTTCCTTTTTCTAATTTCCTACAGTGATTAACAAAAAATACAGACAAACAGATGACATCTGTCTTGTAAGTTAACCTTTGCCTTTCACTTTGGAAGAGGAACAAAAGAAAAGTATTTTAAAAATGTGATCTGTAGACATTGCAATGTTATCTTTTCAAAAGTTCCAATGTGAGATCTATTTGCCGAAAAGGAAACCGAACATGCACCACAACAAATGGCCCGAAAATATTGTCTTGTAGTACAACAGGTGCCCGAAAAGGAGTGGGAAGAAGTAATACTCATACTCACTGCCCTTCACATATTTATAGCTCAGTTGTGTAGTGAGTGATCTGATTTCAGAATGGTTTCTTGCCACTCTTAACTTTCTCTTCCAGTCATTTCCGTATTCTCAATAAAGCTTTAGTAGTTGCCAAATTTAGTCTATGTAACATGACCCCGAAATTGCCCAAAAATCTAAGCAAAATCATATCAGAAAACATCAGACTGACAGCCTGATGTAATTGAAAAAAGAAAAACATTTTAATATGAATGTGATGGATCTCCTCAGATAAAAAAATAAATAAATAAATCAATAGGTCTAAAATGACTAAGACACATTTCAAGTGGCACTTCATTGTACTTGGAATTTTACTATCACAAACAAAATCTATATCTTTCTGTTGCTCTGTTTCTCCTTTTGTACTTCAGGTACTGAACATATTAATCTCTCAAACAGCTCTATCTTAGCCATTGAAGGTTGTTATTCATATCAGGCATGATGGCATCTTTATTATCTAGAAAATATTTGTATTTGGGAACAAGGAAAAACTGCTCCACACAGCAAGAGAGAAGGGTCGGATGAGCGAAAAAAGGCTGAACTGCATCACTATTTTTGTTGAATAGATTTTTTTTGTCCCATAACTGTGTTCTGGAGGCAGTTTATAACTTTTGCGAAGATCGGGAGATTATTCCATTGCACTGCATTAATGACGTCTGCATTCGGGTGCTCTCATGTTCGCTCTGTTTACGTAGTTCTGTTAGCTTGGTAATTTAGACAATAGGCTGTTGACAGAGTAACGTTAACATTTGGTTTAAAAGGTTAAAACAATTCTTGTGTAGTTGTGTCGAATTGTATGCACTTGTGGGAGTTATACAGTATGGTATATTTAAGTTACTGTGTCTTTTGCAGACAGCAAGATGTAGATTATAGGCTAGTTAACCTTAGCATAGTTTCCCGTCACTTATGGATTAGGGCAATCAAATAGAAAAGAGTGTTGCTGCTGCTGAGCCATCTCTTGATCCTAAATGAGACAAAAAACTTGATCAAGTTCAGTCTGGAAGCATTTTACCGTCGGTGCTGCAGATGAAACCAAAGTGATATGTAATGTGTGCAAAGGTCAAATCAGCAGAGGCACACATATTAAACGTGTCAACATCTGCTATACACAATCACAGGCACTTAAAGCATCCTCTCCTGGTACTGTCTGCCAACTCCCCCCACCAGCACCAATTCATCATCACAACCATGTTCTGCCTCTGCAAGTCAGTTTCGTTGTCTGTTCAGCGTCCTCCAAGAAGCTAGAGTGGTGGTGGAGTTCATTATGTTCACAATGGTATTTTATTAGTTGTTGGTTTGGATGATGCAATGGCTGTTATGTTATTTTCTTTTCAATGACCTTTTTTGTTACATGTTCATTGCTGGATCTATGGAAAAACATCAACTAATATTGCATATCCACAATTACTGTAATGGATATAATTAAAGAATACTTAATATTAATTAGAAGTGTAATGCAAATAAAAAAGGATTTTTAAGCCTATTTTGAATTTTACTTGACAACGAATACAAATACAAATACTTTTCCCCCCTCAACAAATACAGATACAAATACCGGCTGCTTTGCACATCTCTAATATTTATATGATGTCTGTCTGTCTGTCTGTCTGTCTGTCTGTCTGTCTGTCTGTCTATCTATCTATCTATCTATCTATCTATCTATCTATCTATCTATCTGTCTATCTATCTATCTATCTGAAATAGACTGTAGAAATGTAATTTTGTTTTAATGATTCATGCTTTTTAACTTCCCAGTTACTGTTTGAATAAATTCACTAACTTTGACTTGCACTATTTAGTTAGAATTTTGTGATTTCACTTACTTTCATAATTTCAGATTATTTTAGATATTTCTTTAATTGTATATGTAATTTTAATTTTCTAATTCCAATCTGAGGAGATCATTACTATCTAATAATTTTTAAATTATGACTATATGAGTTAAAAGAAAATATAGCTTGTTATAAGAACATAGTATCATTATAATTTTTGAAATCTAATTATTTCAAATGTATATATTTAAAAGCTGTTTGACTTTAAGAAAGTGTTAAGAGAATTTTTATTTTAGTTAAATCATTAAAGTATAATCAAGTAGAAACAAGTATGCCTTATAATCAAGTGTTTATATATTTTCACACGGTAAAGCTTACTGTTGAAAAGAACACAATGTATTCCTTGCTTAAGTGTGTGAGATGTTTGACAAAGACAGGATATATACATGCATTCTTTACTTCAGTGTCTGCGATGTCAGATAAGCATGAATACTGCTGTGCCGTTGTTTTTCAGTTTGTGTGCAGAAGTTAGATAGCTAAGACAATGCCTGAGCTCTCCCCTCTTCAGTTGAAAGAGGAAGTATTATGTAACCCATTTTGCCTTATAAATAAAGCGAGTAAACGGTGCTCGGTGTGTTAGTCTGCTCAGAGACTCTCACCCGTGCGCACGTCTTTGAAACTCTGAGTCGGTCTGCCAGTGTCTCATTTCTCTCTTACTGTGTTTGAACAAATTGTCAACCCTTGACAGAAAGATACTTACTATTGCAACTATCAGATTTACTTGTTGTTTAAATGCAAATAAGCAGCAAATCGCTTGTAAATGTCTCATGAGTTTTAAATGACACTTAAACTTCTGTTTTTGTCACACAATTAGGGCAACAATAACAACAACAAGTGGAAGCTGGAGGTGAAGTTCCTAATGTTCTTCGACTTACAGTCATGGTAACTTGAGTTGTAGTTGTCCCTGTTGTAGTTGAAACGGGAGTTGTTGTTGATCCAGTTGTAGTTGACCCAGCGGTTGTTATTGTCCCTGTTGTAGTTGACCCAGGAGCTGTTGTTGACCCACTTGTAGTTGACTGAGCAGCTTTAGGTGACCCAGTTGTAGTTGGCCCAGTATTTATAGTTGTCACAGTCATAGTTGACTCAGAAGTCATCTTTGACCCAGCAGTTGTTGTTGACCCTGGTGTAGTTGACTGAGTGGATCCAGCATTTGGATCCAGGACACATAACCCTAGTGACGGGGCTGCATCAAGGGGCTCTTTTATCGCGCCCATTTTTAGCATTTCAGCCAATTCTTTTTAAACAATTTTCTCAGATACAGTGGGGCAAAAAAGTATTTAGTCAGCCACCGATTGTGCAAGTTCCCCCACTTAAAATGATGACAGAGGTCAGTAATTTGCACCAGAGGTACACTTCAACTGTGAGAGACAGAATGTGGAAAAAAAAAAATCCATGAATTCACATGGTAGGATTTGTAAAGAATTTATTCGTAAATCAGGGTGGAAAATAAGTATTTGGTCAATAACAAAAATACAACTCAATACTTTGTAACATAACCTTTGTTGGCAATAACAGAGGTCAAACGTTTACTATAGGTCTTTACCAGGTTTGCACACACAGTAGCTGGTATTTTGGCCCATTCCTCCATGCAGATCTTCTCGAGAGCAGTGATGTTTTGGGGCTGTCGCCGAGCAACACGGACTTTCAACTCCCGCCACAGATTTTCTATGGGGTTGAGGTCTGGAGACTGGCTAGGCCACTCCAGGACTTTCAAATGCTTCTTACGGAGCCACTCCTTTGTTGCCCGGGCGGTGTGTTTTGGATCATTGTCATGTTGGAAGACCCAGCCTCGTTTCATCTTCAAAGTTCTCACTGATGGAAGGAGGTTTTGGCTCAAAATCTCACGATACATGGCCCCATTCATTCTGTCCTTAACACGGATCAGTCGTCCTGTCCCCTTGGCAGAAAAACAGCCCCATAGCATGATGTTTCCACCCCCATGCTTCACAGTAGGTATGGTGTTCTTGGGATGCAACTCAGTATTCTTCTTCCTCCAAACACGACGAGTTGAGTTTATAGCAAAAAGTTCTACTTTGGTTTCATCTGACCACATGACATTCTCCCAATCCTCTGCTGTATCATCCATGTGATCTTTGATCATTTTGACCCCACGGGATGAGATCTTGCGTGGAGCCCCAGATCGAGGGAGATTATCAGTGGTCTTGTATGTCTTCCATTTTCTGATGATTGCTCCCACAGTTGATTTTTTCACACCAAGCTGCTTGCCTATTGTAGATTCACTCTTCCCAGTCTGGTGCAGGTCTACAATACTTTACAGAGATACAGAGATACAGAATACAGAGATTTTCCTTGTTTGAGGTGACCAAATACTTATTTTCCACCCTAATTTACGTATAAATTCTTTACAAATCCTACCATGTGGATTCATGGATTTTTTTTTCACATTCTGTCTCTCACAGTTGACGTGTACCTCTGGTGCAAATTACTGACCTCTGTCATCATTTTGAGTGGGGGAACTTGCACAATCGGTGGCTGACTAAATACTTTTTTGCCCCACTGTAACCTGTAACGTCATGCACCTTCACATAAGGCCACCTTTCAAATAGTGTTCTATGAGATTAGTAGGAACGGTCAGCTGGAAGAACACATCTGCAAAACAACATTGGAATGCAGAAACATTCACTCTGTGGGCCTGTGTGAGATGATCATCACAATGGAGTGAGGGGTTAATGATGAAATTTTGAACCTCTGGCCAAACTCATCTCTCTCCTTCACCAGACTCACCAGAGAAGTGATTTCAGCCTCTCTCTATGCTTTGAGGAGGTCAAGGTGATACACCTGGTTGACTGCTCCCGTGTCCAACTGTGCCACTTCATAGTTAAGGTATTTGTAATGTAGCAGCCTGACTTCTGTGTCATTATCAGGAAGTACAGAATGAATTGTGCATTATCACTGATCAACAGAAAAGATTCCCATGAGCCTGTAACTAAACATGGTTCCTTATCTTTTCTTTTTTTTTTCCGTACCAGCACAAAAGTTAGGCGCACCCAAATTTTTCAACTGCTTAACGCCGCAGTTTTGCATGTTCACTTTTTGGGGGGGAAATTGCTGTACATACAGACAATATTGATTTGTAAATGATTAACAACCTTTTTTTTTAACACAAAGTTCTTTATTTGGAGCACAGTTCTACAAGAAAGATAAGTTAACCATCTTCACTTCCTGCTTGCTCTTGGGGCATTTTCCCTTCATTTTGTCTTCAGCAAGTGAAATGTACACTCAATTGGATTCCGGTCAGGTGATTGACTTGGCCATTGCAAAACAGTCCACTTCTTTACCTTCAAAAACTCTTTGGTTGCTTTTGCAGTATGCTTTGGGTCATTGTCATCTGCACTGTGAAACCCCATCCAATGAGTTCTGAAGCATTTGGCTGAATATGAGCAGATAATATAGCCTGAAACCATTCAGAATTTATCGTGCTGCTTTTGTCGGTAGTCACACATCAATAAATAGAAGAGAACCTGTTCCACTGGCAGCCATATATGCTCACGCCATTACACTTCCACCACAATGCTTCACTGATGAGGTGGTATGCTTAGGATCATGAGCAGTTCCTTTCCTTCTCCATACTCTTCTCTTCCCATCATTCTGGTACAAGTTTATCTTGGTCTCATCTGTCCATAGTATGTTGTTCCAGAACTGTGAAGGCTTTTTTAGATGTCGTTTGGCAAACTCTAATCTGGTCTTCCTGTTTTGGGGGCTCACCAATGGTTTACATCTTGTGGTGAACCCTCTGTATTCACACTGGTGGAGTCTTCTCTTGATTATTGACTGACACACACACACACACACACACACACCTACCTCCTGGAGAGTGTTCTTGATCTGGCCAACTTTTGTGAACTGTGTTTTCTTCACCAGGGAAAGGATTTTTCAGTCACCCACCACAGTTGTTTTCCATTGTCTTCCGGGTCTTTTGGTGTTGCTGAACTCACCGGTGCGTTCCCTCTTTTCGAGAATGTTCCAAACAGTTGTTTTGCCACGCATAATGTTTTTGCTATCTCTCTGATGGGTTTGTTTTGTTTTTTCAACGTAATGATGGCTTGCTTCACTGATAGTGAGAGCTCTTTGGATCTCATCTTGTCAGCTGACAGCAACAGATTCCAAATGCAAATAGCACACTTGAAATGAACTCTGGACCTTTTATATGGTCATTGTAATTGGGATAATGAGGGGAATACCACACACCTGGCATCGGACAGCTGAGAAGCCAATTGTCCCATTACTTTTGGTCCCTTAACAAGTGGGAGGCACATATACAAACTGTTTTAATTCCTACACCTTTCACCTGATTTGCATGTAAATACCCTCAAATAAGAGCTGACAGTCTGCAGTTAAAGCACATCGTTTAATTTGAAATCCATTGTGGTGGTAGAGTCAAAAATGTTAGAATTGTGTCGATGTCCCAATATTTATGGACCTGACTGTATATATATATATATATAAACACCCAGCACGCCCCTGCGGGCGGTTTATCCTTCAAGCTCGGGTCCTCTACCAGAGGCATGGGAGCTTGAGGGTCCTGCGCAGTATCTTAGCTGTTCCCAGGACTGCGCTCTTCTGGACAGAGATCTCCGATGTTGTTCCCGGGATCTGCTGGAGCCACTCGCCTAGCTTGGGAGTCACCGCACCTAGTGCTCCGATTGCCACGGGGACCACTGTTACCTTCACCCTCCACATCCTCTCATGCTCTTCTCTGAGCCCTTGGTATTTCTCCAGCTTCTCGTGTTCCTTCTTCCTGATATTGCTGTCATTCGGAACTGCTACATCGATCACTACGGCCGTCTTCTTCTGTTTGTCTACCACCACTATGTTGGTTAGCCACCACTATTTTGTCCGTCTGTATCTGGAAGTCCCACAGGATCTTAGCTTGGTATCGGCAGCAGAAACCCAAGAAAGAGGACGGAGACGAGGAACCATCATGGAAGACCCTGCACGGTATGTACCACCGGCAGATAGAGGTGGTGGCTGATATCCAGAAATCCTACCAGTGGCTGGACAAAGCTGGACTGAAAGACAGCTCAGAGGCACTAATCATGGAAGCACAAGAACAAGCTCTGAGATATATATATATATATATATATATATATATATATATAGATATATATGTATATATATATATATATATATATATATATATATAGGTATATATAGGTATATATATATATATATATATATATATATATATATATAGGTATATATATAGGTATATATAGGTATATAGGTATATATATATATATATATATATATATATATATATATATATATATATATATAGGTATATATAGGTATATAGGTATATATATATATATATATATATATATATATATATATATATATAGGTATATATATATATATATATATATATATATATATATATATAGGTATATAGGTATATATATATAGGTATATAGGTATATATATATAGGTATATATATATATATATAGGTATATATATATATATAGGTATATATATTAGGGGTGCAACGATGCACAAAATTCACGGTTCGGTTCGGTTCGATACTTTGGTGTCACGGTTCGATATTTTTTCGATACAAAAAAAATGTTCATGCCTTTTTAATTTGTCATTTATTAAATTTTCATGGCACATTCTGCACCACATCTCTGTGCGTTCATCATTTGTTTGAAGCCAGCTCACCTCCTGCAACTACTTTTCCGAGAATACGCGCTTCTTTTGTGGTTCGGACTCCTTCTGACATTTCTTTGGAGGTGGAGGAACACCAAAGTAATTGCTTAAAGGAACTTCTTCGACATCTTTAAGAGTTCTAAACAAATGTCTGTCCTCCTGAAAATCTTATGTACGCAAACACGCGTTGCAACTTCTTATCTTGTGCGCATTTTTTATTTTGACAGCGAATGCGCACCTGCGGACCACTTATGTGCAGCCCTGGTTATTTAGCTCGTCATATTGCAGCCACAAGAAATTCTTTTGTCCATGAAACCATAAAGCTGCACTTTCTTTTTGCCTTATAGTCTGATTTGTCATAACTTTTCCGTTTTGTGGTAAGCTTTTCTTTGGCTGTCACTTCTTCACCCTGACCTGTCTTATTTGGCTCAGCAGAACTAAAATATATATCCTGCTGTTTTTACACACACACTCACATAATGCTCAGCGATCCTCTCACATGTGAGATCAACCTCTCACATGTTTAAGCTGCGGGAGATTTCACTTGTCATGTTTGCATAGTAAGCTAACGATTGATAAGACGATGTCAGAGGAATTGGTGCGCAAATTATCATCACTCACAGATCAGTGCTGTCGCTCTCTATACACAGTTCGCGCGATTGCAAAGTGAAAGCAAAAAACAATCGCAAATTCAAACGCGATTTCAATATGTCACATATTGACAGTGGCTCACCAATGCCAATGACATAATTACCCAGCTACATTTCCGAAAGAATGTAAAAGCATTGACATATATTTTTCCTTCCTGCGATAGCCCGATGGGCAGGGCAGAGATAGATTTTGGTAGCCCGACTGGAAAAATTTTGCGAGCCCTGTATCTGATTGAGGAATCACTCATCTTTGGAAAAGAGAGTTTATTACAGAGAAATGGCTCTTTCCAAAATAAAAGCTATACTATACGCTTCTTCTGGGCTATATTCTCAGCAGCATTTTAAACATATCAGGTCCCCATAAGGAGAATCATGTGCTAACGGCTGTCTAAATGACTCGGGTAAAGTTTGTAGCATGCGTGCTTGTTGTTTTTGTTGTTCAATATCGACACGGTTCAATATCGATACGAATATCGTTCGATACAGTGCTTTCCGTTCGGTAAGCAAATGTATCGAACAATACAAAATTTTTAATTAATTTTATCACCTTTCCTTCTGACGATGCTGTCTGTTTTGAGCACTCAGAGGATCTGCGCTCGACAGTGCAGCCTAGGCGGAGTAGTCGAACGCAGATTCACTGAGTGCAGGGCAAGCTAGCAAGACAGAAGTTAAGCTGTCGTTGCAACATGGCAAATTGAACCTCCCCCACCCTCATTCAGATCTGGCGTTTGGAACTATTTTGGTTTTCATGTGACATATGACCCTGAAGGTAAGCGCGTCATGGACAAAAGTAAAACAGTATGTTGGATGTGGCATGCAATGCTCAATTACGTTGGTGGGAGCTAGTGTGTTAGCGCAGTTAGCTCATTAACGTGTTGGCTGTCCAGCCCCACGCACGGGGCGATCCGCGGTAGCTCGTTAACGGAGATTTGCCGTGTTGTGGCGTTAATCATCCATCACATGCATATTAAAATGTTTTTTCTTTTTTTCGATTACATCAGGCTGTCACTCTGATGTTTTCTGATATGATTTTGCTTAGATTTTTGGCCAATTTCTTGGTCAAGTTTCATAGGGTAAATTTAGCAACTACTAAAGCTTTATTGAGAATACTGAAATGATTGAAAGAAAAACACAGGATTGGCAAAAAACAGATTGTTGGGAAAAGCGTTCTGAAATCAGATCAGGTGGAAATCATGCAAATAATAATACAAAGCTGCACAACTACACAACTGAGCTTTAAATATGTGAAGGGCGGTTAGTATATAAGTACTACTTCTTCCCACTCCTTTTCGAGCACCTGTTATAGTAGAAGACAATGTTTTTTTTTTTCATGTATATCACTCAATCAATCAATACATGTCTTGTCACTCCGTGTGGACTTGCTGTTGTAGCTGTATGGAAAATTTGGTACAATACAACCTCAAGCGGAATAAATGTGACTTCCTGGAAAGACATTTTAAGCTTTATTTACCCTGAGTGGCACACAAATACTCCTTAAAACTTGTCACTGTGCATTTGTGGTTTCATTTTGAGCAAATAGATCTCACATTGAAAGTCAGTGGATTGTATGAAAAGATAACATTGCAATGAATACATTTTTAAATACTTGTCTTTTGTTACTCTTCCAAAGTGAAAGCCAACAAGACAGACATCATCTGGTTGTCTGTATTTTTTGTCACAGTGGGAAAGTAGGAAGAGGATATTAAAAACATCTATTGAAGATTTATGGAAATATATATAGTTAATCTCAAAATGCTTGTTATGTATTTTATGCATTTTCAGATTATTCATCATAAGTATTTGAATTCAAAGTATACAGCTTGTTAGATAATATTTTGACATCTGATTTGTTCACATCAGTGGAATGCTGACTAACAATGCTGATGACTGGACCATGAAACTGACTTAAAAGTTGTTCAGGAATGTTGTTGTTTTCTTTTTTTTAAAAATCTTTTTATCTTTGCATCTTCAACTGGCAGTTCAAAACATTTCAATAGAATTGTGTGTGGGCATCACATACTTGTGAAGCAAGTATATAATGCCCGAACAAACTGGTGGCATCACAAGAGAACAGACAAGCACAAGGGAGGCTGAATAAGGATTCTGTCAATTACGGCTCTAGGGTGAGGGTCTTTGGTCTATATGTAAATTTAGTGTTTGAGTTTGTGCTAGGCGTTTTGTATTACAATTTATTGTGTAATGGTTATTGTCATTTATTACACTTAACCTGAAGCTATGATGAAAAATAATATTCTATTGTGATATTTTTTCACACCGTAGAAAACTTTTTTCTCTGCAGACAGTACATTTAACCCTAAATGTTTTCAACTTTAGCTGTTGCCTAAAAGTGATGAAAAAAAATGTATCAAGGTAAAAAAAAAGAAAAAAGCATGATTATTACTTCTACTGTCTATGTTATAGTAGTGTATCCAGTAAAAATGGCTATACTGTTAGAAAATCGGAAAAAGCACAGTAAATTCATAAACTGAAGTTGTTCTGTTACAACTTTTAGAATACAGATTTGCTTTTTTGGACACTATTTTTTTTCTTGTCTCTGCAATATAAACTTTCCATTCTTGTTTTTGTGTCCCTGAAGACACATTCTTTATCAGTCTGGTCTCACATTAGTATCAATGTACTTTTTTTTCACTTTTAAGAGTGAAAAGTCAACTTTTTCGAAGTATTTCAAATTATCCCCGGGCAAGATATTGAATTCAAGCTTGCCAAAAGTGTATTTACATAAGTCTTTGTGAAACAGTGCTTGGGTAGGTATAGATTTGTGATGGCATGAATAAGGCTTGCAGCAAGTAGTTTTGGAACTAAACTATATATATATTAGGGGTGCAACGATATTCGTATCGATATTGAACCGTTCGATACAGTGCTTTCGGTTCGGTACGCATATGTATCGAACAATACAACATTTGTAATTTATTTTATCAATTTTCCTTCTGACGATGCTGTCTGTGTTGAGCGCTCAGTGAATCTGTGTTCGACTACTCCGCCTAGGCTGCACTGTCGAGCGCAGATCCACTGAGCGCTCAACACAGACAGCATCGTCAGAAGGAAGAGGGCAGGGCAAGCTAGCGAGACAGAAGTTAAGCTCTCCTTGCAACAGGCAAATTGAACGTCATTCAGATCTGGCGTTTGGAATTATTTTGGTTTTCATGTGACGTATGACCCTGAAGGTAAGCGAGTCATGGACTAAAGTAAAACAGTATGTTGAATGTGCCATGCAATGCTCAATTACATTGGTGTGAACTAGTGTGTTAGCGCAGTTAGCTCGTTAACGTGTTGGCCGTCTAGCCCCATGCACGGAGTGATCGGCGGTAGCTCGTTAACGGAGATTTGCCGTGTTGTGGCGTTAAGGTAATTTCAACGAGATTAACCTGAAAGCACTAGCGGGAACACAACGAATATGACTGCACATTTACGCCGACATCATCGTAGTGCAATTGATAATTGCATTATTACATTGTTATTAATTAAGTGAATAAATTAATTAATATTTGTAAATGGACCGATATATATGTTCATGCTTTTTTAATTTGTCATTAATTAAGATTATAAATATATATTTTAACTCAAACGTACAGTTTTTAAATTTAATGTTGCTGAAACAACAAAGGGATAAAATAATAAATCTATCTATCGAGAAATCACTCATCTTTGGAAAAGAGAGTTTATTACAGAGAAATTGCTCTCTCCAAAATAAAAGCTATACTATACGCTTCTTCTGGGCTATATTCTCAGCAGCATATTAAACATATCAGGTCCCCATAAGGAGAATCATGTGCTAAAAGTAAAACAGTATGTCGGATGTGCCACACAATGCTCAATTACATTGGTGGGAACTAGTGTGTTATCAATTACAAAAATAATTAAGTACCATTAAGTACTTTTTAAAAAAAATGAATCTACTAATGGTGGCAAAGATAATTTTAATTGTACTTTTGAACAAAAAAAGTGATTTCCAAAGAGCATCGTATGACGTGTGTTCTTTAAACATTTGGAAAAAAAATGGAGGACAAAAGTATAGGTTACAGGCCTAAAAAAAGACAAGCTTCAAAAACAACAACAACAACAAAAAAAAAAAAAAAAACGCTTAGGGGCTGTGGTGTTTTAGATCAATGTGAAGAGCATTTGACTGGAAACAACTTCAACTTTCAGCATGATGATGATTCCAAACATGCAGTGGGAGTGTGTCTGAAGAGGGAGAGAGTATAAATAAAAGCTATGTCAATGCATAAATACTTCCACATCAATTTATAACAAACATTCATATTCTCAAATATTTCAGGTACATGAGGCTGTAATGGGGGCTTGTCGAACATTGACCGTTTTGTTAACCATTCTGGGTAAGTAACTGATTATTTTACAAAAATTAGAATGCAGCTCTTAAAAAAATAAAATAAAATAAAAATACATACATACACAATATGCCACACTTTTCAGTTATTAGCTTTTCAGATTTTAATTTGTCATATTTTAGTAACATCTGAACATATTGTGTAGTAACATGCTTTCATATCATGTCGATTAACAGCTTCTTTTAAGTGTTTTTCTTCTTCTTGATCAGTTTGGCGTATGGTAGCATGATCTATTATCTATTATAGATTATCTATCTATCTATCTATCTATCTATCTATCTATCTATCTATCTATCTATCTAAATGTATTCATAAATATCTATATATACATACATATGCATGTGTTTTCAGTAGCATGTGTGTTAAGTGTAATCATCTGTCTACTTTTCACAAATAGTGGCAATTGAGCTTGCTACTACACCAACTGTTGCACAAAACTGTGGTTCTGAAGGTACAACTGCAACTACATTATCTGAAGAAACTACATCAACATCAACTGAATGTTCAACTTCAACTACAGAAACAACAGCAACTGGAGGTTTAACTGCAACTACAGCATCTGAAGAAACTACAGCATCAACAACAACTGTCATTACGGCACAAACAACAACTGAAGGTTCAACTGGAACTACAGAAACAACAGCATCAACAACTACTGAAGGTATAACTGAAACTACAGAAGCAACTGCAACTACAGCATCAACAACTGAAAGTACAACTGAAACTACAGAGACAACAGCAACTACAGCATTAACAACAACTGAAGGTTCAACTGCAATTACAGAAACAACAGCAACCACAGCCTTAACAACAACTGAAGGTACAACGGCAACCACAGCCTTAACAACAACTGAAGACACAACAGCAACTACACCATCAACAACTACTGAAGGTTCAACTGCAACTGCAGAAAAAACAGTAACTACAGATTCAACAACAACTGAAGGTTCAACTACAACTACAGAAACGGGAGCATCATCAACAACTGAAGGTTCAACAGCAAATACAGAAACAACAGCAACTACAGCATCAACAACAGGTGAAGGTAAAACTCCAACTACAGTATGTGAAGAAACTACAACATCAACAATTGAAGATACAACAGTCATTACGGCACAAACAACAACTGAAGGTTCAACTGCAACTACAGAAACAACAGCATCGACAACTACTGAAGGTACAACTGAAACTGCAGAAACAACAATCATTACGGCACAAACAGCAACTGAAGGTTCAACTAGAACTACAGAAACAACAGCATCGACAACTACTGAAGGTACAACTGAAACTGCAGAAACAACAGTCATTACGGCACAAACAACAACTGAAGGTTCAACTGCAACTACAGAAACAACAGCATCGACAACTACTGAAGGTACAACTGAAACTGCAGAAACAACAGCAACTACAGCATCAACAACTGAAGTTTCAACTGCAACTACAGAAACAACAGCAACTACAGCATCAACAACAACTGAAGGTACAACTCCAACTACAGTATCTGAAGAAACTACAGAATCAACAACAACTGAAGGTACAACAGTCATTACGGCACAAACAACAACTGAAGGTTCAACTGACACTACAGAAACGGGAGCATCAATAACAACTGAGGGTTCAACTGCAACTAAAGAAACAACAGCAACTACAGCATCAACAACAACTGAAGGTTCAACTGCAACTACAGAAACAACAGATACTACAGCATCAACAACAACTGAAGGTACAACTCCAACTACAGTATCTGAAGAAACTACAGAATCAATAACAACTGAAGGTACAACAGTCATTACGGCACAAACAACAACTGAAGGTTCAACTGCAACTAAAGAAACAACAGCAACTACAGCATTAACAACAACTGAAGGTTCAACTGCAACTACAGAAACAACAGCAACTACAGCATCAACAACAACTGAAGGTACAACTCCAACTACAGTATCTGAAGAAACTACAGAATCAACAACAACTGAAGGTACAACAGTCATTACAGCACAAACAACAACTGAAGGTTCAACTGCAACTACAGAGACAACAGCAACTACAGCATTAACAACAACTGAAGGTTCAACTGCAATTACAGAAACAACAGCAACCACAGCCTTAACAACAATTGAAGGTACAACAGCAACCACAGCCTTAACAACAACTGAAGGCACAACAGCAACTACACCATCAACAACTACTGAAGGTACAACTGAAACTACAGAAAAAACAGTAACTACAGATTCAACAACAACTGAGGTTTCAACTACAACTACAGAAACGGGAGCATCAACAACAACTGAGGGTTCAAGTGCAACTACAGAAACAACAGCAACTACAGCATCAACAACTACTGAAGGTTCAACAGCAAATACAGAAACAACAGCAACTACAGCATCAACAACTGAAGGTACAACAGTCATTACGGCACAAACAACAACTGAAGGTTCAACTGCAACTACAGAGACAACAGCAACTACAGCATTAACAACAACTGAAGGTTCAACTGCAACTACAGAAACAACAGCAACTACAGCATCAACAACAACTGAAGGTTCAACTGCAACTACAGAAACAACAGCAACTACAGCATCAACAACAACTGAAGGTTCAACTGCAACTACAGAAACAACAGATACTACAGCATCAACAACAACTGAAGGTACAACTCCAACTACAGTATCTGAAGAAACTACAGAATCAATAACAACTGAAGGTACAACAGTCATTACGGCACAAACAACAACTGAAGGTTCAACTGCAACTACAGAGACAACAGCAACTACAGCATTAACAACAACTGAAGGTTCAACTGCAACTACAGAAACAACAGCAACTACAGCATCAACAACAACTGAAGGTACAACTCCAACTACAGTATCTGAAGAAACTACAGAATCAACAACAACTGAAGGTACAACAGTCATTACAGCACAAACAACAACTGAAGGTTCAACTGCAACTACAGAGACAACAGCAACTACAGCATTAACAACAACTGAAGGTTCAACTGCAATTACAGAAACAACAGCAACCACAGCCTTAACAACAACTGAAGGTACAACAGCAACCACAGCCTTAACAACAACTGAAGGCACAACAGCAACTACACCATCAACAACTACTGAAGGTACAACTGAAACTACAGAAAAAACAGTAACTACAGATTCAACAACAACTGAGGGTTCAACTACAACTACAGAAACGGGAGCATCAACAACAACTGAGGGTTCAAGTGCAACTACAGAAACAACAGCAACTACAGCATCAACAACTACTGAAGGTTCAACAGCAAATACAGAAACAACAGCAACTACAGCATCAACAACTGAAGGTACAACAGTCATTACGGCACAAACAACAACTGAAGGTTCAACTGCAACTACAGAAACAACAGCAACTACAGCATCAACAACAACTGAAGGTACAACTCCAACTACAGTATCTGAAGAAACTACAGAATCAACAACAACTGAAGGTACAACAGTCATTACGGCACAAACAACAACTGAAGGTTCAACTGCAACTACAGAGACAACAGCAACTACAGCATTAACAACAACTGAAGGTTCAACTGCAATTACAGAAACAACAGCAACCACAGCCTTAACAACAACTGAAGGTACAACAGCAACCACAGCCTTAACAACAACTGAAGGCACAACAGCAACTACACCATCAACAACTACTGAAGGTACAACTGAAACTACAGAAAAAACAGTAACTACAGATTCAACAACAACTGAGGGTTCAACTACAACTACAGAAACGGGAGCATCAACAACAACTGAGGGTTCAAGTGCAACTACAGAAACAACAGCAACTACAGCATCAACAACAACTGAAGGTTCAACAGCAAATACAGAAACAACAGCAACTACAGCATCAACAACTGAAGGTACAACAGTCATTACGGCACAAACAACAACTGAAGGTTCAACTGCAACTACAGAAACAACAGCAACTACAGCATCAACAACAACTGAAGGTACAACTCCAACTACAGTATCTGAAGAAACTACAGAATCAACAACAACTGAAGGTACAACAGTCATTACGGCACAAACAACAACTGAAGGTTCAACTGCAACTACAGAGACAACAGCAACTACAGCATTAACAACAACTGAAGGTTCAACTGCAATTACAGAAACAACAGCAACTACAGCATCAACAACAACTGAAGGCACAACAGCAACTACACCATCAACAACTACTGAAGGTACAACTGAAACTACAGAAAAAACAGTAACTACAGATTCAACAACAACTGAGGTTTCAACTACAACTACAGAAACGGGAGCATCAACAACAACTGAGGGTTCAAGTGCAACTACAGAAACAACAGCAACTACAGCATCAACAACAACTGAAGGTTCAACAGCAAATACAGAAACAACAGCAACTACAGCATCAACAACTGAAGGTACAACAGTCATTACGGCACAAACAACAACTGAAGGTTCAACTAGAACTACAGAAACAACAGCATCGACAACTACTGAAGGTACAACTGAATCTGCAGAAACAACAGCAACTACAGCATCAACAAAACCTGAAGTTTCAACTGCAACTACAGAAACAACAGCAACTACAGCATCAACAACAGCTGAAGGTTCAACTGCAACTACAGAAACAACAGCAACTGAAGGTACATCAGCAACCACAGCATCAACAACAACTGAAGGTACAACTCCAACTACAGTATCTGAAGAAACTACAGAATCAACAACAACTGAAGGTACAACAGTCATTACGGCACAAACAACAACTGAAGGTTCAACTGCAATTACAGAAACAACAGCAACCGCAGCCTTAACAACAACTGAAGGCCCAACAGCAACTACACCATCAACAACTACTGAAGGTACAACTGAAAGTAGAGAAACAACAGCAACTTCAGCATCCACAACAACTGAAGGTTCAACTAGAACTACAGAAAAAACAGTAACTACAGATTCAACGACAACTGAAGGTTCAACTACAACTACAGAAACTGGAGCATCAACAACAACTGAGGGTTCAAGTGCAACTACAGAAACAACAGCAACTACAGCATCAACAACAACTGAAGGTTCAACTGCAACTACAGAAACAACAGCAACTAGAGCGTCAACAACAACTGAAGTTACAATGGCAACCACAGCCTTTACAACAACTGAAGGCACAACAGCGACTACGCCATCAACAACTACTGAAAGTACAACTGAAACTTCAGAAACAAAAGAAACTTCAGCATCAACAACAACTGAAGGTTCAACTGCAACTACAGAAACAACAGCAACTACAGCATCAACAACAACGGAAGTTACAACTTCAACAACAGCAGCTACAGCATCAGCCAAAACTGAAGGTACAACAGCAACCACAGCCTTAACAACAACTGAAGTTAAAACAGCAAATACACCATCAACAACTACTGAAGGTACAACTGCAAGAACAGAATCAATAACAACTGAAGGTTTGACTGGAACTATAGAAACAAAAGCAACAACAGTTTCTGAAGCAACTACAGCTTCAACAACTACTGAAGGTACAACTACAGCTACAGATTCAACAACAACTGTAGGATCAACTTCAACTACGGAAACAACAGCAACCACAGCATCAACAACCACTGAAGGTTCAACTGGAACTACAACCTCAACAGCAACTGAAGGTTCAACTGGAACTACAGAATTAAGAGCATCAACAACAACTGAAGGTACAACAACAAGTACAACATCAACAACAACTGAAGGTTCAACTGCAACTACAGAAACTACAGCAACTACAGATTCAACAACAACTGAAGGTTTAACTGCAGCTATCACCACAACTGACACAGTAACAGGAACAAAGTCAACAACAATAGCAACAAAAACAACAACAACAAATACAACGACAACAGCAGCAACAACAATAAAGCCAACAACGACAGCAGCAACAACAACACAGCCAACAACAACAACAACAATAACAAAGCCAACAACAACAGCAGCAACAACAACAAAGCCAACAACAACAGCAACAACAACAGCAATAACAACAACAACAACAAAGCCAACAACGACAGCAGCAACAACAACTACACAGCCAACAACAACAGCAACAACAACAGCACAGCCAACAACAACAGCAACAAACACAACAAAGCCAACAACAACAGCAGCAACAACAACAAAGCCAACAACAACAAAGCCAACTACAACAGCAGCAACAACAACACAGCCAACAACAACAGCAGCAACAACAACAAAGCCAACGACAACGGCGGAATCAACAACAAAGCCAACAACAAAGGCGACAACAACAACAAAGCCAACAACAACAGCAGCAACAACAACAACAAAGCCAACAACAACAACAGCAGCAACAACAACAAAGCCAACAACAACAGCAGCAACAACAACACAGCCAACAACAACAGCAGCAACAACAACACAGCCAACAACAACAGCAACAACAACAATAACAAAGCCAACAACAACAGCAGCAACAACAACAACAACACAGCCAACAACAAAGCCAACAACAACAGCAGCAACAACAACAACAACAAGAACAGCATTAACAACAACAAAGCCAACAACAACAGCAACAACAACAACACAGCCAACAACAACACCAACAACAAAGCCAACAACAACAGCAGCAACAACAACAACAGCAACAACAACAACAAAGCCAACAGCAACAACAACAACAAAGCCAACAACAACAGCAGCAACAACAACAGCAACAACAACAACAAAGCCAACAACAACAGCAGCAACAACAACAAAGCCAACAACAACAATAACAACAACAACAACAACAACAAAGCCAACAACAACAGCAGCAACAACAACAACAACAACAAGAGCAGCATTAACAACAACAAAGCCAACAACAACACCAACAACAACAACAACAACAAAGCCAACAACAACAGCAGCAACAACAGCAGTGCCGGTAGTTCGTGCACCAGTTGTTGTTCTTACAGCAGTTTTGGTTACACCCTATGTGCCTCAACTCGAAGATAAAACCAGTCCACAATTTCAGGCACTTGCAGTGCAAGTGGTTGTAGTGGTGGGTAAAATACTAAGAATGATTTTCAAGTGCTTTAAAAATTCCAGCTGATTATAACTACATTTGAATTAATTAATTAATTTCTACTTTGCTTTGCACAGTATAAATACTGAGTTAAATACTGAGATGTATTCACAAGTTTTGTTAAATTTCCAGCTGATTACAACGACATCTGAATTAATTAATTTTCTACTTGTTTGTTTTGCACAGTATGAAATCATCTATAGAGCTCGATATGGTTTACTCTTCAGCCATGTTATTGTCATAGCATTCAGGTAAGGTATTTACTTTTGTTCATTTATATCAACACTAATCTTATTATCAATAATGACTAAAAATAGTGTTAATTTAGGATATTTAATAAAAAATTTACGTTTTTTTCTTTCTTTTTTTCATTCAGACAAGCTGGGACCAGAACACGAGCATCTGATACTGAAGCAGAAGTCGAGGTTGTGTTTAACAACACCATAACACCTGCAGAAATCCCAGAGGCTAAAGATGTTGAACAAACGTTAGTCACAGCTGTGTCTAATCCCAACAACACTTTCAATCTCTCTGTTGATACAACATTTGTCGTAGCAACCCAAGTAAACAGTGAGTAAACAGAAGTCACACTTGTCACTCCTGAAAGATTATTTTTGAAACAAGTCAATACAACTATTTATATTTAACATCATCATGTGTGTGCCCCCCCCCCAATCCCCGACCCCCACTTAATTTTTTAATGTGCTACTCATAAGAAAGGCTACCTTTGACGGGATTTACAATGTATATATATATATAAAAAGCATTGTGTGTTTATGAAAATTACTTTGTTGTCAATTGCTTGCTCTTTGTTTTCTACACTTGTAACAACTACAACTGCTGAGCCAGTTATAACAAAGCAGTTGAAGTTCACATCAATTGGAGAGGCATTTACAGACAACTTGCTGAACTCATCATCTCCAGCGTTTACAGAAAGATCCTCCATGACAGTGACAACAGTAAGTTTTGATCTTCAAGTCAAGCAATGGTTAATTGCATGGATTCGTACTGACAGATCTTTGATTGTGTGTGTTTCTGTAGCTTGAACCTATCTATAAGACAACGTTTCCTTCATACCTCTCAATGATAGTGACTGGATTCCGGTAATTTATTTTTTGTTTGCAGATTCCATATAATATATAATACATAATAAATTAATGCAAGTAAAACGATGTTTGGTTTATTCATTCTGCAGAAACGGATCCATCATCACTGATATTGACATTCGGTTTGCATCTACAGCAGTGCCTAATAACACTGACATTGCAAATGTTTTGATTAATGCAGCTCCAAACATAACGGTCTTCAACATTACCAATGTTACTGTCAGTGACCCTGGTAAGTAATACTGAATATTATCATATTTTAAATTCACAATATGTCAGAACTGTGACATTTAAGTGACACCTGTTTCCTTTTCTTTACATTTACAGTGGTTTCAACTACAACTGTGAGCACTACAACATCAATGATTACAGATACAAATGCAACCACAGCAAATCTTACAAACACCACACCTGTAACAAACACAACTACAGTGTCTACAACAGCTTCAACTACACCTGTGAACACTACAACGTCAATGCTGACAGGAGCTACAAACGCAACCACAACAAATCTTACAAATACAAATACAGTGTCTACAACAGCTTCAACTACACCTGTGAAAACTACAACATCAATGCTGACTGCAGCTACAAACGCAACCACAACAAATCTTACAAATACAAATACAGTGTCTACAACAGCTTCAACTACACCTGTGAACACTACAACATCAATGCTGACTGCAGCTACAAACGCAGCCACAACAAATCTTACAAACACCACACCTGTAACAAATACAACTACAGGGCTTACAACAGCTTCAACTACAACTGTGAACACTACAACGTCAATGCTGACAGGAGCTACAAACGCAACCACAACTAATCTTACAAACACCACACCGGTAACAAATACAACTACAGGGCTTACAACAGCTTCAACTACACCTGTGAACACTACAACATCAATGCTGACGGCAGCTACAAACGCAACCACAACAAATCTTACAAATACAAATACAGTGTCTACAACAGCTTCAACTACACCTGTGAACACTACAACATCAATGCTGACGGCAGCTACAAACGCAACCACAACAAATCTTACAAACACCACACCTGTAACAAATACAACTACAGTGTCTACAACAGCTTCAACTACACCTGTGAACGCTACAATACCAATGATCACTACCCCTACAAACGCAACCACAACAAATCTTACAAATACAACTACAAGGCCTACAACATCTTCAACTACACCTGTGAACACTACAACATCAATGCTGACAGCAGCTACAAACGCAACCACAACAAATCTTACAAACACCACACCTGTAACAAATACAACTACAGTGTCTACAACAGCTTCAACTACACCTGTGAACGCTACAACACCAATGATCACTACCCCTACAAACGCAAAGACAACAAATCTTACAAATACAACTACAGGGCTTACAACAGCTTCAACTACACCTGTGAACACTACAACATCAATGCTGACAGGAGCTACAAACGCAACCACAACAAATCTTACAAACACCACACCTGTAACAAATACAACTACAGTGTCTACAACAGCTTCAACTACACCTGTGAATACTACAACATCAATGCTGACGACAGCTACAAATGCAACCACAACAAATCTTACAAACACCACACCTTTAACAACTACAACTACAGGGCTTACAACAGCTTCAACTACACCTGTGAACACTACACCATCAATGCTGACAGGAGCTACAAACGCAATCACAAAAAATCTTACAAACACCACACCTGTAACAACTACAACTACAGGGCTTACAACAGCTTCAACTACACCTGTGAACACTACACCATCAATGCTGACAGGAGCTACAAACGCAATCACAAAAAATCTTACAAACACCACACCTGTAACAAATACAACTACAGTGTCTACAACAGCTTCAACTACACCTGTGAATGCTACAACACCAATGATGACTACCCCTACAAATGCAACCATAGCAAATCTTACAAACACCACACCAGGAACAAATACAACTACAGTGTCTACAACAGCTTCAACTACACCTGTGAACGCTACAACACCAATGATCACTAGCCCTACAAACGCAACCACAACAAATCTTACAAACACCACAACTGTAACAAATACAACTACAAGGCCTACAACAGTTTCAACTACACCTGTGAACACTTCAACACCAATGCTGACTACACCTACAAATGCAACCACAACAAATCTTACAAACACCAACCCAACAAGTACAACAACAGCAACAACAGCAATGCCAACAACAACAACAACAACAACAAAGCCAACAACAATAACAACAACGCCAACAACAACAACGAAGTCAACAACAACAACAACAACGACAGCAACAATGGCAGTGGTCCGTGGACCAGTTTTTATTCTAGTAGCCGTTTTGGTTACACCCTTTGAAGATGCACTCACTAATACAACCAGTCCACAATTTAAGGCACTTGAGGCACAAGTGGTAGTAATGGTGAGTTAAATACTGAGATGTATTCACAAGTTTTGTTAAAACAACGACATCTGAATTAATTAATTTTCTACTTGTTTGTTTTGCACAGTATAAATTCATCTATAGAGCTCGATATGGTTTACTCTTCAGCCATGTTATTGTCATAGCATTTAGGTAAGATTTTCACTTTTGTTCATTCTTAACAACACTAATCTTATTATCGACAATGACTAAAAATAGTGTTCATTTAGGATATTAAATTTAAAAATTTTTTTTCTTCATTTAGACAAGCTGGGACCAGAACACGAGCATCTAATACTGAAGCAGAAGTGGAAGTTGTGTTTAACAACACGATAACACCTGCAGAAATCCCACAGGCTGCAGATGTTGCAAAAACCTTAGTAGAAGCTGTGTCTAAGCCCAACAACTTCACATTAACTATTAATGCCACATCTGTCGTAGCAACCCAAGTAAACAGTAAGTAAACAGAAGTCACACATGTCACTCCTGAAGGATTCATTTTGAACAAGGCAATACACAGATTCATTTCTCACATCATATACATAATTAATTCATCGCTCCCACCTATCTCCCCTAAACTGTCTTATGGAGATTAGATCATGGCTCTCATCCAATTTTCTCAAACTTAACAGTAATAAAACAGAAGTTTTCCTCGTTGGCATAACCTCTATCTTAATCAAATCTCACAGTCTCTCCAATAATATTGAAAATTCCCCAATCCTTCCTTCCCCGCAGGTAAAGAGTTTGGGTGTCATATTCGACAGTACTCTCTCATTTCAGTCTCACATTAATTACGTAACCCGGTCTGCATACTTTCACTTACGTAACATTAACCGACTTCATCCCTTCCTTACTCCCCATGCTGCTGCCATCCTTGTCCATAGTCTTATTACTTCCCGGATCGATTACTCTCAGATCTCTGTGATCTGCTTCATATCATCACTGTTTCCTGCTCTCTCAGATCTTCATCTGCCACTCCTCTTGTTGTTCCATCTGCTCGTCTTATCACTATGGGGAACAGAGCTTTCAGTCACTCTGGTCTTTGGCTCTGGAACTCACTTCCTTCAGTCTTAAGAAATATAGATTACCTTCTCTTATTTAAGTCACAGTTGAAAACCCACATGTTTAAACCGGCTTACTCGCTTTAATAGATATCTTAATTGCTGTCAAATCTTGTTTTTTCTTTTTATTTGTTGTTTTTTGTATTTTAATTTATTTTAATCTATTTTAATCTACTGTTTTATTGATATATTTTTCTCTTTGTAAGGTGACCTTGGGTTTTAGAAAGGTGCCCTCATATAAAATATATTGTTATTATTATTATTATTATTATTATACATAATAATAATAATAACAATATATTTTCTATATTATTATTATTATTATTAATATACAGTCAGCACAGTGGCACGGTGGTTAGCACTGTTGCCGCACAGCAAGAAGGTCCTGAGTTCAATTCCAAAATCAGGCCGGGGTCTTTCTGTGTGGAGTTTGCATGTTCTCCCCGTGTTTGTGTGGGTTCCCTCCGGGTACTCCGGCTTCCTCCCACGGTCCAAATACATGCAGCTTGTGGGGATAGGTTAACTGGAAAATCCAAATTTTCACTAGGTGTGAATGTGAGTGCGAATGGTTGTCTGTCTCTGTGTGTTGGCCCTGCGACAGACTGGCGACCTGTCCAGGGTGTACCCCGCCTCTCGCCCTATGACAGCTGGGATAGGCTCCAGCGCCCCCCGCGACCCTAAAAAGGAGAAGTGGATGGATGGATGGATGGATAGATTATTATACAGTTTTGTTTGTGACATAAAAACCCATGTAGTTATTTATATAATAATTTTCTCAAAAAACTCAAAGATAACAATTTCATGCGATACACTTTAAATGAGATTTAATATGTATAAAAAACAACAGACCGTTCAGTCAGTGATTTAGGTAAACAATATTTGATAAGATCATATTTAAAACTCATGATGTCTCAGAACTGTTTGTTAAAGCAACACCTTGTTTCCTTTATTGGCATTTACAACAGCTTCAACTACAACTACAGTGAGCACCACAACATCAGTGACTACACCTACAAATGCAACCACAACAAATCTTACAATCACCACATCTGTAACAAATACAACTACAGCTTCAACTACAACTGTGAACCCTACAACCACTACAACTGTAACAACTGCTGAGCCAGTCAAAATACTGGCGGTGAAATTCAGATCTGTTAAAGGGATATTTACGACTGACTTGCTGACTTCATCATCCACAGCGTTTAAACAACGAGCTACACTGATAAGGACAGCAGTAAGTTTGTTTTCTTCAAGTTGAACAATGCCTGTATTCTAATTAATTGCATAATTTTTAGATAAAGTCACATAACAGTATTTCTGTGGCATACCTTAAAAAAGCAAACAAATGATATGCTAGTCCTTTTTCTATCCCTACGTTCAGGTTAGGGGTGGGTTTTTATAATCGATTTATCGATTAAAATCGATTCTGGCTTGGATAACGTAAAAACGATTCATTAAAATTCTTTTTTTTTTTTTTTTTTTCTAAATGACATCAGAAACAGCAGTATGCGACATTACGTGATGGCAGAGCTTCAGTTCATCCTTTGTCATTTTTTTTTTTTTTCATTAATTTCATTAAAATTCTGAATTGATTTTTTAATATAAATTTATTTTGCCCGAAATGCCAGAATCTCAGGTGAAATCTCACAAAATTTCAACAACCACCAAACAGCTAAGACAGTAAATGAGAGCAGGAACACGGATTCTGCACAAAGACTTAAACACACAGCGCGACCCGCGGATCAGAATCAGTTAGATGTCGCCTTTCTCACGGTCGGGGCTGAAAGCCGACAGCTTGCTGATTCTGATCTGTCGGCGCTGATTCTAAAGCTGTTAGTTTGACCGAACCAGCAGCAAAAGAAGATCCATCATCATCATCATGAATTCACTCTTACTTTTACTATTTTGCTTCGACCACGATGCACAGCATGTGTTGATTAATGGTTTTCTTTCATTTCTGATGTACTGCAGAATATTTTTATAAAATCCCAGGCCAGGAAAACCACCTTCATGTTTTTCTGTGTTTTATCTTCAGCTACTTTGACACAAAGGCATCTGCTGTGATGCTCACACCTTTGATAAAGTCTTGCGTGTGTCAGCTTCCTTTTTATAGATACAAAAATATGTAAATGTACTGATCTGAATTATAATATTTCTGTCAAAATTTCCCAGATTCAAATTGAATAGAATCGAATTAAATCGAATTGTGGATCGAATCGATTCGGGACCTTGTGAATCGGAATTGAATCGATTCTAGAAATCAGTGACGATACCCAGCCCTAGTTCAGGTCTCCTTTCTAAAGTCAACAATTTTTCCGTTGTTACTAATATTATACAGACTGAGCTAAAAAAAAAAATCATATACATTATATCCAATAAACAATGTGGAAAAATATTTGCACCATATAACTGAGCTAAAACTCCACAGTAAATACTGCTGGGGTTTCTATTTTTACCAACTGAATGCCATGATTTCTAAGAGATCAAAGAAAAAAGATAAAGCATAAATGTGACCTGTGACATATTCATTATGTGCTAACCATTCAAAAAATGGGCAGCTGGATGAACAGAAAGAAAATATGAAATATTAATTGCACTATGATATTACATAGTGCAAATAACATATCACAAATGACATGGAAGTGAAGGAGCACAAGCCCAAAAAGCAATGCATACATACTTACAGTGTGTTTATTTATATTTCTGCAGCTTGAACCTTTCTACCAGGAAAGATTTCCTTCATTCCGCTTCATCACTGTGACTGCATTCAGGTATATTGTTTATGGTATACGATTTCACAAATATTTAAACTAAATAAAGTTAAAAAAAAGTTTGGGGTTATTTCTTTTGCAGTAATGGGTCCATTGTCAATGACATGGACATTGGATTTGCATTGTCACTGGTCCCTAATGCAAATGAGATTGCGCAAGTTTTGATTGATGCAGCCAAGATAACACCCTTCGACATTGAAACCAGTTCTATATTTGTGAACGGCACACGTAAGATATATTTAATACAATCATGTCAAACATGTTTCTATATTTTAGAACAGTTTCTGAAAGCAATGCATTTTTTTTCTCTTTTTGTCAACATTTACAAAAGTGTCACATGGAGTGAGCCACAAGATCAGTCTCCTCACTGCCTCCTGTATGGTGCTGCTGTCATGGCTTCTGTCAGGCCAGCAATAACATCTGCGCTGATGCTTTTGTGAAATAACTTGAGGAAATGTCTCCTGTGACTGGGTATGAAAAATGATTTTTACAACAGAAAATCCACGAGGAACTTCTGATGAAGAGCACTCATAGTATGATTTAGAAGTAACTAAAGCTAAAATGAACCTTTATGTAATCAATCAGTATAGATTTGAACATAATTTCTGACGAAGGTCATTGGGTGTCAATTTATAATGTAAGAGATAAAGTCATAATATAAGTTAGACATATCAGTGAGACAAAGTTTTTTTTTTTATCCATAAAGCATCTCCTCAGCTTAAGAATCTGACTGTGAAAGAAAAGAAGTGATACTCAACATAGCATCACCTCACCTGGCATACTGGAAATATAAGATGTGTGAAAATATCCTGTATGATTACCAGTCACTTTTACCAGTCAATATTTAAATATATTTGTTGTATGTATCTTATTCTTGTATTGTATGTATTATGTTTGTGTTGTATTGGATAATTCAGATAAAAATCTAAGTCTAAGTGATTCTGATATTTAAAATGATTTAAAATACTATTGTTATTAAAAAATAACATTAATATCACCTTTTTCCTTCTGAAGCAAGTTCTTTTGAAGTCTATCATGATAAACTGAGGAAGCTTCAATTAAAGACTCTTAATTTTTAAACACACTTTAATCCGCTATTCTCTCTCTCTCTCTCTCTCTCTCTCTCTCTCTCTCTCTCTCTAAATCAGGAAAAACAAATAGGAAATACTATCATGGGACTTTTAGGTTCCCATCAAAGATTTTTGATACACATATAATTAAATCAAATTCTTAGTTTTACATGTTACTTACATCTTACTTTTTAACCAACATCATTTCTTTTCAGCATTGTCAGTATTTCAGTGAGGGGGTGTGATGTAGCATAACTTAAGCAGCAAGGAAGGTGATAAGTAAATAGAATTAGCAGACAATTGAAGTTCTTTTTAAGCATACTTTATTGCTGGCATCTCCCTTTTACCATAAAACAATCACTCAGGCATGCAAAAATCCCACTGGCTTTATACAAGACTTTGCCCACACCTGACCTCGTTAGTCCCTACCATTGAAACAAAATAGGTCAAACCAAATAATAAAATTCTAAACAAAGAACAGGAATAAAGTCATGCATGAAACTGACAAACTCATTTACTCAACTAAATAGTTTGTAAAGTAAAACACTGCATGCAATATAACTCAAAAGGCTACTTTAAAGAAAACAAACAATACTATACAAAATGAAAAACCCTCCATTTGGTTGCACCCAGTGATGCAATCATTGACCTCATGACCCTATAAACAGGAAGTAGTGGGCGGCCCTTCCCATACACCTGTCTCACATATAGGACCTGAATGCACAACATGGACACTATGGTAAGTATAACCAAAGCAACATAAAGAAACATAATTTACCAGACATGTGCCTGTAAACAGAAGAAAATTCAGATGATCTGATGGTTAGTAGTGTTTGCTTTAAAACACATGCATGGATGTAAAGGATGTAACTACTGCTACCACAAACAAAACCTGGGATATTGTGTGTTAAGAGAAGTTACACCAGCAATGTCTAAATTAAAGCATTATGGCTGACTGTAAAATAACAGAACACAAAATAACAATATACGCAAGTGACAAATGGCAAATGAATTCTGTCCTAGCCACTTTGTCACAGGGGGCCTGTTTGTTGCGTAACTGGTGTAATTAAATAATAACTCATTGGTAATGGCATATTTATTTACAATTGTATATGACTAATGTTGTGTGTAGAAGTCAGTCAGTGACCTGGTGACATGGCTATGTTGTACACCTCCTGGGACTACCAAGAAGAGATATCCCAACTTACTTTGTAGGACTGTAATATCAACATTAAAATAAATAAATAAATAAATAATAATGATAATAAATAAAATGTCATAAATAATAGGAAAAAAGAAAAAATTAAGGATGAATAAAGAATACACAAAAATAAAAACTGAAAAAATTAGTAATACCATTTCAGCAACCTTCTATGCCACTTTAAATACACATGTCTACATACAGACATATAAATAAACCAACACATGCATTTCTTATATAGAATAGAATAATCCTTTAATTGTCCCACAAGGGGAAATTTGGTTGTAACAGCAGCCAGAAAGACACATATATAACAAACAGTACACAGGACACAGAACAGAAACATACACAATTTTTCTTACATATTTACATTAAGGACAGTGGTTACTATATACAGAGAGTACTGTACAGTTATTAAATAAAAATAACTTCAGATAAGAGGCAAACCAGGTTGTAGTGCGAATCAGTTGATTAAATTATTGCAGTTACAGCGCAGATGCAAACATCTATGATTGTTGGGAGCAGTTTTGATTGTACAGTCTGACAGCTGCAGGGAGGAAGAACCTACAGAAACGCTCCTTCATGCATCTAGGATGTAGCAGTCTGTCACTGAAGGAGCTCTGCAGTTCAGCAACATTTACATGCATGGGGTGGGAGACTCTGTCCATCAGAGATGTTATTTTGGCCAGAGTCCTTCTGTCTCCCACCACCTGCACTGGGTCCAGGGTGCATCCCAGAACAGAGCTGGCCTTCCTGATGAGTTTATCCAACCTCTTCCTCTCAGCTGCCGATAAACTGCTGCTCCAACATACAACACTGTAAAAAATGACGGATGCCACCACAGAGTCATAGAAGGTCTTTAAAAGCGCTCCCTGTACTCCAAATGACCTCAGCCGCCTCAGCAGGTAGAGTCTGCTCTGATCCTTCCTGTAAAGAGCATCAGTGTTGTGGCTCCAGTTCAGTTTATTATTCAGATGAACACCCAGGTACCTATAAGAGTCCACTATCTCAATGTCCACTCCCTGGATGTTCACCGGTGTCAGTGTGGTGGGTCTGCGTCTCCGGAAGTCCACCACCAACTCCTTGGCTTTCCCGGCGTTGATCAGCAGGTGGTTCTGCTGACATCAGTCAACAAAGTCCAGAGTCCACTGTCTGTACTCTGAGTCGTCCTCACCTGTGATGAGGCTGACTATGGCAGAGTCGTCAGAGAACTTCTGTAGGTGGCAGCGTGGGGAGTTGATGGAGAAGTCTGCAGTGTAGAGGGTGAAGAGGAACGGTGCCAGCACAGTTCCCTGTGGGGCCCCCGTACTGCAGACCAGCATATCAGAGACACAGCCCTGTGACCTCACATATTCTGGGCGTTCTGTGAGGTAGTCCAGTATCCACTGGGACATGTGGTGGTCCACTCCCGATAGCTCCAGCTTATCTCTCAGAAGTCATGGCTGGATGGTGTTAAAAGCACTGGAGAAATCAAAGAACATGATCCTCAAAGTGCTTCCAGGCTTCTCCAGGTAAGTCAGAGCTCGGTGCAGGAGGTAGATGATGGCGTCCTCCACCCCAATGCCAGGCTAGTAAGCAAACTGCAGCGGATCCAATGAAGACCTCACCAGGGGGCGCAGATGGTTTAGAACCAACCTCTCGAGGGTCTTCATCAGATGTGATGTCAGGGCTACTGGCCTGTAGCTGCTGAGGTCCTTGGCATGGGAGGTCTTTGGTACCGGTACCACACAGGATGTCTTCCACAGCTGTGGTACTTTCCCCAGTGACAGGCTCAGGTTGAACAGATATCCTATGATGCCACACAGTTCATCTACACAGCATCTCAGGAGCCTGGAGCTGATGCCATCTGGACCTGCAGCCTTGTGCACCTTGATCTTGCGAAGCTCATTCCTCACTTGAAGTGCTGAGATAGAAAGAGTGGATTCTGGGGGAGGGGGGTGTATGTTGGAGTCCACAGAAGCCGGGGGTGGGTGTAATGACTGGGAGCTGGGAGGTGTGAAACTGAGAGGTGTGAAGTCCTGAGATGAAGGACAGGCAGTCCCTGAAGATGAAGGAAATTGCAGGAGGGGGGACGATGCTGTGGGAGGGGTCGGTGTTTGATCAAACCTATTAAAATATTTATTTAGGCCATTCACCCACCCCAAGTCTCCTGCAGCCTGGGGGATTTGTTTTTGTCCTGAGATTTTCTTAAGGCTGTTCCAAACCCCTCTGATGTTGTCCTGTTGCAGCTGCTCTTCCATCTTCCTCCTGTAGTTTTCCTTCCCTTGCCTTATCTTCCATTTCAGCTTCTTCTGGACAACTCTCAGCTCCTGTTTGTCTCCAGATCTAAAGGCTCTCTTCTTCTCCTTGAGGAGAGCCTTAATTTCAGGATTTATCCATGGCTTGTTGTTAGAAAAACACCATACCTTTATGCTGGGTATGGTGCTGTCCACACACAAGTTCATGTAATCCGTAATGCAGTCTGTGATGCTGTTGAGGTCATCCTCCAGGGGGCTGCAGAGGTTCTCCCACACAGTAGAATGGAAAAAGTCCCTCAGGGCCTCTTCAGTCTCTGCCGACCATTTCCTTACTGTGCGTTTCACAACTGGTTCTCTGTGCATTAGAGCAGCGGTCCCCAACCCCCGGGCCTCAGACCGGTACCGGTCCGTGAGTCGTTTGGTACCGGGCCGGGAGATTTGAGGCTCAGGTGTGAAATGTATAGTTTTCAGCGTTATTCTGTTATCCTTTTTATCGTTAACTCGGTTTTCCTTGGTCTTTTCACGTGTGTTATGAATAAATTTTCTTTTTTTCGGTACCGGTACTAGTTTTATTTTGTTGTATTTATCCGCGACACCTTAAAGGCCGGTCCATGAAAATATTGTCGGGCATAAACCGGTCCGTGGCGCGCAAAAGGTGTCAGCCGGTGATCAGCTGTGATCAGCTGATCACGGGGCCGGGGTTAAAAGAGAGACGCCACCCACCTGTTCGCCGCTCAGACATCATTCTCTTCGTGTCAGGAGCTCCGAAACTCTGCCGACGTCAGTCTCCGCCTGATTCAGCAACCGTGAGTGTTTTTCCCTTCAATCCTTTTTCTCTTCCCGGCTCCGCTCGCTCTCTGTCTGTAACGACAGTTCCGAAGCCACGCTACGTGCACTGATCGTTACTAGAATAACTGCGTGTCTGCTCCAAACCCACCGCTAGCCGTAGCCGCGCTTGGGTCTAGTCAGCACGCTACACCGGCACGCCGCGCTACTGTGCGTAGCTCGCCCGCCGTGACAGGATGTCTGAGCCCGCTATAGACCCAGCGGAATTTGAACGGCTGAAAGCCGAAGTTCTATATCTTCGCGGTGTGGTAGATCGGATGTGCACAAAAGTGGAGTCCCTCACCGAAACTGTCCTCCAACGTTCCACTTCCGTCACCTCGCTGCAACGTCAGCCAGCGCCGGTGAGCGCGGAACCCCGGATCGGACTACCAGACAAGTGGAACGGAGTTGATGGTCGGCCTGATGGTTTGCTTGCCACTTTAGACATACTGTTCGAGTGTCAGCCCACTAAATACGCCACCGCTCGTGCAAAGGTTGCCCTTTCTCTTGTCTGGCCAGGCTCAGGAATGGGCCGCGGCTCTCTACTACAATAAATCGGCAGCTTGCAATGACTATGCCCTGTTTGTGGAGGAATTAAAGAAGACGTTTGTTCCCCCGAGCAGCGAAGTGGAAGTGGAGTCACAGCTGCTTCATCTACGCCAGGGCAGCCGACCCGTCTGTCACTTTGCCTCTCAATTCCGCACCCTGGCCGCTAAGCTACAGTGGGGAGACGCTTCTCTGCGCTCTATTTTTCTGGAGGGACTGGCTGACTACATCCGAGACGAGATGACCGGCCGTGAGGCCCCTAAAACCCTGGATGAGGCCGTGGACCTCGCGCTGAAGATTGACCAACGTGTGATGTCGCGGCCTCGCCATACCCCTCGGGCCTCCAAACCCTTCCAGCCTCAGAGGACCACGTCTTCGCGACCTCCTCCCCCCTCTGATGGAGCCACAGCTAGCCCAAGCAGCACATCCAGCGAGGAGCCCATGCAGCTGGGTGGACTCCCCAAAGAGGAGAAAGAGAGACGCTGGCGTGAGGGCCTCTGCGCCTACTGTGGATCAGCTCGACACCGTCGTCCCCAGTGCCCGCTACGGCCGGGAAACGATGACGCCAGGTAGACTGGCCCTTCCCACTCCTCTGACCCCTCTCGTTTTTTGTTACCGGTAACTTTTCACCTGAAACACCAACGGCTCTCATCTGAAGCCCTCCTGGACACCGGAGCCGCTGAGAACTTCATCGATCAGAAACTGGCCTCTCGGCTTCGCATTCCGTTGACTTCCGTCGACCGATTCCTCCCGGTGACCTCAGTAGACGGGCGACCACTCCAACCCTACCCGATCCAGTTCCAGACCCAGCCAGTCCGCATGTCTGTCGGGGATCATCAGGAGGAGATCCGGTTTTTAGTAGTCTCGGCCACTTCCTCTCCTCTCATCCTCGGCTACCCCTGGTTCCGTCAACATGACCCCCACGTCTCCTGGTCTTCCTGCCGGATCCTGGACTGGGGTCCCCAGTGTTCACGCCGCTGCCTTCTCTTCCGGACTGGAAAGGACTCAAAGTCAGAAGAGGCGTCACCCCCGGAGCCCATTGATCTGGATAAGATCCCTCCGGCTTACCACGACCTATCTGAGGTCTTCAGTAAGAGGCGAGCCTCTGCTCTCCCTCCTCATCGCTCCTACGACATGGCCATCGAGCTCCTCCCGGGAGCGGTCCCTCCTCGTGGTCGCCTGTTCTCGCTGTCACCCGCAGAGAACAAAGCCATGGAGGAGTACGTCGCTGAGGCTCTCCAACAGGGCTTCATTCGCCCTTCTACCTCCCCTGCAGCTGCGGGATTCTTCTTTGTCAAGAAGAAAGACGGCGGGCTTCGCCCCTGTATAGACTACCGGGGCTTGAATAAAATCACTGTTAAGAACCGCCATCCTCTTCCTCTGCTATCCACCGCACTCGATTCCCTCTCCCAGGCCTGCATCTTCACCAAACTAGACCTACGCAGCACCTACAATTTGGTGCGGATTAGGGAAGGGGACGAATGGAAGACGGCCTTCATCACCCCTAACGGACACTGGGAGTATCTGGTGATGCCCTTCGGCCTCTGCAACAGCCCTGCTGTCTTCCAACATCTGATCAACGATGTCTTGCGGGACATGCTGGGCCGGTGGGTGTTTGCCTATCTGGATGACATCTTGATCTACTCCCGCACCGAAGTGGACCATATTCGCCATGTGCGGGCCGTGCTGAGCAGGCTGCTCGAGTACCAGCTGTTCTGCAAACTGGAGAAGTGTGCCTTCCATCAGCGGTCCACTACCTTCCTGGGCTTCACCATCTCCTCCAATGGCCTGACCATGGACCCGCAAAAGGTCCAAGCCGTGACCCAGTGGCCTCAGCCCTCCAGCCTTAAGCAGCTACAGAGCTTCCTGGGCTTTGCCAATTTCTATCGGCGCTTTATCCGCAATTTCAGCACCATTGTCGCCCCACTGACATCCCTCACCAAACCAGCTAACCTGCCCAAGCCCTTCTGCCTCCCCCCTGGTGCGAAACAGGCATTCCGAGACCTTATACGCCGGTTTGCTACAGCTCCCGTCCTGCTCCACCCTGATCCTGCCAGAGATTTTGTGGTGGAGGTGGATGCCTCCGATGTTGGCGCTGGCGCCGTCCTCTCTCAACACGGCCCGGATGGGAAACTTCACCCGTGCTGCTATTTCTCGAGGAAATTCTCTGACACGCAGCGACGGTACGGTGTCGGCGACCGGGAACTCCTGGCCATCAAGTGGGCCTTGGAAGAGTGGCGGCATTGGCTCCTGGGAGCGAAAGAACCGTTTCTGATCTGGACTGATCACCAGAACCTGATCCATATTCGTTCTGCCAAGCAGCTCAACCCAAGGCAGGCCCGTTGGGCCTTATTCTTCGAACCTTACAACTTCCACCTCGCCTACCGCCCTGGCTCCAAGAACACCAAGGCAGACGCTCTCTCCAGGCAGTTCGCCCAGGACGGCCTCACGTCAGACCCTGGACCTATCCTACCGTCTCATTGTTTTGCTGCCCCCCTTCGGTGGCCCTTGGAGGACTCTATCCGGGATGCCCTGACCGCCGAACCGCCTCCGCCTGACACCCCGGCTGGGAGGCTCTATGTACCATCCCGGTGCCGTCAGGAGGCCTTGCCTGGGTGACCAGAGAGCGGGGAGGAGTGAGCCCAGAGCAAGGCCTCCTGACACCCCGGCTGGGAGGCTCTATGTACCATCCCGGTGCCGTCAGGAGGCCTTGCTCTGGGCTCACTCCTCCCCGCTCTCTGGTCACCCAGGGCCCGACAGGACCCTCCAGCTCCTCCGTCGTGCCTTCTGGTGGCCCTCCATGACTCGGGACGTCCATGACTTCGTTTCCGCCTGTGACACCTGTGCTCGGGCCAAGTCCTCCACCCAGCCGCCCGCTGGCGACCTTCGCCCTCTTCCTGTGCCGAGACGTCCCTGGTCCCATGTCGGTCTTGACTTTGTTACTGGCCTCCCATCTGTGGACGGTCTTGACACCGTCCTCACCTTTGTGGACCGGTTTTCTAAGGCGGTGCACCTGGTTGCCCTGGCCGGCCTCCCCTCCGCCAAACGGACGGCCGAGCTCCTCCTGGACCATGTCGTCTGGCTTCACGGATTCCCCAAGGACATAGTCTCCGATCGGGGGCCCCAGTTCACCGCCAGGTTCTGGAAAGCCTTTTGCCGCCTGATTGGAGCGTCTCCCAGCCTCTCGTCCGGCTATCACCCTCAGACCAATGGGCAGGTTGAACGGACCAATCAACAGTTGGGGCGCTTCTTACGGTGCTTCGTCTCTGCCCAACCGCTTTGGCCTTGTTACCTGGTGTGGGCTGAGTTGTCTCATAACCTTCACGTCTCTTCCGCCACCGGTCTCTCGCCCTTTGAGGTCTGTCATGGTTTTCATCCTCCTATCTTCAGCCATCAGGAAGCGGAGGTCGACGTGCCTGCTGCTGAACGGATGGTCCGCCGCTGTCGTCAGGCCTGGATCAAGGCGCGGGCTCTATAAACCCTATAAACCTTGAGTGGGCAAACAATAGAAATTAAACTCTTTAAATAAAAAATAAATTGTTTTAAAGACGGAGACTCTACAGTAGGCAGCGGTAGCATCTCTTCCACAATATAGGCTGCAATCATGTTTTTAAGCTCGCCTTCAGACGCTTTCTGTGCTGCTGAAGTAAAATCAGGTTTTGCCTGCTTAGCAGGAGTTGCCGCGGTGTTATCCATGGATGATGAACAAGGATCACTCAGAAGTGTTCGTCTATGCTCTCATGTCAGGCGCTTCAGTAGATTACTCATGCTATTAACAGCAGCCGATAGTTTTTTCTCCCCAGGACATAGGTTACATATTACTGTAATATTCTTGTCTGCTTGTTTCAGAAAAGTGAAGACACGGGAATATGTCCATTTCATAAAACAGCCACTCGCTTCATCCGAGTCCGACATCTTTCGAATACGACTATGCAGCAAACTGGCGCAAAATGACGTGCACCTGCACTACAGCGATGTTAAAGCGGCAGAGTTTACTTCTAGGTTTAGAAGACAAATTATTGAAATTAAATAATGATATTCAGTGAGTTTAATTATTTTACAATGTAACGCAAGTACATTGTAAGTAACTGTAATGAAAATACCTAAAAATGAATAGTAATTAGTTACTCTACTTTTTCAGTGGAAAAGTAATTTAATTACAGTAACGCACTACTTAGTAATGCATTACACCCAACACTGATTATCTGACAACAGATAATGAAAGTGTCATTAACCATAGTTTTTGGAAAGCTTATTTCCACTTCAACAAACACACCCTGAATACTGGCAGAACTTTTGAATGAAGGAATCACTGAAACAGACTTGTCTGACAAAGTGAAGCTGGCTAAGAGATCTCAAAAAGCAACACATCATGCCACTATCTAAAAAAACACCTGTGAAACAAAGTCACTGCCATCTGTCAGTATGGAAAGGGTTACAAAGCCAGTTCTCAGGCTTTGGGCTTCGACGGCCGTTTAGGACGGAAGTGAGTGGCTGTGAAATTGGACAGCCTTCTACCCTTCGTTCAAGTCTGCCCTTACTTCGGGTCGCTGTTTTTCCGGTTGCTATCGCCACAGCGTGAAAACTTTAAAATGGACCCAGAAATGTCGCTCCATTTTTTTTTTGTACATTTTTAATTCTCATGGAGCTAGTAAAAGGTAATCATCGTCGCTGGCATGTTTTGTACCTTAGACTCATCAGAGACAATCTTATCCAGGTAAAATACGTTTCTTTAATCTACACGCATTAAGGAATTACTTAGCTACACTCAACAAAAATATAAACGCAAGACCTTTGTTACTGCTCCCATTCCCCATGGGATGGACGTAGAGACCTAAAATTCATTCCAGATACACAATATAACCATCCCTCCCAAACAGTGGTCACAAATCAGTCCAAATGTGTGGTAGTGGGCACATCTGCTATATTGAGACAATCCATCCCACCTCACAGGTGTGCCACATCAGGATGCTGATCTGACATCATGAGTAGTGCACAGGTGTACCTCAGACTGCCCACAACAAAAGGCCACCCTGGAATGTGCAGTTTTTTGCGCTATTGGGGGTCTGGGGACCCAGAACCGGTCAGTATCTGGTGTGACCATCATTTGCCTCATGCAGTGCAACACATCGTCGCATGGAGTCTATCAGATTGTCAATTGTGGCCTGTGGAATGTTGGTCCACTCCACTTCAATGGCTGTGCGAGGTTGTTGGATATTTGTGGGAACTGGTACACGCTGTCGTATACACCGGTCAAGCACATCCCGAACATGCTCAATGGGTGACATGTCCAGTGAGTATGCTGGCCATGCAAGAACTGGGACATTCTCAGCTGCCATCTGCCCTGAACAATGTGAACCATGATTCATCCGTGAAGCGCACACCTCTCCAACGTGCCAGACGCCATCGAATGTGAGCATTTGCCCACACAAGTCTGTTACGGCGACGAGCTGGAGTCAGGTCAAGACCCCGATGAGGACGACGGGCATGCAGTTGAGTGTCCCTGAGACGGTTTCTGACAGTTTGTGCAGAAATTGTTTGGTTGTGCAAACCAATTGTTCCAGCAGCTGTCTGGGTGGCTGGTCTCAGACGATCTTGGAGGTGAACCTGCTGGATGTGGAGGTCCTGGGCTGGTGTGGTTACACGAGGTCTGCGGTTGTGAGGCGGGTTGGATGTGCTGCCATATTCTCTGAAACGCCTGTGGAGACGGCTTATGGTTGAGAAATGAACATTCAATGCACGGGCGACAGATCTGGTTGACATTCCTGCTGTCAGCATGCCAATTGCACGCTCCCTCATTGCTTGTGGCATCTGTGGCATTTTGCTGTGAGACAAAACTGCACATTCCAGGGTGGCCTTTTGTTGTGGGCAGTCTGAGGTACACCTGTGCACTACTCATGATGTCAGATCAGCATCCTGATGTGGCACACCTGTGAGGTGGGATGGATTATCTCAATATAGCAGATGTGCCCACTACCACACATTTGGACTGATTTGTGACCACTGTTTGGGAGGGATGGTTATATTGTGTATCTGGAATGAATTTTAGGTCTCTACGTCCATCCCATGGGGAATGGGAGCAGTAACAAAGGTGTTGCGTTTATATTTTTGTTGAGTGTAGTTTCATGGATAATTTCAGTGACTGAATTATTGCCGGTCATTCGTACACATGTACTGTATTATATAAAAAATATAAACTAAATGTCTTTGAAACTTATAGAATCTAATCTTGTGGTTTCTTTTTTTTTTACATAGCATTTTATCAAACTGTTGTCTGTTACTGAGTTAGAGTATTATACTAATCTTAGTGGTGTGGCAGCCGACGATTGAGCCAGCACTGCAAAACTTGTGGATGGGCGATTCAGTGAACAGTGGGAGGAAGCATCCTATAGCTCTCTTTGCAGTGTGATTCTCCACTCCCTGACCAGAAAAGACAAACCGCATGCACATGCGCTACCCCATCCACGTCTATGGGGTTTTACAGCCTTAGAACATCTATAATAATTGTAAAAAATATAGCTAGCTACTTTGCAGATTTCACTTATCGCGGGTTATTTTTTAGAATGTAACTCCTGCAATAAATGAGGGACCACTGTAAACACAATAAATACAACAAAAATATTTTAATTTGTAATTAAAGTAATTTTTAGGAATTGTTAGGTGATGGCATCATTAAAGATTAAAAGTCAAATCTGAGACCTGGAGCCCCTTGCATAAGAATTGCTGCTGGAGGAATTTCCCTCAGTCCAGTTGCAAACATATGGACAGATTTCCACTTTTTTCTGAGGATGGAAAAGGAGGAAAAAAAAGTTATTTCTAATGAGAATAAACTGAAAAAAAGTCCCATTACACTATGCTGACATAAATATACACATTACTACAGTTTCAACCAAATTTAATACCTTCTACGGAAAGCAGGTAGTCTTGCCAGTGGCTTAGTACTCTCGACTGACGCCTGGTGCTGCCAGGTGGATGGAAGATGTTTTCTAGAACATCAGCTGTCAGCCTGGTCTTGGTGTAGCACATGGATGAGAAGAAGAGTGAAGGATGCTGTTCCAGGGCGTTAACAAAATCCAGTGTTGCTAGAGCTTGTCTGAAACTACAAAACAGTATCATTTTTAAATAATTGATTCATGTTATTTCTCAAGGTTGTGGTGCCTTACCTACAGCATAATCTCCATCTCAACAAGCAAGCAGAGTTAACATGTGTTACGGATTCAAATATTGGGGATGGATACAAGAGGAAAAACCAAAAGAACAACACTGGGCCGGTGTTCTGACAAACCATCCTACTTTGGCAAAACGTCCTACCCGTAGGATAATTTTACGGTGTCCCCTGACAAACAGTCCTACTTTGGCAAACCGTCCTACCAGTAGGATAATTTTACGCTGCCATATGACAAACTGCCCTACTTTGGCAAAATGTCCTACTGTATGTAATTTATGCACATTTCTGCTGCCAAACAATAATTCCAGCACAAATTTAAGTAGATATGACTGTTTGCCACTTAACTTTGCCCATCAGAGTATGTTTGTAGCTGATATTCATAAAGGCAGTTCGGTTTGACACTTCTTTTTACCCATTAAAGTGTGCTTGTAGGTCACATTCACAAAGGTAGCATGTTTTGGCACGCAATTCTTCCTGTCAGAATTATGCTTCTTGCTCTTATTAACAAAGGTAGCATGTTTTGGCACGTAATTCTTCCCGTCAGAATTATGCTTCTTGCTCTTATTAACAAAGGTAGCATGTTTTGGCACGTAATTCTTCCCATCAGAATTATGCTTCTAGTTTATAATAACAACAGTAGCATGGTTTGGCACTTGTTTGTAGAAGCAGTCTGCATGCCAAGGTGCTTAAGTTATACAGCTGTCACCACTGAAGTGATTGGAACACCTGACTATATAAACTATGACAATGAACTCACTCCATTATAGTTACAGTATATATTTACTGAATATATTTACAGATACATATATTTGACATTTATAGATCCAACAGAACACAGGGAGAAAGAACTGAAAAAGAAACAGTGTACAAATTATGCACATTTGTCGCACAGGTACTTGACCAGGCTGCTGTCATATTGAGCACATCCAAAATGTACCCATCTGGAACAAAACTCGCACTGCACCTGAAGAGGGAGAAGGGGGGGGGGTGTGTAAGTGTGTTAACCAACATTATGAATTTGATGAGAAAATTATTACTACAGTGGCTTGCAAAAGTATTCGGCCCCTGTGAACTTTTCCACATTTTGTCAGATTGCATTCACAAACATGAATCAATTTTATTGGAATTCCACGTGAAAGACCAATGTCTCTACCAGTCTCTAGCTGGTAGAGACATACCCTAAAAGACTGGCAGCTGTAATTGCAGATAAAGGTGGTTCTACAAAATATTGACTCAGGGGGCTGAATAATTACACACACCCCACTTTTCAGTTATTCATTTGTAAAAATTGTTTGGAATCATGTATGATTGTTGTTCCACTTCTCACGTGTACACCACTTTGTATTGGTCTTTCACGTGGAATTCCAATTAAAATTGATTTGTGTTTGTGGCTGTAATGTGACAAAATGTGGAAAAGTTCAAGGGGGCCGAATACTATTGCAAGCCACTGTATATTGCATTTGTGGTTTATTTGTTTTACCATTTCAATCATACTGGACTCAGGATCGGCTTCCAGCATGGAACAAACCACACAGTAGTCATCAGCATTACCTAGAAACACACTGACATTCAACCTAACAGTTTTAAACAAAACTGAAAGTGCTATTGCAATACAAAAGCACATGACTCAACTTACTTTGTTGTTCTAGCAGTCCGCAAGCAATTTCAGTGCGGTGCAGCCCAATGGCTTCTGGAGTGGTCAGCACCCTAGTAACCTCTCCACTCAGAAGGTAGTGTTCAGCAAACTGTAAAATATGCTACAGTAATTGCAATTGATTAACTTAATTCTAGTTAAATACATTAAATACAATTGGTTATTAAATACCTTCAACACTAAAACTCCACAACTGCTGGAGTCCATGTGCTTGTTGTGTGGCAGAGTCTCCATTTTCCAATCCACTCGGGACTCTTCCTTTCCTTTCATCTTCAGAAAATTCCTAATAAAAACAAAACAAGTTTTTAAAATTTAGCCAGCATTTTGCTCTAAATAAAAAGAAAAAAAAACCCCACAACCTAAAACAGATAATTAATGAATGATGAATACCTCCAGTTACGCATAACTTTCCTTTCATAACAACCTTCATTTCCAAGAGGGTCTAACAGCAGTATAGATTGTGAGGAGATTTTGACAACCTAAAATTAAAATTGTATTTAGTAGAATATGCGTATTACACTCACTTAAGTAAACATAATCAATTGTAAGCATTTTCAAAATAAGAATATGCTGCTAAAAAGAACAGTAAAACAAAAAAGAGAAAAAACACATGAGGTGTGAACATGTACCACAAGGATCCAGTGTGCACCAGAGTTCAGTAGGCACAACCAAATGTCCTCAGCCGGAAACAACATCTGTGGAATATTTTTACGTTTATAAAGGTTTAGATTTATTTACATAACATACACTATATAACCAATATAACCTCTACATTACCTTGCTGACACATTTAAACTTCCCAGAAAACAGAGAGGTTGCAACAACGCAAGACAACTGATACACGGGTTTCTGAAAAATGCAAGATTTATTTTTTTTTAAAAAGATTACAAAATTGTATAAAATACCTTTGTGAAATAACCGGCATACGTTCTTACTTGCCTTTTGTTTCCTAATGAGGCAGTGCAGGTATGCATCAATGACCTGTTTGGATTAAAAGAAGATTATTTTTACAGACCACCACTAGGACCAAAAATGATTATTTCACTTACCTCATCAGAAAGCCACCCACTGTCCTCCAGTGTGCGAAAAGAAGAGTCATACAATTTGTATGGCCCAACGACTGCCTCCACACGCCCGGTGTCTTTTGCAGCCCAAAGCCACTTCACTAAAAAACAAAATATGATAAGTTTCTTTAGTAATAACAGTTGCCATTTGAAAATCACGGTCAATGGCCAACGGGCGACAAGCAGACAAGGGCCAACGGGCCACAAGCAGACAAGGGCCAACGGGCCAACAACATAAACATGCCAGAGGGGAGTAGCTTTATGTAAATCAGAAATTAGCCAAAATTGGACCAACAGGTCAAAATTAGCAAGAGGGGAGAAAAAAATAAAACATTCTATCCATTTGACTAGCCAAACAGGCAACAATTGACCAACCGGTCAGAATGAGATTTTTAGCTATGCCACCTTTTTCTTGCGTGCTGGGTTTCTGGGGGGTCACTGGTACAAGCTCTTCTGGTGCTTGGACTGATTTTACCTGAGCTATTTTTGGTGCAAACTGAATGACAGAGGATCTGTTATTTTGCAGCGCTTCATGTTGATGCTGAGGACTGCAAGGCCACATCTCAGAAGATGGGCTACTCTCAACAGATTCAGTTGGAGTTGAGACTTGGACAGGGTGGCTTCTTCTATAGGGTTTAATGTGGTCAATACTGTATAGACTTTTTAAAGTATTTCCCTCAGCGTTTTTCAGTCTAACACATTTTCCACTGAAGTCATCAATTGTGTAGGGACCTGAAAAATCCGGTTCAAGTCTTCCTCCTTTTCGCCCACGTTTCCTCATATTTAGAAGCAGAATTTGATCCCCTACATTGTACACAATATTTTTGTACTTTTTCAGGGCCCGCTTGGCGTATGCAACCTTTTGCTTGTCTTGTGACTTCGCAATGTTTTCTTGTGCAGTTTCTTTAACTGCATGTTGTGCTTCACTTTCAGACTGTACATAGTCACTGTACCTTTTGTCGTCTGGCAGATCTGTCAGTGCGTCCCAGGGTGGCTGTGGCTACAATGTAGCTTGCCATCACCAGTGTGTGAATGTGTGTGTGAATGGGTGGATGACTGGATATGTAAAGCGCTTTGGGGTCCTTAGGGACTAGTAAAGCGCTATATAAATACAGGCCATTTACCATTTACCAATGATGTTGGAAATCTAAAATTTTGTAGATATTAGCAATTAAAACAAGATGATATCATATTCATAAAGACATTACTGGGTTTTTTTCTTAAATGGTTTCAATTCTTAGTTCTAACATAGAAAGAATTTGACAAACACTCACCGGCACTTGAGCAGGCACTTCTGATGGAAATACTGCCTCTCTTCCATACATCAGAAAAAAAGGTGTGTATTTTGTTGTGGTATGTACTTTTGACCGAAGTGAAAACAGGGTGGGCTCTAGATACAGATCCCAGTTATTCTGCTGGTCATTCACCAGTTTTCGGAGGGCTCTAAATGCAGGCATAGAAATATGTAAACACAGTAAGTAAGACAGAAAGTTTAATTAGAAGTAAAGAAATTAATAAATTATTAAGTAACAATTAAGTTTGAATAACATAAGTAATGTTATTAAAAACTGATAGATAAAAATTAGGCATACCTTTTTATGTTGTCATTGGTCTTTTCATCTAGACCATTGGTCTGTGGATGGTATGGTGCTGTGACACTTCTTTCAATTTGCAATAACTTGCAAAGATCAGAGTTGAGCTTCAACAGATAAGGACAAGGTTATACTTCTTATACAAGCACACAAGAAAAAATCTTTGACCCCAGTGAAGTAAAGTTAACAAATGTAACTGAAAATTATTTAACACTTACTTCATTCACAAACTCTCTGCCTTGGTCTGACAAAATCCTTTTGGGGCAGCCATGTCTATATATAATGGAGCACAAGTGCTGGGCTACCTCAGATGCAGATTTCGTTTTTAATGGGAAAGCTTCAACCCATTTTGAAAAGTAGTCAGTTGCAGTAAGTATATACTGGAAGCCGCTTGAAGTTTTAGGAAGAGGTCCAGTAAGATCTATACCAATAAGTTCCCACACTTCAGACACCTATCAAGGACAAATTAATAATTTGAATAACAATTTGTATAATGTACACATTAACATTGATAGTTAAAATTAGTTGGCAAACCCTCCTGCCTTTATGAATATGAGCTACAAGCATAGTTTGATGGGTAAACGGGGCATAATATTTACCTGAATACACTGCAACGGTTGCACAGCAGTTAGTGGTTTCCCAACTTTTTGACACTGGTCACATTCCAGAATCTTTAAGGTAAAAATATTTATGGAGTTCACGTAAATGTTCAACATTCTCATTTGTAAAAAACAAAAACACTTAATGACATATTCTCTAATGAACAAACTATTTAGCAACAATAGTTTGTGTGCGCGTCTTCAAATCTCTGCCAGGCCTACAGGTTCACTACAATATCACTAATTGACCATATTTATTTATATTTTGCAAGTGTACAGTTTCTCTTTTAACTGATATCAAAAAATTTGCTTATTTTAAACACTATTTAACAACAGTACAAACAGTTAATACATACCCATGTTTTAATGTCAACTGTCATACCAAACCAGTAAAATCTGGAACACACTGCATTTAGCGTTTTGTGTGTGCCAGTGTGTCCTCCAATTGGAGATGAATGAAACTCATGAAATATCTTCCTGGCATCATCCATGGTTTTTACTACTCTTCTGGTTCCAACAAAGAGTTCTCCACCTGCAAATTTCAAATTCAAATTTTATTTGTCACGTACACAGTCATACACAGTACGATATGTAGTGAAATGCTTGGACAACTGCTCGTGACCTAAAGAAAACAAAAAAGGAAAAGGCTATGAATAAGATAGGAAATAAATATGAAAAATTAAAAAGGGTAAATTTAACTAGGAAGGAATAAAATATAAATTAAGGTTAAAAATGAAATAACTGTACAACACAAATTAGAATGAAGGGTAAATTTAACTGGGAAGAATAAGATAAAATATATAAATTAAAGTTGAAAATAAAATAACTGTACAACAAAATACACAATACACAATATAGAACTATATAAGAATGTATGAAGAAATCTAAATATAAATAAATATATACACAGCAGCTGTACAAGTATTAACTGGAAATGAAGAATATAGTGACCAGTGTTGTGCAAAAACAATGTCCAGAAAGTCCAGTGTGTGTGTGTAAGAACCATATGTGTGGGTCAGTACTGTGTGGTGGTGTGATTGAGAGACCGTATCGCCTGCGGGAAGAAGCTCCTCCTCAGTCTCTCTGTGTTGGTCTTCAGGGAGCGGAATCGCTTTCCTGACCTCAACAGAGAGAACAGTCTGTTGTTGGGATGGCTGAGGTCCTTCACGATCTTCCTGGCCTTGGTCCGGCACCGCCTGCTGTAGATTGAGTGCAGGTCAGGGAGCTCGGAGCGGACGGTGCGCTCAGCTGACCGCACAACCCTCTGTAGAGCTCGTCTGTCCTGCATGGTGCTGTTCCCGAACCAGGTTAAGATGTTTCCCGCCAGGATGCTCTCTATGGTGCACGAGTAAAAGTTCCTGAGCACCTTGGAGGGCAGTTGGAAGTCTCTCAAGCGTCTGAGGTGGTAGAGACGCTGTCGGGCCTTTTTCACCACGGTGTTGATGTGACAGGACCATGACAGGTCCTGCGTGATGTGAACTCCGAGGTATTTGAAGCTGTCCACTCTCTCCACTGGGCACTCGTTGATGACGGGGGTCTGGTAGTTCCTCTCCTGCTTAGTGCTGAAGTCCACTATCAGCTCCTTTGTCTTACTGACGTTTAGAAGGAGGTTGTTCCTCTGGCACCAGTTCTCCAGATTCCTAATCTCCTTCACGTAGGCCGTCTCGTTGTTATCAGAGATCAGGCCCACCACGACGGTGTCGTCAGCAAACTTGATGATGGTGGTGGAGCTGGTAGTGGCCACACAGTCATATGTGTACAAAGAGTACAGCAGGGGGCTCAGAACACACCCCTGGGGGGCTCCAGTGCTGAGAGTGGTGGAGGCTGAGACATGTCCGCCCATCCTTACTGCCTGTGGTCTGCCAGTTAGGAAGTTGGAGATCCACTGACACATAGATGAGCTGAGTCCCAGATGCTCCAGCTTGGTGGTGAGTGTGGAGGGAATTATGGTATTAAATGCAGAGCTGTAGTCTATGAAGAGCATTTTAACATAATTCCCCCTTCTAGTGTCCAAGTGAGTGAGTGATGTGTGGAGGAGATGAGAGATGGCATCGTCTGTGGAACGATTTGGACGGTAAGCGAACTGTAGTGGGTCCAGTGTGTCTGGTAGTGAAGAAATGATGAAGTCTCTGACCAGGCGTTCAAAGCACTTCATCACTACTGAGGTGAGGGCTACAGGGCGATAGTCATTGAGAGAAGCAGGGTGGGGTTTCTTCGGGACAGGAACAATGATGGACTCTTTGAAGCATGTGGGGATCACCGACTGAGATAAAGAGATGTTGAATATCTCAGTGAACACAGGAGCTAGCTGGTATGCGCAGTCTCTTAGGATACGACCTGGGATGCCGTCTGGTCCTGCTGCTTTCCTGGTGTTCACTCTCTTGAAGGCTCTCCTTACTTCATGCTCGGAGATGACGAGCACGTTTCCGGTGCTGGCAGTATCTTCCTGTCTGCAGCCGTTAGCGCCGCTAACACTAGCATTGTTGGAGACCTTAGCTGCAGCCTCGAAGCGAGCATAGAAAGTGTTCAGCTCGTCTGCCAAAGTCACGGCCGCGTTCGTCATACCGGTTGTTGGTGCTTTATAGTCCGTTATTGTCCTTAGTCCCCGCCACAGGCTCCTAGAGTCACTCTGTTGGAGTTGTGACTCTAGTTTCCTCCCGTAGCGCTGCTTCGCCTCTTTCACCGCCCTCCGCACGTTATATGACACGGCTTTGTACGGGTCCATGTCCCCCGTCATGAGTCCCGTGTTGTAGGCAGCAGTGCGGGATCTCAGAGCATCGCGGATGGTTTTATCCACCCACGGCTTCTGGTTGGGAAACGTTGTGATAGTCTTTGTCTCCACGGTATCATCCGCTAGTTTCCCGATGAATCCCACAACCGCTTCCGTAAACACGTTGACGTCATCGTCGGAGCTGTTTCTGAACATGCCCCAGTCTGCGTCATCGAGTGCATCCTGTAACGTGGCCACCGATTGATCCGTCCAGCGCGCGACCTTCCTCTGAACCGGAACTTCCTGTTTCAGCCTTTGTTTGTATTTTGGCATGAAGATGGCGGCATGATCAGATTTGCCAAACGGGGGGCGGGATTGTGCCTTGTAGCCGTCCTTGACCGTAGTGTAGCAGTGGTCCAGTGTCCTTTCACCCCTGGTGGGGCAGGTGATGTGTTGATAAAAGTTCGGCGCTGCGCGTTTGAGGTTGGCGCTATTAAAGTCCCCCGTCACAATAAGCGCAGCGTCCCGGTGTTGTGTCTGGTGCTGTGTGAGTGCCTCATGCAGCTCGCATAAGGCGGTGACCGTGTCCGCTTGTGGTGGAATATAAACGGCACTTACAATGACCGATGTAAATTCCCGAGGTAGATAAAAAGGACGACACATGATGGACAGTAGTTCCAGATTTGGTGTGCAGGAGCGTGTGAGAGGAACAACGTTCGCACTGTTGCACCAGTTGTTGTTCACCATTAAACACACGCCGCCTCCCCTTGACGTCCCCGAGTCCCGTGTCCTGTCCATGCGGTGAACCGAGAAGAACTCGGCCGGCTGGATGGCGTGGTCCGGCACCGCTGGGTTCAGCCATGTCTCGGTGAAGCAGAGGAGATTGCAGTCCCGAATGTCTCTCTGGAACTTTATCCTGGCCCTGAGGTCGTCAAGCTTGTTCTCCAGTGACTGGACGTTGGCGAGCAGGATGCTAGGCAGAGGTGTGCGGTGTGCACGAGCTCTCAGCCTGTTCCTGACGCCAGCTCGCTTCCCTCTAGGCCGCCGCCGCTTCCCTTTGTTCTCCCTCGAGATCTCACTCGGCCAGCTCGGATCCGGAGTTAAAAACTTCGAATTGTGAGTACATTGTATACCAATAGAAACAAGAGTGTCACTGTCATACCTAATGTACCCAATGGTGATGATTTTGCCGATTTAGAAACGCTGAAAACTAACTTAAAAAACAAAGACAAAGAAAAAGTGGTCGGAGCAGTCGTGACGGCAGCCGACCTCACCGGCGCCATCTTAATCAGTAAAACAATATATATTTAGAAATTAATTTAACCACATATATGAGTTGTTAGTATTAACAATAAATTACTGACCCTTTTGTTTGAATTTTGAGGCATATCTTCTGAGGTTTTGCCTCTGAGCCTTGTCATATCCTGAAGGGTAGGAGCCCGCAGAAATGAACGCGTAAATCTCTTCCCACTTCTTCTCCATATCTACGAATGTCAGTAAACATTTTCTTATGAGCTTCAATGTGTGCAGTTGACAATGCAAATAATTTAACTTATTAAATAACGACATTACCGAAACAGCCTTAAAACACTGAAGCTGCGGACTCAAAAGTGTTGTGCAAATACCACGTGTCCAGTAACTTGACAGCAGACTTCACTGAATCTGCAAATTCGACAGTTTTGTGTAGAAAGCAGATAGTGACTTCACTTTAATATTGACAAACAATCACAAAGGCTTAAAAAATCAAGTATCAACGTCAATAAAAAGTACTAATACTTACTACTTACCTATTCTCCTGCAAATATGACAATGGAGTAGCGTGAAATCACAGCCGGATGCGCTTAGCTTCCCTTTTTGTGTTGTGCGCATGCGCGCACATGCTCAGGAACAACGGGTAGGACGGTTTACGGGGTAGGAGAAATTCCCAGAACACCTGCCGGGTTGAGTCAAACAATGATTTTAATGATCACACGCGTGGGAGATGGACACTGTACGCAGACAGCCTCAGATCTCAAAATGGTGGAGCATTGATCAAACTCTTATAGCCTCTAGTGGCCCCCACCTTATCATAAAAGCTTAAACATTCACATGCTTTCTCTCACACGGCGCCTAAGCTACGACCTTGGCTCCCCGTTTATCTGCTCCTGCTGAGATGGGGCAGAAAACTCCAGTATATTCTGTTCTCTTCTAATCAGACAAATAAGGCGATGACTTTCTGCGAACAGTATTTCTTATAACTCAGCAGTATAATGCATCATAAAACAATATCATTCATTCACAATAAATCAGCAGTCTAATGTAATGCAAATCAGTTTAACAAATGCAATAGTTACCACCTTCTTCTAATTCAGGAGAATAATGCAAACTAAGACTACATAATAATTCACAATCTTTAATTAGGGGTCTAACATGGCATAAAATAATATTATAATCTCACACTCCCCCTGATGAGCTCTTTAGAATAAAGAGCTCACCTACACCCTGTAATCCAGTGTGGCTGAGTTTATTTCTCCTGAGGCCCTTTGTCCCCCTGATGGGCGAACCATATGTGAGATGACCTCTGTGTTTGCGCAGTTCAGATGCAAGAAAAACTATTATTACAACAATAGCAGGTACAGATGACACTCCCCAGTTCTCCCACAGCTTTATTTTGGTGCTACCTTATACCCTTCAGACGTACTCAGACTAGAACCTCTGTCCAAGGAGCTTTTAGCCTTTATTTTATTGCTGCAGCTACCAGTGCCTTCCAGTTGGATGATCCTCTGCTCTTCTTTCTTCAACCTCAGGGGTTAGACAACCCTTAAGTCGTTGCACAGATCAAGGGATTATTCTGCCCCGATTTCAAACAACGATCTGTGTATCCTCGGGTTCTGTGTTTCCTATGTATCCCCCAGAAAAAGGAACAGGAACGTGTCCCCCTTTTGCCCAAGAGCCTCTCGAACCTCGTTGATCTGGTGTTCCTGGATTTCCGCCAACCCCTTCATGGTTATTGCTGTGTTTATGGGATCCATCCTTTTGAGGTGACTAATCGGAGCCCAAATGCCATGACACTTGAACCCAGTTGGTGTCTCGGCAGTCACTGCGTCTGTCTCTGCTGCGAAGGATCCTCGTATATCTGTGACCTCGTCTGGTGTCCGTTCGTTTCTCTGTAAGAGACAGAAAACCAAAACACCTCTCTTCCTAGCTCTAATAATCTAATGTTATCTACTGACCTTGTGGTGATTCAGAATTGGTTTAGAATATTCAGAATGTCCCAGGGACTTATTCTAATCATCTCCTATGTGTGTGTAAGCGTGTTTGCATTTAGCCCTCTGCACTCAAGGCATTTCCTGCAATATCCCAGTCCGGACCATCACGCCGAACAAAGCTTATGACCTTCAAAAGACCAAGTGCCAACTCATTATAAGCACATTTGCAAGGTGTGTCTGAAAATTATTAAAACCACTCATTTTAACAAAAGACATCAAAAACAAATTAGCCATTTTTAATCCTAACATTTGCCCCCCAAAAATCATGTGTTTGCTTCCGCCTACTGTCCCACGGTTTCCACTCCAGTGTGGTACTCAGCTTCTCATGAACACAGGCATTTTATCTTCTAAACGCTATTCAGTTCATTTCAATGATTAATGCTTAAACATGGAAATAATGATTTATGCTTCTCACTGGATCTCTAAAAAAGTCCGGAAACCTCTTGGGTCACTATTAGCTTAAGCTTCACCATACCCAAGTTATTAAAACACAAATGAAGTCATAAAAATGTTCATATAACCCTTGTTTGATGTTAAAACTCAACTTCCCCCCCTTTTTTGACACATTCCCATGTGTCAAATCAATGGAGCTAGAAAATTAAAAGAAAAGGTTAGTGACCTCATATCTTAGAAAGTATGAGACCTTCTCCTATCCAGTGTCGTTGCTCCAGTCCTGTCATCCTGTGTTAGGGAATGAAATCAATTTAATTGTCATGTTAGATCTGTTCAACTCCCGGCTCCGCTCAGAGCCTGCATCCGCAGAATTGCCAAGAAACAAAACCTGTAATAATACGAACTTCACTTCAATATGGACCTGTTGACTACTTCTGAGACAGCAAAGGAAGATTCTCTCCTCCTCGAGGACAGGCACTGACTCCCACCTATCTCCTGGAGCCAACTGTCCCTTATGGAGACACAACAATGCAGCTACAAGGTTTTCCAGATTGTTAAGTTGATCTGTGTGTAATGCTCTGAATCAAGTATGAAATATTAAATGAATGTCGTTTAATTAACTGCCACTACTTAAAACTCAGCAAAAGATATAACTGAATAAAAGATCACAAAGAAAAGCATGATATCAGTGTCATGTAAGTGCGTGCGGCCTTCTATGCTCGAAGTCACTCCAGTCCATAGATCAGCCAAACATCGCGTTGACTGTAGCTTTTAACCCTTATTAACTTGAGCACAACTCTATAATGAGCAACAAACTGCAATATGTATAAAAATGATCATGGTTACACCTGCAATGAAAGATCATATGATTATCCTGACACCCGTAAATAGAAGATTAACCTGAGGTTATAACAATCACTGGAACACAAATGTTAGTATAATGTCAAAAGCTTCAATAAATGATCAATGCAATGCTTGTTATATGATTCTGATGTAACAATAATGCTGATGCTGAAATAACAGTAAAACACCCCTTTTATCCTGTTTATAAACTTGACACATAAACGTTTATAAATGCCTCTTTTAAATTTTATTTCCCCCTGCTTTTCCCTCACTGACCACAGCAGGGGAATCTTTGTCTTGATTCAATCAAAGCTTTATTCGTCACATGCAGGTTGCCCTGCAGTGAAATGGGACCCCCCCCCCCCCCGACCTTACACATATAGCACAAACATTACATGGGGATACAGGTCGGAGATTGGTAGAATCAGAGAAAAAAAACATTGAAATGTACACTACAATGGGGAAAGTACAAGAGGAAAAAAAGAGACCCCTACTCATGCTGTGCTTCCATGGTAGGACAGCATCAGAACAGGAAACAGAAAAACTCTGCACAAAAAAGCACATAAATGACCACAGCACAACATTGTGAAGACATGACAAGCCACAGGGGTGGGTGGGGGGTGAGGAGTAATCCGAAGCGAACACAGCAGCCGCCCTGCACAGCGCTACCATTCCAGCGCGGCACACAGACCCGCCGTGTTCCCTCACAGGAAACAAGCATCGAAGGTGTTGGAAAGGGAGGGGGGATGAGTGAGTGCCTATCAGTGTAAGTGTATGTGTGTGCGTGTCCATAGTTCAGCTGAGACAGTGTCCTTCGGCCTATCAGGCTAAGTAAACAGTCCTCCAGCCAATCCAGGTGTCCTTGCATGGGATGGGAAGAATAGCCGTAACACAGTCGTTATCAGGGAGTGATTGTTCAGCTCCAGCCTTGGGCGTGCAGCTGGCGCCGTGATGGGGATCCGCAATGTTCATGTTGATTTTGTTAATTTCCATGCGAGCAGCCCAGGAGAATTTTCAGCCATGAATCCGGCTCACCTGATTCATCACTGAGCCCCACCGTGACTGGCATCTGACAGGGTGGCGCTGCATACTCTTCCTTTAATGTCTCTATGTTCAATCTGTTAATTAGAGTGCTTAAACATGAAGTAGACTGCGTCCACAACAAGTCAATACAGTTGTAAATGTGGCCAATTATCAATGTATTACCAATCAATAACGAAAAATAGCTTTTATTTTATGCATGCTTTCAGTCAACCACTCACCCAGAGGATCTTCAATCCCAGGAAATTCCTTCTCCCCATTTAATGAGTCTGTCCTCCTTCCATGCCCTGGTAACTGGTCCATCCAGAGCCATATGATCTTGAAATATACATACAACAAGCCAAACCACACCTTGGTCACACCAACCCTTTTCCGCCCTGAAGATGTCCAACATGGCGTCGGACATCTTAGTCTGGACTGTCAAAGGTGACTTTAATGCTGACTGTTCCGACAATCCATTTTATAACATTTTCTGGTCAGATTTGCCAATCTCTGCACCAGGGTTTTAATAGTTTTGCAATTTTCATTAGTTTTTATTTTTATTTAGCTTCGACTTCAGATTTTCAATTTTATATCAGTTGTAATTAGTTTTTACCAATTGTTTGCTAGTTTAGTCTAGTTTTTATTTTCTGAAAATCCTTAGTTTCAGTTTAGTTTCGATTAGTGTCAGTTATAGTTTTAGTTGTGTTTGCAATAATCAAGTGCAACAAAATCCCAGTTTCATCATATCAGTCATGCTCTTCTGCTTATCCTTGGGTATTGAGACTATTAACTCTTGCCGCCCCAGGTGTTCGTAATTTTGGTTCAAGTGAATTGATAATCTTTTTGAAGGCAATTGACTCACACAGCTATGTAGATGTCCCCGTCCTGTTGTCTCGGGGTGCATCACGCTGCCTTGCATGAGGTTAGCTTCTGTTTTCTGGGGATGAGGGTTGAGTGTGCTCCCTTACCTTTTCAAGGTAAGCTAGGTTAGCCTTCTTGTGTGAGCTTTTCAAGTGCACTTTAAAGTTTGTGGGATTTTTTCCCTTTATAAATGTCCCTCATAATTTGTCTCTTTCCACTACCAGACATTAGCTTTATCCAAAACAGAGTCATATTCAAAGTAATCCCAAATTGGACTCTGGCGCTTTCTCCCGACTTTTCCTGACATGATTCTGCGCGTGGACGGAGCAGCAACACAGACGACTCGACTAACGTACTGCCACCTGCTGGCATAATGAGACAGCAAGAAAAAATCTGGAAACTAAACTTCATTTTCACCCTTGACTATTGTAGGACACACACACATCAATGAAACTAAACATATTTTGCTATAAATTCAGTTAATTTTAGTTAGTTTTGTGAACACTCATTACAGTTTTAGTTAGTTTTCCTGTTTTTGTTTTTATTTTATTTCCGTTAACGAAAATGTTTTTTCACTTCTAGTTTTCGTTGTTTCATTTTTTTCGTTAATAATAATAACCTTGCTCTGCACCCTGGAATAAACATAATCAACATGATCAACATTTTACTGCGTGTTATTTCACCATCTTATCGATTCAAATGCTCCATCCTTATGTGGTTTGCGACATTATGTTTATCCACTCTGTCTCTAAATGTTTGAAGAATTTTCAAGTTTGGGGTCAAATTTTGAGAATTTGACCATAAGTGAAAGTTAGCTGTAAAAACAAAAGCTCAGGACAGAACAGTTATCAGTCATGTACTTCATACAAAATTAGCATATATTGAATTTCATATTGATCCTCTGAGTGTAATGGTACATTTTAATTTGAATTTATCAAAGCTAAACACAATAATTTTTCTTTATTTTGCTCTTGTTCTTGTGCAGCACCACCTCCTATCACATGTCCCTGTCGGTTCTATCCTGCTTTTAAATTGCTGACTATTTCAATGAAAGGACCTAAATGACGGGGACCAGTGTTTATTGTTACATATCTCCATTTTGAATGTGACAAGCCTACCATTTCCCTGTTATCCATAGATAACAGGGAATAGAGTTTTTTTTTTCCTCTATAAAAGTTAATTGACTCTTTACAGTGGCCTGCTATGGTTAATAATAAAATGTTCAGTCATGAGTGAAATCAAACCTCTTCTTCCCTTTAGCATTTAACATTCCCAGCAATATACTGTGATACATTAATCGAAACACAGCTACTAAAACACAATTTTCTTAATGCAGACCTCAGTAACTCAAAATTAGCAACCAAAGGGTTAAGTCTGCAGTTCACACTCATGTGAAGCTACAGCCTCCCCCTTTAGTCTCTGTCATCCTTCTGTTCTTGCAAAAACAAAACAAAGCAAGACAAAACATCCACCCTTCTTTTACAGGCTGGGTGAATTGTTTGTGGACATTTACTAATTCTAAAGTCAGTACCGTTTTTGTCTCAATATCAAGTCAGTTAAAAGTTTTAGTCCTCAGTCCATCACCATCCAGACACATACATAAATCCACACACATTCATACCAGATATTGCTGATAATGGAGTCTCACGCGCAACCTATTCGAGCCTTCCTCACCAGCAAGATGACGTCATCATTTTAAAGGAAAACAGTTCCTTGTTTTTTAGACTGGATTGACTCGCTGCAATCCTTTTAGGCTCAGGACTTCTCATGTGATCAATGTCCCATATAAGTGAATTTCTCCCAAGCCCATTATAATCATGGGGAAAAATACTTTGCGACTGTTTCCAGTAAGAATATTTTATAGCGCTTTAAAGTTCAATCTCTCAGGCCTGGATTAAAGAGCTGATTTGTTAAATCAGGAACTCACAAAATACCAAAATATCACCACCGGTGGATCACACCTCTCAGATTTTCTTATTTCAGTGCACTGTAACAAATGCAAAAACAAACGTAACCAATAAAATACTCATATAATAACCAATACTGGGGCCCATTGCAAACATGTCCAAGCATAAAACCATCTTTCTCTCTCTTAGAGAAAGAAAACAATCCAAACCTCACTGATAAAATCAACCTAGTGTCAAGAAAACCCCAAAAATCAATCAAAACTTTACCAGAAAGTCTTTCTCCCTCCCGGGACAATATTGTGTAGGAATACAGGTATTGTAACTCCTTTTTGCACTGAAAAAAACCATGTTGGATTTACTTGATTCAATAGTGGACACTGGTTGCACACAAATGTTTTGCTTTGGCAGAAACTTAAACAACTGAGTTAAATCAACACAACCTTTTCATATTCAGTAAACCTGTGCATTTTGTGTTCATAAAACATGATTGAAACATGTTCAGATGGAGTAAGTTGAGCTCCTGGAATATTTTAATCCTTCCCAATTCTGTCAGTTTATTTCAACACTATTCAGTAACTTTTATCCAAATACTACTTGGTCACTTAAATACTACATGTTGTCTTCATATTGCATGCGGTTCAAGAAAGTCTAGATCATGGTTACCATAAAAATTGAAGGGGTCTACAACAACTACCATCCTCTTATCTTTATCCTGGTTACAGCAGGGCTGGGAAATAACCCTGAAGTGACAGGTTACCAGGCAGGGTACACCCCGGACAGCTGACCAGTCTATCAGATAGAAACAAACAGCCGTTTACACTTACATTCATGGATAATTTAGAATCATCAATTAACCTAGCTCTAATAACTGCATGACTTTTCACTGTGGCAGGAAACCAGAATACCCAGAGAGAAACCACTGCAAACTAGCCAGACTGTGGATTTGCACCCAGGAGCTTCTTATTGTCAAGCAACAGCACTAACCAGCATGCCAACAATGTAGGAAATACAGGAAAGCCATGATTTCCTGTATTTGAGGCAGAATTCTTTTGTTCTTGCCCTTGACAGGTTAATCCACAATAAATAGCAATAGCATGCATGGGGTGTGTGTGTCGTTGTCTGCCTCTTATAACTCCAGTGATTTTCCTGTAGTTTGAAATCTTATGCGGTGTTGTGAATTCCGTGAGTTCAGCAACTAACCACTCTTATTAGATTGTTCTCATTGAGATGACATGATACAAATTGAGTTGTTGGATTTCGTACAGATCTTTAAAGCCTGAGGCAACGCGTTACTTGTAACGCGTTACTGTAATCTGATTACTTTTTCGAGTAACGAGTAAAGTAAGGGATTACTATTGCAAAAACGGATTACCGTTACTTTCCCATAGGAACGCTGCGTTACTGCGTTACAAAAACCGTGATTTTTTGCGAGAATGTCTCATGACAGTGACGTAAGCGAGTGCGACGGCTGTGGTAGCTCGTGTGTCAATAATAGAAAACATGGAGCGAGGGATAGAATACGATCGTGCAGCATTTAATACTTGGAAATACTGACATTACTTTGAATTTGACTCTTTAAAAAGCGACAAAAACATAAGCGTACGTTGTACACTCTGCATCGGAAGAAAACTTTTTTCTACGTCGAAAAATTCCACTTCCAACCTGAGCAAGCACCTAGCACGCTGCCACAAGAATGTTAAATTGACAGAAAACCCCCAGGATCCCCTCACTGACGTGACCGCTGTGGCTACCACATCTACTTCCACCGGGCAAACCTCAGATGGACCCACTCCTGCTAAACAGGTTAAACTAGACGTAAGAGCGACAGGACTTAGTGCCGCTGAACTGAAGAAGCTCGTCGCTGCTTATATCGTCGAGGACGTTGCCGATTTCCACTGTTGACTCTGAATCATTCCGACGCATCATAGAAAAAATACCAACTAAAAGTGGTGTCAAGCTGCCCCAGAGAAAGTCATTTGTAGGATACCTTGAGAGAGAATATGACAAAATGAACTCTAACTTGAAGGCTACACTCGAAGAGGCAGAGTTTGTTTCCACCACTGCTGACATCTGGACGGTAAATAATAAATGTTTTATGGGTGTAACAGTTCACTGGATTAATTCCACATTACAACGCAACAAGGCCGCTCTAGCATGCAAGAGAATTAGAGGCAGCCATACCTATGATGTAATTGGAGCAGAGATTGAAGAAATCCATTCATCATATGGACTAGCTGAGGAGCCAGCGCAGCTGCCGGAGGAGCTCGGCGAGCGGGGAGAGCCCGCACCGCAGTCGGAGGGGCTCGGCTAGCTGGAACAGGAGATCGGCGAGCCTGCCACCGGAGGACCTCGGAGGTCCGGAGGGACCCGCTCAGTCAGACCTGGAGGTCAGTGTGCCGGAGAGACCTCTGCGTCTAGTAAGCCTTTTCTGGGATCGATTAGTAATTAGTAGTCTATTCTCCACTAGGGGGCTTTCGCGCGCTCTCCTCATTGCAATAAACAACTGCATGAGAGAAACAAGTGAAAGTCACCCTCGCGATTCTTTTCCCCATTTTCAGGTAAAGGTGTTTAAAAGTTTATATATTTGCGGTCTAAAATATTTAGGATATTAAGATAGTTAAGTTACGATATTTCATAGGTAATGTTAGGGAGTTTTTATTGTTTTATTTGCTTATGCTTCAAAAGTTATGTTATACATATTTCACCAGACAGTTTTCTGTAGAAACAGGAAGCTGACCCTGTGACACTGACAAGAGACCAGTACAGAAATACATATCCGCAGAAGTTGACTTGCATTATATTATTCTTAGAAATTGACCTGCAACACACATACTTTGTGACACACACACACACAGCTTGCACACAGACAGCATCAGGACCTGCGTAACAGGAAATGTGATAATATTTGCATATTGACGATGAAACCTATAAAAATAAACGAATACTGCAGTTCGGGGTGATTGCTCTCTGAGTAGTTCACCTGTGCAGCACGTTAAATATCTCAAGTATCTCAGTGTTGATTATTCACCTGACTGTTTGTTAACTGAATATCTCTGACATTTAATTGGTCCTTCGAAGCTGTTAATGGACTGGTATTAATAATAATATTATGCTCCATTTCACAGTGGTATCCTTCCTCAAGTCCCGACGCCGTGACAAGCCTGCGTCGAAGTCTCTGCAGAGCGCCCTCCAGTAAGGGTTGAAAGTCCAGGGACGCTAAAATTCTGTTAGGATGCCTGGGTCGTTGACCCAGGGTATTTGAGTTTATTATATTATTTATACTTTTTAGTCTTTGGTTTCTTTGAGTTCTGTCTTATGGTTTATGTCTCTGTCTTCTTTAGTTGCTCTGTCTCCTCTCAATGGTCAATGGTCAATGGTAACTTTATTGTCCCTGATGGGAAATTGATTCGCAGTATGTCAAAACAAAACAAACAACAAACATACAACCAACACATCACGTACACTCATTAAAAAAATTCTATAATATAATATAAGCCTGATAAAACAACCTAGATTTTCCATCGAAAAAAGTGCAATGTGCAGTGGCAACAACACTTACAATTTAGTGTTGTTAATTAAGATAATAGCACTAGGTACAAACGACAATTTGTGTCGCTTTGTCTTCACTGCAGTCATTTTATAACGACGACCTGATGGAAGCAGTTGAAAATCGTTAAAGAGAGGATGATCTGAGCACAACAGGACAGAAGTTGCCTTCCTCAGCACCTGCCTGTTATAAAAGTCCACAAGCTGGACCTGAGACCTCCCTGAAATCTTGCCCGCCACTTTAACCAGATTGTTAAGTCTGGTCTTATTATCCATGGACATACTACTGTACCTATCACCTGTATCCCCTTGTCTAGTTCGCGTCTCTGTGTATCCTTAGTTCCTATATCCCCGTGTTCAGTCAGTGTTTGTGTCTGCCCTGGTCCCACGTCTCTGTTCCCTCTGTAGTGCCTGCATGTGAGTCTGTGTTATGTGTTTCCTGTTTTACTTTGAAGGTCTCTGTCTTATCTCAGTGTGTTCAGTTTACGCTTCCTTTTGTCTCGTCAGTTCTGATTTGCCCCAGCTGTGTTTCCCTCCTGTTATTCATTCCCTGATTGCTCCTTCTGTGTATTTAAGCCCTGTGTTTCTCTGTGTCCGTGTCGCGATCTACCGTTTATTTTGCTGTGTGTTTTGTCAATCCGCTGGTGTTAGTTTATTTTTGACCTTTTTCCAGTTATGTTATGTTTGAGTTCAGCATTAAAGCTGTTTTGGTTTAAGTTTCTCTCTGGAGTCTGCATCTTGGGTCCTATTCCTGTCTGCACACAGCCGTCACCTAACAGAAGATCGCGACCAGAACATGGACGCCCGACAGACTCTTTTTCCTCGGAGTACAACACTGAGATGGAGCGGATGGTGAGCCTGCTTGACCGCATTGCCCAGTCCCCTGATTTAAGGACCATGGCAGTGGGGCTGAGTGCGGTGGAGGCCATCATTCGCTTTAACCCCCGGCTTAGCCAGTTTGCTAAGGACACTAAGTTGGACGACACCATTACTGCCTGGAGAGAGCAAGTCAAAGCTGGTGAGCTTGCTCTCTCTCTCTCTCTACATCTTCCCCACCGTTACTCCAGGACAACACACACTCTCCTTCTGTCTCAACATTGCCACGGACTTCCTCTCCCTCCCCACACCAGCTGGGTTCTCGTTCACCTGCCTTTTTCCTGGCAGCTATGTGGTCAGAGGATGAGGAGGAGGTCTCTTTTTCTCCACCGGTTCCTGTTTCCTCATCCCGAAGGAAACGGCGTTCTGGCCGCCGCCACAACAGAACTGTTGAGCATTCTGACTCTGGACACTCTGACATCACTCCCACTTCATCTGTTCTGCAAACTGGTTCTGCTGGAGGGTCTGAGGGGCCCGTTCAGCCACCTGTCTCCGCTGGAGGGTCCGAGGGGCCCGTTCAGCCACCTGTCTCCGCTGGAGGGTCCGAGGGGCCCGTTCAGCCTGGTCCGGCCTCCGACTCTGCAGTTCCGTCTGGTCCGGCCTCCGAGTCTACAGCTCCGCCTGGTCCTGCCTCCGAGTCTACAGCTCCGCCTGGTCCTGCCTCTGCTGCTCCGTCTGGTCCGGCCTCCGAGTCTACAGCTCCGTCTGGTCCTGCCTCTGCTGCTCCGCCTGGTCCGGCCTCCGAGTCTGCAGCTCCGTCTGGTCCTGCCTCTGCTGCTCCGCCTGGTCCGGCCTCCGAGTCTGCAGCTCCGTCTGGTCCTGCCTCTGCTGCTCCGCCTGGTCCGGCCTCCGAGTCTGCAGCTCCGCCTGGTCCGGCCTCCGAGTCTGCAGCTCCGCCTGGTCCGGCCCCCGAGTCTGCAGCTCCGCCTGGTCCGGCCTCCGAGTGTTCAGCTTCGTCTGCTCCTGAGGTCTCCATGCTGTCTGTTCCTGCACATCTTGTCCGGCCTGCACGGCCTGCTCGGCCTGCACGGCCTGCTCGTCTTGTCCGGCCTGCTCGTCTTGTCCGGCCTGCTCGTCCTGTCTGGCCTGCTCGTCCTGCACGTCCTGTCCGGCCGATGACTGGACGTCGTTGCCGTCATGGACGGCCCCCTGAACTACGCCGCCACCAGTGCCTCCCGCCCGGCCGGCCTCCTGACCTGCTCCTCCACCGGTGCCTCCCGCCCGGTCGGCCTCCTGACCTACTCCGTCGCCGCCGGTGTCTCCTGCCTGCCCGGCCCCCTGAACTGTTTTCTGGGCTCTTGGGCCGTCAGCCTCTGGGCCGCCCCCCTGAACTGCCTGTCATCACGTAAAATCGACAACCGCTTTCAAGAATCGCTTGAAAGTAGAAGCCTGATGTTGATAACTTATCTCATTCTTCGTGCCAGTGACAGCTTCACGGGTCTGTCTGTATATTTAACTCAATAAAATACCTAGTAAAGAAATCTTCTACAAAACGAAACCAAATGGTTTGCAGTCCCTCTGCAGTAACTATTTTAAGAGGAACCTTACAAACAGAACTAAACAATGAAATATAGTTGGCATGACGATCATGCCCAGATTGTATAAAATAAATAAAAGGAAATCATTCACATGAAAACCTTTTCTATAAAAAAGAGAGATGCATAAGGTAGATTAAGGCTGTGTCATTGTTCAGCCAAGGAAAGTGTGTGAAAAGGTAAATGTCTCCAGCCTGGGTGAGGGTGGGACTGCAGCCCACCCTAAGCCCTTGATGGATACAAAATAAAATATAGAAATAAAAATAATAATAAACCGCTTGTTTCGGCATGCAACAGAGAGAATGAATGTGACTGAAGGTTGGATCTGAGATGAGGCAAACAGAGGACCAGTCTAAAAAGTAGGCACAAACCTGTTAAGAGAAAAAGCAAATTTGTACAGATTGGATGAATTCTAAATTATCTGTTTGCTGAGTAAGATGATCCTAACTATTAAATTGGCTGAGTAGTAGTATAGTGATTTACACTGATAAAATGTTGTAATATACTGTTGTTATTATATAGTAAGAAAAAGATGATAATATTAATAAAAATATAATATTAATGACAAGAAGTATCCTAGTAAGTATGATGTGAGATGGATAATTGTTATGAAGTAGTCTGCATCAAGCTTAAGGTTTGCTCAAACTCAGTATAATGACATATGAGATGAAGAAAATAAAGGCAATATCTAAACCAATTAGGTGCATAGAGGCACTTACCCTGCTTGAAAACCTGTCATTTATCCTAGATAAATATTACTGAGATGTAGAGCACATTTATAATGACAACTAATAAGCCAAACCCTGTAGATAATAGCTAAAGCTACAAGATTGAGAAGCTGATTTAAATATGTGGACACTACTAAGCTAATGAGCGAATTAAACATTTTTATTTATTTGTTTTTAGAGCAGAAGCTGCATAGAGGACAGCACAGGGAGCTGTCTATCAATGAATAAGGAAACACACATACACAAATTGTTACATGTGAAATTATTTTTGGAAAAAATCAGAAGTGAGATGGTTTTGAATTAAGAAATCAGTGAAAAGATGCATGAATTAAACCTGATAATAACATACAGAGGCAATGAAGGAAGCAGCTCACACTCACTGAACATTAACATGCATAGGAAAAGTAATGAAGACCTGCTTACACTTATACACATAACATGAGTTGGTATTTCTGACCAGAGAGAGGGAAACGGGTAGTTTAAGTGCTCAGGATAATAATGAAAATGTCTTGTGTTTCTTTAGGAGCAAAACAGACCTGGACCAATTCTCCAGGTGCAGCGGTCGGAAGAAACCTATAGGTTAACATGACTGGACATGTCAAAGCAAGTTTCTGGTTGAATTGTTCACAGCGCCATGTCTCCATAAACCTGACAAGTGGGCCCTAACTTGTGTCTGAGGACAAGGGTTGCTGTTAATAAGGTGGGAACTTAAAGTTTGGGTTAGCAAATTTGGGAAAGAAAACTGACTGCTTAAGCGGAGAATTGTGCAGGAGTCTGAAACACTGCAAAAGCAACATATGCAAATTCACGTACATGATTTACAAATGCCCAGTTTTAGAGCTGTAAACTGTGAGCAATTCAAAGTTTAAATATATATATATATATATATATATATATATATATATATATATATATATATATGTGTGTATATAGATATAGAGAGAGAGAGATAAAAATAAGAAAACTTTAACTTCAAAGTTGAAATATGTAAGATGTGTGAATTCTTTGAAAAACTAGGGGGTATCTAGGAATGCCTCAGGTATAAACGTAATGAACAAAAAAACACAAAGAAGAAGAAGCAAAGAGCAATGGAAACACGGACGTGTATAACCTAGAACGATTACTTCTAGGCTCTGAACACAAACACTCTGTTGTCAGATCTAGCAGATCCAGTTGTAGTAAAAACTACCACAACTTACAGGCCAGTTAAACCACAATATCCCTTAAGCACAGAAGCAAAAACAGGGATCAGGCCAGTAATTGCAGATATGGAAAAACCAGGCATTTTAGTAAATACAACTGAAACAACCTGTAACACTCCGATTTTCCCAGTGAAAAAAGCAAACACGGGGAAATATCGACTAGTACATGACCTTAGAGCAATAAATGACATAACAGAACAAATTCCACCTGTGGTGGCAAATCCACACACAATTTTAAATCAAGTGACACCAAGAGAACAATGGTTCTCAGTTATAGATCTTTCGAACGCGTTTTTCTCTGTGCCATTACATCAAGATTCACAAAAGCTATTTGGATTCACTTTTGACAACCAGAAGTTTACCTATATAGGGTTGCCTCAGGGATTCCAGAAAAGCTCTGAGAAAATCCATGTCATTTTGCACGCTTCCTGCCCCAGGTAAATTCCTGCTATACGTTGATGATATTTTGATTACAGGCTACACACAGACGGATTGCAAAGCAAACACACACAGTTTTGCAACATCTAGCAGAGCAAGGCCATAAAGTCTCACAGCATAAATTGCAATTGTGGAGCCAAGAAGTAACGTACCTTGGCCACAGACTGACAGGACTAGGCAGACAGCTGTTAGACAGCAGAAAAGTAGCTGTACAAAATGCTCCTAAGCCTGTCACCAAACAACAAATGATGAGTTATTTAGGTCTCTGCAACTTTTGCAGATGTTGGATACCTGAATATGCACTGCTGGCCCAACCTTTGCAAAACCTGATCTATGGCAAACACTTAGCTCTGAAAGATGAAATAGAATGGACACCAGAGGCAGATAAAGCATTTATTGACATAAAACTTGCCCTGCAAACAGGCGCAGTTTTAGCTTTGCCTGACTGTGACAAGCACTCTCCTTCCTGCGGAAGTAGATGGTGCCGAACACAGCTGTATGCAGAAGCTAACTGAAAAAATGAAACCCCGACCAGACATTTTTAGTACACTGCAGCCTACTGTTTTAGAAGCGAAAGCCCTTACTTCCTCTTTTTCAGCACAGAGTGCAGAACTAGCGGCTATCATACGTGCATGCTGCGCAATGGTCGAGAAATAGAAATGTGAAACATTTATGTTCATTTTCATTGCAAAGTCAAAATCACACTCGTGATTCTTTCCCCCCTGTTTTCAGGGGTGACACAACTGATGAAATCAAAAATCTAATTATCAAAAGCATTGTACAATAAACATTGCTTTTTTTTTATTTTCTTGCACTGCCACCACCTGGATTGTAAAAGAACATTACACTATATCTGTTGCAAACTGACAATCATAGCTGGACTGGCCATCGGGCATACCGGGCATTTGCCCGGTGGGCCAATGGTAATCTTTCGTTTTTATGGGCCGATGTTTTTTTGTTGTTGTTTTTTTTTCCCGTAAAGGTGAAAACAGTGAAAGATGGTGGATTGGACAGATGCTGGCAAATGTGTTAAAATAACTCACTTGTTTGGTACTGGCTATGGTGGAGCTTTCACAGATTCAGTAAAATTAGCACGTGGTGGAGGCCAGCAGGTGGATGAGGGAAAGGGGAGGCTGAGGAGGAGAGACCCGAGGCGGCCGCCGGTCCGAGTGTCAGGTGAACTGAACTTCAGGTAAGAAGTTATGACCTGCAGTCTATCTGGGTCAGATATGAACCAAGTTTTGGTGTAGTTCATTTTCGTTGTGCTGACTTTTTACAGTCAGTGACAATAACTCGTACTGTGTACTAGCTAGCATGACGGAGTTTCTATACTGCTGGGCAGGGGCTATGATGTTACTGATAGTGAACTTTATTTTATTCATAAGGTTAGTTAGTAGAGTTGCCAACTGTCCCGTAAAAAACGTAATCCTCTCGTATTCAGAGTTAATATTACGCGTTTCGTATTGCGCTGAAAACAAAGGCGATTTGTCCCGTACTTCAGCTAGAATGAAAAAAAAGACACAAAGCTGGAGTTATTCTGTGTCTTTACGCTATCAGCTGCCTCTTCTCTCTTCTCTCCTTTTGCTACTTCAATCACGAAACTTATAAATGATCAGCTGATCGGCATTTCTGCCGCAAGTCCTGTCTCTGTTGTTTGTTTATTGCCCACTTTGCGCCAGAAAGAGGAAACCAGCGGAGGTCGCATTAAACAACAGCAGCACGTTTAAGCTTGATCAGCTGTTGTTAGAATTTGTTTAATATTACTTTCTAGTATCAGCTGATGTTTGTTGGAGCCACAGCTGTAAAAGCTGTTGGTCATGATATCGGCTTAAATATCCTGGTGAGAGGGAAACATGAAGATGAAACCAGGAGATGTCCTTACTGAATTATCAGAGCTTAACAGGTGATGGAGAAACAGGTTTACCTTTTAGGTGACATGAATGAGTTATGAACTGTTTCTGAGAGACAAATAACAGCAGGATCCTTTTCTAAGTAGCGGACAGCTGGTAACTAGTGATGTGCGATACCACTGATTTCCTTTCCGATCCGATACCAAGTAATATTCAGGGTGGTATCGACGATACTGATCCGATACCGATACTTTATTTTATTTATTGTATCTCAAATTATAGCGTCATAATGATTACAGGGCATCAGATTACTTATTCTTATCACTTAATAATGCAGGGTTCATCATATAGAAATAAAAAAACTAAAGTTGTGCCTATTTGAACACCTTGCCTGCCTGCAGCACTAAAGGACTCCGTGAGAGACGTCTGTCTCGCCCTAGCAGCATCTGCCCCTCTCCTCCTCTTCAGTTCGCCTCAACATACACACCTCATATTCTGCGATATGATTTACTCTGAGGTGTTTGACAAGGTTAGTGATGTTGCCACAACCATACATGCCAACCCTCCCGATTTTTCCGGGAGAATACCGAATTTCAGTGCCCTTCCCGAAAATCTCCCGGAGCCACCATTCTCCTGAATTTCTCCCGATTTTCCACCCGGACAACAAAACTGAAAAACCATATCGCAGAATTCATAGCGGGCCCAGCCAATTCCAGTTTCCTTTTGTTTTTTTTGGGGTTTTTTTGTTTTTTGTTTTTTTGGCCTGTCCCGTTTGGCTCTTTTGCCATCAGAATTGTTGTCTAAAGGCAAAGAAAGATGCCCAACGGATTTACTTTACCAAACTGACCATCCCAGCCTTGCCGTAATGGTCCATTTGATTCACCTTTTATTGTTTATTTTATTTTCACTTACTGAATACAGGACAGACTTGACTGGGGGAAAGAAGGGGAGAAAGAAAGAAAGAGGGAAAGAGAAACAGCTGAGAAGAGGGACGGGGGAGAAGGGCAAAAGACAAAAACCAACAGAACGGGCAGAGAAAAAAAAATTCCAGTTTCCAACAATGGTGGCAGCTACTTAGTTTTAATATCACTCTTATTTGTCTTTCTGGGTCGCAAAAAACTTTTAACATATTTTTAGGTGAGAATGTGGCTGTGTAAACTTCAAATATCTGAGCCAACTGACACATTGTTTTCAAACCCCCGCGGTCTTTCGCTACTCGGGTTAAACATGATATATTAGTCACTTTGATAACTTAAAAATGTTATTGTTTGGCTTTTTCAGTGTTTTATTTGTTCGTGAGTAAATCGGTTTGGCTGAGATTAAAGTTATTAGATTAGATTAAACTTTATTAATCCCTCAGGAGGGTTCCTCCGGGGTTTTCACACAGCTGAATAAACGTCAAACAGAAGTGTGAGACGGTCGAGAGTTTACGTCAGCGCCCGGTTGTATTCACCCTCCACCGAGGGAGCTCGTGACGTACAACCCGGCTTTCTTTAGACCGCGAAGGCCAGGTCTTCAGGTGGACCCATATGGAAAAGATATGTATAAATCTTATAAAGTTTGTATCTGTCTTGTGTGAAACTTGTATGAAAAGCATATAAGTGTGAAAACAGATATAAGATCCCTTAAAAAATTATATAATGAAACTTGTATGTTTTGGATACTTACTAAAACAATGTATGAAAGTAATGTGAAAGTGGCCACTTTCATGAGTAAATCATGTAAGCCTTATTTGATTTACTCATGAAAGTGGCCACTTTCATGAGTAATCACATATAAGTTTTTACTATTTCTTTTCCGTATGGGGAAGCAGCCTCTGAATTTGGACACCCGTTTCCGGGCCGGCCAATAATAACAGTGATTTAACGTATTTTATCCGATAAATAAACCCTGTAAAATGTATTTATCACCCCCCCAACAGACCTTTTGAATGTCTCCCTAGTAGGCTACGGCCACAACACCTCACTCTTGGAGCACTTTTTTGCCACATGTATCTCAAACCACGTCTCAGCTGTTTGTGGAGGTAAATTACTTCCGCACAATTACGCTCAGCCATTGTTGTGAGTGCTCACGCCAAGGCGCTGCGAGACATTTATACAGCCGTATTTCGCACATGACTATGAAAGGCGGAAGAGGAAGTAGTTCCTTTGAATGTAGACAATCCGAATGTTATAGTTTCTTTCCACTGTGTTCCTGATAATGATAAACTACAAATTTACTCTAAATTACTAAAATATCGATATTTTAATGTGAGAATCGATTCTAGAACATAAATGATTGGTATCGGAGGAATCGATATTTCAGGATTGATCCGCACATCACTACTGCTAACTGTGCAGGGGCGGGTGAAGCAAAGTTTTGGCAGGGGGCAGGTAAGGCATTAACAGGAATAGGAGGGCACAAAAAATACGTTTCTTTCTTATTCTATTTTAAAATGTCTAGCTTTTAAAAAATAATTATTCGAATCTTACAACCAAAGTTTTCATCTGATGTCACATGTATAGAAATCCATTATTGTACATAGTAATTTTTTTCAGGGTCCCAACATAATTTCTTCAGAAGTAAGTACTGTATATCATCGGTGTTGGTCAAGTTACTTGAAAAAAGTAATCAGTAACTAATTACTGATTACTTCATCAAAAAGGTAATCCGGTTACTTTACTGATTACTTATTTTCAAAAGTAATTAGTTACTTTTTAAAAACATGATTTACAACCTGAATAGGTGATAAAGCGATAGATCTTTCAGCCCAATTCTACTTTTTCTGTTTTTTTTGTTTTGTTTTTTTTTCCTTGGAAGTGACATCAGAAACAGCAGCATGTGACATCACGTGATGGCGGAGCTTCAGTTCATCCTTTGTCATCCTTTTTTTTTTTTTTTTTTTTTTTAATAGGACAGGGGGAAAGAATGAAAGAAAGAGGGGGAGAGGAAGAAAGAAAACCAAAGGGGAGAAGAGATGGTGAGAAGGGGGGGAAGAGAGAAAAAAAACAAACAAACAAAAAACAAAAAAAACAAAAAAAAAAAAAACTCCTGGGTCACCTGTATGGAGAGAAAGAAAAACAAAAAAAACAGGGGAGACAGCAAACAACAAAGAGCAACATAATAATAATAATAAAAAAAAAAGCACCATCACAATAAACTAGCTAGTCTTAGATATCAATAGTTACTAAATAATAAACGATATTGTGCAGCACGCAAGATAGACAGCGCACAGTGTGCTTTGAGGCAGCAGCCAAGAAAGCTGTAGTCCGCATCTGTGAATACCCATGTGTACACCTGTGTGCATACCTGTGTGGATCAGCATGCTTGCATTCCAAAGGTTTCTCCATGTAATGATCTGCTAGAGAGTGTGGGGAGCCACTGCCCTGTCCTCTATGGTATCAAGCAGGTATGGAGGAGATCAAAACTCCAGACATCCAGAGGCCCCCAGAACACAAGAGACCAAGGAAGACCCACAGAGGGGCAGCCGCGCCACTGTCCCAGTAAGAGCTAAGGAGAGTCCCAGATGAGAGCTCATTCAGCAGCCGCGGAGCAGAAGCCAGGGGGAGTTGCAGTGACGCGCCCGTGAGCTCCGCCGGCAGCCAGCTGTGCCTGAGTGACCGAGCCCCAGGCCGAGAGGCCGAGGGCACCCCACCTCCAAAGTGGCCCGAGCGAGCCCCAATAAGCGGCCGCCAAGGAGTGAGCCGGTGTGTACCCGGACGCCCACCCCCAGATACAAAGAACCACCAACGCACCGATACTTGAGGGAGTCCGCCACCGGCAGGGGAAGTGGTGGTGGGTGGAGATAGACCTCCAAACCTTGGAGGGCCCGAGATGTCCCCAGAGAGGTGGCGTCTGATACCCAACCTGACATATAGACACAGACATACAGGCACACACAGACACAAACATCCATTCCCACCCTCATGCTCTCATATGCACTTCACACTCAACCGACGTGGAGACAGACATAAAGGGACGCTGTATACACGATCACACTCCCCAAGCGTACTCTACTAACCGGGTCTAGGTACCCTTGCCCCTGGAGGGGGGAACTGCACCCAGACCCAGGTGGTGTTACCCTTTTCCCTGCGGTGGGGAGAGGCAGACCGCCCCGACTCCGCAGCAGCAGGGAGGCCCCAGACCGCAGTCGGACGGCCCACTCCTCCTAGCCCCCCAATTCTACTTTTTCTGCATAATCCATCATACATAATGTAATCAAATGGAAAAGTCTTTTTAAAACTTGTTTTGTTAGTTTTAATCTTTTAACTTTATGCATCAAGTAAAAATTTAATTATATGCCCCATTCTCTGACTTGAAGAAATTAGTTTAACATTTAAACCTATTTTCTGCACATTCCAGCACATAAAATAAAATATTTTTTGTGTTTACACTCACTCTTTCAAATAGATGCAAGTAAAACACAGCAGAAAATAAATAAAGTCAAAGACTAGCGGTCCTGTTGCTCTATTTTCACCTGTAAAGCAGGAGTGGCGTAGGCGGAGGTTTACCCTGGTGCAGGTGTGCCGGAGCGGTCAGTGGAAGAATCCGCAAGTTTCTCTGTGAGTTTCCCATTATGTCGTAGCGCACTCGGTGCTTGTGTAACCCACATAAAAATAAAAAGAACTGCATTTATAACTAAATTGGAATCTTAAATTCCAACCGGAGTGTGTCCGTGAAGGCATCGAGACGCGTTGTGACGCACGCCACGCCGCGAGTCTGCACATGCCTGTTGTGACCAATCACATTCGCAAGGCACCGATATATGCCTTCCGGGTTGTCGCCTCGAAACGACGCGGGGGAGAGGCGTTAGCGGATGGAAGCAACAGGTACGTGGGGCGAGCGCTTTTCGCTGTTTACTATCTTGACTTGTTTTTGAATTAATTGTGGATTGCGTTCAACAGTATTTTGATACCGCCGCGGGTAGATGCGTGGGGCTCGTATGTGACATCGCACGTAGTGAATGGTGAGTTGAGTCTGAATGTTTGTTTGTATTTGTAACCTGTATCAGTATGCCAGTGCTATTAGCTGATGGGATAGCTAAGGCTGAGGCTTACTGCATTACTACTACTCTCACTTTACGTGGCTGTAGTTTTGTTATTTGAGATTGTCATTTATTTTAATTCATTACAATGGTTGGATATGTATTTGTTGTATTTTCTCATGAACTTTATTGTGTACACTGGAACTAAAGCTAGCTTGGGAAATTTAGATGAATTTTGCTAATAGTGGTCCTGTGATTATAGTGCAGGCTAGTGGTGCCCTGGAGAGACCACAGCGACACCACTACTTTGGATGGCGAGCTAGGCCCAACGAGCCAGAACCCCAGCTACAACTTCCTGCGGTCTGGTAGGAGGCTGCTGCGGCCTACACTCTCCCCCCTGGTTTTCAGTCCCCCAAATCTCACTTTCGAGATCTCAGTCTTGGAATCTCAGTTCTGGTCATCACACTTCCAATTTCAACCTGTTACAGACTGTCATACGCGTTGTAATTATATCAATCATGAAATAGCAACTTTATGGACATTGTCTGTCGGGGGTTGGAGGAGGTTGCTGCACCGCTGTGCAGCGGATATTTTACAAGCTTGAATTATGTTTTATCTTTTCCCTGTCTGCAGAATTTGTAAATATTGGTATTTGGTAATTTCACTTTATTTTCACTATAAATAATAACTGTAATCACAATATCTGTGGTTGTATGTTTATTGTACTTCACTCACCTCCTAGAGCCGAATCTGATATCTTCTGAATTAGCCCAACTACTCTTAACCAACTTAAATTATTTTAGCTTATGTACTTGCTACACTTGCTTGGAAGTTTAGGGGTTTTTTTTCGCTGTAAAAAGAAGTTTTCTTCCCACGCCTGAGCCAAGGTGTGAAACTGGGTGTGGGTCCCAATCAGCCACCCACGCCCAGTTTCACACCTTGGCTCAGGCGATTAGAGGATCATCAGGGGGTCCTTTTGTCCCTCTGTGGGGGGTTACTCCCACTAGGTTTATATCTGGGACTCTCCACCATTTGACCTTAGAACTGAAGAAGCTTCTCGGATGAGAGGTGAAACGTCTTCAAGCAACTTAAAGAAGTCCAGACGCTTTTCTTTGCAAGCTCCTTTGACTACGATGACCTGGATGACTGAGAACCTTCACAGACATATTGTCAGATGAGATTAAATGTAACAGCCAGTGGCACATTAAACCTTAAAATGGTGAGCAGTGTTTTGCTTTTATTCTGGGGATTTGTGTGACAAAACTATGCATGAATTGCTTCAAGGTAAATTTCTCTCATTTAGTAGGTTTTCTAATTGGCAGTGACATGTATATAAACCTTGACGTATACAAATGTACTGTTAATGATGAATCAGTTCATACTATGGAAGAAATATAGTATCATCATAATTCAACTATTTTTAGATATTGAATTTATAACACAGAATTTTTATCCTCCAAATTTCCTTGCAAAAATATTCACCTGCAAAAATTCACCTGCAAAAAATTAAACTCCCAAAATTCACCTGCAAAAAATTCACCATTAAATATTCACCTGCAAAAATTCACCTGCAAAAAATTCACCATCACATATTCACCTGCAAAAAATTCACCTGCAAAAGTGATTAACTTGAATGATCCAAGCCAGAGCAATCAGCACTAGATTGAGTCGAGCGGCTCTCAGCCAATTAAATTACGCTGTTTGATCAGGAAAATGTTTGATTAACTCAAAGACAATATCCACGCCTTGCGCTACATGCTAGCATCCTGCTAACCGAGCTAACCTTTACATCAGGGGTGTCAAACTCAAATACACAGTGGGCCAAAATTCAAAACTGGAACAAAGTCGCGGGCTAACGTTAATATTTATTGAAATATATTTATTCCTCCAGATATGAGAATGAATCTTTTCTTATGGACTCAAACACGTTTTGCTGAAAAACTGGATATGGAACAAGCAAAGCTTAATACTAAACAATATATATATTAGCTGTATAATACCACAAGGCCATCTCTGATAGTAATTTGGTATGGCTTCGCGGGCCAAATGTAATTAGGCTGCGGGCCAAATTTGGCCCGTGGGCCAGAGTTTGACACCTATGCTTTACATGCTGTGCTTTAGAAAATAGGATACTCGGTACAAAACCATACTTCGCAGATATTGATAGATAGACGAACACTGCAAATATAATGTTGGAAACAAGAATGGCATTTGGTGAAGGGGTAAAATACACCATGAATAAAGCCATAGAGTGAATGGCTGCCATGGTTGCAGAACGGCCTGATTTAATGACAAGAACGGTGAAGAGTGAGGTGAAGTGAACCAAAGCCACAAAACACGGTCAGACAAGGCGGGAAAAGGGCAGTGATCTGTCCGTCAGTATGAAGTTGGTGTGTGCTTTGGTGAACAAAAACTCCAGACCGGTAGCAGGAAGATGGGAGACTCGTGTTTCACTGAAATAGTGGTGAATTAAAACATCCTTTGTTGGGGAAATTTAGGTGTAAATATTAAAACAGAAATATAGGATTAATATAACATACAATTAGGGATAAATGTAAGGAACACAATGTAAATTATATTGTAAAGTCATTAAAACAGCATACTCTGATTAAAAGAAACATGTAATTGGGTAGGATAATAATAATAATAATAATAATAATAATAATAATAATATTGAGAAACACGTACAAGATGGGCATGTATACTTGTACCCAGAATTTAACAACTATAAAGTTGCAGCATGCCAGACCATCTTGATTGAATGTAACTTTGCTCCGCACAAGTTTTATGGTAGACATATTCATATTGGTATCTAATAAATGATTAATTCTTAGATTTTATCGAACGTTAATTTATAAATTGTTTCTGTCTTTATGTGTTTGTTTCAGATTATGCAAGATGAAATTATTCAGTCAGCAAGACACTTGCTGGAGTTGCAGACATCATCCAACCGAACCATCCGTTCAGCAAGAAATGACCAGGTGAAAAAGTCATAAACTAAACACTCTGCATGAGCATGGAATTTAGGATGCAACTTTATATCTTACCTGCTCTACACTCGGGGCTTGAATTAAAACAACAGTCAATCACATAAAAAATACTTTTGGTAGTTCTTTTTTTTTTTTTTCCCCGATATTTTTATTAAAGTTTTTGCATCGACTTTTACAAAAGACAAATTGAACAATATGCCGTTTTCTTTTTAAAGAACATAAAGCAATATAAGACATACACTCCCACCTCATAATTATAGCAGTACCAGTGGGTGTACAAACAGAAAAAGGAAAAAATCCAATCTAATAATACTAGTAACAAACCCTAGGGTACAAGACAACAGTTCCTGAGTGTACAAGGGAGATGTGGAGAGTATCCAAAACCCCCACCTCCACACAGACACATAAAAACCAAAACACACAAACAAACAAAAAAAAAACCCCAAAAAAAAAAAAAACCCACACATGATAAGTGGTCAGCTTAGTTATAGGGATAAATCAATTCTGTTAGAGAAAAGAAATATGTATAAAGTAGTTAAATAAATACCATCATAGGACGCAGGCACAATAGAATCCATATACTTAAACTTAGGCCTCTTACTTGAACATAAGATAAGAAAAAATAAAATATGATAGAGTCTGAGCTGGCTAATTGGGAGCATTGCGAGACCGCAAAGTCTGAACATGGTCAAAAAAGGGTTGCCAGGTCTTAAAAAATTTGGCCGTAGACCCGCGCAGGGTGAATTTAATCTTTTCGAGTTTGCTAAAATGCAGAACGTCTCTGATCCAGATTTCCCAGGATGGGGCAGAAGGGGACTTCCAACATAGCAATACTACTTTTGGTAGTTCTGTGCCTCTGTCTCTCTCCTCCAAACCCAGATGGCTGCTGGTACTGAACCGGGTTCTGGTTCTGCTTGAGGTTTCTTCTTGTTAAAGGGGAGTTTTTCCTTTGCACTATCGCTTCATGCTGCTCAGTGTGAGGGATTGTTGAGGTTGAGTCCATATGTCCTGGGAATAACTGTTGGGCAATGACACCATGCAATCTTCTGGGATTCCTTAGATAAAAAACCTGTGAACCGCACTTGTCCTTGGTCTTCACAGCTCACCTTTTTACAGTTTATTGAATCAAAATGCTCCAGTTTAGGCTTAGACATGATGTCCAAAACTTGAGGATAACTCTGGCCAATCTAATTCCAAGTAGAGGCTATTATGTTTCAAACGTGCTTGATTAGAAATCTCAGTCAATCCTACATCAATCAAAACAATGCCACCAGGCATTTATGGTGACAGAATAAATTAAGCGAGTTATTTTCATAAGTATTACAAAAATTTAATATGTGAAATGTACCTTAACACAAAAAATTTTAAATGTCTTTTGAAATCTAAACACATAAGGAGTGTAGATAAAACACAATGTAAACTAAATTAACCCTTTAAAGCCGGTCAGAGCGGGCACGCTGTTTTGCGTAACTATTTTTAAATCCCGGTAGCACTGCAACCACGTAAGCTAGCGCAATAATTTTTTTTGCATATGAAACTGGAGGAGTTGTACTTACATCTTATGTCATCTGCTTGTCCAAGGTCATGGTTTCCTTCCACATATATACCACTTGCAGCAACAAAAACATAATATTCCAAAAACACGCTTTGCCGATCTGATCAGCTGTTCGTAACACTTCCTACGTTGGAATAGACGTCAGCGCGAACTATCACATGTCCGCCATTACCTGCCCAAAACCGGAAGTGGCGTCATTTTCGCGGAAATGTAGTTTTTTTTTTTTTTTTTACCTTGATGGCCTCACCAGCCTAAACTGGTGTTTTTAAAAGTTATCTTTGACTTTATGACTTTCTGAATAGTTTCTGGGATGCTTAGAACTCAAATTGCACTGCTGAAAATAGTTTATTTTGATGCACATGCTGTTTAATTTGCATTATAATATTTATTTTCATTTTTCCTGCAGTATATAAAAATTGTGTATTTCAAAAATAAAACTATGAAGACACTCAAAATAAATTTCCTGTGGTGGGAAACTATTTTGTGCAACTTTTTGGAATTTACAGTTTTGAGGGATAAACCTCTTAACCTTCTTATTATGTTAAGGGTCAATTTGACCCATTCCAGTTTTTGTGTTGACCAAAGTACTGGTCATCCTTTCTTTTTCTTCATGAAAGCTTATGACTTTTCCTTATCTGGGGTCATGAACTGGTGTGTAAAATATGGACACTTTGATGTGTCCTGGAATGTCTCTGCAGTGTTTGTATACAAAGATGATGTTGCGGGTCATTTTGACCCGCACACTTTTATGTAAGTAAAAAGTTGTTCAGATCCAAAATAAACATTTCTCTTTGATGTACTTTGTTTTGACTGCTTCTGAATATACATTCAGACCCAGGTGTGCATGCAAAAAACGTTCTCTCCCCTATTCTTTTCACTGTTCTCATGTCATTTCAACACACCAAAAATGAGCTCCAGAAGGTTGACGACTGAAGAAGCTTTATCACTGCTTTTCAACTGGGATAGTGATGAAGAAGAAGATGTTTCAGAGACTGAGGACAATGTTATTGATGATCCAGACTGACAATTTTCAGACGAGGAGGAGAGTGTGCCGCCATCTCTACATCAAATGAAAACCAAGGAATGCAGCAATCATCATCCACAGAGGAGACATGGACATCTAAAGATGGTAATATAAAATGGTCATTATCACCACACCGAAGTCAAGGCAGGCTGTCATCTTCTAATATCATCAAAATGACTCCTGGTCCTACAAGATTTGCCATCACACGAGTTGATGATATTCAATCAGCATTTCAACTCTTCATATCCCCTCCAATAGAGAGGATTATACTGGACATGACTAACCTGGAAGGGAGGCGTGTATTTCAAGAGAAATGGAAGCCACTGGATCAGACTGACTTGCATGCTTATATTGGAATTCTGATATTAGCTGGAGTATACAGGTCCAAGGGAGAAGCAACTGCAAGTCTATGGAATGAAGAGAATGGAAGGCCAATCTTTCGAGCAACAATGTCTTTGGAGACATTTCTCAAGATATCTCGTGTGATCAGATTTGACAACCGTGAAACCAGAGCTGGTCGACGTGAAAGAGACAAACTTGCTGCAATCAGAGATGTATGGGATAAATGGGTGGAAATTCTACCTTTGTTGTACAACCCTGGTCCCCACGTTACTGTTGATGAGCGCCTTGTCCCATTCAGGGGTCGCTGTCCTTTCCGACAGTATATGCCCAACAAGCCGGCCAAGTATGGCATCAAAATATGGGCAGCCTGTGATGCAAAATCTAGCTATGCATGGAATATGCAAGTGTACACTGGAAAGCTACCTGGAGGAGCATCTGAGAAGAATCAGGGGATGCGTGTGGTGCTGCAGATGAGTGAAGGGCTGCAAGGGCATAACATCACCTGTGACAATTTCTTTACATCCTACTGGCTTGGAGAGGAACTTCAGAAGAGAAAGCTGACTATGTTGGGAACAATCAGAAGAAATAAGCCAGAACTTCCCAGTGAAATTTTGAAGATGCAGGGAAGATCTCTGCATTCCTCAATATTTGTTTTCACTGAGAAAGCAACAGTTGTTTTATATTGCCCAAAGAAAAACAAGAATGTTCTTGTCATGAGCACAATGCACACAGATGCATCTCTGAGCACAAGAGAAGACAAAAAACCACAAATGATCCTAGACTACAACTCCACCAAAGGAGGAGTGGACAATCTTGACAAAGTCACAGCGACATACAGCTGCCAGCGCAAGACAGCTCGTTGGCCCTTGGTAATTTTCTACAACATTTTGGATGTGTCTGCTTACAATGCCTATGTCCTGTGGACTGAAATCAACCAACATTGGAATGCGGGTAAATTGTACCGACGTCGCCTTTTCCTGGAAGAACTGGGAAAAAGTCTTGTCACTCCCAAGATCCAGATGCGAGTCAGACCAGCTCGATCCCCAGCAGCAGCAGCTGTCATTGAAAAGGTCAAGTGTGCACCATCCAACCAATCTGCAGTGGATCCAGTGGATACAGGTGTAAAGAAACGAAAAACGAGAAGACATTAAAACAAGCACTGTTTGTGAGAAATGCAAAAAGTACATCTGCAGAAAGCACACAGTCACATTCTGTCCATCATGTGGACAAAATTGAAAATGTTGAACACTGAAAAACTGAGAAAATCGAGCAAGTTCAAAAGAAATGTGTTTGTAAAGAAGGAAAAACTTTTACTAAATTGTTCTTAAAAAGAGTTATGGTAATTCAAACTGTATTGTATGTCTGTGTTCTAAATGTTTTTCTAATGGAAAATAAAGTTGCTATTGTTTTATTGTACTTTTTTGACAATTCTGAGTGGATTTACACAGCACGGGTCAAAATGACCCGCAACATAATCAATGTGATTTTTTTTCAACATAATACAAGGGTTAAATTTCTCTAACTAGAAATATATGTTAAAAAAACAAAAACAATTTTCAACTTTTTTGTAGTTTATTGCACTTTTTTGCAATTTATGTAATTACTATGCACTTAATGCAGACATATTATTAAAATTTGGGCTATAATGGTTGTATTTATGTATAGCAACTTGAAATGCTCCCAAAAATGGCTCCACAGCATGTAAAAATATAATATAAGCACTGGCGGACTTGGTTCTATGGTAGGTCTTAAAGGGTTAAAAGTAGGCTATTTATAGAGCTCCTCTATAGTGTGTCAGTTGAGGGCTGTCAGGGGAGCCCATCTCTCTTTAAGAGGAGCCGAACTCTGTCTAGCTCCCCCGTAATTCCAACCCTGTGTATACTGCAGTGTTAGTGCTGTGTTGAATTTGTATAAACAAACTAAAAAAAACTATTCATAATAGTCGCTTTTAAATAATTTTGTTAAAATCTTTGTGACAGGTCTTTTCCTGGTATTTTTGCAAGAGGAAAGGGCAAAAGGCGGTTCCCTGCTACATCTCTGGTGCCTGCTAAGAAGCCTAAACCTCTTGAAGTGGTATTTTATTTGCTCCCAAAACAAATGGAGAAGACCCCCAAAGAACATGAAAAATATATCCACACACAGGCAGGGATGGGTCAAAGAACAGCACATCTTGATGAGAGCACAACATATTAAGAGGTATAAACTTATTCTTTTTATTCACTGATCAAAACTGAGAAGTTTTCGCTTAATAAAAGTGTTATTGAAGGTGACCATCACTGCAAGTCACAGGTGGCATTTACAAAAAATAATATTATTATTGGATATTCATTATTAATCATGAAAATGGAACTATAAAGTTTGGATTGAAAAAGATTTTTTTATTACACCATGCCTTTATATTTATCTGTCTCGCTCATGTCAGACAAAACTGACTAACTTTTTGTCAATATCAAATAAACTGAGAACTAAAAGGAAATTCTCAATCTCTCCTTGTTGTATAGCTTAGCTTTTCAAACAGTTTTAACAGTTACTTTAGTCTGACAAAAGCCGAATGACGAATTAGCACTTCCAGTCAGAGACTGAGGCTACGTCCACACGTACACGGGTGTTTTTGAAAACGGAGATTTTCCGTTTTCATTTTAAAAAATAATCCCGTCCACACATAAAGGGAGAACGCCGCTATGAACATGCCAAAGCAGCAGGTGGAGCTAGAATCCTAACCGTGCAGAAATGTTGGCCAATCAGAAGTCTACAAGGCTCGGTGGGAAAAAGTAAACAAAGCTGGGGCATAGAAGCAGAACAGAGTCGTATGTGTGGAGGGACAGTAACTGTGTGTATATGTAAGCATTTAAACACTGCAGAGAGTAGAATTAACAGTATTGTAGAAATTCATTTCACTGAAACAATAACGTGGCGCACAGTGTGACGTCAAAAAATGCGCAAACCTTTGGCGCTGCGTTTTCTCCGTTTTTCTAGTCCACACGTAAATGCAAAAATGGAGTTTTCAAAAATATCCACCCTGGCCGGAGTTTTTGAAAATCTTCGTTTTCAGTGACCAAAAACGCCATTTACGTGTGGACGAAAGGTGCAAACACATAGAAAAATCTGCGTTTTCAAAAATACCCGGGTACGTGTGGACGTAGCGCATGCACCAGTTTATTGTATTTCCAGACTTGCTTTCGGCACAATTTACAGTGCACGCTACTCTGTTTTTTGTCAGACTTGAAATAGCCGAAATACCTTCACACTACGGAACTTCTATGGCTCTTCCGTTCGACAATCTCTCCGGCATTGGAACCATCATCTGTTTTCTCTTCGGTAACCTTCGGTCACGCTCGGTTGATTTTTCTAGTCGGCACACTCATTTCCTCCATTACCCGGGCGGTGCGGTGGCTGGCTGCTTCCCAAACAAATACACATGTGCGGCTTGGCACTTGGCACGTAACAAGTCTCGTGACGTGACGCTGCGGCTGTGATTGGTTCGGTTCTGCGCTACTTAATTTGGATTGGCTGTTCTTTTTTTTTTTTCTTTTTTTTTTTAAAGAGGACAAGAGCGGCGAGGTCTATCGCGATAGTTAAATTTTTCTATCGAGAAAAAGTTATAACGCGATACATATCGTTATCATTCTATCGCCCAGCTCTAGTATGGCTACAAGTGTTTTTGTATATTTTTTGTCCCTCTCGCTCCCCTCTCGGGGAGAGGGCTCTACCGGGGCGGAGTCAGAGCCTCTGGCTCCTGCACCTGCGAACGATCAACTAATCAACGCTCTCACTACTTAAGGCTGCCACTGGGAATGCCTTGTCGCTGGATTATTGTGTAACACTTGTCAGTGTCTTCACTAAGGCTCATGCTTCTCTCTGAGTTTCCTTCATGCCGTGATTTAACCTGCTCTCTTCTCCCTGTATCAGACCCTACCTGCCAGCTCTCACTACTGTGAGAGTAAGACCTGTGTGAAAGAGCTAATCCCAAGCGTTGGAGGAGGATTGCTGTAAATAGCCTGCCTGTGTTTCCCTCACCGTGCCTGTGTTCCCCGGAGACCCCCACAAGCTACCTGTTTCGTGTATTAATAAACTGTGAACTTTCGATCTCAGTCTGCCTACGAGTCCCTCCTGAGCCTTGACAGTCTCATTCTTATCCACATTTTCATTTTTAAATATTTTTTCTTTGCAATGTCTAAAATGTAACCCTCCAAAAATGTAAAATTAAAAAGCTTTAAGTCAACATTAAAACATTTGCTACTAGGCCATGTTCTTTTCCCTTAAAGCTTTTTAAAGTCTACCCTGTGTAGAAGTCACTGTATTTTACCAAACCTAGGAAGCGTTCTGGCTCTCTTTCCCTGACAAATAAACCCTTCATTAAATCCTTTTACCTAACTTGTTTGTTGTTGATGCCCCTTTTTGTCACACTTTGAAATGGGGCTCACAGAAGTGAAAAAGAAATAGAACACATAGACATGAAATATGTTCTGGCTTCTACAACATGTCTTCACATTTTATCATTTCTACAGATTGGTCTTAAATTTAAATATGTGTTAAATTTGTTATTAATTAAGGTGACTTAGGAAGCATAAGAAGTCTATTATTCCACACTGGCATGTATATAAAAATTGGTTTAGATTGGCGTAGAGAGGTTTGAGGTCTTCACTCACCCCGGTTCTGTTAGCCGTCAGGGCTGGGGGGCTGGGAGGAGGTGCTGGCCGTCAGACTGGGGTCTGGGATGCGGGGCCTCCCCGCTACTGCAGATAAGGAGGTTGTCCGCTTGCCTCCACCCCAGAGAGAAGGGTTACATGTCCTGGGTATAGCTGCGGCTTGCCCCTCTGAGGGCGGGGATACCGGGACCTGGGATATAGAGTATGTTTGGGGAGTGCGACTGTCTGTGCAGTGTCTATTTGTGTCTGTCTACACGTTGGGTGAGTGCCGAGTATTTGGTGGTGCATATGAGGTGGGAATGCATGTCTGTGTCCGCGTGTGCCTGTTCGTCTGTGTCTATATGTCAGGTTGGGTCTTAGACTCAACCTCTCTGGGTACATCTCAGGCCCTCTAAAGTACGGAGGCCTATCTCCCCTCACCACACTCCCTGCCGGTGGCTGATGCCCTCAGACGTTGGTGTGTTGGTGGTCCTTGTCGTCTGGGGCTGGGCGCTCATGTATGTACCAGCTCACTCCTGGTGGCTGATTGGTGGGGCCGGGCGCCTGTGGCCCGGCTGGGCTCCTTCCGGGGGGTGGGATGCCCTCAGGCCTCTGGCCTCTGGACCTGAAGCTCGGTCCTCTCTGGCACAGCTGGCTGCTGGCAGAGCCCGCGGGCACGCCACTGCAACCCCCTCTGGCCTCTGCTCCGTAGCTGCGGGGTGACCTCTCCTTTGGGGCTCTACTCAGCTCTTCCCAGGAGGGTGGCAAGGTTCCCCCCCTTTGGTGATCCTCCTCGGGTCCTTGTACTCTGGGGCCTCTGGATATCTGGGGCCTGGATCTCCTCCATACCTGCTTCATACCCTGGTGGACGGGGCTATGGCTCCCCACACTCCCTAGCAGATCGTTACATGGAGAAACCTTCGGAATACAAGCACGCTTATCCACACAGGTGTGCACACGGGTGTTCACAGACGCGGACTGCACCTTTCTTGGCTGCTGCCTCAAAGCACATTGTGCGCTGTCTATCTTGCGTGCTGCACAATATCGTTTATTATTTAATATCTACTGTTATCTACTGCTAGCTAGTTCATTGTGATGGTGCTGGTTTTTTATTATGTTGCTCTTTGCTGTTTGCTTTCTCTTCTGTTTTTTTTCTCCATACAGGTGATCCAGGTGTTTTGTTTGTGTTTTTTTTTCTTTCTTCCCCCCTCCCCTTCTCACCGTCTCTTCTCCCCTTTGGTTTTCTTTCTCTCCCTCTCTTTTTTTTCATTCTTTCTCCCTGTCCTATCCCCCAGTCATGTCTGTCCCGTTTGTAGCAACTGAAAATAAAATAAAATACATAATTATAATAAAGGTCAATCAAATGGACCAATATGGTAAGGCCATGATGATTCACTTGGTAAAATAAATCCGCTTGGCATCTTTCTTGGCCTTAAGACAACAATTCTGATGGCTAAAGATCCAAACGGGACACACAAAAAAAATTGGTTTAGATAAAAATTTGTTTCGGAATATCATTTATCTGCCACTGTAGCTGTAGCAGCTGGAGTGCTAATGACTTGGATTGAGGACATTATTGAGCAGCAAAAGGAATACTTTAAGGACATACTCCTTCCACTGACACGTCTTGGATAGAGAAAGCAGAGTCTTGGGACGATAGGGAGAACTCGTCCATCACCACAGGTGAGGTCACTGAGGCTCTGGTTGTTGTTAGGCTTTCTTCCAAACCAATCAAACTTTATTTATAAAGCACTTTAAAATAGCCAGCACAGGACCAAAGTGCTGTAAATAAATTAAAAACAATAGAATGAAAGATAACAGAAAAAAATAAAACAACATAGAATAAACTAATAAAAATAAACTAAAAACTAACATGTTACAAGGTAAAGTCAGGGTGAAGTGGTGGATTTTCAGAAGTGATTTAAGAGATTTACTTCCTGTCTTCACTTCAGAATCAGAAAGGGTTTTATTGCCAAATGTTGAGCGGGTTTACAACATTAGGAAATTGCTGCGGTGCTTCGGTGCAAACATACTGTTATAAATTAAGCTTAAATAGACATGAAAATAAAAATGAGAATAAGAATTAAAAGTGCTAAGTAGATAGATAGATATATACATGATATATACATGAGTGCAGGTAGTGATCAGTGCCAAACATGGAATGATGCAGTGAACACAGCGTAGGGTCATGTGTTAGTGGTGGGAACAGTTATACGGTTATTGTTCATGTGTTCAACAGCAGAGGGGAAGAAACTGTTCTTATGGCGAGAGGTTCTGGTGCGAATGGCCCGGAGCCTCCTGCCTGAGGGGAGCAGGTCAAACAGACTGTGTCCAGGGTGAGAAGGGTCAGCTGAGATCCGAGCTACACGCCCCAGTGTCCTGGAGGTGTACAGGTCCTGCAGAGATGGGAGTCTGCAGCCAATCACCTTCTCAGCAGAGCGCACAACACGTTGCAGTCTCTGTTTGTCCCTGATAGTGGCACCAGCATACCACACACGGTGGAGGAGGTGAGGATGGACTCGATGATTGCAGTGTAGAATTGCATCATCGTCCGTGTTGGCAGGTTGAATTTCTTCAGCTGCCTCAGGAAGTACATCCTCTGCTGGGCTTTCTTAATGACGGAGGTGATGGTGGGCTCCCACTTCAGGTCCTGGGTGATGGTGGTACCCAGGAAGCGGAATGAGTCCACAGAGGTGATGGGGGTGTCAGTCAGGATGATGGGGGGGAGTGGAGCTGTGTGCTTCCTGAAGTCCACAATAATCTCCACTGTCTTCTGGGCATTCAGCACCAGGTTGTTGTGGCTGCACCAGGACACCAGACGTTCAACCTCCCTCCTGTAGGCAGACTCATCCCCGTCCGAGATGAGTCCAATAACGGTGGTGTCATCTGCAAACTTGATTAGCTTGACAGACTGGTGGGTGGAGGTGCAGCAGTTAGTATACAGGGAGAAGAGCAGAGGAGAAAGAACACAGCCCTGAGGGGAGTCGGTGCTGATGGTCCGGGAGTCCGAGACATTCTTTCCCAGCCTCACATGCTGCTTCCTGTCCGTCAGGAAGTCAGTGATCCACCGGCAGATGGGATCAGGCACATTCATCTGGGAAAGCTTGCCTCGGAGATGGTCTGGAAGGATGGTATTGAAGGCAGAGCTGAAGTCCACAAACAGGATCCTGGCGTAGGTTCCTGGGGAGTCGAGATGCTGCAGGATGAAGTGTAGGGCCATGTTGATGGCGTCATCTACAGACCTGTATGCAAACTGCAGGGGGGTCCAGGAGGGGGGCCGTGAGGGTCTTGAGATAGGAGAGAACCAGGCGCTCAAAAGACTTCATGACCACAGATGTCAGAGCCACGGGTCTGTAGTCATTTAGTCCAGTGATCCTAGGTTTCTTGGGGACAGGGATTATGGTAGAGGACTTGAAGCAGGCAGGCACATGACATGCCTGCAGTGAGGAGTTGAAAATGCCAGAAAACACTGGGGCCAGCTCGTTTGCACAGTGTCTAAGGGTGGCAGGAGACACACCGTCTGGGCCGGGAGCTTTTCGAGCATTCAGACTCTTAAACTGCTTCCTCACACCTTCTTCATGAATATGAAGAGTTATGGTGGGAGGAGGTGGTGTGAAATCCTCTTTTGTGTGGGGTGAGGAGGGGGGTGTTGTAGGTGAAGTGTTTGAAGGTGGTGATGGCTCTATGGAGGGGGGAGAGGTGGGGGAATGAGTGTCCAAAGTGTCTCTATTGTTGGGGCTGTTGGAGGTGTGAAGGCTGCCTGATTGCTTCACTGTGCAAGCTATTATTTAAGGTAGATCAGTAATGGCATTAAAACCAAAATGAAAGAGAGGGCCTTGAGCAGGGTGCTGGTTCATAGCCTCTAAAGATGAATAGCACAGGACTTCTATAAAATTAATACAGGTCAGAACAAAAGGTATTCCACAGCTCATCCGTGAATCCCCCCAGAGGTAGAGAAAGTTTACAACCTTTATCTCCTCTTACAGTTTCACCTAAAGATTGCTTCTAGCCTTTTTCCCCTTTCCTGAAAGGCCCCACCACCTATCCCACATATATACAATTAAGTGACACAAAAGGGATATTACTAAAACATGTGAACAATAGATAAAATAAAATGCATTTCCATCACAGAATGCTTAACATAAAAATTTTTTTCACAAATACGATTGAAATCATACTGTCTTCATAAATATTTACAATATATTTTTAGATTTTGGTTTTATATTTATAAGTGATAAATATGTATAAATTGAAATTGTTGTGACTAAACACTTAAACACTCATTCTCATTCACTGTGTCCACCTGGGTTACAAATGTCATTACGTTAAACTTTCTTGTAAACTGACTTTGATGGACTTTTTGAAACAAGCAGCGCAAAAACAAAAGAACTTCTGGAACATTGAGTTCCAGGGTGGAGCTGGAGTTTCATTCCTAAAACAAGACAGTTAGGGTGGTAGGTAACTACGGAGCCCCGCAGGGGACATGGGAGAAAAAAATTAAGACGGACTTTTGCAAGATCTCGCAAAACTTTTAACAACAGATCACAAAACAAAAATTATAAGGTGTGCTCTTGGTATGGCCTGTTTCATCCAGCGCGACTTTGCATCACATATAAGGCTGTGGAGGAAGGCAATGATTATGTCAAAACTTTGATTTCTAGTTGAGCCTCAATAGCCCCTCAGTTTGGTGCTGTAATGCTGCTAAGGGTTTACGCTCTCATTAGGTTTAACGCCACCTGTGCTTTGTTTTCTTAAGGTGTTGCATTAGTTATTGTGCTGGTTCCTTTCATTTTCATTATCATATAATGAGACTGAATTATATAATATACTCTCAAACTTCAGATCGGTCCAGTACAATGTTCTCTAAGTTTACTGCATTGATTTGCACAGGACTGGGGGTTTTTTTGGGTTGTTTTTGTTTAGTTTTTTTTTTAAATTTAATTTAATTTAATTTTTGGTGTTTTGTTGAAATGTTCACCTTCTGAGGAAACAATATTTTGTACTGTAAGATTTTTTGTTTATTTGTTTGTTTATTAACGTGTTTTTTGTTACGCGCACACTATTATACAGTAGGGAAGTTGGCGAGAGGTTTTTTTTCCTCTCTTGCTTTTATTTTTATTCAGGCTCCAGTTAGTCCAGTCACTTTGGTGAATCATTTTTGCTACTTTGGGGTACACTGCTGTCTCCTTTGTTCTGTTCTGTAGAGACTTGGGGTGTATTTGTGTTCAGTGTTACTTGAACTTGTTTCTTGTTGTTGTTGTTTTTGTCTTCTTCTTTATGAATGGTTAATGGTAATATAGACCCCAGCATTGCTGGGTCAAGCATGCCTCTTAGATTCGTTAGTTGGAATATCAGAGGTATGGGTAATCCTGTTAAGTGATCTAAGGTTTTCACTCAATTGAAACACCTAAATTCTGATATAGCATTTGTACAGGAGCTTCATCTTCGCATTAAATATCACTATCGGTTATATTGCCCTTAGGTGGGTCAGGTCTTCCACTCAAATTTTAATTCAAAAGCTAGAGGAGTGACCATTCTCATTAATAAGAAAGTTCAATTCTTTTTGACCAATGTTATCGTTGATAGGAATTGTAGATACATCATTGTTGTTGGTACCCTAATGCAGAAAAAGGTTTTGTTGGTAAATGTATATGACCTGAATTTTGATGATGCTGAATTCGCTAATAGATTGCTGAGTAACATCCCCTTTTTGAAAACTCATTTGCTGATCCTTGGTGGTAATCTGTATTGTGTTTTTGATCCAATCTTGGATTGATCTAGTCCTCGTAATTTGACTCCATCATCTGTGTCTAAAACATTCTCAGATTTTATGAAACAGAATGTGTCATGAACTGGTTGTGTGGAGGCAGATGAGGACCCAAACACAAAACTCACGGAGACAGGAACTGAACTCAAAATCACTGCTTTATTGCAGGCCTTAAAATGAAACAGAACTAAACTGGGAATACTAACAGAAGACCGAGGGAACACAGAAAGACACACAGGTTCGGGGAGGAGACATTGACGACGTGACACTGAACTGAGGGAAACATGCACATAAATACACAGAGGGTTAACGAGGGAAGTGGGAGCACACAGGGAACACAGCTGACAAAGATAATCGTAATGGGACAGGGCAGGAGTGAACACAACATGACGCATACTGACGAGAGACTGTCAAAGTAAAACAGGAAGTACACAGAGGTGCAGACAGGAGGAGAGAGAGAGCACGGGCATAGTGGGCTGGGGAAACATGGAATGAAACACGAGGTGAGACGAGGGCTCACAGATACATAGAGGGGCACACGGGATAAAAGTCACAAGGGGAAATCAAACAAGGAACAAAATACAAAAAGGCATGAATACTAAGACTGCTGGGCCAACATGGCCCAGGATCATGACAGAATGATCTTATTGATCCATGTAGATTTTGCAACCCTTCAGTCAAAAATATTTTCTCCCACGTCCACCATACTTATCTCAGGATTGATTACTGTTCGACAGAGCTTTTAATTTGTGTGTTAATTCTTCCGACTATTCTGGTATTGTAATAACCGATCATTCACCTCTGCTATTGGATATTTAACTCTCTACCTATCAATGTAGCCCACCACTTTGGAGATTTAACTCTCTCCTTCTGGCAGTTAAAGAATGTTGTGAATTTATTTCAACTTCTGTCGAGGAGTTCTTGTCCTTCAATCAAAACGCTTCAGTTTCAGAGTCTTTGCTATGGGAGACTCTTAAATTCTACTGACGACAGACCCAGGATAATATACGTAGAACTCTTCATGTAATACATCAGATACAGACATCTAAGAGTACAACCATGCTTATGAGTATTGATGCAGAAAAAGCCTTCGACTCCATAAATTGGGACTTTCTATACAAAGTCTTGGATAAATTCGGCTTACATAAGGGAATTGTTGATACGGTGAGGGCATTATATACTAACCCCACCGCAAGAATTAAAGTTAATGGTTGTCTCTCAAATAGCTTTGTTCTGCAGAGAGGAAATAAACAAGGCTGTGCTTGGTCCCCGCTTCTGTTTGCTTTGTATTTAGAACCTTTGGCACAATCAATTAGACAAAATAAAGATATTAAGGGGATTACCATTGCGGGACAGGAACACAAGCTTGCTTGCTATGCGGATGACATATTGATATACCTAGATCAGCCTACTAACTCCCTGCCTTCGTTGATGAATCTACGCCAAAAATTTGGGAAACTCTCTGGCTATAAAATTAATGTCTAAAACTCAAATTCTCAGTTATAACTAGAGATGGACCGATCCGATATTACGTATTGGTATCGGTCCGATACTGACCTAAATTACTGGATCGGATATCGGAGAAAAATAAAAAATGTAATCCGATCCATTAAATATCACGAAAGCACCTCACAAAACTTGCAACACGCCGTAACTCACCTCAGAACGTTAGCACGTCGGAGCAGTATGCATCACGTGATAGAGCGGCTGTGGCATGCGGGACCTGTTGGTGGTCTGGATAGCATGTGGAGCTTCGCTAGCAACCCGGCATTTCATCTCCGACAAAGTTATGCCCGAGAGAAGTAAAGCAAGTGTGTAAGTCCATCTCTGAATGTTTGTAAAGCATTCCTGCGTTAAGCTTAACGAGTGACTGCCTCTCCTGCTGCTACTTCAATCATGAAACTGCTTAACGATCAGCTGATCGGCTTTTCTGTCGCGAGTCCGTGTCTCTAGTTTGCTTTTGGCCCACTTTGCACCAGAAAGAGGAAACCAGCGGATGAACAACAGCAGCATGTTTAAGCTTGATAAGCTGTTGTTAGAATGTATTTATTATTACTTTCTACTCGAGGATCTTTTTCTACGTAGCTGACGCTGGTAACTGTGCAGGGGCGGATCTAGCAAAGTTTAGCCAGGGGGGCCGATAGGGCATTAACAGGGAAAAGGGGGCACAAAGACATACTTTTCTTTCTTATTCTCATTTAAAATGTCTAGCTTTTAGTAAATAATTATCTGACACCCAAAGTTTTAATTTGATGTAAAATGAATAGAAGTCAATTACTGTATATAGTAACTATTAAGTCTAATATATATACCCTAGTAAGCTATAGTACTTTTTCCTTTGGGAAGGTACCATCTGTGCAGTCTGCAATTTTGTTGAAGAAAGATGTTGAATCTATTTAATATTTCTTGAAAAATAATTGATTTCTGTGCATTTTTTTTCACACTGCATCAAATTAAGGTTGATTACGTCGATTAAGCATCATGAGGTGGAGCGTGAGGGGTTGTTCCCTATTTTTTATTTATTTATTTTTGTTGTTGCTGGGAGTTGGAACCCTGTTAGTTAGGTTGCTTAATATTTATGCTAAGTACTCTTTAAAATACCAGAATAGGGAGGATGGTGTAGGTTTAAGTTTATTAGATTGATCAGTATTGCTGAACTATGAAATATTTTTTTTTGCATACAGGTATAACAGAATAGCTTTACTGTAGTTGTTGTTTTAAACTTGAGTATGACCTTATACAAAATGCAGCAAGATATTTAAAAAACAGTTTTGTTGATTAAAAAACACTATATCGGATTCATATCGGTATCGGCAGATATCCAAATTTATGATATCGGTATCGGACATAAAAAAGTGGTATCGTGCCATCTCTAGTTATAACTATAGCCCTCCTGCTCACTTGGTTGTTCAATATCCAATGAGTTGACAAGCACAATCATTGAAATATTTAGGAGTTGTTATTCCCAAGGATTTAACTAAACTATTTGAGGAGAATTTTGGTTCCCTACAAAGGAGAATAGTGGGTGATATTAGACGATGGAACATGATCCCCTCTCTTTCTCTACACTCACGAATTGAATCTATTAAAATGAATATTCTGCCAAGATTATTATACTTATTCCAAACACTACCAATATCTATTGATTCAAGCCGTTTCAATGAATGGGATAAAATAATATCGTGGTTTATATGAGGGTGGGGGGGAAGCGGCCGAGGGTTTGTTTTAAAACTTTACAACTACATAAGAAGGCGGGAGGATGGGGGTTGCCGTCACTAAAAAATTATTTTCGGGCTGCTCAGCTGAAGACTGTGGTCAATTGGTGTGATACAAGCTACCAAGCACACTGGAAGACTATTGAGGAGAGCATGTTTCCCTCTCCAATACAAGCTGTCCTGATGGATTCGAACATTCGAAAATGTATTGACACGGTTTGCAATCCCTGGGTGTCGTGCACACTTAATATATGGAGAAAAGTCGTGAAAGAATTTAAACTGGAACAGGATTTGGCTTTATTTAAATGGTATGCATATGACTCTGACTTTGTCCCGAATAAATTGGACTCACGTTTTAAAAGTTGGTCTGCTAAAGGGTTATCTACATTCGATAGTTTGATTAAGGATGGGAACTTTATTAGTTTTGACACACTGAAACAGAAATACAATCTAGAAAAACAGGATTTTTATCGATACCTGCAAATAAGACATTATATAAAGACAACAATCGGTGTGATGTCAAACACTAATGCAGAACTGGTAACTTTGTTTAGACAGGCGTACAGTGGGGATGTCGATACAAGACTCATTTCCTTTTGGTATAATTTTCTTAGAAATAAGCTTCCCCACTCAACTGATTATGTGAAGATGTTATGGGAAAAGGAGGGAGAGATGTGTATTTCAAGGGATGAATGGACTCAGATGTGGGAACGGCAATGGAGGAGTACTTCCTCCAAGAGCTGGAGGGAATTTGGATGGAAGTCTTTGATAAGGTTCTTTATTACTCCGTGTCAAAAGGCTCATTATGATGGGACTCCTCCTGTGTGTTGGAGAAACTGTGGACACCAATGAGCACATCACACCCATATTATGTGGGACTGTCCTGTGCTACGGACTTACTGGAAAGACATTCATGGTACATTACAAGGCATTTTTGACTGTACATTCTCTTTGGACATGAAGACAATCTTTTTTGGTTGTATACCACAGAACTGGTCTAAAAATGATACATGTCTGTTAAGAGCTTTACTTGTTGCAAGTAAGAAAAGTATAACTAAGAAATGGTCCTTGCAAGATATACCGACCTTGTCATTATGGTGGGAAATTACGCTAGAGATTTATAGGATGGAGGAAGTAACAGCTCATGTCAATGACAAGGTGGGTTGGTTCCATTTGTGTTGGGATAAGTGGGTCCTATACAGTATGCCAATACCCATAAGCCGAATCTTCTTTTCAAAGCTTGAAACCACCAACCTAGCTAACTGGTCACTCCTGACTGTTTTTTCTTTTCTTTTTTTTCTTTCTCTTTTTTCTTTCTCTTTCTTTTTGCTTTGTTTTTCCCTTGTAAATTGTGTTGATTAATGCCTGTAATCACCTTCGTGAAGTAATATTTTAGAAATAAAGATTTTAAAAAAAATGCTACCTGAGAGGTCAAATTATTTCTTACTGTGTTTATGCTAATAAAAAGATTAATGCCAGGCTTAAAGACCTTATAGCTGCAATTAGTAACCTTGATCAAAGTTATACACTGAACCCTTCTCCAGAATTACTGAAGCAGTGCTTTGTTACTTCACAGTCGTGGCTCATATTATGAATATGGCGACAAGGCTAGTCATTTGTTGGGACATCAGTTACCACGTCAGGCCTCCTTGCGTGTGATACCAAGTATTAAAAACTCTTATAACATTATTACTACAAATCTCTTGGAAATTGATTCTACCTTTAGAACATTTTACTCTTTGTTGTATAAGTCCGAATTTCCTACGGACAAAGCTAAAACAAATGAATTTCTGCATAATCTTTCAAACCCCGTTATTGGTACTAATATTGCTGGGCAATTGGACTCCCCAGTTTCTGCTGAAAAAGTATTAAATGCTATTACAGCTATGCCAGGGGTATCCAAACTTTTTTCACTGATGGCCACATACACAAAAAATATAGGAGGGGCTGGGCCACTTACTAGAAATTAGGTATATAACCTTAACTATAGAGTATTAAAGTTAGAAAAATCACTTAAAAGTGGTCGAATATATGTTATATTGTTGAATATAATTAAAGACAAAACTGCCTTCATCACAGCTTTCCATAAATGGATCTTTATTGATTTATTCAGAAAAAGCTTTGGTAGGTCATTCTTAGAACAGCAGCCTCAGATTTCTTCCTAGACAGAAGATTTACAGTACAGAGAAAAAACAATAAAGGAAAATGGGATGTGTACATTTCAAGTTTATTATTTAAGTTATTAGGCTTAGCAACACACCTATTAACGTTCGTTTGAAACCATTATCAACATTAACAGACTGAACTGGACTTAATAACAGGAGTGCATATAATTTTAGTAAATTATTCTGGTGAGTATCAGCTGCGCTGGGTATGTAAATCGGGCCATCCAGCCGCGGTGCTGATCGTACGCCACTCGTGCCAAAACTCCGGACAAATGTCACTTGATCAAAGAGCAAATCTGCAACAGATGAGATCAACTGACTTTGCATTTGCGTGCGCCGTGCACAGCGGTGTGTACTCTGTGTGTTAACAAGAAAAACGCATATAAGAAAGTGGTGCGCAAAAGCAGGGTAGTGACAGAATCGATGCGCATTATTGATATTTGAAGCAGGTGTACCTGCACATTAACACACGGGTACTGTGGAATATATTTTTTACTCACCTAAAGCGCTCGTGCTCTCGTCCACTCCCCACAAAAAAATAGCAGCTGTGCGGTGTCTGTGGCATTGGTGCTCTCATCACGTGCGATGGAGTAATCAAAAGCACAAGCTTTATCAGACAGTTGCAGTTTAATGTTCGCTGACAAGTCTTCAATGCGTCGCACAACTGTATTTCTGGACATGCTGACGTTGTTGAAGTCCTGCACTTTTTCCGGGCACATTATTTCGGTGACTTTAACGAGGCAGTGTTTTATGAGGTCTCCATCTGAAAAAGGCTTGCCATGTCTTGCGATGAGTTGGGCGACCTCATAGCTCATTTCTAATTGACTTTTATAAAACATATATTGGTAAATTGCTTTTATCTGTGTTTAATGAATCCTTGGAAAGGGTTCATTACCACCTACTTTCACACAAGCCACTATAGTGCTCTTTCTCAAAAATGACAAGGACCCACCTCCTGTCGTTCCTACAGGACATTATATCTGCTTAATGCCGATGCATTAATGCCAATGGTTAAAGTAATTGCATCTCGCCTAGAGGATCTGCTTTCTAGTATTATATCTGAAGAGCAGAATGGCTTTATAAAGGGACGTCAATTGTTTTTTAATACCCGTACAGTCTTTAATGGTATTTAGTCAAAGCATCTATCTGAATTTCCCGAACTTGTGATTTCTTTAGAGTCTGAAAAGACTTTCGATAGGGTGGAGTGGGAGTACTTGTTTGTAGAAATTTGGATTTGGCAATAAATTTGTTTCTTGGATTCAACTTCTTTATTCGTCCCCTAAATCAGAATCAGAATCGTGTTTATTGGCCAAGTATATGTGCAGACACATACAGGGAATTTGGTTCCGGTAGATGGTGGCTCTCAAGCACAGCAATGTAAATCACACACACACACACACACACACACACGCACACGCACACACACACACACGTGTCTATATATACACATTACACATACATACACAGAGCTGTGTAAACCAACTATAAATAACGAATCTAAACTTATATACATAAAATACAGAAATGAATGAGGTGGAATGAATACTACAAAATGTACATAAGGTGCAGCTGCAGTCTGGCAGTGTGACAGGTCAACTGTTAAGAAGGGAGATGGCGAGGGGAAAGAAACTGTTCCTGTGTCGGGTGGTCCTGGTCTGCAGGCTTCTGTACCGTCTGCCAGAGGGCAGCAGATCAAAAAGTCTGTGTGCAGGGTGTGAGGGGTCTGTGATGATTTTCCCTGCCCGTTTCCTGGTTCTTGAGAGGTACAGATCCTGGATGGAGGGCAGGGGCGTGCCGATGATCCTTTCTGCTGCCCGTACAGTCCGCTGCAGTCTTCTCCTGTCCTGTTTAGTGGCTGCTCCATACCAGACTGTGATGGAGGAGCACAGGACAGACTCAATGACCGCAGTGTAGAACTGGATCAGCAGCTCCTGTGGAAGACTGTACTTCCCCAGTTGTCTCAGGAAGTACATCCTCTGCTGGGTCTTTTTGAGGATGGCGTTGATGTTGGTCTCCCACTTCAGGTCCTGGGAGATGGTTGTACCCAGGAACTTGAAGGTCTTCACAGTTGACACAGGGCTGTCTGATATGGTGAGGGGGAGCAGAGTTGAGGGATGTCTCCTGAAGTCCACTGTCATCTCTACAGTCTTAAGAGTGTTCAGCTCCAGATTGTGCTGACTGCACCAGAGTACCAGCCGCTCAACTTCCTGCCGGTATGCAGACTCATCACCATCTTGAATGAGGCCAATGACAGTGGTGTCATCTGCAAACTTTAGGAGTTTGACAGCCGAGTTCTTGGAGGTGCAGTCGTTAGTGTAGAGGGAGAACAGTAGTGGTGAGAGGACACATCCTTGAGGGGCACCAATACTGAGGGACCGAGTTTCAGAGGTGATCTCCCCCAGCCTCACTTGTTGCTTTCTGTCTGTCAGGAAGCTGGTGATCCACTGACAGGTAGCTGGTGACACGCTGAGCTGGGAGAGTTTGGAGGAAAGAAGTTCAGGCACAATGGTGTTAAAAGCCGAACTAAAGTCCAGGACCCTGGCATATGTTCCCAGGCGGTCAAGGTGTTGCAGGATGTAATGCAGCCCCATGTTCACTGCATCATCCACCGACCTGTTTGCCCGGTAGGCAAACTGCAGAGGGTCCAGCTGGTGGCCTGTAATGTCTTTCAGATGGGTTAACACCAGTCGTTCGAAGGATTTCATGACCACAGACGTCAAGGCGACAGGTCTGTAGTCATTCAGTCCTGTGATGGTGGGTTTCTTGGGAACAGGGATGATGGTGGAGCGTTTGAAGCAGGAGGGAACTTCACACAGCTCCAGGGATCTGTTGAAGATGCGAGTAAAGATGGGAGCCAGCTGTTCAGCACAGGTTTTGAGGCAGGAGGGTGAGACGCCGTCTGGTCCGGGGGCTTTCCTGGGCTTCTGTTTCTGGAATAGTCGGCTCACATCCTGAGTGTGTATTTTGAGTTTCAGGGAGGAGGAAAGGGGGGTGAGAGGTGTGGTGGAGGTCGTTGAGTCTGGATTGGAGAGGGTGGTGGTGGTCGTTGAGTCTGGATTGGGGAGGGTGGGGGTGGTCGTTGAGTCTTGATTGGGGAGGGTGGTGGTGGTTGTTAGGTCTGGATTGGGGAGGGTGGGGGTGGTCGTTGAGACTGGATTGGGGAGGGGGAGGGTGAAGGGAGGAGAGGTGGAAGGTGTGTTGGGGGTCAATGTCTGAAGCAATGTCCATGGGGAGGGGAGGGTGGGGCGTGGGAGTCTGTCTGTCTCAAACCTGCAGTAGAAAGTGTTTAACTCGTTGGCCAGGTCTTTGTTTGCTTCAATAGTGGGTGGGGGGCGTCTGTAGCTGGTGATTTCCTGCAGGCCCCTCCACACTGACGCAGGGTCGTTGGCTGAGAGCCGTTCTTCCAGCTTCTGGGAGTAGATGCTTTTAGCTGCTTTGATCTCCTTGGTCAGTGTGTTCCTGGCTTGCTTGTACAGGGCCCTGTCACCACTTCTGTAGGCGTCCACTGTAGGTGGTGTTACCCTTTTCCCTGTGGTGGGGGGAGGCAGACCGCCCCGACTCCGCAGCAGCAGGGAGGCCCCACACTCCAGACCACAGTCGGACGGCCAACTCCTCCTCCTAGCCCCCCCGCTCCAGCAGGTCGCAGAGAATGGGGGTGAGAGAAGACTCCAAACCTCCCTCCACCCGCTCATTGTAGTGTTGATGCATGTGTGTTCTAAGGTGCATTTAAAACCCAGGAGGGCATGGAGCTACCTGCCAGAGAGCAGCAGGTAAGCGCATGGTCGCTCCTGCTAGCCCTCAATGTCTACGTGTATTTAAAATTGAGAGGTGGGCAACGACGCCGGGGGTGGGGTGTACACCCTGATGGTACTTTGGATTCCGTGTATCGTGCCCACCCCCAAGATCCTATATGTATGTGTAATGAGAGTGTGAGTAATGTGAATGTCTAAGTTGTGGGATAAAATTGAGGCAGAGGCAGCCAGAAGGGGACGGGGAGGGGGGGGGGCAGCCTCCTCTGCACCCTGGTGACATACCCCTACTCCAAGGTCCTGCATGTGTGGGTGGTTGTGGTGGAGCGGGAAGAGGGAGGCAGCTGGAGATGGGGAGGGAAGGAAGGGAGGGGCAAGTGACCCCTCCCTGGGGCCAGCTCCCCCGCTGACCCCAGTAGGCACCCCCATACTCCGCGACCCGCCAGGGAAAGGGGGCCCAGGCCCATCCAGACCGGGGCCCAGCGCAGCAGCGCCTCCCGGCCCCACAGAGCCCGGGACAGTCCACCCAACCCCACCACAGAGAGAACTGCACGCACCCCACCATCCACTCTTCTTCCAGACTACATAAGACAATAAACACCCAGGCTGAGATCTTCCTCCACCTCTCCTGTATCTCCACCTCTCCTGTATCTCCCCCTCCTACAGAGAGAGCCCCTGAGGAGAGGAAAGCTCCTGCAAGATGTGACAATCTTCCCCACCAGTTGAAGAGCCCCCCAGGTGGCTCGATGCACCGGCGGCACCCTGCTCCAGGGCTGGGCCCCCATGCACCCACCCGCCCACAACCCCGGCAACACACCAACCAGGACCCAAGCCCCCGAGGCCCGGCCCGGGCCCCAGCCCAGAGACGGAGCGCCCCCAGAACCTCACGCCCATCCCGGACCCACCCAGGGGCAGCCAGGCTACCAGGTCAGTAACCCACGTCCGTCAGCACAGACCCTCCCCTAGCCCCACTGCACGCAGCCGCGAGGAAACAGTCACCTGAGAGCCAACAGAGCCCCTAACCGGACATGACTGCTACCCCGGGTTGAGCCCCCCAAGGAAGATGCCTCCGGGGAACCCCCCGACGCCCTAAGCCTGTCCCTACTCCCACACCAATCACAACAGTGAAGGCGGGACCAAACTATGACCCCCCACCCCCACTAGGTGATGGAGCTGATCAAAGTAGCCCAGAGCAATTGATCTGATGTGGTGGCAGAGGCTGTATCAAGACTAATGTAATCTAATAGATAATTTCTATATTGGTTAGAATTAAGATTGTTTTTACCAATGATGTTTATGCTGATTATTTTGCGCTGGGTCGTGGTTGTCGTCAAGGTTGCCCTCTGTCACCTCTACCCTTTGCCATTGCCATCGAGCCTCTGTCCATCACATTGAGATCTTCCTCTGTATTCAGGGGAATCATCCATAATGGAATTGCACATAAGGTATCATTGTATGCGGATGATTTGTTATTATATATGACTGAACCTGCTCCATCCCTGCTGTTTTCTGTATTCTGGAGAACTTCTGTCACGGTCCTGGGTCTCCTGACCCAGCATTTTTAGTTCTTTGTGATGTTTGTATTATTGTACTTGTGTGAGTTATTCTATGGTTTCTAGTTTCGATCCCTTGCCCTTCATGTTTCTCTGTGTCCCCTCTGTTCTGTGTAGTCTGTGTCTGCATGTTTGAGTTTCCCTCTGTGTCTTTCAGTTCTTAGAGTCCTCTGCGTTATGGTTTATGTCTCTGTGTTTCTTAGTTGCTGTCTCCACTGTGTCAAGTTCGCGTCTCTGTGTGAAACTTCCTGTTTTACTTTGATGGTCCGTGTCTTATGTGAATGCGTCCTGCTTTGCTTGTCTCGTCAGTCCTGATTTCTCCCAGCTGTGCCCTCCTTCTGTGTCTCATTCCCCTCGTTACTTCCCAGTGTATTTAAACCCTGTGTTTCTCTGAGTCAGTGTCGCGTCGTCCTTCAGGCTGTGTGGATCGCCCTGTGTCTCTCTGTGGGTTTAGTTTGTGAGTTCCAGTTTAGTTTGCTTTGTATGACTTTCTCCTGCCAGCGAATAAAGCTGAGTTCTTTGTGTTTAAACCTCCTGCCTGAGTGCCTGCATTTTGGGTACAACTACTGCCTGCCGCACAGCGATTCATGACAACTTTAGCTCGTTTTCAGGTTATAAATTACATTTGGGGAAAATTGAGTGTTTTCCCATTAAAACGGCAGCATGTCAACTTCAACAGTCCGAACTACCCTTTTGTCTCAGTCCATTGGGGTTTAAATACTATGGGATTAATGTAACTCGATCTCTATCCGTCCAGCCTCGTGCCACATCTGCTGGAGGGCCCGAGGAGCTCGTCCGGCCTCATACCTCGTCAGCTGGTGGGTCCGAGGAGCCCACCCAGCACCACACCTCATTAGCTGAGGGTCCTGGAGGACCCAGCCAGCACATCCTTATGTCTGCTGACGGTCCGGGGAAATCCGTTCAGCCGTCACCTGCTGTATCATCCCCCGCGTCGTCTACACTGCCGCCTGCAGCATCCACATCGCCGCCTGCAGCATCCACATCGCCGCCTGCAGAATCCACATCGCCGCCTGCAGCATCCACATCGCCGCCTGCAGCATCACCACCGTCAGATTCTGCAGCCGCCACGTTGCCGTCAGGTTCCGCAGCTGTGTATTCGTCCACACCTGGTCCGGCCTCCGTGTCATCGTCCACGCCTGGTCCGGCCTCCGTGTCATCGTCCACGCCTGGTCTGGCCTCCGTGTCTTCATCCACGCCTGGTCCGTGTCTTCGTCCACGCCTGGTCCGGCCTTCGTGTCTTCGTCCACGCCTGGTCCGGCCTTCGTGTCTTCGTCCACGCCTGTTCCGGCCTCCGTGTCTTTGTCCACGCCTGGTCCGGCCTCCGTGTCTTCGCCTGCTTCAGCCTCGTCTGCTTCAGCCTCGTCTGCTTCAGCTTCGTCTGGTCCTGCCTCGTCTGGTCCTGCCTTGTCTGGTCCTGCCCCATCTGGTCCTGCGGTTGCCACACCGTCATCAGTTCCAGCTTTCCAGGCCTCTAATTGGGCGTCATGGCCGTCGAGGCCGGCCTCATGAGAGAGCTCGTCGGCCTTCTGAGAGAGCTCGTCGCTGCCGCTGGCATCGCGGCCGACCTCCTGAGACAGTTCGTCGCTGGCATCACGGCCAACCTCCAGACCTGCTCTGTGGCCGGCCTCCTGATTTGTTTTATCTGCGTCGCTGCCGTTGCCGTGTGCACAGTCGGCCCCCAGAACTGTTTCCCCATCATGGCTGTTGCCGTCCACATGGTCGACCCCCTGAACTTTTCGTGGACTCATGGTTTGACCCTGTGTAGTTTTTTTTTTTTTTCAGTTTATTTCTGGACTTGTGCTCCTTTTGTTGTGTTTCCTTCACTATTGGACTTGACATTCTCAGTCCAAGTTGATAGTTTTGCCAATTTGTCTTCTCGTTATGGTCTCCCTGTTACCCATATGTTTTGCGATTTTCAAATTCGAAATTTTGTTGCCAAGTGTTTCCCAAATTTCCCCTCTTTACCTCCAGAACAGCAGTGGGAAACTACGCTATCATTTATTCCTCATCACAGAGGAATCATTTCGAAACTCTATGATACTATCCTGTCATGGTCTGGGTGGGTACCTGCAGGTCTCCAACAGCGGCTCCTCCTCCTTTAGGCGGAGTTCGGTTGCTCCTCCCTGGCTGACCACCTGTGAGCATTATTCCGGCAGTATATCAGACCTGCGCACTCAACCGTTCATCGCCTGAGTATCTGCTATCCCCATGTTAGTCAAGTGGAGCATCATTGCTCTGTCCAGAATCCGTGTGATGACTTACCTGTTCTTCTTGTTCTCAGAGGTAGCACCTGGAGTGGAGGTCTTGTCTCTGCTTGGGGGGGTCTCTGTTTTAGAGTGTATTTTTTTTAGTTGTTTTTTTTTTCATATATAAGTATAATTACTTAGAAAAATTAACATTTTGTTTTAAGTAATTTAAGAAATTGTAAGAAATAATTTTGATATTACTGTAATCGTGTTCTTATTTCTGCATTTAAAAAAATGTTTTCATTATCATTAGCTTTCTGCTTTTCATTAGTATCTATTGATAGATGTACCTTAAAACAGATCTGTGTAATGGTCCTCAAGTTTTACTTATGAATCATTGTTAAAAGATAATAGCTGAGTTCACACCCTCAACTAATGTCATAGATCCTAAATATAATCTCACTCTAAAGTCTTAATGACTAGCTGTCAGTGTTAAGTCCCTAAAAATGACTCATGTTTACAATTTGAAAGATGAAAGAAAAGCAAAAAGTGAGTAATTGAAATATCCGTTTTTGTCAGTTTTTGTCCTCTCAGATTCATGTGCAGATATACTGACCAACATGTGAATAAAAACAAAAAGCAGTACTATTTAAATATAATGCATTAAAATCCAAAGAACAAATGTAATAACCAATTAAACTAAAATATTGTTTTTTTTTAAGCCATGCTCTTTTATATCCTCAAATCTTTTTAAAGGACTCAAAGTCTTCAAAGTCCTGCCAATATGGACGTCACTTTAAGCCCTTTCAGTCTACTTTCGATACTTCTGATGTAGCTTTTGCCATTCCATTTCATTCAGATTTTTTTTTGTTTTCAATTCTTTTTTTTGTTTGTTTGTTTGTTTGGTTTTTTTTGTGTCCCGTTTGGATCTCGTGTTTTGTTTTCAATTCTAACAGAAACCTCGAGGGATTTGTATTGACATTCTGAATGTGATTGTTAATTATGATGTGCAATTCCAAACACAAAAAAGTCTCCAAATGCATTACAGAATTTTTGTAGTGCCATCTTTCCTGGTATTAAGGGGCTATTTATGTATCCCTAGCCAACATGCCTATTTCAAACTTTCTCACTGAAAGAATTTAAGATGTCCTTCTTAATGAATAAATAATCCAGTAGGACTGTGTAAAGCTTTGGTTCTCATCAGGACTGTGTTCTGTCACCCCTTTTTATTATGTACACCAAAAGCTAGAGGACATCTTATGAGAACAGATTTATAGTTACGTTTTCTGATGACACTTTACTCTTGTCCTTGCTTCAAGGTTCTGAGTTTGTCCATGGTCCTCTTTTACCTGAATTTGTGAAATGGTATGATGATAACTATCTGGACTTAAATGATTAAAGGAAGTGATTATTGACTTCAGACACTGAAACTGAGTATAAAGTCAGAGTTACTCAAAACACTGATGTCCAGATTTATAAGACTGCACTATCTTTGACCATCAACTCAAGTTCGATGTGAAGACAGATTTCATCGTAAAATGGAGTCAATAAAGACTATGTATCTGTATAGGAGGCTGAACTCTTGTAATAAGAAAAATTTTATTGCTCATTTGTTGAAAGTCTTTTAACATTTTCTTTTATTTGCAGTGTTTTGTCTGGTAAGGTAGTAAGGATACAAACTCCCTCAACAGTATTGTTAACACCTGGTCCAAAATCACAGGGGTCAGGCAGACAGATAATGAATGACAGAAAATCAGGTGATAAAGAAGGCAAAAAACATCATTATCCATCCTGAACATGTTTTGTCATCTGAGTTCATGACTTCCTTCTCACAGCTAGCAAGGCAACCACATGAAGATGAGAGAAGAGGACCCAAATACAGACAAAGGAGATGAAGGTGGATGTTTAACTGAACACAAGCCTTTATTTGTGGCTGAAATGAAACACTACAAAACAACTAGTTAAAACTTAAACTGGGGACAGCTAAACAAGAAACTGGAAACATAGAACTAAACATCCTGAAACCTGGAAACATAGCTGGTGAGACCCTGGGTAAGAAGAATAGAATGATGAAACACCAGGGATGATACACAGATGCTCTGATGAAGAACAGAGGTAAACACAAACCAAATATACACACAAAGTAATGAGGTGAATGCACAACAGCAGGAAGACATGGCTGAACCTAATAGACATGACGAGACAGGGAGGAAGCAAAATAGAATACAATGACATAGGACACGGACTTTGCTTTTTTAGAAAGGATCGAAGCAGAAGAACTTCCTGGTATAACTCTGAAATGCGCCCCTTGAAGCAGAACACTGGTAAGCTGGACAGGAAATGGCATCTCACTAATTTAGACAATCCTCACTTGGCTTGGAAAAGTTGGCTGCTTTATTCAAAAAAAGCCATCTGTGAAACTAAAACATCTCACTATTCATCACAGACTGAAGAAAATAAGAACAATCCTAGATTTCTCTTCAGCACTGTCATGGTCCCTGTGCCTCCCCGGCCAGCCCAGTGTGGCCACAAGTGTTTGTTGTTTTTCTCTCACTCTCTCTCTCCTACCTGTCTGCCTGGGTGGAGCTCTGGTTGGGCTCCCACCCTTGGCCCCACACACCTGCAGCTGATCTCGAGTGAATTTCAGTTCTCTGGCTCTTCTTAAGGCTGGGGCTCTGAGCTATTCGTCGCTGGAATATTGAGTAACTCTCGTTAGTATTGCCTGGCTTCTTTGCGATTCTACTGTTCCCGTGTTTGCCTTCGACTTACCCTCGTCTGTGTAAATAGGTTTACCTGGATCAGCCCTTTTGTGATCCCTGGACCCCGTGAGTGTGAGTGAGCTGCTTGTGTGGAGACTGTTTGGACGAGGAGCAGAGTGAGTGCGAAGAAGTGTGTCTCCCCAGCCTGTTGATCCCCGGGACCCTGGTGTCCCCCCCCATTCATGTGTATATAGCGCACTAGTGTGATTAATAAAGTGTCGTTGAACCGTGCTACCTCAGTCTGCGCCTGAGTCCGTTCCACTCCCGTGACAGAATATTCCAGCCACCATGGACTCAGCAGATTCAGCTTCCTCCCCGTCTCCCTCCGCCCTGGTCACACTGGAAGCGATCTTACAACGCCACGAGCAAATGCTTGTTCACCTCAGCGAGAACTTCGCTGCCTTAACACTAGCAGCTGCTCAGCGCACTCCATTGCCGGAACCCTCGCCTACCAGCGAACCCGCCCAGGCATCATCAAGCTCCGCAGTAAGTGCTGCCTCACCGGTTCTAGTCCCGGCTGTGTGTGAGTTTCATCTCCCCACACCTGAGCTGTTTTCAGGGGATGTAGGGAAGTGTGCGGGTTTTCTTATGCAGTGCTCACTCCAGTTTCGCCAGCGGCCTCATGCCTTCTCTAATGACGGGAGTAAGATCTCATATTTTGTTCAGTTGCTACGAGATCGTGTGCTGACCTGGGCACAAGCTGTGCTGAGCGCTAGTCCCGAAATTACTTATGATGATTTTTTGTCTCTGTTTCGGAGTGTTTTTGATAAGGGCTCCACTGCTGCGGTGGCTGGGCTCTGCCTCATGAATCTGAAGCAAAGTAAGCGGAGCATGGCAGATTTTTCAGTTGACTTTTGTACACTAGCGACGCAAGCGGGGTGGGGGCAGGAAGTATTAAAGACGGCACTGCTAAATAATGTGAGTGAGGCGATTAAAGATGAACTGATGGTGCGTGAGTTACCCTCCTCTTTAGGTGCGATCATGTCCCTATGCATCCAAATAGACGATCGCCTGCGTGCACGGCGAAGCACGCAACGTCGCTTCGCTCAGCCTCGGCCACCGAGGGACGCCTCACCGGGGCCTGGAGCGGCATGCGAGCACAGCGAGGTTGAGCCCATGCAACTTGGACGTTCGCAGCTCTCGCCCGCAGAACGTCAACGGCGTATGGCCGCCCGTGAGTGTTTATATTGCGGCCGTAAGGGTCATTTTGCCTCTTCATGCCGGGCACGGGCAAAAGGGCGCACTCGCCAGTAGTTGAGAGAATACTGGTGGGCGATATAACGACTAAAAGTTCTCTCCCCCAGCTTATGTTACCTGCGAAACTCACCATTAAGAACGTTACCCACTCTCTTCAAGCTCTAGTGGATTCAGGTGCTGAGCAGAGTTTCATTGACGCAGCTCTGGCGAAAAAGCTAAACATCACACTACACGCCCTACTCGATCCACTTGCTGTCACAGCCCTATCTGGGCAGCGCTTGTCGGACATAACCCAAATCACAGAACCCCTGTCTCTTACTCTCTCGGGTAACCACTCAGAGCGCATCGAGCTTTTCGTGTTTCAAGCACCGCGCACCCCCCTTGTATTGGGTTATCCATGGCTGCTCCAACACAATCCGCACATCGATTGGAAGAAAGAGAGAGTAACCGGGTGGAGCATTGACTGCTACATGAACTCCAAGCTCCAAGCTGCACCTGCTCCAACCACATCTCAAGGGTCTGACCAGCCGGTCGAGCCTCCGGATTTGACCTCGGTCCCGCATTTTTATCATGATTTGGCTGAAGTGTTTAGTAAAGACGGGGCACGTTCACTTCCCCCTCATAGACCGTATGACTGTGCGATTGATCTCCTGCCTGGGGCTCCGCTTCCATCTGGTCGTTTGTACAGCATTTCTCAGCCAGAGAGGGAGTCTATGGAGAAATACATTCCAGACTCTCTCGCTGCGGGCATCATTCGGCCGTCGTCCTCCCCAGTGGGAGCGGGGTTTTTCTTTGTTGCTAAGAAGGACAAGACCCTTCGCCCCTGTATCGACTATCGTGGGCTTAACAAAATCACAGTTTGTAACAAGTATCCTCTGCCCCTTCTTTCTTCTGCTTTTGAGTTACTTCAGGGTGCCACGATCTTCAGTAAGTTGGACTTGCGCAACGCCTACCATCTGGTGAGAATCCGTGAAGGGGATGAGTGGAAAATGGCCTTCAATACTCACCTGGGCCATTTCGAGTACCTTGTGATGCCGTTCGGCCTGACCAACGCCCCGGCCGTGTTCCAGGCTCTTGTTAATGATGTTTTCAGAGACTTTATTAATCGATGTGCTTTTGTCTACTTAGATGACATTCTCATCTTCTCCAAATCTAAAGCGGAACATGAGGTCCATGTAAGGGAGATCCTGCAGCGCCTGCTGGAAAATAGGCTCTTTGTGAAAGAAGAAAAATGTGACTTCCACATGGATTCAGTGGCATTTCTGGGCTACATCATCACCAGAGGGGATTTGAAACCTGACCCAGCAAAAGTTCAGGCAGTGTTGGACTGGCCCAAACCACCCGATCGCCGGCAACTTCAGCGCTTTCTGGGGTTTGCTAACTTCTACAGACGTTTCATCAGGGATTTTAGTAAAGTTGCTCTGCCTCTCTCTAGGTTAACGTCACCCAAGGTGCCATTCCAATGGGACCGGCTGGCTCAGGAAGCCTTCTCTCACCTCAAGGAACAGTTCGCCACCGCCCCGATCCTCGCCAGCCAGACCTCTCCCTGCAGTTCGTCGTGGAGGTGGATGCATCGGAGTCTGGAGTAGGGGCCGTGCTCTCCCAACAGTTCTAGGGTAAGCTCCACCCCTGTACCTTTTTCTCTCGTCGTCTTTCCCCAGCCGAGAGGAATTATGACATCGGAGACCGCGAACTTCTGGCCGTAAAGCTGGCTCTGGAGCAGTGGAGACACTGGCTGGAGGGGGCCGCACAGCCGTTCATTTTATGAACTAATCATAAAAACCTCGAGTACATCCGCTCGGCGAAACAGCTCAACTCACGGCAGGCCAGGTGGGCTTTGTTTTTCACCTGGTTTAATTTCACCATCACTTACAGGCCAGGCTCCCGTAACGTTGCCCCAGTTGGAGAGGAGTCCGACCCTGGATCTGTTCTGCCTACTTCCTGTATTATTGGAGCCGTTACGTGGGAGATCGAAGAGCTCATCCGGGAGGCACAAGACACCGACCCTGATCCTGGCACGGGCCCCCCCGATCGACTCTTTGTTCCGGCGGCTGTCTGGTCCCGAGTGCTCCAGTGGGCTCACACGGCCCGTTTTTCCTGCCATCCAGGAGTTAACCGTACCACTGCATTCCTGCGCAGGTATTTCTGGTGGCCCGCCCTCCTTAAAGACTCATGGGAGTACGTAACCGCCTGCACCACTTGTGCTCAAAATAAGCACTCCAATCAACATCCGTCTGGACGTCTGCAGCCACTCTCCACACCCAGCCGACCCTGGTCCCACATCTCTCTGGATTTCGTCACTGGTCTGCCACCATCTGCAGGTAACACTACAATATTGACCATCGTTGACCGTTTCTCCAAAGCTGCCGATTTCATTGCGCTTCCTAAGCTCCCTACAGCCTTGGAGACTGCCCGACTCCTCACCACACATGTTTTTCGGTTCCATGGCATCCCTGAGGACGTTGTCTCGGACCGGGGCTCTCAGTTCACGTCGTGGGTGTCGAGGGAGTTCTGCTCTGCCATAGGAGCCAAGGTGAGCCTCTCCTCTGGCTTCCACCTGCAAAGCAACGGCCAAACGGAGCGCATCAACCAAGAGTTGGAGGCCGCCCTCCGCTGTGTCGCCTCTCATAACCAGGCCACCTGGAGCGAACACCTGCCATGGATAGAGTATGCTCACAACAGTCACACATCCTCTGCTACCGGCGTGTCACCCTTCGAGGCGTCTCTGGGATACCAACCACCTCTGTTTCCCATGGTTGAAGGTGAGCATACTGTTCTGTCTGTCCAACATCACCTCCGCAGGTGTCGCAGGGCCTGGCGGGCCACTCGGGCGGCTTTACTCCGGACGAAGGAACGGAATAAGGCACTCGCGGATCGCCACCGGACGGCCGCCCCTGAGTATGTGGTGGGGCAGAAGGTATGGCTCTCCACTCGATTCGTGCCCTTACGTGCCGAATCTAAGAAACTCACCCCCAACTTCATTGGCCCGTTTGAAATCAGTGCTGTGATCAACCCTGCATCCGTCCGCTTGGCACTGCCATGCAATATGCGTATTCATGATGTATTCCATGTCTCTCAAGTTAAACCAGTGGTCTCCAGCCCGTTGTGTCCTCCTTCCAGGCCCCCGCCGCCCCCCCGGCTCGTGGGTGGCCAGCTGGTTTATGCCGTCTCACGCATCTTGGACTCCCGCCGCTGGGGTCGGGGATTTCAGTACCTGGTTGACTGGAAGGGCTACGGGCTAGAGGAACGTTCCTGGGTGCCCCGGGCGGCTATCGTGGGTAGGGGTCTGCTCCAGGACTTCCACCGCCTGCACCCGGGTAAGCCTGGTGGGTCGCCGGGAGGCTCCCGTTGAGGGGGGGTACTGTCATGGTCCCTGTGCCTCCTCGGCCAGTCCAGTGTGGCCACAAGTGTTTGTTGTTTTTCTCTCACTCTCTCTCTCCTACCTGCCTGCCTGGGTGGAGCTCTGGTTGTTGCAGTTCTCTGGCTCTTCTTAAGGCTGGGGCTCTGAGCTATTCGTCGCTGGAATATTGAGTAACTCTCGTTAGTATTGCCTGGCTTCTTTGCGATTCTACTGTTCCCGTGTTTGCCTTCGACTTACCCTCGTCTGTGTAAATAGGTTTACCTGGATCAGCCCTTTTGTGACCCCTGGACCCTGTGAGTGAGAGTGAGCTGCTTGTGTGGAGACTGTTTGGACGAGGAGCAGAGCGAGTGCGAAGAAGTGTGTCTCCCCAGCCTGTTGATCCCCGGGACCCTGGTGTCCCCCCCCCCTTCATGTGTATATAGTGCACCAGTGTGATTAATAAAGTGTCGTTGAACCGTGCTACCTCAGTCTGTGCCACTCCCGTGACAAGCACTGTAGCAAGGCTGAATTTTAGCATGTATATTTTCCTTTCCATCCAAAGATACAAAATCATATGAGACAAAAGGTGCATGCATCTCATCAATACAAGCAGGTGGCTATATGCTGTTGGCAGCAGTACAGTTGACTTCACATACACAGAGGAATCTACAGATATACAGGGAAGCTTAATTAATGGACATTCATCTTCTCAATGTCTGTTACTGATACAGCAGTGACTGACTTTAGTAGGATCAAACTTTCCACTCACATGACCCCTGGAGATCTATTACATTTACACCTAAAATTCTCCTTTTGCTTCCATTCTGGGTGCTATTTTCTCATCATTTGTCAAAAATATTAATTGATCATAACAGAGGCTTCAGAAGCTGTGTTCACCATACATTCTTCAATATAAGTGAAGCAGGTGAGCAGGCAGAGTCCCCAACCAAAATACACCATGGACAACACATAAAAAACAAACATCCTTGGAAAAAAAGAAAAAAAACCCCATCAACTATTGCTTATGAAATAATTGCTGTTATTACCTGTCGGCAAACACAACAATGTGCCCGCCAGACAGAAAAAGATGCAAAACTATCACCAATACTGTATAATGGATAACCAATTTATTTATTATAAACTGAAAAAAGAACAAGTTGAGTCTTCACATTAGATCCAATCACAGAAGTCCACCTTTATACAGTCTAGTTGTTGAAAACTAGCCATGATAGCTGTTCTTATAGCTTGGTGAATTCAGCTGGCTAAATCCACAAAGAGAAGCAGCACAGGTCAGATGATCAGGGCTGAGCTGAGCAGCACAGAACTGAAAAGCTACCAAACTAAATCACTACAACTCAAACATGCAATCTTCCATAACGCTGCCCGTGTATCCCCTTCAGAGATGGGCAGTAACGCGTTACTTGTAACGCGTTACTGTAATCTGATTACTTTTTTCAAGTAACGAGTAAAGTAAGGGATTACTATTGCAAAATCGGTAATTAGATTACCGTTACTTTCCCGTAGGAACGCTGCGTTACTGCGTTACTAAAACCGTGATTTTTTTTGCGAGAATGTCTCATGACAGTGACGTAAGCAAGTGCGACGTTGGTGACAGCAGCTGTGTGCAGATCAACAATGGATAATATATCGAGTGCGGGAGAGAGTATGAGCGTGCAGCGTTTAAAGTGTGGAAGTACTGACCTTACTTTGAGTTTGATTCCATAAAAAGTGACAAAAACATTAGCGTCCATCGTGCGTGGGAAGAAAACTTCTTTTTACAGCGAAAAAAACCCCTAAACTTCCGAGCAAGCACCGAGTAGCTACGACGTGATGGGAAACTCACAGAGACACTCGCGCGGTTTCTTCAACTGACCGCAGCACACCTGCACCAGGGTAACCCTCCGCCTACCCTGCTCCTGCTTTACAGGTGAAAATAGAGCAAAAGGACCGCTAGTCTTTGACTTTATTTATTTTCTGCTGTGTTTTACTTGCATGTATTTGAAAGAGTGAGTGAAAACACAAAAAATATTTTATTTTATGTGCTGGAATGTGTAGAAAATAGGTTTAAATGTTAAACTAATTTATTCAAGTCAGAGAATGTTGCATATAATTAAATGTTTTGCTTGATGCATAAAGTTAAAAGATTAAAACTGATAAAACAAGTTAAAAAAAAGAGACTTTTCCATTTGATTACATTTTGTATGATGGATTATGTAGAAAAAGTAGAATTGGGCTGAAAGATCTATCGCTTTATCACCTCTTCAGGTTGTAAATCGTGTTTTTAAAAAGTAACTAAGTAACTAAGTAACTAAGTAATTAATTACTTTTGAAAATAAGTAATCAGTAAAGTAACGGGATTACTTTTTGGGGGGAGTAATCAGTAATTAGTTACTGATTACTTTTTTCAAGTAACTTGACCAACACTGATCCCCTTTGTATCAATGTGGTGCCAAAACCCAGGCTTGGCATGACAGACCATTTGGCCATTTTACTAGAGTGCACAGGGTATGTTTCAGGTAATCTTCCAAGTTAGCATCTCGAAAAAGATACTGACTGAGTAGGGCACATTATTTATGTCTTACTCTTTAAAGAAGCTATACAGGCAACTAGGCATCAAGGGTTGACTCTAGGGTTTAGTCATAAATTGTATACCTTTAGGTTATTTCAACCTTATCTTTACCTACTCAAACAGCAAAACATCAAAGGAGACAGTGTAAATTTCTTATACATTCTGAAATGTATTCTAAATACATTTCACAAAATATAAATCTTTTTATAAACACACAATTTATATAAATAAGAAAAGTGCCAGTGCGTTTTATTTGGGGGGGGGGGGGGGGAACCACATGCAGATCCACTCTTTACACATTATTATACATTTTTTGTGATATATATACTGTGTATGCTTTATATGAAGGGAAAACCGAAAATTTACAAGCATTTAAAAAGTATAAGAAGAGCTGTTGTGGATAATTTTGTTACAAAGTTAAGTTATATAAAAGAGGAACAGTTAACAGACATGTAGGCAGAGACACACTTAAAAGCAAGAGGGTTTTTGTAGGGTCTTTAACTTAACAATTTAAAGCACCTCAAGGTGACTGTTAGTGTGGTTTGGTGCTGTATAAATATTTAATTTAATTAAACTGAACAGCATAAACTACTAAGCCTCTCAGATAAAGCACCCATTTTGTTTTTTCTTTTGCCTGTGTGTCGTTAGTTCAATTTTTCTATTTAAGTCTGTGTCATTCTGTTCACTACAGGGCCATTCCCACCAAGAAATATTTTCATATTGAAAAAAAAATCGCAATTCTACTCTTTCTGATGTGTCCAATAAATAAAGAGCTGCAGTGAAAGAGATCATCTGCTGCTTGTCTTTCAAATGAAAACCAGCACAGATGCTATTGCTGGTTTGATATGAGCCATAACAGCAGCACCAGGGGGAAAACAGTGCTGAAATTAATTTTGTGGCATACTCCACTTGAAGCTGTAGTTGCAGTAGATGTAGTAGTTGTTGCAGTAGTTGTAGATGTTGTTACAATAGTTTTAGTAGTTGATGTAGTAGTTGTTGCACTAGGTGTAGTTGTTGGAACAACAGTTGTAGTAGTTGATGCAGCAGCTGTGGTAGAAAAAATGTACAAAACATTTTTAACCAAGTCACTCTAAAACATTTGAGACTTTTTGATCAAACATAACGACTATGATTACTCACCTGTGTCATTGACAAGGATGGAATCCCTTTCAATGTCAAAGCCTGTAACGTTTGAGGCTGTACTGTTCAAAACATTGCTAATCTCAGCTTTGTTTGGAACAGATGTGTTTACAAACTGAAGTTCCATCGTGTTGATGACTGATCCCTGCCTGTAAACACAGAGACAAAAATTATAGATTGGAATATTTAGGGCTTTAGGTGAGTGCTCTAAACATTATATGTCAAAATACTGAAATTACCTGAAGTTCACAACATTCAAGGAGACAAAAGAAGGGAACGCCAATCTGTAAGGAGGTTCAATCTGCAGACACAAAGGAGAAGTTTAATTACTTTATACAGTTTTATCGTAAGTATATTATCCATCTTCTAGTGAGAGAAATGTATTGCGTTCTGTCTTGAATATGTCCTGTAAAGTCAGGCTCAATGTATGAGTTGGAGATGAGAAAGACAGTAGACAAGCGAAAGAAAGAGAATCTTTATCTGTATTTGTTAAAGTGAAAAGGTTTGTTCAAATATGAAGTGAGAACCAACATCTTAAGAGCTTGTCTCCTTTGAGAGAAGAATAAACATCCAGCAATAATACTGACTTAAAGTGCTTTGCCACAAGTACAAAAGACTGCGGATCAATAGCTCAAAAGCACATGTGTAAATCTTGGGACAAAGTGTTCCAAAGTTTTTAACAGTGCAAGTAAATCTCCAAAAGTTGATTCTGTTCATCTGGACGTAGCGTTTTGGATGAGTGAAACACAAAACACTACATCCAGATGAACAGAATCAACTTTTGGAGATTTACTTACCTGGATGATTGAGCATGCATCAAAGTGCAAGCAAAGATTCTATAGTTGACTTGTTCCTGCTGTAATTCAGTGAAATCCTGTATTGAGCATTTAGTACTTTAATAGCTGTTCTTTAGACACACCATTCATGCTACTTTCCACAAAGTAAAACACTTACCTCTGCCTTTATAGATGCAGCTCGCGTTTTAAAAGCTTCAGATGATGAATTCAACAAGTCTGTTGTAAAATTGCTTCGAATGGATCTGAATTCAACAAATATGGAAGTGGTGGAGGTCGGGGAAGAGGTGGTGGTTGAAGCCGTCGTTTTTGTGGTGGTGGCACCTGTGATTGTGGTGGGGGCTGTGGTGGTGGTGGCTGCCATCGTTGTTGTTGTGGCTGGTGCTGCGGTGGCAGCCGTCGTTGTTGTAGTGTCTGGGACTGCTGTGGTGGTGGCAGCCGTCGTTGTTGTAGTGTCTGGGACCGCTGTGGTGGTGGCAGCCGTCGTTGTTGTAGTTGCTGGGACTTCTGTGGTGGTGGCAGCCGTCGTTGTTGTAGTGGCCGGGGCCGTGGTGCTGGTGGCAGCCGTTGTAGTTGTAGTGTCTGGGGCTGTGGTGGTTGTGGCTGCGGTTGTGCTGGCAGCCGTCGTCGTTGTAGTTGCTGGGGCTGCGGTGGTGGTTGCAGCCGTTGTTGTAGTGGCTGGAGCCGTGGTTGTTGTGGCTGATGTGGTGGAAGTGGCATCCGTCGTTGTTGTAGTGTCTGGGGCTGTGGTGGTTGTGGCAGCCGTCGTTGTTGTAGTGGCTGGGGTTGTGGTGGTTGTGGCTGCCGTCGTTGTTGTAGTTGCTGGGGCTGTGGTGGTGGTGGCAGCCGTCGTTGTTGTAGTGGCTGGGGCTGTGGTGGTAGTTGGTGCCGTTGCTGTTGTAGTGGCTGGGGCTGTGGTGGTGCTGGTAGCCGTCGTTGTTGTAGTTGTTGGGGCTGTTGTGGTAGTGGCTGCCGTCGTTGTTGTTGTGGCTGCCGTTGTTGATGTGGCTGCCGTTGTTGTTGTAGTGTCTGGGGCTGTGGTGGTGGTGGTGGCAGCCGTCGTTGTTGTAGTGGCTGGGGTTGTGGTGGTTGTGGCTGCCGTCGTTGTTGTAGTTGCTGGGGCTGTGGTGGTGGTGGCAGCCGTCGTTGTTGTAGTGGCTGTGGCAGTGGTGGTAGTTGTTGTTGTAGTGGCTGGGGCTGTGGTGGTGGTGGCTGGCGTGGTGGTGGTGGCACCTGTCGTTGTTGTAGTGTCTGGGGATGTGGTGGTTGTTGCTGCCGTAGTTGTTGTTGTGTCTGGGGACGGGGTTGTTGTAGCTGCCGTCGTTGTTGTAGTGGCTGGGGTTGTGGTGGTTGTGGCAGCCGTCGTTGTTGTAGTGTCTGGGGATGTGGTGGTTGTTGCTGCCGTCGTTGTTGTTGTGTCTGGGGCTGCAGTTGTTGTGGCTGCCGTCGTTGTTGTAGTGGCTTGGCCTGTGGTGGTTGTGGCTGGGCCTGTGGTGGTGGTGGCAGCCGTCGTTGTTGTAGTGGCTGGGGCTGTGGTGGTTGTGGCTGCCGTCGTTGTTGTAGTGTCTGGGGCTGTGGTTGTTGTGGCTGCCGTTGTTGTTGTAGTGCCTGGGGCTGTGGTGGTTGTGGCTGCCCTCGTTGATGTAGTTGTTGGGGCTGTGGTTGTTGTGGCTGCCGTCATTGTTGTTGTATCTGCCGTCGTTGTTGTAGTGGCTGGGGCTGTGGTGGTAGTTGCTGCCGTTGTTGTTGTAGTGGCTGGGGCTGTGGTGGTGGTTGCTGGTGTGGTGGTAGTGGCTGCCGTCGTTGTTGTAGTGTCTGGGGCTGTGGTTGTTGTGGCTGCCTTTGTTGTTGTAGTGGTTGGGGCTGTGGTGGTTGTGGCTGCTGTGGTGGTGGCGACAGCCGTCGTAGTTGTAGTTGTTGGGGCTGTGGTGGTAGTGGCTGCCGTTGTTGTTGTTATAGCTGCCGTCGTTGTTGTAGTGGCTGGGGTTGTGGTGGTTGTGGCAGCCGTCGTTGTTGTAGTGGCTGGGGCTGTGGTGGTAGTTGCTGCCGTCGCTGTTGTAGTGGCTGGGGCTGTGGTGGTGCTGGTAGCCGTCGTTGTTGTAGTGGCTGGGGCTGTGGTGGTAGTTGGTGCCGTTGCTGTTGTAGTGGCTGGGGCTGTGGTGGTGCTGGTAGCAGTCGTCGTTGTTGTAGTTGTTGGGGCTGTTGTGGTAGTGGCTGCCGTCGTTGTTGTTGTGGCTGCCGTTGTTGATGTGGCTGCCGTTGTTGTTGTAGTGTCTGGGGCTGTGGTGGTGGTGGTGGCAGCTGTCGTTGTTGTAGTGGCTGGGGTTGTGGTGGTTGTGGCTGCCGTCGTTGTTGTAGTTGCTGGGGCTGTGGTGGTGGTGGCAGCCGTCGTTGTTGTAGTGGCTGTGGCAGTGGTGGTAGTTGTTGTTGTAGTGGCTGGGGCTGTGGTGGTGGTGGCTGGCGTGGTGGTGGTGGCACCTGTCGTTGTTGTAGTGTCTGGGGATGTGGTGGTTGTTGCTGCCGTAGTTGTTGTTGTGTCTGGGGACGGGGTTGTTGTAGCTGCCGTCGTTGTTGTAGTGGCTGGGGTTGTGGTGGTTGTGGCAGGTCGTTGTTGTAGTGGCTGGGCCTGTGGTGGTGGTGGCTGCCGTCGTTGTTGTAGTGGCCTGGGATGTGGTGGTAGTTGCTTCCGTCGTTGTTGTAGTGGCTGGGGCTGCGGTGGTGGTGGCGGTCGTCGTTGTTGTAGTGTCTGGGGCTGTGGTTGTTGTGGCTGTGGTTGTTGTTGTAGTGGCTGGGGCTGTGACTGCTGTGGTGGTGGTGGCTGCCGTCGTTGTTGTAGTGGCTGGGGGTGTGGTGGTTGTGGCTGCCGTCGTTGTTGTAGTGTCTGGGGCTGTGGTTGTTGTGGCTGCCGTTGTTGTTGTAGTGCCTGGGGCTGTGGTGGTTGTGGCTGCCCTCGTTGATGTAGTTGTTGGGTCTGTGGTTGTTGTGGCTGCCGTCATTGTTGTTGTATCTGCCATCGTTGTTGTAGTGGCTGGGGCTGTGGTGGTAGTTGCTGCCGTTGTTGTTGTAGTGGCTGGGGCTGTGGTGGTGGTTGCTGGTGTGGTGGTAGTGGCTGCCGTCGTTGTTGTAGTGGCTGCGGCTGTGGTGGTGCTGGTAGCCGTCGTTGTTGTAGTGGCTGGGGCTGTGGTGGTAGTTGGTGCCGTTGCTGTTGTAGTGGCTGGGGCTGTGGTGGTGCTGGTAGCCGTCGTTGTTGTAGTTGTTGGGGCTGTTGTGGTAGTGGCTGCCGTCGTTGTTGTAGTGTCTGGGGATGTGGTGGTTGTTGCTGCCGTCGTTGTTGTTGTGTCTGGGGCTGCAGTTGTTGTGGCTGCCGTCGTTGTTGTAGTGGCTTGGCCTGTGGTGGTTGTGGCTGGGCCTGTGGTGGTGGTGGCAGCCGTCGTTGTTGTAGTGGCTGGGGCTGTGGTGGTTGTGGCTGCCGTCGTTGTTGTAGTGTCTGGGGCTGTGGTTGTTGTGGCTGCCGTTGTTGTTGTAGTGCCTGGGGCTGTGGTGGTTGTGGCTGCCCTCGTTGATGTAGTTGTTGGGGCTGTGGTTGTTGTGGCTGCCGTCATTGTTGTTGTATCTGCCGTCGTTGTTGTAGTGGCTGGGGCTGTGGTGGTAGTTGCTGCCGTTGTTGTTGTAGTGGCTGGGGCTGTGGTGGTGGTTGCTGGTGTGGTGGTAGTGGCTGCCGTCGTTGTTGTAGTGTCTGGGGCTGTGGTTGTTGTGGCTGCCTTCGTTGTTGTAGTGGTTGGGGCTGTGGTGGTTGTGGCTGCTGTGGTGGTGGCGACAGCCGTCGTAGTTGTAGTTGTTGGGGCTGTGGTGGTAGTGGCTGCCGTTGTTGTTGTTATAGCTGCCGTCGTTGTTGTAGTGGCTGGGGTTGTGGTGGTTGTGGCAGCCGTCGTTGTTGTAGTGGCTGGGGCTGTGGTGGTAGTTGCTGCCGTCGCTGTTGTAGTGGCTGGGGCTGTGGTGGTGCTGGTAGCCGTCGTTGTTGTAGTGGCTGGGGCTGTGGTGGTAGTTGGTGCCGTTGCTGTTGTAGTGGCTGGGGCTGTGGTGGTGCTGGTAGCCGTCGTTGTTGTAGTTGTTGGGGCTGTTGTGGTAGTGGCTGCCGTCGTTGTTGTTGTGGCTGCCGTTGTTGATGTGGCTGCCGTTGTTGGTAGTGTCTGGGGCTGTGGTGGTGGTGGTGGCAGCTGTCGTTGTTGTAGTGGCTGGGGTTGTGGTGGTTGTGGCTGCCGTCGTTGTTGTAGTTGCTGGGGCTGTGGTGGTGGTGGCAGCCGTCGTTGTTGTAGTGGCTGTGGCAGTGGTGGTAGTTGTTGATGTAGTGGCTGGGGCTGTGGTGGTGGTGGCTGGCGTGGTGGTGGTGGCACCTGTCGTTGTTGTAGTGTCTGGGGATGTGGTGGTTGTTGCTGCCGTAGTTGTTGTTGTGTCTGGGGACGGGGTTGTTGTAGCTGCCGTCGTTGTTGTAGTGGCTGGGGTTGTGGTGGTTGTGGCAGCCGTCGTTGTTGTAGTGGCTGGGCCTGTGGTGGTGGTGGCTGCCGTCGTTGTTGTAGTGGCCTGGGATGTGGTGGTAGTTGCTTCCGTCGTTGTTGTAGTGGCTGGGGCTGCGGTGGTGGTGGCGGTCGTCGTTGTTGTAGTGTCTGGGGCTGTGGTTGTTGTGGCTGTGGTTGTTGTTGTAGTGGCTGGGGCTGTGACTGCTGTGGTGGTGGTGGCTGCCGTCGTTGTTGTAGTGGCTGGGGGTGTGGTGGTTGTGGCTGCCGTCGTTGTTGTAGTGTCTGGGGCTGTGGTTGTTGTGGCTGCCGTTGTTGTTGTAGTGCCTGGGGCTGTGGTGGTTGTGGCTGCCCTCGTTGATGTAGTTGTTGGGTCTGTGGTTGTTGTGGCTGCCGTCATTGTTGTTGTATCTGCCATCGTTGTTGTAGTGGCTGGGGCTGTGGTGGTAGTTGCTGCCGTTGTTGTTGTAGTGGCTGGGGCTGTGGTGGTGGTTGCTGGTGTGGTGGTAGTGGCTGCCGTCGTTGTTGTAGTGGCTGCGGCTGTGGTGGTGCTGGTAGCCGTCGTTGTTGTAGTGGCTGGGGCTGTGGTGGTAGTTGGTGCCGTTGCTGTTGTAGTGGCTGGGGCTGTGGTGGTGCTGGTAGCCGTCGTTGTTGTAGTTGTTGGGGCTGTTGTGGTAGTGGCTGCCGTCGTTGTTGTTGTGGCTGCCGTTGTTGATGTGGCTGCCGTTGTTGTTGTAGTGTCTGGGGCTGTGGTGGTGGTGGTGGCAGCCGTCGTTGTTGTAGTGGCTGGGGTTGTGGTGGTTGTGGCTGCCGTCGTTGTTGTAGTTGCTGGGGCTGTGGTGGTGGTGGCAGCCGTCGTTGTTGTAGTGGCTGTGGCAGTGGTGGTAGTTGTTGTTGTAGTGTCTGGGGATGTGGTGGTTGTTGCTGCCGTCGTTGTTGTTGTGTCTGGGGCTGCAGTTGTTGTGGCTGCCGTCGTTGTTGTAGTGGCTTGGCCTGTGGTGGTTGTGGCTGGGCCTGTGGTGGTGGTGGCAGCCGTCGTTGTTGTAGTGGCTGGGGCTGTGGTGGTTGTGGCTGCCGTCGTTGTTGTAGTGTCTGGGGCTGTGGTTGTTGTGGCTGCCGTTGTTGTTGTAGTGCCTGGGGCTGTGGTGGTTGTGGCTGCCCTCGTTGATGTAGTTGTTGGGGCTGTGGTTGTTGTGGCTGCCGTCATTGTTGTTGTATCTGCCGTCGTTGTTGTAGTGGCTGGGGCTGTGGTGGTAGTTGCTGCCGTTGTTGTTGTAGTGGCTGGGGCTGTGGTGGTGGTTGCTGGTGTGGTGGTAGTGGCTGCCGTCGTTGTTGTAGTGTCTGGGGCTGTGGTTGTTGTGGCTGCCTTCGTTGTTGTAGTGGTTGGGGCTGTGGTGGTTGTGGCTGCTGTGGTGGTGGCGACAGCCGTCGTAGTTGTAGTTGTTGGGGCTGTGGTGGTAGTGGCTGCCGTTGTTGTTGTTATAGCTGCCGTCGTTGTTGTAGTGGCTGGGGTTGTGGTGGTTGTGGCAGCCGTCGTTGTTGTAGTGGCTGGGGCTGTGGTGGTAGTGGCTGCCGTCGTTGTTGTAGTGTCTGGGGATGTGGTGGTTGTTGCTGCCGTCGTTGTTGTTGTGTCTGGGGCTGCAGTTGTTGTGGCTGCCGTCGTTGTTGTAGTGGCTTGGCCTGTGGTGGTTGTGGCTGGGCCTGTGGTGGTGGTGGCAGCCGTCGTTGTTGTAGTGGCTGGGGCTGTGGTGGTTGTGGCTGCCGTCGTTGTTGTAGTGTCTGGGGCTGTGGTTGTTGTGGCTGCCGTTGTTGTTGTAGTGCCTGGGGCTGTGGTGGTTGTGGCTGCCCTCGTTGATGTAGTTGTTGGGGCTGTGGTTGTTGTGGCTGCCGTCATTGTTGTTGTATCTGCCGTCGTTGTTGTAGTGGCTGGGGCTGTGGTGGTAGTTGCTGCCGTTGTTGTTGTAGTGGCTGGGGCTGTGGTGGTGGTTGCTGGTGTGGTGGTAGTGGCTGCCGTCGTTGTTGTAGTGTCTGGGGCTGTGGTTGTTGTGGCTGCCTTCGTTGTTGTAGTGGTTGGGGCTGTGGTGGTTGTGGCTGCTGTGGTGGTGGCGACAGCCGTCGTAGTTGTAGTTGTTGGGGCTGTGGTGGTAGTGGCTGCCGTTGTTGTTGTTATAGCTGCCGTCGTTGTTGTAGTGGCTGGGGTTGTGGTGGTTGTGGCAGCCGTCGTTGTTGTAGTGGCTGGGGCTGTGGTGGTAGTTGCTGCCGTCGCTGTTGTAGTGGCTGGGGCTGTGGTGGTGCTGGTAGCCGTCGTTGTTGTAGTGGCTGGGGCTGTGGTGGTAGTTGGTGCCGTTGCTGTTGTAGTGGCTGGGGCTGTGGTGGTGCTGGTAGCCGTCGTTGTTGTAGTTGTTGGGGCTGTTGTGGTAGTGGCTGCCGTCGTTGTTGTTGTGGCTGCCGTTGTTGATGTGGCTGCCGTTGTTGTTGTAGTGTCTGGGGCTGTGGTGGTGGTGGTGGCAGCTGTCGTTGTTGTAGTGGCTGGGGTTGTGGTGGTTGTGGCTGCCGTCGTTGTTGTAGTTGCTGGGGCTGTGGTGGTGGTGGCAGCCGTCGTTGTTGTAGTGGCTGTGGCAGTGGTGGTAGTTGTTGTTGTAGTGGCTGGGGCTGTGGTGGTGGTGGCTGGCGTGGTGGTGGTGGCACCTGTCGTTGTTGTAGTGTCTGGGGATGTGGTGGTTGTTGCTGCCGTAGTTGTTGTTGTGTCTGGGGACGGGGTTGTTGTAGCTGCCGTCGTTGTTGTAGTGGCTGGGGTTGTGGTGGTTGTGGCAGCCGTCGTTGTTGTAGTGGCTGGGCCTGTGGTGGTGGTGGCTGCCGTCGTTGTTGTAGTGGCCTGGGATGTGGTGGTAGTTGCTTCCGTCGTTGTTGTAGTGGCTGGGGCTGCGGTGGTGGTGGCGGTCGTCGTTGTTGTAGTGTCTGGGGCTGTGGTTGTTGTGGCTGTGGTTGTTGTTGTAGTGGCTGGGGCTGTGACTGCTGTGGTGGTGGTGGCTGCCGTCGTTGTTGTAGTGGCTGGGGGTGTGGTGGTTGTGGCTGCCGTCGTTGTTGTAGTGTCTGGGGCTGTGGTTGTTGTGGCTGCCGTTGTTGTTGTAGTGCCTGGGGCTGTGGTGGTTGTGGCTGCCCTCGTTGATGTAGTTGTTGGGTCTGTGGTTGTTGTGGCTGCCGTCATTGTTGTTGTATCTGCCATCGTTGTTGTAGTGGCTGGGGCTGTGGTGGTAGTTGCTGCCGTTGTTGTTGTAGTGGCTGGGGCTGTGGTGGTGGTTGCTGGTGTGGTGGTAGTGGCTGCCGTCGTTGTTGTAGTGGCTGCGGCTGTGGTGGTGCTGGTAGCCGTCGTTGTTGTAGTGGCTGGGGCTGTGGTGGTAGTTGGTGCCGTTGCTGTTGTAGTGGCTGGGGCTGTGGTGGTGCTGGTAGCCGTCGTTGTTGTAGTTGTTGGGGCTGTTGTGGTAGTGGCTGCCGTCGTTGTTGTTGTGGCTGCCGTTGTTGATGTGGCTGCCGTTGTTGTTGTAGTGTCTGGGGCTGTGGTGGTGGTGGTGGCAGCCGTCGTTGTTGTAGTGGCTGGGGTTGTGGTGGTTGTGGCTGCCGTCGTTGTTGTAGTTGCTGGGGCTGTGGTGGTGGTGGCAGCCGTCGTTGTTGTAGTGGCTGTGGCAGTGGTGGTAGTTGTTGTTGTAGTGTCTGGGGATGTGGTGGTTGTTGCTGCCGTCGTTGTTGTTGTGTCTGGGGCTGCAGTTGTTGTGGCTGCCGTCGTTGTTGTAGTGGCTTGGCCTGTGGTGGTTGTGGCTGGGCCTGTGGTGGTGGTGGCAGCCGTCGTTGTTGTAGTGGCTGGGGCTGTGGTGGTTGTGGCTGCCGTCGTTGTTGTAGTGTCTGGGGCTGTGGTTGTTGTGGCTGCCGTTGTTGTTGTAGTGCCTGGGGCTGTGGTGGTTGTGGCTGCCCTCGTTGATGTAGTTGTTGGGGCTGTGGTTGTTGTGGCTGCCGTCATTGTTGTTGTATCTGCCGTCGTTGTTGTAGTGGCTGGGGCTGTGGTGGTAGTTGCTGCCGTTGTTGTTGTAGTGGCTGGGGCTGTGGTGGTGGTTGCTGGTGTGGTGGTAGTGGCTGCCGTCGTTGTTGTAGTGTCTGGGGCTGTGGTTGTTGTGGCTGCCTTCGTTGTTGTAGTGGTTGGGGCTGTGGTGGTTGTGGCTGCTGTGGTGGTGGCGACAGCCGTCGTAGTTGTAGTTGTTGGGGCTGTGGTGGTAGTGGCTGCCGTTGTTGTTGTTATAGCTGCCGTCGTTGTTGTAGTGGCTGGGGTTGTGGTGGTTGTGGCAGCCGTCGTTGTTGTAGTGGCTGGGGCTGTGGTGGTAGTTGCTGCCGTCGCTGTTGTAGTGGCTGGGGCTGTGGTGGTGCTGGTAGCCGTCGTTGTTGTAGTGGCTGGGGCTGTGGTGGTAGTTGGTGCCGTTGCTGTTGTAGTGGCTGGGGCTGTGGTGGTGCTGGTAGCCGTCGTTGTTGTAGTTGTTGGGGCTGTTGTGGTAGTGGCTGCCGTCGTTGTTGTTGTGGCTGCCGTTGTTGATGTGGCTGCCGTTGTTGTTGTAGTGTCTGGGGCTGTGGTGGTGGTGGTGGCAGCCGTCGTTGTTGTAGTGGCTGGGGTTGTGGTGGTTGTGGCTGCCGTCGTTGTTGTAGTTGCTGGGGCTGTGGTGGTGGTGGCAGCCGTCGTTGTTGTAGTGGCTGTGGCAGTGGTGGTAGTTGTTGTTGTAGTGGCTGGGGATGTGGTGGTTGTTGCTGCCGTAGTTGTTGTTGTGTCTGGGGACGGGGTTGTTGTAGCTGCCGTCGTTGTTGTAGTGGCTGGGGTTGTGGTGGTTGTGGCAGCCGTCGTTGTTGTAGTGGCTGGGCCTGTGGTGGTGGTGGCTGCCGTCGTTGTTGTAGTGGCCTGGGATGTGGTGGTAGTTGCTTCCGTCGTTGTTGTAGTGGCTGGGGCTGCGGTGGTGGTGGCGGTCGTCGTTGTTGTAGTGTCTGGGGCTGTGGTTGTTGTGGCTGTGGTTGTTGTTGTAGTGGCTGGGGCTGTGACTGCTGTGGTGGTGGTGGCTGCCGTCGTTGTTGTAGTGGCTGGGGGTGTGGTGGTTGTGGCTGCCGTCGTTGTTGTAGTGTCTGGGGCTGTGGTTGTTGTGGCTGCCGTTGTTGTTGTAGTGCCTGGGGCTGTGGTGGTTGTGGCTGCCCTCGTTGATGTAGTTGTTGGGTCTGTGGTTGTTGTGGCTGCCGTCATTGTTGTTGTATCTGCCATCGTTGTTGTAGTGGCTGGGGCTGTGGTGGTAGTTGCTGCCGTTGTTGTTGTAGTGGCTGGGGCTGTGGTGGTGGTTGCTGGTGTGGTGGTAGTGGCTGCCGTCGTTGTTGTAGTGGCTGGGGCTGTGGTGGTGCTGGTAGCCGTCGTTGTTGTAGTGGCTGGGGCTGTGGTGGTAGTTGGTGCCGTTGCTGTTGTAGTGGCTGGGGCTGTGGTGGTGCTGGTAGCCGTCGTTGTTGTAGTTGTTGGGGCTGTTGTGGTAGTGGCTGCCGTCGTTGTTGTTGTGGCTGCCGTTGTTGATGTGGCTGCCGTTGTTGTTGTAGTGTCTGGGGCTGTGGTGGTGGTGGTGGCAGCCGTCGTTGTTGTAGTGGCTGGGGTTGTGGTGGTTGTGGCTGCCGTCGTTGTTGTAGTTGCTGGGGCTGTGGTGGTGGTGGCATCCATCGCTGTCGCTGGGCCTGTGGTTGTAGTGACGGCATTTACATGTAGTCATACAAATGTAAATTAACCTATTCTGAGTCACCATTCCCAAATCAGTCCGTAATATGTTTATGTCTTCCCAATTCAAATATCATGTCATGAATTCATTGCAACAGTTAACACAAGAAGTTTTAGTAATTCTTGTGTTTCATATAAATTGCCCTCTCAAGTAATCTATGATACCCTGTAGAGCTAAATAATTTTTACAGTAGAACCAAGACTGCTGTCAAAGATGAGTGAATGCTGACCCAAAGCCAGCAGCCATCCCCTGTGCTTCAACACGTAACAACAGCAGCCATGCGCATTCATGCTACAGCCTTCATATTTCCCTCCCATGTTTTTTCAGTAGAATTACTGTGGTAATTGTTTTGAAGTCTCTTTGTGTTGCTTTTTTGTTTTGTTTTATCATATTGGTTTTGTGTTTATACATAAAAGATAAGAGATCATACGTGTTCTCATTAGGATAAGGATTTGGTTGTTGTGTGGGAACATCGCCTATAGTTTTATATTGTTAAATGTTATATTACAACGTGTTTTAAGTCATTTTACAGAGAAACGCAAAAAGTACTGTCAAGAGTAGTGCAATAAATACTTCCTCCTTGGAGTAATTAAGTTACATACTGCATTAAATACATTACATAATACTTTTTAGTACTTAATATATCAAGTATGCTTTTAAGTAAAATGTTCTGTGTAATATATGTAATGCATTACTCTTTTTTTCAGTAATTACGCAACACCGATACGGGCGGGAATTGATAAGAATTTTGCAATTATGATTCTATTATTATTATCACTTATCGATTCCTTATTCATTCCCTTTGGCTCCACTTCACGATCTGCAGACCATGTGGAGTGGAGAATAGTGTACCCAAACGCAGACAAAATGAAGCGTGGAAACAAACTTCATTTAACCTAGCCTAACCCAAACTGAAAAAGAGCTGTTTTATTTGATGCTGAGCAAACCAATAACAAACAGTAAATGTCAACTCTACTGAGGCAGCATGGAGCGGAGAGAATGTGGACTCAAATGCAGTTGATATCATATGGTTTCTCATCTACTAAAGAATCAAGAGGCGGTTTTTGCTGCTTTAGACAAACTAAGGCACAAGTTACTCATTTTAACTCCATTAGAGCTGATAAAACTCCAAAAGCTGGTGGCTATCCTTGACCCATGCAGATATTTTTTAACTTATTGGTACTGTTTCTCCAAAAAGCTCTGTAGTTGACAATTATTGCGTAGATTAATAATTACTTTCTTGAACTGTCTACTACAGGTTTGTGACTGAGCTTCTTGGAGGTGAGACATGTGTCTCATGTTCAGTGGTTCTACCTGCTTTCTGCCACCTGCATCACACCATCGAGGTCTCCTTTGATGACTTAAACTACATGGTGAAATTTAAGACTGCCCTCACAAAGGACCTGTCCCAATGTGTAGCTACACTCAACCATCAGTGGCTCAAGATAGCTACTATCCTCGACCCATGCTTTAAAGATTTAAAGTGACTTGCAAGGGGAAGAGGTTTGGACCAGCCTTGAGGCCCTGCTGCAGGAAACGTGTAAAGATGCCACCACAAAGGAGCCAGCAAAGGCAAAGAGCCTCCTCCTCTCTTCATTGTCTTCAGACTCTTATTCAGATGAGGAAGCCCTGTGTAACAGGGCCCTGAGTTTGTGCAGAACAGAATCCACCATTAGCAAGAAAGACTGCCCGCTGCAGTGGTGGTCCAGTCGAGCATGGACCCACCCACAGCTGTCTGTCCTGGCCCACAAGTATTTGATTAGTCCTGCCTCTTCTGTCCCATGTGAGAGACTGTTCTCACTTGCAGGTCACATAGTAACAAAAAAGAGAGCTGCCTTGAGAAAATGCGAACAGACTAGTTTGTCTAAGTAACTGGCTGAAATAGATGGACAGTAAATAAGCATGGACGTACTGTGAGTCCAATGGGTTTGCTATATTTTGCACTAAAATGTTTGATGAGCACACTGTTTTAGCCTAATGTACAAAATAATTTTGGCTAAGGTTACTTAGAGTTTAAAGGTGAAGCTGTTCAAATACCCTTTTATGTTTCTGGCTTATTTTGTTTAAAAAGAAAAACTGCACTTTATGTTGACAGTTTTCATTATTATTTAAAGACAATACCATTTTGAAAACGTACTTAAACTACTTAAAATAGCACTTTATTTTTAAGTCTGCCCAATTTTGGCCAGGGATATTATTTTTGTTTCTCTGTTTTGCAGTTTAAATATTTTTCCCCCAAAATTAAAAGAGCTTGAGTTTACAATATTCATGTCCATGTCTTGATTCTTTCGCCCACTAAATCCCTTTTAAATAAAAAAAAAAACCATTTGCGCTTTGGGGCAAATTTTCTTGTGCGATTAAATGCGATTAATCATGGTTAATTAATTACAATAACTTCTATAAAGTAGAGTAAGATAAATATGGTACCCTAAATATTATTATTTCCTCTCTGACAACATCATAATGTGAAGTCTGGTTAAACTTTCAAGGGTCATATCACATTGTGGCATAGATAGCTGGCCAAAATGCATTACTGCATGAAAGGTCTCACTTCTATCCACATTTTCATGGAAAGCAACCTTTACCTATTATTCCTTCTGTAACACTCTAAAATAATCTCTTAATATAATTATTTTTACACTGAATTATATTGTTTCTTAAAATTGTAAAATAATAATAAGAAATTAGTTAATTGATTACAGTAATTAACAGAGCCGAAATGGATTTTCTCGGCCTTGAAAATGTTACAAGGTTTTATTTTATAGCTTAATGTTATGAGGGCTCAAAAACATTGGACAAAAATAGGAAATTTCAGCTTAGTAATTACATTTTAAGTTGTGGTAACTCCAAATACTTTAAAAGTATGAAGGCAATATTTTGTACTGCTTCATTGAATATGATAAGGCTGTATCAAAGCTGATTATGAGGGGGCTTAGTGGGAACCTTTTAACCTTTTTCAGAAATTAGTGATTTTAAATGGAATGATCCATGTGTGCTGTGTTACTGCATACTGCATACTGAGTATGAGGGACACCACTCAAGAGAGAGAAGCTTTCTCTCTTGACTCTCACAGACAAGAGCGAAAGAGACAGACAGAGAAACTACACTGTTTTTTTTTAAAGCAAAACTTTCAACAAGTATGCAAAATGTCCTCATCTCATCTATACCACACTCAAAGTTGTTACTAAACCCACTTTTTGTAGAATTTTTTTTTTTTAAAATGTAGAAATTTGGCTTCATCTTGCATCACTAAGTACAATTCACCTAGATTGTACACATTGAACTCAAGGTAATAAGTGCCTAACCATTAAAGTATTATAACAATCAGTGTTCTTACAGTCTACATATTGTCTGTAGCAATTATTTATGAGGGTATATATAGCTATGCTAAAGCAGTTCATTTATTTTGTATCAACAGTAAGTTTAGCATCACTTAACTTACCTATAAGAAGCAACAAAATTGATATCATCAGTCCAACGGCCATCGTTTAATCAGTTAAATCTGTAAAAGAAACATATGTCAAGGTTATGCGCACAGATAAATAAACAAATAAAAAAAAAACGAGTTAAAAACTCAGGATAACAGAATTTTACAAAAATACAAAAGGTTTTGATCATTAACTGTACTCATTATAACACTTCTCAATAAAAAAAAACAGTGTATGACAATTTTAAAATAACATATGTAAAATAATTCATTAGGATTAGTTTAACAACTTAGTGAAAAAATGAAAAGTCATTTTCACAGTATATGAAATCTATTTTGTATATTGTACTTACCAAAACTGAGATCAGATGAAAATGTATTAATTCTCTTTTTGTTTGTTTTTTTATCTCCTGTAGATATTCACCTCTTTGCTCTGTTAAACCTTATGTTCACACCTCTTGTGACCTTATATATTTCAGAAGAGTGAGGGCTAATGACGTATGTGAGAGATGATAGAAGAGATGAAAAACGTCACATCACAGGATTCACAAGTTTGTCAAGTGATCAACCTGAAAGTTTCTTGGCTCAGGATCACAGCCTCTCCCTTCTTTTTGTTAGTAACCTCAGTTACTCATGGACATAGAGGCAGACAAACAAATAATGAAATCCAGTAGAGCGAAAAGCAGTTGGAAGAAATGTAACATAATCAAAGTAAGCAGACATCTTTGTTTATTATAGAGTATGAGTTTTCAAAATGTTTTCACTGTACCTTGTAATATGAAACGTTTTTGTTTTTTTTAACTGGCCTTTTTCTGGCTTTATTTGATCTATTCAGTGAAGAGTGACAGGGAAGCAGACAGAGAGTGGAAAACGAATTTCCATGGGTCAGATTCAAACCCAGACTGCTCGCTCTCAACCATGTGGCAGCCTGCTCGTCCCAGTAAGCTAAACCAGCAACCCAACACAGAACTTTTTAACAAAGTGATATAGTCTGATAATATGTTGTGAGCTCAAAGCATCACAAGTAAATTTCCTCATATTTTTCCAAGTAACTAAAAACTTATGAAGTCAATATTATCAAGTTGCAAAATTATAATAATTAACAAATTGAATGGCTCCGTACTTTGCTTTTAGTCTGTATAGTGAAAAAAACAGCATTTTTATATTTCCATTCTAATAGTGTTTTTACTATTAGAGATATTTCTCTCTACATATATACCACACTCATTTGCCCAAAAATGAGGACTGATAATGCATTCAAATTTAACTCCTTTCTCATATTTTCAAACGACAGTTTTCTTGAAGAGTTAAAAAAAAATAAGGATAAAGAAACAAAGAAACAAGAACAAGACATTAAGAATATTGGTCCAGCTTAACAATTGTTTGTTATTTTTATGTATTTTATGCATTGCTACATCAACTCAATAAGCAGTTTACTTAGTAAATCATTAACTAGGCTAAAGGTTTAGTGCTATTGTCAGCTAAAAAAAATATCTAAAAACAGTAAATCTTTTCTTGAAATTCCATTGTCTCCGGTTAAGCCTTTAAAGTTCTATGGCATCGTAAAAAAATTTTTTGGAAATATTTGAGTTATGTGTAGTCTTCACATAGACACAATGTATACCCTGCTTACTCTGGTGTATTCCACACTCAAAGAAACAAACAGGCAGTATTTTGTACACTAAAATAAATACCAAATTATTAGGTCTACCTTGTACCTTAACTGCCTTTTGTTTTTTAATGCATTGGCACATGGCTCACAATATCTCAAACTCTAACATGAAAAAATGAAGCTCCTGGTGCATTTTTTTGTGTTAATGTTCATGCAAAAGAAAGTTTGGAAATGTGGTTATTGAGTCAGCAGAGCATTTGTGACCTTCGTGCACTATGTCTCAGCAGTAAACAACCACTCTTAAATGATCTGTCATTTTGTAGCTGAATACGTGTGGTTCCTAAACACTTTAATTTTGCCATAACACCACTTATAGTTGATCATGTAATATCTAGAAAGCAGGAAATTTCACAAACTGACTTGAGATCAGTTAATCTGCAAAGATTGCAGCTGAGTCTGTTTGCAAGACCTGCCGGAAATAACACTGTTCTTGATTGGTGGCTTCAGTATTTAATGGAATCTGTTCCACTTTTGAGTTACTGAACCTCATTATGTGGGTTTGAATCAGCCAAGGAATATACAAATTATGGTATCGCCAATCAAAGCTTGCATAAGAGGAGAGGTGGAGGAAGATCTCAGCCTGGGCGTCTATTGTCTCATGTAGTCTGGAAGATGAGTGGATGGTGGGGCGGGTGCAGTTTTCTCTGTGGTGGGGTTGGGTGGATTGTCCCGGGCTCTGTGGGGCCGGGGGGTGCTGCTGCGCTGGGCCCCGGTCTGGATGGGCCTGGGCCCCCTTTCCCTGGCGGGTCGCGGAGTATGGGAGTGCCTACTGGGGTCAGCGGGGGAGCTGGCCCCAGGGAGGGGTCACCTGCCCCTCCCTTCCTTCCCTCCCCATCTCCAGCTGACTCCCTCTTCCCGCTCCACCACAACCACCCACACATGCAGGGCCTTGGAGTAGGGGTATGTCACCAGGGTGCAGAGGAGGCTAGACCCCCCCCCCCCCCCGTCCCATTCTGGCTGCCTCTGCCTCAATTTTAATTTTATCCCACAACTTAGACATTAGAATAGAATATTCTTTATTGTCATTGTCACAAGTACAATGAAATTGAAAGATGTCTCCGGTCAGTGCAACATCACGAAAGATAAATACTTAAAAACTATAATAGATATGATATAAAAGATAAAAATACATATAAAATACAGTGTTCTCATACAGTAAATACACCCAAGCAATCCAGGCCTAAGGCCCCATACAGACACTCAACATATGACCTAGTTGATATATCACTCAAACAATCAATCACTCAGTCAATTTGTTAGCGCATCCAACAAAACATGTCTGAAAGTATTCCAACATCAAGGGCACAAATGACAACAGGGGCAATGAAAGTCATCTACTTTTAGTAGCATTGAGACATGATATTGCAATTGGGTAGAAACTGTGTTTGAGTCTGTTAGTCCTTGTGTATGTTGTTCTATACCGTTTACCTGAAGGCAGCAGTTCGAACATGGAGTGTCCAGGGTGTGAGGTGTCCTTTATGATGTTATGGGCTCTTTTGAGGCAGCGGGAACTGTGTAGGTCTTTCAGTTTGAGGAGAGGGCAGCCGATTGTCCTTTGGGCAGCGTTGATTACTCCCTGGAGTGCTTTCCTCTGAGCCACTGTGCAGCTAGCGTACCATATGCCTATGCAGTACGTTAGTATGCTTTCGATGGAGGCTCTGTAGAAAGACACCAGCAGTCTCTGTGTGATGTTGTTCTTCCTAAGCACTCTCAGAAAGTACAGTCTCTGTTGTGTCTTTTTCAGTAGCTCAGAGGTATTCACACTCCAGGATAGGTTTCCCTCTATGCTGACTCCCAAGAAGCGGAAGTCTGCCACCCTCTCCACATAGTCGTCGCTGATGATTAGTGGTTGGATTTCTGTCTTGTGTCTTCTGTAGTCAATTATGAGTTCTTTGGTCTTTTTCGTGTTTAGGAGAAGGTTGTTATCCTTGCACCATGAAGACAGCCGCTCCACCTCATCTCTGTAGGCAGACTCATCTCCCCCAGATATGAGCCCCACCACAGTAGTGTCATCTGCGAACTTTACAATGGTGTTGCTCTGGTGGGCGGGGGGTGCAGTCGTGTGTATAAAGCGAGTAGAGCAGTGGACTAAGCACGCAGCCCTGTGGCGACCCAGTGCTTAGATTTAGGGCTGGAGATGTGTAACGTCCCACTCTCACTCTCTGTCTGCGGTCGGTGAGGAAGCTATTGATCCACTTACAGGTGCTGTGAGGAAGCCCTAGGTCCTTTAGCTTGGCGTCCAGCTTGTATGGAAGAATGGTATTAAATGCCGAGCTATAATCCACAAAGAGCATACGCACATAGCTTCCTTGCCTCTCCAGATGTGTTAATGCTACATTGAGTGCTGTTGCTATGGCGTCCTCTGTCGATCGGTTTGCTCTGTAGGCAAACTGGTGTGGGTCAAGGCTGCTGGGTAGGGCTGCTGTGATGTGGTAACGCACAAGTTTCTCAAAGCACTTCATCACCACCGGGGTTAGTGCCACTGGTCTATAGTCATTTAGGCTAGAGATATGAGGTTTCTTGGGCAAGGGTATTATGGTGGAGGTCTTGAGGCAGGGTGGGACGTTTGACTGTTCAAGGGATTGGTTAAAAATCCTGGTGAAAATATAGGCAAGCTGGTCTGCGCAGTCTCTCAGCACACGTCCTGGTACACCATCTGGGCCGGCTGCCTTCCTCGGGTTAACAGCCCGCAGGGTGCGCCTCACTTCATGCTCCTCCAGAGTGATGATGGTACTGCTGCTGTGGGCTGTATGGTGTAGCTGTTCCTCTGAGGCATAGGGTGCAGTGACCTCAAAGCGTGTGAAGAAGATGTTCAGCTCCTCCGCCAATGCTGGGTCACCTTCAGCCATACCTGATTTGGACTTGTAGTTTGTCAGCTGCTGGACACCCTGCCACACCAGCCGGCTGTTCTTACTCTCCAGGTGGTTCTCGATCTTCTTCCTATAGTCCGCCTTGGCCTTCTTAATGCCTTTTTTCAGGTTGGCTCTAGCCCTGCTGTAGCTCTCCCTGCTTCCGGACCTGAAGGCGCTGTTCCTCTCTTTTAACAGCTGCTGGACTTCCCGGGTCATCCATGGCTTTTGGTTGGTGTAAACCCGGATCTGCTTGTCTACTGTGACAGTGTCTATACAGTGTTTGATGTAACAGAGGACACTGTTTGTGAACATTTCCAGATCTTGATGTTGGAAGATATTCCAGTTGGTTCTGTCAAAGCAGTCCTGTAGCTGTTGAGAAGCGCCCTCTGGCCATGTTGTTACAATTTTAGTGATGGTCGACGCAGTTTTCCTGATTGGGGCATATGCAGGAATTAGGAGCAGGGATAAATGGTCAGATTGGCCCAGATGTGGTAAGGGTCTTGCCCTGTAGCCCTTCTTGATGTTGGAATAGACTTTATCTAAGGTGTTAGCCACTCTCGTGGCACACTTCACATGCTGGTGGAAATTAGGGATAGCTGTTTTTAAATCCACCTGATTAAAATCACCCGCTATAATGTGCACTGCGTCAGGGTATTTATTGAGTTTATTGTTGATGTTCGTGTGCCCGGCAGCCTTCTTCCTCCTTCTCTCTCGTCGCCGTCTGCGTCTCCCTCCCGCCGGAATAGTAATCCAAGGAGCGCCCGGTCTCCTCGCTACTTCCTCTGGTATTTTGTGTGTGTGGATAAATTCCATGGTCACGCTCACACGGTAACTCATTCCGATCTTAAGAAGATCATGTCTGCTGAAGATGTTATTCGCTTGACTGATCGCGCACAAAACAAAACACAAAACGTACAAAGATAACCAAACACCACACCGACCAGTGGTACATCGAGCTGCTGCAACTGTGTGCGCCGCCGCCATTTTAACAGTTCTCACACTCTCATTACACATACATATAGGATCTTGGGGGTGGGCACGATACACGGAGTCCAAATTACCATCAGGGTGTACACCTCACCCCTGGCGTCGTTGCCCACCTCTCAATTTTAAATACACGTAGACATTGAGGGCTAGCAGGAGGGACTATGCGCTTACCTGCTGCTCTCTGGCAGGTAGCTCCATGCCCTCCTGGGTTTTAATTGCACACATGCATCAACACTACAATGAGCGGGTGGAGGGAGGTTTGGAGTCTTCTCTCACCCCCATTCTCTGCGGCCTGCTGGAGCGGGGGGGCTAGGAGGAGTTGGCCGTCCGACTGCGGTCTGGAGTGTGGGGCCGCCCTGCTGCTGCGGAGTCGGGGCGGTCTGCCTCTCCCCACCGCAGGGAAAAGGGTAACACCACCTGGGTCTGGGTGCAGTTCCCCCCTCCAGGGGCAAGGGTACCTAGACCCGGTTTGTAGAGTACGCTTGGGGAGTGTGATCGTGTGTACAGCGTCTCTTTATGTCTGTCTCCACGTTGGTTGAGTGTGGAGTAAGTGCATATGAGAGCATGAGGGTGGGAATGGATGTTTGTGTCTGTGTGTGCCTGTATGTCTGTGTCTATATGTCAGGTTGGGTATCAGACACCACCTCTCTGGGGACATCTCAGGCCCTCCAAGGTTTGGAGGCCTATCTCCCCCCACCACCACTTCCCCTGCCAGTGGCGGACTCCCTCAGGTGTCGGTGCGTTGGTGGTTCTTTGTGTCTGGGGGTGGGCGTCCGGGTACACACCAGCTCACTCCTTGGCGGCCGCTTATCGGGGCCTGGAGCCTGGGGCTCGCTCGGGCCACTTCGGAGGTGGGGTGCCCCCGGCCTCTCGGCCTGGGGCTCGGTCACTCAGGCACGGCTGGCTGCCGGCGGAGCTCACGGCGCGTCACTGCAACTCCCCCTGGCTTCTGCTCCTGCTGCTGAGTGAGCCCTCATCTGGGACTCTCCTCAGCTCTTACTGGGACAGTGGCGCGGCTGCCCCTCTATTGGTCTTCCTTGGTCTCTTGTGTTCTGGGGGCCTCTGGATGTCTGGAGTTTTGATCTCCTCCATACCTGCTTCATACCCTGGAGGACGGGGCTGTGGCTCCCCACACTCCCTAGCAGATCGTTACATGGAGAAACCTTTGGAATGCAAGCATATGCTGATCCACACAGGTATGCACACAGGTGTACACACGGGTATTCACAGACGCGGACTACAGCTTTCTTGGCTGCTGCCTCAAAGCACATTGTGCGCTGTCTATCTTGCGTGCTGCACAATATCGTTTATTATTTAGTACCTACTGATCTCTACTGCTAGCTAGTTTATTGTGATGGTGCTGTTTTTTTTATTATGTTGCTCTTTGTTGTTTGCTTTCTCTTCTGTTTTTTTCTCCATACAGGTGACCCAGGTGTTTGTTTTTTCTTTCTTCCCCCCCTTCTCACCGTCTCTTCTCCCCTTTGGTTTTCTTTCTCTCCCTCTCTTTCTTTCATTCTTTCTCCCTGTCCTATCCCCCAGTCATGTCTGTCCCGTTTGTAGCAACTGAAAATAAAATAAATTCATAATTATAACAAAGGTCAATCAAATGGACCAATATGGCAAAGCCATGATGATCCACTTGGTAAAATAAATCCACTTGGCATCTTTCTTGGCCTTAAGACAACAATTCTGATGGCTAAAGATCCAAACGGGACACAAAAAAAAAAAAAAAAAGCTTGCATAAACTGCCTAACAATAAGGTTCAGGACTGATTTAATACCGTAAACACTTGAACAAACATAAAGAAAGGCCTTTTGTCTGGATAAAAGTAATCATCCTTTATTAATAAGCATTATTTATCCATGAATGATGCTTGAGATCTAGTATGTTATGTAAGCAGCTGTTTTTACATTTATTTTTAGAATCGAGCAGGTACATGTGCGTCACTTTCACTGTTGTTTATAACAAGGTGGGGTTCTTTCTTGTGAAACAGCTTCATGCCAGTGAACAATCATGTAGACAAATGGCATCTATCACATTGTTTTCAAACCATTTCTAATCCACTCAGATTTAATTCTGACCTTTTAGTTTGTGATTTAAGGACAACTGACGTGTTCTACAAAGAAACATGAAACTTAATTAGATGTATAGCTACATGTAGCACTTAGTGCACTTTAGTTAATTCCTCTTAGCTTTTTTTAAGACAAAGTGCAGCAAATCGGAGAATATGAAAGAAAAATAAATCTGCAGCAGACAGTCAGTCGTACCACACAGTAATCCTCATGCACTACTGAGTTTATTAATCTTAATACATGTTGATGGACTCAAGACATTTTAAGACTCAAGAGGTTTATTGTCATTTCAAATGGTGTCACATGACTTTAATTTTATGCTTTAGAGTTGACTTGAAAAAATGTTCCAAGACTTGTGACTTGACTTGGACTTTTGTACCAATGACTTGGGATTTGACTTGGACTTGAACCTGTTTACTTGAAAAGACTTGATATTTTACCCCAAATCTAAAATTTAACACACACATATTATATAAAAAAGTGCACACCATTAATTATTTCATTATTTCATTGATTCTTTCCACACTCCACTCCACTGTGTGTGACATGCAAGAAGAGAATCACAGATGGAGATGGAACAACTTCCAACTTTGTCCGACATTTGAAGTTGCATAAAGAATGGTGGGTGGTACTTTTCTTTTGCTACGATGAGATAGCTGACATAGCTAACTTCATCTTATTAGCAAATGTTCTCTGGGCAACATTGATGATACAGTTTGGCTTTAACATTTATGATATTTTTGTCATGCTATTTTAAATCTGGTCCTACAAGCTCATTCAAGAATAACATGCAGCTTTTTAGTTCAGAATTGTCAGTGAATGGTGAGCGGGGGTCGACCAGAAAGTGGGCTCTGTACCTGAACTCAGGGAATAGAGTTTCTCTCTGTCTCCTTCCCATCATTAAACCCATAGATTTAATGCAGAGTTTTGAGAAAAGTGTTTTAATAAACCAATAATCAAGTCACGTAGACTTGATTATTGGGAAATAATTGTCTATTGTGGAAAACACAAAGCACTTTCCGACAGTAGTTGACGGCAAATACAGCAAATATGTCGCAGAACATCAAAAACAGAGAACCTTGCTGCTGAGAAACGTTCAATGTTAAAAACTCAGTTGAGCGACACTGATCATGTTTCAGTTACTGTGGACATTTGGTTGGACCAAAAAGATGAGGGGTTTCCTTGGCATCACTGTGCACTGGATAAAGAAAGAGACAGAGAGAATACAGTTGAAATCCAAACTGCTGGCCTTTGACCGCTCCAAAGGATTACACACTGGTGACAGAATCTGTGAGAAATTTTAAGCTAAATGTGACGAATACAACATCAAAGACAAACTAGACTATATTATTCGTAACAATGCTTCCAATATATGAAAAGCATTCACTGTGTACTTCCTCACTGAGCAAGGTGAGAAACATGATAATGATGGTGATCATCTTGACAATCCAGAGTTCTGGCATGATTGTGAAGACAGTTAAACTTGTCAGGTACTGACAGCTCCTGAAGCATTTGAAGTGTTGGAATGTGGAAATTTCAACATTGCTTGAAAAAACTGCCAGCTAGCAACGTCCCTCTCACCGGTAGGCAATGTTCCTTCTAAGCTGCGCACTTGCGCAATTGCGCACTGCTGGCAAGGTCTCTGCGCACAGAAAATCTGCGTTGCGCAAAAAAAAAAAAAATCTAACCTGAATTTAAATCCCTGTGATGATTTTGTGGATAATTAAAGTCAGTCATATATCCACAAACACAACAAGCTGAAAGTCAGTGATGCTGCTCGGTTTGCAGTCCTGAATATCACGGCACAAGCAGAATTCACTGCAATGTTAATGTTAGCTATGTTATATTGCTGCCTCTGTTCGGTGGTGTCGAGCCAAACGGTCTTTAACGTGTGTTTGAACGAGCTGACGGTTCACTCGTTAAGCTGAAAGATAGATGCTTTAATCGCAGGAGTCACACATGTGTTCACTGTACCATCTGGGAACTCTTCTTGTTTCGTAATAACACAAACACTAAATCCTCCTCCTTTTGTGCTGTTTTGTAGCAGTGTATACACCTGAGACTTTCACCTGTCTGTCTGTCCTGCACTCGCTCTCTGTTTCCTTCTCTCTGATTGTGTAATAAAAGTATGAACATGTGTTTATAAGTCACACTTGTGTTTGAATCCTGCAGCTTATCACACATTTGATTTCCATGTGTGACAACTGCAAGTGTCCAGAGTGAGGACAGACTGAGGGACCCACTGCTGCACATCATCTGTGAGGCTTTGCACCCCTGATGATCCACCAGGACAAACTCAACAGTGTGTGAGGAAGAGGAGGAGGAAGAGCCAGCAGCAGCTGACAGATGGAGAGAATAGACAGACTGTTCCCTGTTTGTGAAGGACTGCTAGAAAAGTTTAACATAACTAATTGTCTGTCCTGAATCAGTCTTATTAGGTAATGTTCAAATCATTTTATCATTCCAGTGTTTTCAGTGTGGGAGAAAGTACTCAGGGCCTTCAAGTTACACACTATGAAAGGCAGCAACAAGTTTAATATTCAGAAACCTGAAGTATGTATCAGCAGCAGAATGGACCTAAAAATAAATGTTTGTTCCAGTTCTATGAAGCTTTGAGTATTTTGGATTAGTAGCACTGCTGTGTTTGTTGCATCATATTGCTGTAATTGTTTATATGCTTTATATATTCTGAGGTAAGTTTTTTTCAGTATTACAGTACACTACAGTACTTTAATCCATAGTTCCTGATTAATGAGGAGTTACTGAAGTACAAGCTTTTAAAAAAAAATTGTTACTGTCTTTACAGATGTGGCAAGAGACTGAAAACATGCTGTTGTTTGCACATATTTAATATTCAGCTCTGCACAGGAGCTGCAGCAGGGTGCAGCCTGTTGTTTTTACAGTGTAACACTTGTAATAAAAGTACAGTAACAGTAATTAGTGACTGAGTAGCCCGGAGCGTTTCTCTTGATTTCTTTTGTCAAGGTAAATTCATTCACCTGCACAGATTAGCTAAACGAACCCTGACAGCCGAGTCCTCATCTTAGCTAGCTTATGCTTAGCAAACTTATGGGAAAGGAGACCCCTTGGACATAAATTAGCGTGATGAGAACTATTGAAAACAAAAGAAAGAATCTTTGGAAAAAATTATCTAAGGAGAATTAATTAATTTTAGTCTGACCCCAGTCCCATCCGCTAACATGGAGGAGGTGGGATTCATGACCTATACTGCAGCCAGACACCAGGAGGCGATAGAGACGTTTTGGCTTCATTTTTGGGGAGCTGTCACGTCGTCCATGTTTTCTACAGTCAATGGTGAAAAGGTATCCAGCTAGGGCAGACATGATTCTGCAGGTCACCTGCCCAGTGGACAAAAAGAAATAAAATAGTTGTGTTGATGAATGATAACATGAAGAGTGTTTGGTGTTTCTCAGCCTGAAACAACTATAATGCTACTTTTCTGAGAATAATGAAAATGTGATGAGAGAGGAACACAAAAACATACAGAAAATGCATTAACTATACCAACCCGAAACGCATACACAATAAATTATACTCATGAAGACCAGACAGCATCTTAAGCATGAGATTCTGTTTGTCATCTTGTCCAAGTCACTAGTAAGATGAAAGTGATACATAAACTAGTGGACTGAATATTATAGGAGGACAGATGGTTGCATCATAGAGGAGAAAACAGAATGCTGATCAGAGGTCTTAAATGAGTGAGCTGAGTGAGCTGATTGTGAGTTTCTGGTGTGTGAAGAAGTTTTACCATGGCACACATTTGTACGGTGGCTGGGAAGTGCAAAGCGCAACAAATTAAAAATCCACAACAAATTAAAAAACAGCAACAAATTAAAAAACCGCAACAAATTAAAAATCCACAACAAATTAAAAATCCACAACAAATTAAAAAACGGCAACAAATTAAAAAACGGCAACAAATTAAAAAACTGCAACAAATTAAAAATCCTTGACGGAAAGGGATTGTCTGAAATACCGGAAGTGACACAACGATTAGCCTTATGGAGAGTGATGTCACGAGAGGGGGCGTGGCCAGGTTTTTTGTTTGAGGTGCCATGTTTCTGGGCCGAACAAAGCGCTAGCGAAAGAGGAGCGAAAGTACACGGATGACACCAGCTATGGTTCGTACTTGCTGTGCGGTCGGTTGTAAAGTTAGATCGCACGACCGGCAAGGGAATAAGGTTGAAAATGGTTTATCTTTTCATTCTTTCCCCACCTGGAAGCAACATGAGGCAGCTCATGTATTGGATGTTACCAAAAGAAGGCGTCTAGTCTGGATAGCAGCTGTGAGACCAGCTGATATCCAGTTCTCTTCAATCTCCAAATATCTGTTGGTGTGCTCCAGACATTTTCATTCCAGTAAGTTATAGATATGTTCATATCACTCTTTATCGGTCTTTTAAGTCTGACATCACTAGCCGTGTCTTGGCTCAAACTCCCAAGAGCACCTGCAGGTCCATAAATCACACGATCACTGTGGCATCACTGAGTGTTGAAAAACTATCTAAAGTCTTTCATCTGCAATAAAATGATCGGCGTTCTGCTCTACCATGTGTAACAATTGAGTTTATCATCCAGGCATACATGAAAACGAAATTAGCAGGAAGTTAGCTCGCTAGATTGCATCTAAATACAATATAGCATGTCCTAACTGAGGGATTTTGGAAACAAATTAAAACGTACAGCTCTGCTAGTGTCACCTACAAGACACTTTTCTTTAATGTTACTATTACTCTCACAACCACACATAACTATAAGTGGTGCACAATTCTGAATCTGTCAACCCTTTTGCCAACAAAAGAAGAGGGCACTTCTTATGAGTGTAGAGAGGACGTGGAGAAGGAGTGTAAACTGAGGGATGACTTAACAAATGTGCCACTCGTTGAGGGAAAGGTTTGGTTTGTTGATGATTTGAGTTTTACGACAGCAGAGGGACAGACTAAAACAGGTTTTACTGTAGTAGACAGTGAGAAAGTTATCTGTGCAGGACAACTAGCATGTTTCATATTTGCTTGAGCAGCAGAGATGCTAGCTTTAATGGAAGCGTGTGAAGCTGCAGAGAAACAAGATGTGACAATATACATTGTTAGCCAGTATGTATTTGCTACTGTCATGGTCCTGGGCCATGTGGGCCCAGTATTCTTAGTTTTCATGTATTTTTGTATTTTGTTCTTTATTTAGGCCATGCTTCCTGGGTTGATCTGTTACGTTGTTCCTTATGTGTTTTCCTGTTGTGACTCTCACCCCCTGTGTGCCCCTCTGTGTATCTGAGCCCTCGTCTCTCCTTATGTTTTATTCCATGTTTCCCCAGCCCGTTATGTCTGTGTTTTCCCCGTGCTCTCTCTCCTCCTGTCTGAACCTCTGTGCACTTCCTGTTTACTTTGTGACTCTCACGCCTGTACATGTCATGTTCAGTTCACCCCGCCCTGTCTCGTTATGATTATCAGCGTCACCTGTGTTCCCCGTGTGTTCAAACTTTCCTCGTTTACCCTCTGTGTATTTCTGTCTGCGTCTCCCTCTGTTCGGCGTCGCGTTCTCCCTCATGTTGTGTGGATCTCCCTGTGTCTACCTTTGAGTATTAGTTTACGTTTTTCCGGTTTAGTTTTGCATGTCCTGTATTCTGTCCTGCCAGCATTAAAGCTGTGTTTCTTAAGTTCATCCCCGTGTTTGTGAATATTGCTATTGGGTCCTCCTCCTGCCTGCCACACGGTCGTACCATGACAGCTACAGTACATCTCTTTGTAGTGCAGTGGGTGAGACGAGGTGTGACAACCTCTACAGAGAAACCTGTAGAACACGCCAAACTCTTGCAAAATCTGCTGGAGGCAGTGTTATTACCCAGTAGAATTGCCGTTTGTAAATGTGCAGCACACACGTGAGGGCCCCTCGTCTCAATCCGGTGATGAAACCAACTGAGCCACAGGTACTCATCAGAATGGCTGGGAATGTGCTGTGCATCTTCTTGAGCCTGTGGACCCAGAGTGGGATGACAGGGAGCGCACTGGGACAGAGCAAACCACACCCAGTACCTGCATGGGTTTTCAACAACTACTGGTGGCAGTTTAAGAACACAACCGCTCACACAAAGAACGAGACCGATGGTTATGCTTGTGATGCCACTGGCTACACATTCTTCTGGACTGTGGCCATATAGCATTACTGGGAGCGAGACAGTTTGTTTGATTGCCTTAGAAACACATCCAGGAGTAGACGTACTTGGAACACTGCCAACTTTTCAACTGCTCTGAACCTGAATGGAAGGTTGATTCACCAGTAGCTGGGAAGGTGAACTGCTCTGGTACGACAGACCTGCTAGTCTGACTCAAAGAATCTGACTTGCTGCAGGACATTATACAGCTAAGCGAACTGGAAACAGGCCAATTGCCTATGTATATGAAGGGCAATGGATTAGTCCAAGTTGGAGATTTATCATGGAATTTGTGCAACGTCACCTATTCTTTTTGTCCTCTGCAAGGAGGATGTAAACAGAGAAGCCTTTTGTCTATATTTACATCATGAACACTTCTCTAAGCTGGTTGAGGTTTTGAGCCAAGAAGATCAAAATACCTTGATCCAATTTCCTTTACAAATAGTTTTCTGTGGTGACAACAGGACAGGAGAAGAGTTGTAAATGCAGATAGTTTACTAGTTGACTCTAACCCCCACAGGATGCCTACAGTGAGAAGATTTGGGGGATTGATAGGAGTCATAAAGAAGGGTGTTGACCAGGCTACAGCTTTGAAGTTAGCTAAGAGCCACATGGATAAACAATGAAGTCAACTGATGCGTTTAAATGCCTATGTCTGTATACAGTTGGATTGTAATGACATATGATTTTTGAGAATGATGATTCTTCTTGTTTGACTTTTGACATTCAGTTGTTTACTTGTAGAAATACATAATGAATCGCATGACAGGACTAGATGCACCACAAGGCTGGATAGCTTGGTTAATGTCTGGTCCTTGGTGGCATCTTCTTTTGAAAATATCAATTCCTGTTTTTGGACTGTTGACATTGATTTGCTTATGTATAGGATGCATTTTACAGTGTATAAGATCAATGCCAACTAAAATAATTCCTAATACATTTGTTAATTATGTACTTTTATAACAATATGAATTGACTGAAATGAATGACATGACAGATGCCTGTGTACTGTATAAATGACGCCTGCGCTGAAAATGTCAAGCACGAGGTGCATTGCTAAGAATATACTACACAGGAATAATTTGGAGCATAAAAATCACAACACAGGAGGGAATGTTAGAGTGAATTGTTAAATGTTGTCATTTTTATGTTTGCCAACTCTGATGAAAGGAATTCCACTGTCCTTCCCCCCAGATTCTCAAGGTTCTGGGTGGGGGGCTGTAGTGTTTTATTGCAGATACATCTTATCTGGAAGATCTGTTTCTTGTGATGTTGCTCCTGCTTTTATGACCCTTTGGTCAGCAGGAGGTAACACACACACACACACACACACACACACACACACACACACACACACACACACACATTCTTACACACACACATTCTCACATAACACACACACACAGTGCCTTGTCTTTGTTACCAAGGGGGGTTACGTGGGGAAGGTACGTGTTGTATATTATTGTTTATTGTGTGGACGTTGTCAATAAAAGGCAGCAAGAGGAGGCCGTCGTCAGGGTCATTTGTGATGAGCTGAGATAACGACAAGGCCTCCCTTGCAAGTGAAACGATCGATCGCTGTTGCCTTGTTTTTCTTTCACGGGAATAAGTCCTGGATATAGCGGGGTCTGAGTTTAGACCCAACATGTGGCCTACCACTTTGTGACAAAATTGCTGTTGTTCCTGTGATTCCTTCTATAGCCATTGGGAACGCACTGGAATGAGCGACCTATTCTTTCACAAATGTTTGGAGAAGCAGTTTGCATACCTAGGGGCTTGATTTTGTACACATGTGGCCATGGAAGTGACTGGAAGACCTGAAATGTCGCATCAGTATTTAATGACTATTTGTTCCACTCTTGCAAGTTGAGTTATCAAACCTAATTACATAGGTTTGAATCAGGCAGGGAAATAACAAATTAAGAGATCACCAATCAAAGCTCACATAAACTACCTAACAGTAAGGTTAAGGATTGATTTAATAGCATAAACACTTGAACAAACAGAAAGAAAGGCATTTTGTCTTGATAAAACTAATCATCCTTTATTAATAGTGTCAGGGCTCTGTGTGCGGGCAGGTGGAAATGTGGATCCAAATGCAGGACTCCGAGACGAAATGTAACTAAAACCACAGCTTTTATTGCTGGCATGAAACAAAAACCAAACCATGAAACCAAGCAGGAACACACAAGCAGGGTCTGAGGGTACGACGCGACACCGAGCATGGGAAAACACAGGGCTTAAATACACAGGGTAGTAATGAGGGAATGGGCCACAGAAGGGAGACACAGCTGGGGGAGATCAGGGCTAACGAGATGGGGGAGCTAAGCTGCACACACTAACATAAGACAAAGACTTTCACAATAAGACAGGAAACAAGAATTACTAAACCAGATGCAGACATGACACTGAGAGACAGACTAGACACTGAACAGAAACTGCAACACACATGAGAACCCAAAACCTAAGAACTGATCCCTCACCAAGAATAACAGAAACAGATCTATAATGATAATAACAAACAAAGCACCAGAACATCAGAAAACAATCAATAATGCAAAAATAAACCAAAACATAATAAACTCAAAATACTGGGTCCAACGGACCCAGAACCGTGACAAATAGGCACTATTTATCTATGAATTATGTTTGAGATCTAGTATGTTACGTAAGCTGCCGTTTTCACATTTACTTGTGTGCGTCATTTCCTTTGCTAGTTATAAAACAAGGTGTGGCTCTTTCATGTGACATAACTTCATACCAGTGAGCAGTCATGTCACTGCACTGTTTTCACACCAATTCTTATCTACTCTGATTAAACTTTTTTTTTCTTTGGACAGCGGTGAAGAGGGATGGGGATAAAGGGCAAAAAACAAAAACCAACAAAATAAGCAGACAAAAAATACATATATCAATCACCTGGATCAACTGTTGACAAAGAAAAAAGAGAAAACAAGCAGAAGAAAAAAAAGAGCAACATAATAAACAACATCACAATGATCTATGGGAATATAACAGTAAATACTAAATATTAAACATGACGTGCAGTGACGTGCCCGTGAGCTCCGCCGGCAGCCAGCTGTGCCAGAGTGACCGAGCCCCAGGCCGAGAGGCTGAGGGCACCCCACCCCCGAAGTGGCCCGAGCAAGCCCCAGGCTCCAGGCCCCGACAAGCAGCCACCAAGGAGTGAGCCGGTGTGTACCTGGACACCCACCCCCGGACATACTCTGATTAAACCTTGACCTTTCAGTGTTTACTTGAAAATAGCTAACATATATTGTTCGATGTAGTAAAATTTTATCGAAGGATACGAATGAAAGGTATTAATTTTTATTCCTTCCTGGTTTTGTCTGTGGAAATGTTCTACAAGCAAAGATGCAATTTTTTCTTCATTACAAGTATAGTTATAGTTACAATTACCATTAAATACATTAATTAATTAATTACACTTAACTGCTTACATGTAGAGTGTTTTAGTCAAAGCACAGTAATTTGAAATCTGAGAAAAATCTGAGAAATCTGGAGACAAGCATGCCTTTGAACATAAAGAAAATGTCTCTAAGATTGAATTATTTCTGCCCAGTCATAACAAATATTTATTCTGAACCATCACTAATGTAACAAGTGATAAATCTTCATTCACTGTTTCTTTCTTTTTTTAAAGAACAAAAGAAGTGTTGTAAAATAATACAAATATGAGGGAAAATTTAAAGAAAACAGTTTTTGGAAACCTAATTGTAAATATTAATGTTAAAAATTTCTCAAAGTAAATAAGTACTTATCAGTGTTTTTCAGTTGTAACAGAAGCGTATAGGTCATTGTCTGCATCAACGTACATGCCACTGAGGCCACATTCCTAGACTGCTTTTCAAAGTGGCTTCATTAAGAGACTAATAATGCAACAGGAACCCTCCATACATACATACATGAACTGGCTGTGAAGCAGGCAGAATTGGACCCAAATGCAGATTTGCAGACAGGACTTTAACTCGAAAACACAGATTTATTGCTGAAGATACTAAATTAAACTAAACTGGAATACAGGAACCTAAACTGAGCATACGGAGGAAAAACACCCATTAGGGAGAACCTGATGCAGGACAGAGGGAGACGCAGACATAAATAGACACAAGGGCAAACGAGGGATAAAACCACAGGAGGGAACACAGCTGAATTTGATCTAACTAACAAGACAGGGGGAAACAAAACTGATAGTCTCCTGTCTGGTGTGATGTTCAAAGTAAAACAGGAAGCACTAAAACGCAGACTCATTAACACAACATGACATAGGAGCTGTGAGGAAACAATGAGGGGGACACCGAAACAGCTAAGGGAGATGAGACACACAGAGAGAGAGAAAGAGAGCAAGGGAGCAAGGAACTGAGAAGGCGAGATAGCACAAGAGAGAGAGCGACATGACGGGCTGGGAAAACATGGATAAACATGACAGACAGGAGAGACATAGAATGAACAGGAGAAGGGGGAACATGGGAACAGAAAAGGGAAACAAGACAGAAGGACACACAAGCACACACAAACACACAGAGAGACACACAGAGGACAAAAACACAAGGGGAGCCTATATGGACAAGAAACTAAACAGGGAATATAAGAAACTCATAATATACCAAACATAAGACTACTAATGAACCTAAACTAAACTACCTAAGGTCAACTGAATTACACAAGAGGTACATAATAACAGAAAACTCTTAAGTACAAAGAAACTAAACTATACCAATGGAGTCTGGGAAACATAAATCACTGCTCAAGATCACAACAATAATAAGTAAGCAAGATTCAAAAGTCCACAAACACAAAAAACTGGGTCAATGATCCACAATCGTGACATTTGGAAGCAAAATAATTTGTTTTTATAACAGGTGACCAAAAGAAAGCAGCATTAAAAACATTAAAATGTCATAAAATATTAACCTTCCCTTTTTGAACTAATCTTTATTTTTAAGTCTTTCTATTCTGTCATGAACTTTCAGTATTTAAACAGTTTGTTTCCAAAAGAGGTGAACAAGACAAAGAGCCAAAAAGAAAACAATTACTGTTGAAATTAAAAATATGATTGAGAATGTAATGCAAACAGTATTATTCAATAATACATAACATTTTCTGTGGTAACAAAAACATAAAATATCGTTGTCTATGTCACTAGACATCATTGATGCCACATTCTCAGACTGTTTTCAAACCATTTTAGTAAAGGACTTATTTTCATGGTCCTGTGTGTGGCCCAGTGTTTTGTGTTTCATTTATGTTTCTTTATTATTTATTATTTATGGTTTTAGTTCTCTTGAGTTTAGTTTTTGTTTTATCTAGCTTCTAGTTTCAGTCAGTGTGCCTTCTCTGTGCCTCCCCCCGTTCCACGGTTCAAGCCTCTGTCAAGTCATCTGTGTTAGACTTCCTGTTTTACTTTGACAGTGTGTCTGTTGACATTGTATTCCTGTTTGCTTCCTTTGTCTTGTTAGTTCTGATTAACTCTCAGCTGTGCTCTCCTCCTGTGTCTCATTCCCTTGTTATCCCTCTGTGTTTATAAGCCCTGTGTTTTCCTCTGCTCTTTGTCACATTGTACCCTCACCATACTGTGTTTTCTCCTCTGTGTTTCTGGTAACATTCTAGTTCTCTGCTTACAGTTTTGTTTTTTAGTTTCCCCAGCTTTTCTAGTCAGTGCTACGTGCTTTAGTTTCCTTCTTTTCATGTTCAAGTTCTCCAGTAAACTAAGCTGTGCTTTGAGTTTCATTTTTCCGTCTGTGAGTCTTGCATTTGGGTCCTGTCTCCTGCCTGCCACACAGCACAGCCTGACACTAACAATAGAAGAGAAAGCCTCTATCAGTATCTAAATAGCTTTTGTGTGTCCTGTACATGTTACGCATGTTTAGAAGGTCATCAAAGGGAAAAAGTCATACAAGGCTATGATTGTTGGTTTTGATTAGAATTGCAGAATACTAATACTGCACTACTGTACCCGCAGAAAGGCTATGAAAATAAACACTAAAAAAAAAGAAAAAGCTAAGACACTGTACTACTGATAGCTTAAGATGTCTGATATAAAACAAATGTTTCACATATATTATACAAACAAACCTTAAACAGAAGCACTCTTTTTAGAGCAGCTCCCTCTCTGGGCAGTATTTACTTTTTGTGTCATTCGCGAATGAGCCGGCTTTAAGAGCCGATTCTTTGTGGAATCGAGAAGAGCTGACTACTGTCAGGAAAGGGCCTGAGTTCAGCTCTTCTAAGAATGCATGCAGGTAGGGCCAATATTTTATTTTAGTGGACATTATTAGAAAGATTGTGGGTGTCAGATGCTGTAACAGGGCTCTAGAGTGCGACCAATTTGGTCGCAAATGCGACCAAATTTTTCAGTGGTGCGACTAAAAATAAATATTTGGTCGCACAGGTGCGACCAACTGTTCCGGTAACAAAAAAAAAATCTCTGTAACTCTCCGTGTGGTCAACAACAGACACACATTATGCCCCTATCGTGGACTAAACCAATCAGAGATAGTCAGGGGCGGGACCTCTCTGATTGGCCGTGGTCCAGTTGAAAGTGCAGGTGGAAGAGAGAGGTGAGTAGCTTGAATAAAGCGATATCAATTAATTAACGGATTCCACACAAAGACCTAAACACGGAGCGGACCCAACACATCAGAATCAGCTTCGTCTTTCTCGGCTTTCTCACCCGACGGCCTGAACACGGACACGCTGTCGGAGCTTAGCGATTCTTCGGGTCCGCGGTGTGTTTACGTCTTTTTGCGCTGATTCTGAGCTGCAGGTTTTGCCTCTCTCCAACCAAAATTCACCGAGCCTGCAGCAAAAGAAGCAGCAAACTGCGCTTCACATTTGATCAATGTCGTCATGAATTCCCTCTGACTTTTGCTGTTTTGCTTCCACCACGATAAAAATCACACTTCCTGCACAGCTCTCTCTCTCTCTGTACTTCAGGAACAGTTTCCCGTCTCAAATCTGTTTTCTGCATTATTCATTCGCTTATTACCCACCAGTCTAGCGTTGTTTACAGCGCTTTTTCTTTTTTCACTTAAATGACCTCGGACAAGAAAGCCTAATTTCTGCTGTTCAATACTGAAGAAATTTAAATTTCTTAAAATTATGCAAAATTACAGAATATTTTTAAGGTTATCTGCTATAAAAAGCCAGACCAGGAAAATCTCCTTCATGTTTTCCTGTGTTTTATTCTCAGTTACTTTCACACAAAGGCATCTGCTGTGATTTTCACAATTCTGATGAAGTCTCATGTGTATCAGTACTGATAAATGATCAGAATTATAATATTTCTGACTGTCTGAGGCTAAATTGAATCAAATCAGGACTTTGAGAACCGGAATTGAATGGATTATAGAAATCAGTGATGATACTCAGCCCTAGTGAGCAGCCTAGGCCTGAGAGAAGTGGATGTACTGTAGCTGTGGGTAATAAGAAAAGATCAAAAGAACTATTGATAACTTTTTTGTTAAGTTAAGGCCTGATCTGTCTGAAATTCATAGCCAGTGCTCTGACACGGTGCCATCAATATTTGAATGCTGAAAAAGCACAGTGTATCCAGAAAACACATTATATGCTGCAGTAAATGCACTGCCCAAGTGTCCCCTCTCCCCACGGCCTTTCAGCAGCAGACAGCAGCAAACAGGTCGTCAGAGGAGGCCAAGATGATGATTAAGTTTTTAACATTTTCTACAATATTGACAAAGCACTTTAAGCACAAGTTTGTTAGTTAATAATTTAGAAATTAATATTGTCTGTATGGACTTCCCCCCCCAAAGAAAGTGCACATGTAAAACTGCGGTGTTAAGCGATGCGGTTGAAAAATTTGAGTGCGCCTAACTTTTGTGCCGGTACGCCTAAATTTTTAAAGTTAGGCGTACCGGTGCGCCCATGTCAAAAAGTTAGTCTAGAGCCCTGTGTAAAGACAGCAAGTGGCCACCCACCAATCCATATATGACTTCCATAACTGGAGGACTTAGCATCTAGCATCTAGACATTGCTTGGGGGTGTGAACACTGCTATTCTCTTGTGATGTGAAGCAGTAAGAATGATTCATGAGTAAAACTTAGGAACATGACATACATCTGTTTAAAGAGACAGTATTCAAAAGAGAAAAAACACAGGTCTTTAAAAATTAATTGCTCATTTTAAAAACGGCACTATTTTAATAGTTTAACTGAATAACATGTCAAAAACAGCTCCATCCCAATACATATCATATCAAAATCGAATATGGTAAAAATGGTAATGGCCTGTATTTATATAGTATTTATATTGTCCAAGGACACAACGACGGAGACTGTCCAAGCCGGGGCTCGAACCGGCAACCTTCCGATTACAAGGCGAACTCCCAACTCTTGAGCCACGATTGCTGTGAAAAAAAAGCTCAGTCCTCTTATTACATTTACAAATCATATGAAAATCATAAATGCTTTAAAGAAAACAAGCATAAAGAAGTAAATTGTCCAAGTGTATTGTGGTCAAGTAAAGCAAGGTACACATCAGGGGCGTGCAGAGATGTTTAAAAGGGCGGGTGTTCAAAGTTAATTAGAACTATGCTGAATAATAACAACCCACATTCATCAAGAATCTAATATGGAATCACATCACTGTCATTAGGTGGGGACTATGCAAAGCAAACACAGCCTATGTTTTACCTGATGGAGTACAATGTTGCTGTTGAAGGGTTGCTGCTGCTTCTGCTGCTAAGAGTGCTGGAGGGCAGACTGTGTCTTCTGGGAAGTCTTTCTGACAGTAAGAGGAGGCAAAAAGTGTTCTGAAAACATATGTCCTGTGTAAGTTAGATTGGGTATGTGTTCATGTGTATGCATGTGTGTGTCTCTGTGTTTTAGATTCTTAGTAAATGTGTGTTTGCAAACCTTTAAAGGAGCATATGGTGGTTGCAATGAAGAGAAGCAAGCTTATCCGCATTCGCTGAGGTTCTTGTGCTTGTGCTTTGATGTGACATTTTCTGTTGCTGATATTAATAATTAATTGAATAACAATTCAGAGTCTAGCCTAATGTGTCTACAGATCAGCTGCTGAATTTTACTGGCCCATATACATTTTTGCTGACCTGTGGAAAAGATAACTTTTATTTTGATATTCTAAACATTAATAAATATTAATACAATATAAATATAAATATATGTCATTGTTATGGCACTTGGCCTCATGTGGCCCTGCCTTCCTCTATGGAAATCAAAGTGTTCCAGGACTCATGGGTGATTGGCTGGCCAGGGACCTATGCCCGCCCAACTTCATGCAGATCAGAGTGCCACACACACCATTGGCTGCTGCAGGAGCCTTGAACACGACGGGCTAATGACGCGGCTGCCTGCATTTACCTGGGAGTATAAAAGGCTGAGGAGTCTTCATTCGTGGGGGACTTGTTGATTTGAATAGACTGTGCAGACTGTCCCTCCTACCTTTGCCTTTGTATTGTTGCCCTTTGCAACCTTTGTGATGAGTAACTGCCTGTGAGATGTTTAGAAGATTAGTGTTCTACTGGTGTTATTAGTGTTATTTGAATATATGAGTTGTTTGTTACGTTTGTTTAACTCACCCTATTGCCTAGTGATGAGATGAGAGATAGCCTTTATTTGTCAGTTGCAGGTCTTTTGCCCACAACCGAGATGACAGACCTTGCCGACCGTACATACAATACACAAACATCACATTGGGGAGACAGGTCAGGCTAGGTAGCGAGGAAAAAAAAACCATTGAAATGTGTAACACAGAAGGATAATACAGGAATGCACAGATATCAACACACCATAGCACAATAAACACAGACAGCAACATGGGAAAGAGTTCCAGTGTGTACATCTGATCTGGGACCGCTGTAATCTTTCGACTGCGCCTCCAACTGACCCGATGTCCACATCAGAGGGGAGGTAAGCGTTGGAGGTGGCGTTGGATCCGGGGTAGGGAGGGTGATGCGTCAGTGAGTGCTTATCAGTATCAGTATATGTATGTGTGTGCATGTCCATAGTTCAGCTGAGACAGTGTCCTTCGTCCTGCCAGGCTAAGTAAACAGTCTTCCAGCCAACCCAGGTGGCCTTGCATGGAATGGAAAGGAACAGACTAAACACAGTCGTTATCAGGGTGTTTTGTTCAGCTCCGGCCTTGCAGCTGGCGCCAAAGGGGTATCCGCATAAGTGATGCTATTTTTTACTTTAGTGCGAACAGCTTATATGAATTTCAAAGCAGTTCTACAGTCCAATACTAGTCTCTCAATCTCCCATTGGAGAGCCGCGAGCTTCGCCATACTTGCGTTCTGTGATGTTGTCATTTCTTGTGCTCAAGGAGCCAATTTCTGAGAACTCACGGCAGTGTGCCTCCCCGAGATGTCATCCGATTTGCGCCCAGAGATGTTATTCCAGGCTAGCCCTTCCGAGATGTATCCAGTCTGCAGTCAGAGATCTTATTCTGAGTATTCATAGCAGCCGTAGCCTCTCCAAGATCTTATTCGTGCTGACTCAATGAGCCCATTTTGAGAAACTCACGCCTGTCCCATCGTTCCAATCCCAGCGGGCAGCCTTGTGGTGGTTTGAACAGCCGGTTCCGCTTTCTTAATTCTTCGATAAGTCAGGGCCAAGCCAGCTCTGATCAGCCAGAAGCCTGTTACCATGGTTCCGAATAGGTAGATATCTTCAGCACTCAGGCTCATCCAAGCCCAAACTTCTCGTTGAGAAAGGGGTGTCAATTGCATTTAGGGACCAGTTGATCCAATCCATAATTCCTCTTTTAGGTTTTAGAGAACAGACTGTGAGAGAATGTTCCAGGGGAAAAAAAAACACGAGACGAGTGAGTTATTTCACTAACTTTTTTCAGTTGTGTTAATAAACCTTACGTTTTTCTGTTTATCTAACCCTCCTGTCTCTGGGCTCATTTATGTTACATCCCCTGTCGCCTAGCAGATCTGGGTCGTAACAGTCATAAAATTCTATTTATATTTTATATTAATCTAAACTCTGAAAAAGTAAAGTGTTAGTAAAGTGTTGAAAGAAAAATGGTCTAGTGCACTCGTTCCCCCCCTTTTGCTCGCCTCTGCTCACCACTGCAACAGGAAATGGAATGTCAGCCTTTAGCCTAATTTAGACATTTTGTCTAAGCTAACAGTTCATCTGTACCCCCATAGCTACTTAATAGCACCCTCTATGAGTGAATTCATATCTCCTACCTGCAGAAAGAAATAATGGTAATCAACTTATTTCAGATCAAGATTTAAATCAGAGTAAAGCTAGGATCAACCAGGGAAAGTGTCATGGTTCTGGGTCGGTGACCGAGTGCTTTGAGTTTATTATTATCATTTTGTAGTTTATTCTGATTTTGTATTAGTTCTTTGGGTTTGGTCAGCGTGTTTATTATCCCTACCTATGTCTTCCCTCTGTGCTCCATTCAGGTCCCCGCGTTTGTGTTGTAAAATAGTCTGTGTGTTTCCTGTTTTATTATGTAGGTCTGTGTCTCGTTATGTTCATGAGTCCCAGCTGTGTGCCCACCCGTTCCTCGTTTCCTCATGTGCCTGCCAGTGTATTTTAGTCCCTGTCAGTTAGTTCTTGTTGTTGCATCGTTAACGTCGGTTCCCCTTGCATGCTGTGTGTTTCCTTGTAAGTTCTTATCCTTAGATTACCCAGTTTAGTTTGATGCTGTTCTGTATTCCTGCCAAGCCCACATTAAATCCAATCCAATCCAACTTTTTTTATATAGCACTTTTAAAAACAACAAAGTTGACCAAAGTGCTTTCCAATAATAAAACAGAGATAGCAGTTAAAAACCATACTTTAAGCATACAATGAAATCAATAAACAAAATAAATATATAGTTGAAAAAGATAAAAATAAATCAGTGTATATATTAAATATCAAAACATGAGTAGAATAAACAATAAGATATAAAATGAATAAGATTAACAAAGTAAAAAGATTAAGAATGACCAACAGCTGACTAAAAACTGACTACAAACTGACTCTGATAATACTCCTGGAAAGCCTTTGAAAAAAAGTGTGTTTTTAAAAGTGATTTAAACATTTCAAGTGTTGGGGCCAGCCTAATATGGAGGGGCAGTTTGTTCCATAGTTTGGGGGCCACAACAGCGAAAGCTCGGTCCCCTCGGTGTTTCAGTCTCGACATGGGGACAGCAAGGAGTGACTGGTCAGATGATCTGAGAGGCCTTTGTGGAGTGTATTGGTGTAAAAGGTCTGACAGGTAAGAAGGAGCCAGGCCATTTAAGACTTTAAAAGCAAGCAATAAAATTTTAAAATGAATTCTAAAATGGACAGGCAACCAGTGTAAGGAGGCAAGAATTGGGGTAATGTGCTCATGTTTGCGTGTCCCTGTCAACAGGCGAGCAGCAGCATTCTGGACCATTTGCAAGCGTGATAGTGAAGCCTGATCAATACTCTTGGAAATACTCTTTCCAAGTCACAAAAAGAAATAAAAGGTTTTACTTTAGAGAGCTGCCTCAACTGAAAAAAGCTTTTTCTCACCACTGTATTTACTTGTTTGTCCATTTTAAGAGCTGTGTCAAATTTTACTCCAAGGTTGGTGACAATTGATTTGACACACGATGTAAGAGGACCCAAGTCAGATGGAGGGACACCAGGTCCATTCGGCCCAAATATAATGACTTCAGTCTTCTTTTCATTAAAGTTTAAAAAATTCAGAGCCAGCCATGCTCTGATATCCTTAAGACATTCTAAAATAGGCCTGAGGGGGTTAAGGCCATTGTGTTTTAGCGGTAGATACATTTGACAATCATCTGCATAAAAATGAAATGAGATTTTATGTTATTTAATAATATGGCCAAGGGGAAGTAAATAAATACTAAAAAGAAGGGGCCCAAGGATGGATCCTTGAGGTACACCACATGGGAGGGGGGCGGAAGATGAATGAAATTTACCAAGTGAGACTGAAAAACTTCTATCAGAGAGGTATGACTTAAACCACTCCAAGGCAGTGCCTCTAATTCCAACATGATGTTCTAGATGATAAATCAAAATATTGTGATCTACTGTATCAAAAGCTGCTGTGAGATCCAAAAGCACAAGTAAGACAGACTTCCCAGAGTCAGCAGTTAGTAAGATATCATTAAAAACTCTCAAAAGTGCAGTCTCTGTGCTGTGAAGTGCTTTAAAACCAGATTGAAATACCTCAAAAATGTTTTGACTCTCTAAAAAAGTCTGCAGCTGTGAGCACACTTCTTTTTCTAAAATTTTAGAAACAAAAGGAAGCTTTGAAATAGGTCTGAAATTACTCAACAAAGAGGCATCCAAGCCAGGGCGTTTCAGCAGAGGCTGGACCACTGCCTGTTTAAAAATTATAGGTACATGGCCTAAAGTCAGGCTGCTGTTTATAAGCCTTTGAATATAAGGTCCAATAGTGCCCCAAACTTCTTTAAAAAAGCGAGGGGGAAGAACATCACTGGGAGAGCCAGACTTGATTTGGGTGACAATTTTACCCAGTTTAAATAGAGACACAGGTTCAAAATGGCCAAAAATTGCTAAAGGCGTAAAAATAACAGAAGGGTCATAAGAAGGGTGTAAAATATGTGCTCTAATAGATAAAATCTTCTCCACAAAGAAATTTAAAAAAGCTTCACAAGTTTCAGCAGAAGCTTCTGTACAGTTGGTTTGGGGAGGGTTAAGAACAGAGCTTAAAATACTAAATAAGACACGGGGCTTATGGCAGTTGTCATTAATAACACCTGCAAAATAGGCGGATTTCTGGTTCTTGACAATTTTCTGATATCTATGCCAGCTATCTCTTAAGATATCATAAGACACTTGTAGTTTGTCTTTTTCCCATTTGCATTCTGCTTTTCTGCACTCTCTTCGAGCAGCCCGAGTGATGTTATTCAGCCACGGCTCAGACTTCAATTTAGGCCGCCTGACCCTCCGTGTCTGCATCCTGGTCTGGTCCGGCCTCCGTGTCTGCATCCTGGTCTGGTCCGGCCTCCGTGTCTTCTTCCCCGTCTGGTCCAGCCTCCGTGTCTTCTTCCTCATCTGGTCCAGCGTCGGGACATTAAAGCAGAGTTTTTGAGAGTCTTGCATTTTGGGTCCAATTCCTGCCTGCCACATTGCACATCATGACAGTACAACGCGACCATCAGATGGATCCAGCGGACTCACGTTTCCAGTATATCACGCAGCTGTGAGATTACTGCCGGGACATAATTCACGTTAAGGACCAGTGTTGGTCAAGTTACTTGAAAAAAGTAATCAGTAACTAATTACCGATTACTTCCCTAAAAAAGTAATCCCGTGACTTTACTGATTACTTATTTTCAAAAGTAATTAATTACTTAGTTACTTAGTTACTTTTTAAAAACACGATTTACAACCTGAGTAGGTGATAAAGCGATAGATCTTTCAGCCCAATTCTACTTTTTCTGCATAATCCATCATACAAAATGTAATCAAATGGAAAAGTCTCTTTTTAAAACTTGTTTTATTAGTTTTAACCTTTTAACTTTATGCATCAAGCAAAAATTTTATTATATGCAACATTCTCTGACTGGAAGAAATTCGTTTAACATTTAAACTTATTTTCTGCACATTCCAGCACATAAAATATTTTTTTGTGTGTGTGTTTACACTCACTCTTTCAAATAGATGCAAGTAAAACACAGCAGAAAATAAATAACATCAAAGACTAGCGGTCCTGTTGCTCTATTTTCACCTGTAAAGCAGGAGTGGCATAGGCGGAGGTTTACCCTGGTGCAGGTGCGCCGCAGCGGTCAGTGGAAGAATCCGCGAGTTTCTCTGTGAGTTTCCCATTAAGTCATTGCGCACTCAGTGCTTGCTTGGAAGTTTAAGGGGTTTTTTTCGCTGTAAAAAGAAGTTTTCTTCCCACGCACAATGGACACTAATGTTTTTGTCACTTTTTATGGAACCAAACTCAAAGTAAGGTCAGTACTTCCACGCTTTAAATGCTGCACGCTCATACTCTCTCCCGCACTCATATGATCCATTGTTGATCTGCACACAGCTGTTGTCACAAACATCGCACTCGCTTACGTCACTGTCATGAGACATTCTCGCAAAAAAATCACGGTGTTAGTAATGCAGTAACGCAGCGTTCCTACGGGAAAGTAACGGCAATCTAATTACCGTTTTTGCAATAGTAATCCCTTACTTTACTCGTTACCTGAAAAAAGTAATCGGATTACAACGCGTTACTGCCCATCTCTGTTAAGGACACACCCAAGAAGCTCACCCAGGTAGTTTTTTTGGACAACTTTTTGTCATCCACTACCTGCACGTTCGGGTTTGTTGGACGTTAAAAGATTGAAGCAACTAATAACAGCTCTGAGAGCCAGGATTTGCTTTGAACTATTCGGCATGGGCGGTCCGGGCACGGAAGATTCAGCTGCCCTCCTGGAAGCCCTTGCCGCCTGGTATTCTCAGCGTCAGCATCTTTTTTCGTCACTGTTTATAGCCAAATCGTTCAATCCAGCCCTAAAAACTGAAACCACCTGCAGCTCCCACGCCGTCGCCACCTGTGGCTCCTACGCCGTCGCCACCTGTGGCTCCTACGCCGTCGCCTGCAGCGCCACCATCTCATCCACGCCTGGTCCAGCCTCCGTATCTGCATCCTCGTCTGGTCCGGCCTCCGTGTCTGCATCCTCGTCTGGTCCGGCCTCCGTGTCTGCATCCTCGTCTGATCCGGCCTCCGTGTCTTCATCCTCGTCTGGTCCGGCCTCCGTGTCTTCTTCCTCATCTGGTCCAGCCTCCGGGTCTTCATCCTCGCCTGGTCCAGCCTCCGTGTCTTTATCCTCGTCTGGTCCGGCCTCCGTGTCTGCATCCTCGTCTGGTTCGGCCTCCGTGTCTTCTTCCTCGTCTGGTCTGGCCTCCGTGTCTTCTTCCTCGTCTGGTCTGGCCTCCGTGTCTGCATCCTCGTCTGGTCCGGCCTCCGTGTCTTCTTCCTCGTCTGGTCCGGCCTCTGTGTCTTCTTCCTCGCCTGGTCCGGCCTCCGTGTCTTCATCCTCGTCTGGTCCGGCCTCCGTGTCTGCATCCTCGTCTGGTCTGGCCTCCGTGTCTTCTTCCTCGTCTGGTCCAGCCTCCGTGTCTTCTTCCTCACCTGCAGGGACAGGAAGAGACTGAACAGGCTGATCAGAAGGGCCAGCTCTGTTTTAGGATGCCCTCTGGACCCAGTGGTGGAGGTGGTGAGTGACAGAATGGTGGCTAAGCTGTCATCCCTGATGGACATCATCTCCCACCCCATGCAGGAAACTCTGACAGCACTGAGCAGCTCCTTCAGTGGCAGGCTGTGGCACCCACAGTGTGGGATGGAGAGATTTGGCAGGTCTTTCCTCCCCACTGCTGTCAGACTCCACAACAAAGACTCCAACTAATCAAGCACACACATCCATACATGTGCAATAACACTAAGTGCAATACTCTTTTTCTGACAAAGTTGTATTTTTACTCAGTTGTATAAAGCATTTGTATTCTATTTTTATCCTATTGTATACTTTATTCTATTTATTCTACTGTATATAGTATTTTATTTTATTCTATTCTGTACAGTTTGGTACAGTATTATATTCTTATTAATTCTAATTTTTGCTATATAACTTTTGCACTGTCCACTTCCTGCTGTGACAAAACAAATTTTCCACATGTGGGACCAATAAAGGTTATCTTATCTCATCGTTGTCTGTAGATTTTGTTAATTAAAATTCCATAACAACATTTGACGAGATCACTGATTAAAGCTCACATAAACAACTTAACAATAGGGCTCAGGTGTGATTAAATAGCATAAACACTTAAACAAAGAAAACATAATGAAACCTTTTGTCTGAATAAAACTAATCATCCTTTATTAATAGGCACTACTTATCTATGAATGATGTTTGAGATCTAGTTTGTTATGTAAGCTGATGTTTTCAAATTTACTTGTAGAACTGAGGAGGTACATGTGCGTCATTTTCATTGCTATTTATAAAACAAGGTGTGGCTTCTTCGTGTGACATAACTCATTTGTCATTTGACTACATTCATGTAGTGAAATGACATACATACAGACATAACCCCATACAAGGAGAGAGAGAGAGAGAGAGATTAAAAAAAGAAAATAATAAAAATATGAGGGAAATTTTGAAGAAAACATTTTTCAGATCCAAACTAAACATTTCTGTAAGCAAAGAAATATTTATAAAAGTGGAACATTTTCAGTGGTAAGCTAAACAGAAAAGTAAAGGTCATTGTCTGCGTCAATGTGCATGCCACTGAGGCCACATTCCCCAAGTGCTTTTCAAAGTGGCTTCATTAAAAAGCTAAATCACACCAGCCTCCACCAGTACATACCGTATCTTTCTGAGAAGGAAAACGTACGAGGAATGCACAGCATACCAGCACATTTTCGTTCCTGGTAATGTGCAAATGTTTGGATCAAAAACTTGAAGAAAAGTATAGATCTAAACTTAACATAAAATTATTTCACCAGGGCATGGCTTTCACCTTTACGTTGTTCTTCATTCCTGTTCATTAAAATGTCTTTATAAACACATCATAACTCACTGTCCTGAGTTAGGTGTGTCTCCTACAAGAAAAATGGATTCATTGCATCTGTATGTGTTCATTGCTTCAAGGTTTATTAATGTCCTGGCATGAATAAACCTTGTAGCAATGAACATCATCAAGTCAAGTAGGTCAAGTAAAGTAAGTTATACATACAAGCTAAAGGCATGAAATAAAATACCCTTTACGCTGTCTTCTTGGATGTCTTTTTGATAGTAAGAGGAACCAAAAAGTGTTCTGACAGCATTGTATTTCTTGTGTAAGGTAGATTAGGTTTGTGTTCATGTGTATGTGTTCTTGTGCATGCATGTGTGCATCTCTGTGTTTAAGATTTGTAGTAAATGACTTTGCAAACCTTTAAGCTTAGCACCATTGTCTGACATTCACCCTGTGTTTTGATGTGACTTTTTCTCCTTCTGGTATTAATAATTAAGTTTAATAATAATTCAGTGAATTATTATGAATCACTCCTGAATTTCCAGCTGGCCTGGAATATGACATTTTCCACAACAGACTTTAACAATTTGAATTTTTTTAAGCAAATAAAACCAGACAAAGTGTAAATATATTAAACATTATTGGAAATAAACAAACAAAGAAAAAAATCCAACTCAACACCCATTAAAATAGAAGTTAAAATATCATAAGCATTAACCAGGCAGTGGATAAGAGCATGTGATTAGTGAAAGTTAACCTAGACTACCAAACAATGTAAATAAAAGTTCTAGTTAAAGAAACACGTAATGAAACAATGAAACAAGCCTTTTGTACTCTTCAGTCTAAGCGGCGTTTATTAAAAGTAGGTATGCAGCAACAATCAGTTGCAAGGGACTTGTGCCAGTTTATATAGTTATCTAGTTACCTTGCATTGGTTTAATTACAGAATATAAAACCTTACACAAGATTAGGTTTATGAGAAAGGGCAGGACCTGTCTCAATGTTCAATTATCAAGCTACATGACATCTAGTTTTAATTCCCTTATTAATGATTAATGATGCATGACTTCATCTCATGCACTGACATCTCTTCCAGTCTCATATTTAAACTTGAAAAGTGATACATTCATTGAATTTACTTTGAATGTAGTTAAGAATATTATGTCTGATTCATTTTTCATGAAACAAGGGGGCAGTCCTCATTAGGTCCTGAAAGTGCTTGTCAGTTAATTTTCCAATTACAATTTAGTGTTACAATTTAGTGTCTAAAATTGGTGTACAATGTCAAAGAAAAAAAAATTGATAATGCAACATTTTCTTAAATGTCATTTTCTTTAATGCTTAAAGTCTATACTTCAAATACATTTTAATTGTTTGTTAATATTATATAATAATATTTTGGTCAACAAATTTATGTCCTGAGAGTTTAACAAACTGAGATGTCGGAAGGTGAGCGGAGTTTAGACATTTGCAGAGGGAATTTTCATGGAAGGAAATGAACTCAGTTTTTTAACTATTTGCATTCCATTAGAAGATTAAAGCCAGGAAGTTACTATTGACAGTAATGTTAGAGGAAGAAAATACCTAAAAGGATAATATAAAGAGATCAAGTCAGAGCATTTGTTACCTTGTTGTGCAGTAATTACAGTTAAAGCCGGGACATTTCCAGTATCTTGTAGTGGGAAACAAAAACGAGTGTTTCACATTCTTTTAAGATACTTGTGAGTGGAGCTTAAGGAATGTATCAGGTACACACCTTCTTAATTAAAAGCTGTCAGCCAGACATCAACATTTTTTTTCCTTGCCATATATCCTCATTCCTTGAGAGATCAGTGTGCCAAGACTCCTAGAGTTAAAAACAAATTTTATTTTTGTTTTGGTATCTGGTCAAACTTAAGCTCTCCTCTGTCTGCCTGTCTGCGCTTCTCCAATATGGCGGGGGGTTTTGTGCCACTATTCTGAGCGCACGTAAAAAACAAGAAATTGCAGGTGCAAGTGTTGCATTTTGAGGAGAAATTTATTTTGAGCGAAGAAAAGCTATATTTGAGTGAACAAAATCCATTGCTGCGTGCAAAAAATTTATTTCAGTGTTTGATATTATCCACACACACACACACACACAATTAGGGATGGGTATCGAAAACCGGTTCTTGTTGAGAACCGGTTCCCACTGTTTCAATTCCTTGGAATCGTTTGCCATTTTTGCAAACGATTCCCTTATCGATTCCAGTCGCCCCGAATGACGTCACCACGTTGCGGAGCGTCATTTACCTGGCAGGAAACACGGCGCCTAAGCGGCTCAAACGCTCAAAAGTTTGATTATACTTTATGAGAACCGATGACAACAGGGCAACTTGCAAAGTAGATATTTCATTTAAGGGAGGAAACACTACGAATATGCAAAAGCATTTGCTCACAAAACACGCGATGACACGCGTTTTTAATTCCGCTCCGGACTCGTGACTCTCAACCCAGCAGCAGCGCTAACGTTTGCACGTCCTCTCCCGTTAATGCGGCAGGTAAATAATCAACTAACAGTGCATATTATGTTAGCGCAATCTGCCTTATTACAAAACCTGCCATTACTGTACATGTAGGTGACCATGATGAGAGAGACAGACAGAGTCTGGCTCAGATGCTGGCAGTTCTCGCTGCAATCTACCGGTAGCGTCTCCTTTCAGGCCAGGATAGACTAATGTCACCGAGCAGTGACTAAGTTTGTGGTAAAAGGCTTGCACCCATTTGCCACAGCAGATGCCCCCGATTTTTGGTAAGTGAATGTGTTTAATTGTGGGCAGGGACATTACTGGATATTCTTGTGTAATTGCCACAGAACAATTTATGTTATACTTTGTTATTGCTACAGAAGAATATTGCAGCTTTAAGGCAGGGATGACTCCTGGAGTTGCTTTCTCACTGCATATGCTTTATTTCACAATCAGATCGATTCGATAACAAAAACATACAGCAGCTCCTCTCCTACTCCTAGCCCTTCGCTGCGGTGGAAAAAAGAACGACTTCAATCCCCTTCAAGGAACATACGTACAAAATAGTTTTCCTGATACACCAATGGGGCGTTCAATGCCATCTTGTAAATATGAATACTCTGGCAGAGTAACAGTTCAAATGAAAAATACACCAGAACAAACAAGCAAACAAAAAAAGAAGTGTGGGGTACCTTTGAACCAATGAACAAAGTATAACAATTTATACTTTTTAACATAACCCGACCCTGTCAATATGTGATATGTCTCACAAGAATATTTATTTTATTATTTTACATTTACAATTTTTTTTCCTGGGGACCCTGTGACACCCCATTGAAGAGCCGTAGGCTGGATCTCTCAAGATCTCACTGTTGGGTTTGTAAGGCCATGTTACTCCTAAATTTCTATCTTGTTCAAAGAGAAGATATAAAACAAAGCTCTGAGCTAATCGACCTTAGTGTTCTCCTTTTTAAAAAAAAAAAAGAATCGATAAGAGAATCGATAAAGAATCGAATCGTTAAACAGAATCGAAAATGGAATCGGAATCGTTAAAATCTTATCAATACCCATCCCTACACACAATAGCAGCCCCTCTCGCTCAGTTTTTGCATTTGTGGTTACTCGCAATGTGTTGCTTGCGCTCTCAATATTTCTGCCCGTGCGCGCTCAACTCTTTCTGTACACCGTAATATTTGTGCCACAAAACAAGCCAGTCACAGACTTGGATGCAAAAAAACCTGATTGGCTGTTTTGGTCTCCAATCAGCTTGAAATGACAAAATGCAATATCCCAGAATCCATTTCATCCAAAACTCAAATGAGGCAGTGGCGGAGGAGCACAGAGTGGCGGAGTTTGAAATATTACTCTTTCTGGGTCACAAAATAAACTTATAACAATACACCTGACAATTACATCCATGCTCTTTGGTTATGTCCACCAGTTCAGAGGTTTTGGTGCTGGATATGTGAAGACTCATAAAAGTGTCTGAAATGTAACATTCCAGCCTCCCCTCCAGTTTGCTTGTTGGGCAACTTGGATGACGTAACTACAGAGATTAATACAGCCCACGTTTCTCGCCGCCCCATGCTTTGCCAAGGAGACTGCCCTCGTGTTCTGGAAAAATAAAAATAATCTTAATTCTAACCAATATAGAGAGTGTTTGGCAGATCATATTAGTCTCTTTACAGCCTGGGAATTCTCTATGCAAAGCACACTGCAAATGCCCAGTAATTCATACAGCCCTTTTAGCGTGCAAGACATGAACGATGTGCCCTGGTCAGTCAACAACGTCATGCGTGACAAGCATGACAGTGCGTTCACGGCCCTATAGGCTGCCTGAACATAAACGACAAGTAGTTCAGGGGGAATTGGCTGAGATGCTGAAGCTGGGTGTAATAGAAGAGTCGCACAGTGTGTGGTTTAGCCCCATACTTCTGATCATGAACTTACAGTACAGATTTTTTGAAGCGTAAATTCTCAGTAAAGGAAAATTATACAGAAATGCAAAAGATTTGTTTTATTACTCACCTTTATAATTCTTAATGAAAAAAAATATGAATGACTATTTTAAAATGATATGGAAAAAAAATTTCATTTGCATTAGTTTAAAAAGTTAGGGAAACTATTTATTCTAAAATAATAAACTCTATTTTCAAATTATTTGTTTTAAAACAGTGGCAGGTTGTGACTTCAATAATGATGGACAATGTCATGTAACAGGATTCACTTTGTCAAGCAGTCAGCCTGAAAGTTTCTTGGCTCAGGATAACAGCCTCTCCCTTGTTTTTGCTTATGACCTGAGTTATTCATAGGCATCATGGCAGACAAACAATTACTGAATTCTAGTAGAGTGAAAAGAAGATATGTGACATGATCAAAGGAAGCACACATCTTTGTTTATTAGAGAGTATGATTTTATAAAGACTTTTTTTTACTGTACCATGTAATACAGAACTTTTGTGAGTAATATATTTTATAGTTAATTCGTGTTAACAAGTTAACACAGATTGTATGAGGGTTACTCAGCGTTAATGAGGCTTAAATGTGCTAACGCTGTAATCACAACTAACGCAATTAACAATGAACCCAGACTGACTCCCTGAAATGTCTCTGTTAAATCATTTTGGGCAGTTTATCCAAAGTTTGTCCATTCTGCGCTCCAGATGGGTCGAGAGCGTCAAAAATTTTTAATCACGTTAATTGTGATGACCGCGTTAATGCCGCATCCTACTGCAAAATTTTAATATTTAACAAATGGGACATCTCTAGATTTTGCTTTTCGCTAATGAACTCACAGGTCATGAACTTGGAAGTCTTGTTCAGCTGCTACAACAATCTATCATTCTTTGGGTTGTCCATACTGATTTAATGGCCAGCAATTTGTACAACTCATGTAGTATGCGAGACATGAATAATGTGCCCCTATTTTGAGATGCTGACTCAGGAGATGACATAAAAAACCATTGCATTCCATAATCCATCAGAACTAATACAAGGTTATAGCCATATGCACTCCAGTGAAATGGCCCAAGGTAAGTGCGCTCAAACAGGATCTCCATTGATGGTAATGGGTGAAAAGGTGCTTCTGGAATAGCTGGCTGGTTAACACTGGTGTGTGTCCTGCACGTGATAGTCCGTGCAGGGCACACACCAGTATGTTTTTCCTCATATTCCATATGTCCCACCATGGGGTTAAAAATAATTTCTCAGCATCTTTTTGGCAACAACAACTGAGTGTGTTTCTTTTTGGTGAGTGTCATAACTCACTGTGTCTAATGAACCAAAATGAGGTTATGTCAGCGCTACGTTAGGGTGCACTTTATCACTTGGTCAAAGGCTGAGTGTAGAGTGCTATCATGAGACTGCTTTAGTGGGAAATCTCCTGTGAAGTGAATCGCTGGAGGTGCTGCTGTCTCGCCCTCCCAAGTCAGATGACCTTGCATCACCACTGTTTACAACATAGTCACTACATGTCCCCACATATTGCCCCAAGAAGTTATTAAACCCCAGCCAATGTGTCCCCAGAATCAAAGAATGCGTCAGGTCCCCTTAATTCTATTCTCATTGCCTTAATTCTCCAATAATGCCTCTCTTCAAACCAGAGTTTGGTAAATTATGATCCACCAAAACTTGGCATCCATCAAACCTGGGAGTATATATAGATACCTTTGCGTTTACTAGATACCTCAGTATCTTACTGGAACACTCTACATACCTCCTGAACCAAGGGAAGGTGTTGAGGGGCAGTTGACATGGAAAACCTGCCTGATTTTCATCAGTGGACACTGCAGGCAGAAGTGCACTGGTCGCTCACAACGCCAACTCCTCCTCAAGTTTCACTTGTCATATACAGGTAACAATGGCACATTACAATGAAACTCTTATTATCAGAGACCACTTAATATTGCAAATAGAAAAGTAAAATCGCACAAAACTAAGACTTAGATAAAAATACAAAAAATTGCTTTTGGCTGAAAAAAGATGTTACATGAGAAGTATCATTAGATTGGATACTTGCATATTTTTCTGCAAATACCTCTCCATTACATTTTCAGGGTAATTTTTTTTATTAGGAACATGTAAATGAACGTATTCTTATGTAGTGTTTTTCTACTCTCCTGGAGTATTCAAAGCACTTAATACATCATGTCACAGTCACACCCATTCACACAAGAATTAAACCATCCACCATTTATTAAACAAGCGTTGCAGTGCAACTGTGATCTGGGGAGAGAACATAGATATTTCATCATGATGAACACAATTGCAGTCCAAAAACCAGTGGCAACTTTTAAAAGACTCAAGTGTAAAGCCATACGACTGTATCTCCTGTTCTTTCAAGATATTGTCAGTTAGAAACTGAATGATATTCAGTGGCTCAGTTTCAGAGAAGAATTGGTTTTGTGTATAATATTTCATCAAATTCCTGAATAAGGCAGACTCAGAGAGTTGAGTAGGACAATAATACGGCATTGAAAACAGCAGTACACTTAACTAGCAGCAGTGATCCTCAAATATTTTGAGGTAATTTATGCACAGTTAATGAATAAAGCAAGTAAGTCCAGGAGACTTATCTAAAATCTGGAAATTAGATTTACATGTAACCATGTGTGGCTAGATAGATGTGTATTTTCTATGTACTTTTCACAGAGACCATGTACACCATGTATTCCCTGCAGCTATCTAGATTAAAACAAACCAAAACAACAACAAAAAACAACAGTATCTTATACTCTAAAATAAATACCAAATATCAAGTCTACCTTTTTTTTCAAATGCCTTGGCACATTGATCATCATATCTGGTGCTCTAACTGGTTCAGATATGCACTATAAACACTATATATAACTTCCAAAAGACTGTAACTACTCCACAGTTATCATAGCTGGAAATGTGGTTATTGAGTCAGCAGAGCATTTGTGATCTTCGTGCACTATGCCTCAGCACTAGAAAACCACCCTATGCAACTTTAGATGATCTGTCGCTTTGTAGCTGAGTTGCTGTGCTTCCTAAAATCTTCCACTTTGCCATAACACCACTTACGGTTGATTGTGTAAAATCTAGGAAGGAAGAAATTTGACAAACTGACACGTTGCAAAGGTGGCATCATATTACTGTACCATGCTCAAATTGAATGACCCATTCTTCACAAATATCTTTTAAAGACAGACTGGATGGCTAGGTGCTGGATTTTATATACCTTGCAATGGGACTGAAAACATTTGAACTGATGCAGCTGTATAGGAATTTATTTTATTTATGTATTAATCACATTATTTTATTGTATTATGCCTTGGTGCCACTGGGTTTTAACATGTCTCACACTCATACAGTTAGACAGATGGTGGGGGTCTGGAAGTTGGGTGAAGCAGACAACTCCACAGGAAGAATCTTTTGTCTCTTCAGGGACTCTGGGAGGTAGCAAGGGAGTGTGAACCTTAAGGTGTGAAACAGCTGTGTACTGCCTTTTGTTCCTGAAGGAGGTATTTAACTGAGAGCCATGTTAGGCTCAAGGTGAGACTCTGCTGACCGTCTGCCAGCAGACAGTCAGCCCGCGATCATGCAGGCTCTCCACCAAGCTTGGTTTTCTGTTCTTTGTGTTTTTATTAAAGAATGTTAGCAACCTCTCACCACTTGTCTGCAGACTTTATTTAATGGAAAACTTCCACAACACAGCTTAAATATGTTAAATGCAATGTTGGCCAACACCAAGATCAGTTGATCTGCAAAGATTACAGCTCAGTCTGTCTGCCAGACCTGCCCGAAAAACTCTTTTCTTGATTTGTATCTTCAGTATTTGATAATTTCGCCAAGCAATGGTATCACCAATCAAAGCTCACATAAACTACCTAACAATAAGGCTCAGGAATGATTGAATACCATAAACACTTGAACAAACATAAAGAAGAAAGGCCTTTTGTCTTAATAAAACTGATAATACTTTATTAACAAGCATTATTTATCCATGAACAATGTTTGAGATCTAGTATATTATGTAAGTGGCTTTCGCATTTATTTTTAGAATCAAGCAGATATGTCGGCGTCACTTTCATTATTGTTTATAAAAATATTTTTTTTCTTGTGAAATAGCTTAATACCAGTAAACAATCATGACGTTGAATGGCATCTACCACATTGGTTTCACACCGTTTCTAATCCACTCAGATTAACTCCTCACTGTTTAGCATGTTATTTAGGGACAGCTGAAATATAATTAAATTTTCTACAAAGAAACGTGTTATTGGCAACATGGCTACATGTACACTTTATTTAAAACCACTTAAACTACTGGAATGGAAAACATTTTAACATATGAAAAAGAATTCTTGTGAAATATTAAAAGTATGAGGGGAAAATGATTAAAAACAGCATTTGAGGAACTAATTCTAAACATTTATGACAATATTTTGATAGATAAACAAATACTATTTATTACGGAGCCCCCGCAGGGGACATGGGAGGAGATCTCGCAAAAGTCCGTCTTAATTTTTTTTTCTCCCATGTCCCCTGCGGGGCTCCGTAATTTATTACTATTATTATATTATTATTTTCTATGGCAAAAGATACATAAGTGCCGTAAAGCACATGGTCTACGTCAACTACATGCCATTGATCCCACATTCTCAGCCTATTTTTCAGAGCGGCTTCAGTAAAAGACTAATAACGAAACAGGAAGCCTCCATCAGTACATATCTCTTTAAGATGAAAGATGCATGTTGAGTGTCTGGCACACCCACACATTTTTACCAAGTGTGTTTTGACGGGCGACAAATGGAAAAATGTCATCACACCCAAATGTGATTGTTGGTGTAATTACAATTTCAACAGACTAATAATTTCAATAAGCAGACAGGCTGTCACACCTCATGCACAATTGAGTTTATTCATTTTAATATGTGTTGTTGGACACTGCTCAGTCTCTGACTTTTTAAAATGAACTTATTACTGTATTAGCTGTATTAGCAGTTTAAAAAAAACAACTGTTCTATTTCACTTCAATGTGCATGCTGCAGGATTTCTCAAATCAAATATTAACATGTTAATAACTTTTCAAATAAACAGCTTGAGATTTCTGACATGAAACAAAATGTTTCACATTTACAAAACTAAACCTAAGAAACTAATGTTGTTTCCAAGCTTACAGTTACAATTTGTCTGAAACACAAATGTCTTAACTGTTCTGTTTCTGATGTGCTATCAATATACTAATCACCGTAAACTGGCCTCAACCATGGTAAAAAACAAACACAACATACCTTGTCTTTCTCATTTAGCCATAATGAAATGCGCGCATACACACACACCTTCTCTTATACACTGTAAAACCCAATAAGTTAATTTTACTCAAAACTTTTGGTGAAACTGATTACATAAAATATTTTAAGTAACTAAAACTTAAAAATAAAAGTTAAATAAACACACTTTATTTATTAGCTTTAGATAAATATTTTTAAGTACCATTGATAAATGTTTTTATGTTATATCCACATTTTTGGTTTAGTACTCTCTACTTGATATTTTGAGTTTCAAGTACAAATCTAGCTCAAGTAACTTTAAGGAATTAATTTTTAGTTTCAAAATGTTAACCATTTTAAGCTAATACAACTCAAAAATTTTAAATACAAATGCTTGTAATATCCAAATCTACTGTGTTTTGAATTTGATTAAAAAAAAAAAAAAGTGCCCAAAATAATTACACTTGTAAAAACATAAGACAGAAAATATAAATTCAAGTTACAGATTTATTGAGTTACTTTGACACAAAAAGCCCAAGGTGGCACAAGGTTACAATATTAGAAATAAAGAATTTCACAACATGTTTTAAGAGTATTCAAATTTGATTAACACATGAGTATGGCCTTTTTATTAAAAAAACAAACAAAAGGAAAAGAAAATCCTGCATTATTAGGTGGGAAAACCGAATGAAAGTAATAGTATAGTGCAGCTAATACACTGAAATATAATTGGTAACCTTTTTAATATGCCAGTACTGTGGTTATGCAAAATGCACATTTGTAGAGTGCAATCACAGTCTCAACAACAAAGCAATAAAATTTTAAATAGAAAAATACTTCTTTAGAGACATAAACAAAGTGTTATAAACCTCCTTAGCGCCTTATGTCAGTTATGAGTAGTTCAGGAGGAACGTTCCTTAAGTGACATTCAAGATCCCACCTAGAAGCCAGAAATGAGATTGTCCTTCATTTTCTCTATAGATTTACAGTTATCTGACTAAAAACACAATCAAAATCAACTAAAACACAAGTGATGATGGGGGGAAAAAAATAAATAAAAATAATAAAATCACCCCTTTTACTTTGGATGTGGCTTTTAGATAATGAAGTATGAAACAGTCTGCAAAGATTTCTTTATTCTATTCTCTCTTTTTATAAAAAACTTATCCAGACTTGGAAACATGATAAACTGAATTACTTGCTTTAACAGGCACTTGAGGGCTGTGTAGGAATCCTGGACATTATTCTGCTGCCAAAAGATCATTTTTAAGACTCAGCACTTTGGGCTTCAACTTCCCACCCTTCAGACCCATCAAAACTTTCTGAATAAAGTCAAAAATGTTGGCCAAACATTTTGGGTAGCTTAGGTGCAGGACGTCAGTCAGTCCAAATATTACTAGAAATGCATCAGCCAGGGTGGTGAAAACAATGATCATGTTACCCTCGACCAAAACTGCAGTCTTCTCAGGGCAGAAGAATGTTGCATCGCTGGAATTGGCTCTGATCAGGAGGAGTCCAAGTGGCACTTCACTAATATCTGGTCTATCAGAATGCATCATCTACAGAAAACAAAATTACTACATGTTAGTGCATTCCTATTTCTCTTAGTTTCATCTATACAAGTCACATTTCTGGATTATTACTAGCTCAGAAATCAATTGTTTGAACAACAAAAAAGCCACAACACACCAAGATTTGAGAAAACAAACTGACAAAAATAGTACTTTTAGTAAAGCAAAGTCATACCTCTTCGTAGCAATAACAACAGAAAGTCAATAGGAGTTATATATTTTTTTCATTTGTACAGTGATGTATGGTTGGGCTAGGAACATTATAGAAGGTCTACGCACATTAAAAACATGTAGTGTTTCCATTATGTGACATGGACACTGTTGTAGACAGATCCAAGCATGGAGATGCTTCTCAAACTCTCAAAGTGTCATAATGTTTTGAGAAATCTAAACAAGGATGCTACTAAGATATTGTTCACAACTTTGTCCAAAACTTACATCCCATGTTTTGATGAAGGTAGAGGTGTCTTCGTACAAATAGGCAGAGAGGGCATGAAGCACACCAGCACTTTGGGCATGGATATCAGCTTGTTCCTACATCACAAGAAAATTTTTTATTTTAAATTATTGGCTAACCTAGTCAAGAATGGTAATTAAAATTGAAAAATTGATCAAATCAAATGAAGCTCAAAAAACAAGACAAAAACTCACTAACCTGGAGATTATAGCTTCTGAAGAGCTGAGACAGGACATCAGACACGTTCCCTGTGCAAACAGCTTTCTTTCTGAATAAGCTCTGGAGCCGGGGAGCATGTTGGTCCAGCACAGCATAAAAGTGGTTCTTCAGGTGGAGGTTTGTAATCCTGTGGAATTCTGCACAGATCTGAACACACAGGATACATTTGTGTTTACAAGTTTCAATTAGTCTATAAATCTTTGCAAAATACATCAAAATCCTTACACTCCAAAGGCATAATTTGTTCAGACAGGCCAGATAACAGGGGTTGATATAAAGTACATCTTGTTAGATACATCTATATACATTCTTACCTGGGACTGGGATTTCAGAGTAGGCCAGCAATCCAGGATCTGACCTACTGGTAGGTCATCATTGATGATCTCTTTGCATTGCAAGGCCAAAGTTGTGAGCATCAGCTTTGTAATCAGGATTCTTTTCACTTTTCTCGACTTCATCTACAATCTGTAGTCTTAGCTGGTCAAGGTAAACAGCATCTTCACCCCTGAAAATTTACTTCTGCCCTGGCATGGACATAACAGTAAAACACAGAAGACAAGACAGACTACACAGAGAACAGAAAAGACACACAACCAAGGAGACACAGATGAAACATAACCAGCCCAGAACTCAACTAAACCTTAACTAATAATAACAACAATACAAGAACTTCACCTCATTTCAATATAACATAAGAAAGCAAAACTACAAAATAAACTCAAAATGCTGGTTCACAGACCCAGCCCCTGACAGATAAAAAACTAAGTCTTTCACTAATGAACACTGGGCATCAGAATAAAATAAAACGAAAAAATAACTGTTTGGTGAATATATTATTGATGGATTCACCCTTAAGCTAACCTAAAATAGACCAGGCACAACAATTTTACAGTTCAGAAGATTCTACATTTCAACTTGGTATACATAACTATTTGCAATGTAAACCAAGTTCTACCGCGTAATTATGTAATGATTATTCACTGCTTTTGTAAGTATGTCCTGTGCCTACAATTTTGCTGCCCCAGTTTTAATATGTACAACTCCAGAGAACTAAACGTAAGTTTTAAGTTCCACTAGTTAGCAAATGGGCTAGCCAATATCAATATCCACGTATGCGCTAAGTGTGAAGCAGCGCAGCAGTGCATATTGATTCAACAATTTAACCACAAGGCAGTTTATAATCTGCAAATCCAGAAATGCCTTCTAAAGACTTCTTTTAAAATAGTAAGAGATTAGAAAAGTTATTAACACATTATTAGTCCCAGGGACTAATAATGTGTTATACGAAATATGAGCGTATTAGCATAATTCATGCAAACACTTTGGGGCCAAGCCGACATGGATAAAACGACGCATGCATGTAATTCTTAAATGCCTGCTAGAGTTGTACATTTATGACGATAAAAACCCATATTACAACGGAGAACTATAGTTTCAGAAAAAATAAAACTTACCACAAAGCGCTCCTGAAGATGCCGCGAAGGCGGTAAATGCAGCTAGCCAAGTGCAGAGGGTTAGCTGTTCCAGTTCAAAAGTCCGTAACATACCATAGCATGCCCTCCTTTATCCAGCGTCAAAGGCAATGCCGCAAAAAACCCGTTGACAAATGTTTTTATTTCTGTTCAGATATTAACGTTCCACAAGTTTCTTTCGGGGTAATGAGCGGGCATTCGCACTCGAAGCGAGGAATCCAAGATGGTTGCCAGCACTTCATAAAGAAACAGGTGGCGCACGTAGGTACGTACGTAGGCACGTAAGTGACGTCAGTGTTAAAACTCAAATTATTTGAGCGCAATGCTAGAAACTAATCAATATATTCAAGTACTGATAACTTGAAAAAACAAAATTGTTCAAACTACTCAAAAAAATAAAGGTGTATGAACTTATAACAGGTTTTTAAGTAGTTGGAACTCATTTCATTTATCAAAGTATTACTATTCGGTCTTACAGTGTAGTATTGCACAGTTGCTCTGTGGTACAAGTTATTAACCTTGTACAAACAAATAAATGCTGTCTTTTTGTCATTGCATATTTGATTGATGTCTCACTGTCAGACTGTGTTTCAAAGCTACTGATTACACACACTGTAAAATCTAATATTGTGTTTAATAAAAATATTAAGTAGGCTGAACTCAATTTTTAGCAATTTGTTATTAGAACTCAATTTAAGTAAGTTACCAGTACTTTTTATACAAAAACGCTGATCAACTCAATTTATTTGAGTTGTCTTAACTTAGAAAAACTAAGTAAGCTGGAAGTTTTGCTTCTCAGTGCGGAAGGATGAAACGACGTGGTTTGAAAATGCCACGTCACTACCGTCCTCCCCCCTAGCACGGATCAGTTCACATGTTCATGGTGCCAGCATTTGTTATGGAATATGTTGAGCAAACCTGGAGAAGCTTCAGCTCACGATATTATTGTTGTCATTGCTGTGGATCTTTACCTGATACACTGACTTGGTGAGTAAATGTTTACTAGTGATGGGCAGATGAAGCTTCATGAAGCACTGAAGCTTTTCATCCAATTGGTTCCTGCCCACATTTTATTCTGTAAAAACTAAATTTTCACTGCTTTTATGACCTTTTTAGTGGGGAGAACATAGCTAGGATTTCTTTGCGTAGCAATTTGGTTTAATTTTGAGATGGTCAATTTGTCTGTTTAAGGTGCCACAACATGAGATGGATGTGTAAGATATGTAGCTTTGAGTCAGAGAAGAGGTTGGGATTGTTAAAACACTACAGACTAAAGCATGGAAATGGTGGTCGCAGCCAGTCAGTCCCTTGTCTTCACACTGATTGCCCTTGCTTGTTTAAAACATTTAACGCCCTTAAGACCCATTTGTCTCGACACCATGTGAAGATGGTCACACAAAGTGGACCTTTTTCATTTACTTGTCTACTTTGCTGCTCTGTTTTTTTTAATTCAGAGAAGCAGTATTTTGAGCATCTTAAAAACCACTTAAGGAAGTTTGAAGTAGTTGCATGTGTCTTCAAAAACTGCAACTTCAGTACAAATATTTATTCCACCTTTGCTACACATAGACACAGAAAACACCAGTCACACACCCTTGAGGATTTTAAAACTGAAGTATTAAAAAGCAAACCTAATGAACCCATGTTTGCTCAGGATGAGACCTGTGTGGAAGAGAGCTTAGAGCTTTGGGATGGGGAACCACAGGAGTTGTCTCAAGATATAAAAGAGAAATTTGGCCATCTATTTTTAAAGTTAGAAAGCATGTTCAATGTCCCATTTCATTGATGAAATAGTAGATGAGCTTCAGTTTATATCCACCTCTGCATCTGGTTCACTTTTAAGAGATGTGGTGGTGTCCACCTTGAAAAGCCATAATTGTGATCTGGATCCAGCCATTATCTCAGATTTAGTGAAAAATCTTTGTGAGACACAAAGGGGAGCGATCCAAGTTTCAGTCCAATGAAGTGAGATCTGGGTCTTTTCATCAAAGAACCAAAGATCAACATACACTGCATGTACACACAGCTGTGTCTAGTCCAGATCACCCTCATTGTTATGGTGTAAAAAAACAGTGTGCATTGTCAGAAAAACTTGAGCATTTTCATGTTACATCTAGTTACCCTCCAGATGTTTTACATGATCTGCTGGAGGGCATTGTTCCAGTGGAACTGGCTTTGGCATTTGATAACTTGATCAAGAAAAAATATTTTTCTCTCATGGAACTGAATGATGCCATTTCCAATTTCCCATACAAGTGGAGTGATGAAACAAATCGCCCTCATCTCATTCCTGCTAACTTTTCGACTCGAGAATCAGTAGGGGGCAGCGCACATGAAAATTGGTGCTTATTACGTCTTTTGCCTCTGATTATAGGTTTAAAAGTACCCCAACAAGAGCCTGTATGGCAGATGCTGATGACACTGAAAGACATTGTGGACCTTGTCATGTCTCGAGCCCATACTGAAGAAAGCATTTGCTATCTTGACAGCATCATTTCAGAACACCGAAGCAGATTCCTTGATGTTTTCCCCCAACATAAGCTCATTCCCAAGCACCATTTCCTTGAGCACTATCCTCAGCTCATTCGGGAATTTGGCCCCCTAGCTGCCCTCCGGACAATGAGATTCGAGGCCAAACACAGCTTTTTCAAGAAGGTGGTCAGACACTTTGGTTGTTTCTGTATAAATGATGACACTGGACGCAGCGTGTTCGGGTGATGTGTTCCAACTTTACTCCTAACCCGGAAGCTCCCCCCCACACACAGCCTTATGGGAACAGTAGTCTACCGCTACACCTCCTCCTTTTAGCTAAAGACATACTTCATAACGTCTCAAACAGCTCACTAGAACAGAAATGGGGAACATCATGAAACGTGAAAATTATACACATCCCTCATTTGTTCACTTACATTTAAACAAAACACATTGTAAACATCTCTAACAGCTTAACCCATCTTTGAATAGGGCATGAATGGATAACTTCAGAGAATTACACATCCAGTCTTTCAGGAGGTCTCACCACTCGACCAGATCTGGTAATAGTCCCTGTTGGTCTGAGGTGGCTCCTATTTCTCCTCAGAAAACCCCTGTCTGTTTCTACCACATAGGATCTTGGAGCACTGGCAGGTCCAACTACTGCTCCAGTAGTTCCTTCAGTGGTAATCCACACTTTCTGTCCTGACGATAGTTCCGGAAGCGGTCTGACTCTATGTCTGCGGTTGTAGTGTTTTGCCTGCTCACACCTCCCCTCCTCATCTTTTTTGCGAAAAGCCTGCAGGTCAGGCCACTTTGGCACCAGCTTTGCCACAGCCTGTGGCAGCGTGGTCCGCAGGTGTCTCCCCATAAGCAACTGCGCCGGCGAGAGCCCATGTTCCAGTGGGGTGGCCCTGTACGCTAGCAGTGCTCTGGTGTAGTCACAGTCCTTTTTCCACAAGTCTTTAATGGTACGAACAGCACGTTCTTCCTCCCCATTGGCTTGGGGGTACCTGGGGCTGCTCGTTTCATGTGTGAACTGGTACTCTTTGGCAAAGTGCTTGAACTGTTCTGATGAAAATTGCGGCCCGTTATCCAATACCACAGTCTCGGCAACACCATGTCTTGCAAAGGCTTCTTTTACAGCATTAATAGTGACCTCTGCAGTTGTGTGTCTCAGTTCAGCTATCTCAATGTACCTTGAGAAAAAATCAATAATCAGCAGGAAGTGTTTCTTTGACCACTCGAACAGATCCATGCCGACTTTTTGCCATGGGCGGTCGGGAACAGGAGTTGCCAGCATTGGTTCACGGCACTGTAACCTATGTTTTTGACATGTTTCGCATCTGTCTACCATTTGACGTATTTGGGTTGAGATGCCCGGCCACCACACAGACTCTTTTGCTCTGGCCCTGCATTTTGAAACGCCCTGGTGGCCTTCATGCAAATGTGACAAAACCTCCGCTCTCATTTGAGGTGGTATCACAAGTCTCTCCCCTTTCATGAGAAGACCATGGACTAGATTGAAGTCCATTCTGTATTGCCAGTATCCCTTTAACTCTGGATCTAGTTTACCTTTTTCTGGCCAGCCTGTCCCACATTGATACACCACCTTTCTACACAGGTCATCCATTTCCTGCGCCAACTTAATCTCCTCCAGCCTTTTATCTGTTGCTGGGAGATGGGAAACTACACTGTCCACGAAAACCTCCACCTCTTTTTCCAGCTGAAGATCCCCAGCAGAAGGAGGCCCCGCCAGTGGTGCTCATGAGAGAGCGTCAGCAGTGACGAGGTTCTTCCCTGGAATATGGACAATGGTGAAAGTAAAGCGCAGCAGCCTGAGGCGGAATCTCAGGATGCGTGGAGGCAGGTCGTCCAGGGCTCTTGTGCTCAGGAGAGGGACCAGGGGTTTGTGATCTGTGATTAGAGTGAACTGTAGGCCCATGAGGTAAGATGACAGTCGTTCACACGCCCACGTTACAGCTAGCGCCTCCTTTTCTATCTGCGCGTAGCGTCTCTCTGTGTCTGTGAGACCTCTTGAGATATATGTGACCGGTCGCCAGGAGTTGTCAGACTGTTTCTGAGTGAGAACAGCCCCGACACCGTATGGCAATGCATCTGCAGCGACACGTGTATCTGCTGAGTTGGAGTACTGAGCGAGCACTTCTGGAGAGCTTAATATCCCTTTTAGTCTCCTAAATGCTGTTTCCTGTGGCTCCGCCCATATCCACTCGTTTCTGTCTTTTAGCAGCTCCTTTAATGGTGTGGTGATTGTGGCTAATTGTGGCATAAACTTGGCAAGATAGTTGGCCATGCCCATGAGACGGCGCACATCTTCCACACTCTGAGGCTGCGGCAGCTGCTGGATTGCTGTTATCTTGTTGGGATCAGCCTCAATGCCTTTTGCTGACACTTTGTGTCCCACAAAGATTATTTGACTTTTAGTAAACTCACACTTCTCATTCAGAGTGAGACCCTCCTTCTGAAACATTTGGAGCACACAGTGCAACCTCTGGTCGTGCTCCTGCCTGTCTCTGCCATATACAAGCACATCATCGGCGTGACAAATCACCCCTTCAAAATATTCCAGCATCTGTGACATTCGCCTTTGGAAATGTTCCGGCGCCGATGCAATGCCAAAAGGAAGGCGGTTGAACTGAAACCTTCCAAAAGGCGTGATGAAGGTAGTGAGTGGCCTTGACTCTGGCGTGAGCGGAATTTGCCAGAATCCAGGCCAGGCGTCGAGCTTTGTGAACACTTTAGCATCTTTCATCATCGCTAGTGTTTGATCTACTGCTGGGAGGATGTGTCTTTCTCTTTTGACTACTGTGTTCAGGGGTGTGAGGTCCACACATATTCTGGGGGGCTTTCCTGCTGGTCTGGGGACCACTACCATGCCAGAACACCACTCTGTAGGCTCAGTGACTTTGGAGATAACACCCATTTCTTCCATTCTGTGCAGCTCATTTCTCACTGCATGTCTGAGGGGAAGAGGAACGCGTCTTGGGGCAGATAGGGCTATTGGTACAGCTCCTTGCTCTATCTCAATGTGATAAGGCTCCCTCAGCACGCCTAAACCTTTAAAAACGTCTGGGTATGCTGCCCTGAAATCTGTCACAGATTCCGTTACTGTGCTTACTCTGTACACAAGACCCAGAGCCTCACACGCTGGCCTGCTTAGCAATGGCTGTACTAGACTTGACACAAGGTAGATGTCTTGAGAAACACTGCGCCCTTTCACTGCTAGCTGTGCCTCGAAGCAGCCTTTAACATTGAGTGGGTTACTGCCCGGCCCTAGTAACTTCTTTCTGGGTCTCTGCAGCTTACCGTCCCTGTCTGGACTGTACAAACCCTCTGGAATATATGTGACATCCGCCCCTGTGTCAAGTTTAAAATATACATTTTCCCCATTTAACTTGACCTTTTGCACCCAGGGCTGTGACCTCCCAGTCTCTACTTCACCTAAGAACACACAGTCCTCTCTGTCTGCATCTTTCTGATTTTCTGTCACTTCCCGTAGTGCTGTAGCTTCACTACTGCGACAGACCGCAGCAAAGTGCCCTTTTTTCTGACATTTTCGACACTGTACCTCTTTGGCTGGACATTCTTTCCATGAGTGTTTGTTCTTGCGACCACAGCGGCCACATTCCTTTCCACTTTGTTTGATTGGCTTTTGTTCTTTCTTCTGCCACGTCTGCGTTTTCCCGCGTGTTGTATTTGTCCGTATTGTGTCCATGTTCAGTGTTTTCTCCACTGCTGCGCTGCTGTGAAGTATCGATTGTTGTTTCTTTACCGTTTCGCTCTGCCTAACTTTCTCAGTGGCTTTAGCAAGAGTCAACTCTGAGTCCATTTGCAGCAGCTCGGACAGTCTTTTGTCTTTTATGCCAACTACAATTCTGTCCCTTATGAGTTCGTCTTTGAGTGCTCCAAATGCACAATTTTCTGCAAGTTTGTGCACAGCAGTGATGAACGACTCTGTACTTTCCCCTTCCTGTTGCCGTCTGGAGTTAAACTGTGCTCTTTCAAAAATTACGTTATGTTTTCCTACGTAATGTTTGTCAAATGCCTCTTTGACAGTTGCATATTTCTTTTTGTCTGCATCGCACAGTGGTAAAACTGCCAAAACATCAGCAGCAGCGTCTCCCATAGCGTACAGGAGTGCATTAACTTGATACTCGTCTGATTTGTTATCAAGAGCAGTTGCAATGCGAAATCTTTCGAACCTTCTGATCCACTTTGGCCATTCGGCAGGATGAGAAAAGTCAAATGTTTCTGGGGGTGTTATTTGTACCGTGGTCGCCATCTTGACGTGTGGATCCCTGGCTTCCTCGCGTTCAGAATCCAAGCTTTCCGGTGCGCCGACCTCGTCTCCTCCTTCCGACATGTGAAGCTCGTGCTCGACCGCACGCGCGCACGCGCCCTGTTGCTAGCGCCGGTCACAGCCTCGGCCACGCTTCACCTGCATGCCGGTCTTGTTCGGGTTACCGATGCGAAAACTTCTCTCGCAGTTAACTGCACCGTACTGTACTCGAAAAAGAAGAAGAAAAAAAAAACTGTGGAGACCGCCGTTCGCACTTCTGACACCACGTATAAATGACGACACTGGACGCAACGTGTTCGGGTGATGTGTTCCAACTTTACTCCTAACCCGGAAGCTCCCCCCCACACACAGCCTTATGGGAACAGTAGTCTACCGCTACAGTTTCAGGAATATTTTGCTGTCCCTTGCAAATAAGCACCAGCTCATGGTTGCATATCATCAATCACATTCTGTCAAACCATCACTTGTAGTCACAAAAACAACAGAGGTCTCTTTAGATGTGCTTAAGGATGATCTAAAAGACCTGGTGAAATGCAGATTCCCTGCTGTTACAGCTGTGCATGTTGCCAATAATGTGTGCAGTTTAGGCACCAACTATGCAGTGGGAATGTTGTTGTGTTGTGGTTCCACTGCAGGACTGCCTGACTTTTCTGAAGTGTTACAGATAATGGTGATTTGTAACAAACTGACATTTTTCGTGAGACAACAAAATACATGGTACAATGAACACCTGAGGAGTTATGAGCTGGAGAACACAGGGAGTGTGCAGTTACTTGAGCAAAGAGAGCTTAAAGATTTTCATCCTTTGGCTTTATACACCCTTGCAGGAAGACGCCTGACAACTTTAAAGCACCACATTTGCCGGTCCTTTTGAAATGTGAGGAGAGAAGCTTGTGAATAAATGTCTGTGTATTTCTCTTCTCTGTTGTTACACCCCGGCCTAGACAACCGGGGAGCAATCAGGAAATGGACCACAAGAGGGAAACACAGCTGGGGCAAATTAGAACTGACGAGACAGGGAAAATGTAAACTGAACACACTAAGATAACACAGACTTTCAAAGTAAAGCAGGAAATACATAAGTCATGCAAAAACAAAACACTGACACACCGAAACGTAACAGCACCCTCAGCGAAACTGCGAATAATTTTTGGGGAGGATGATGTCCACAAACTACTTTTACCTGCAGGCGTCCCAAGCACACTTCAGGACCTCAATGATGTTCTTCGAGAGACATTTGATATTACAGGACCATTCACTGTTATGTACCAGGACATGGATTTTGATGGTCAGTTCTTCAGTTTGACCTCGATTGAGGAAGTACAAGATAAAGCTAACCTCAAAGTAGTAAAAACTGAACCAGTAATCTTGAGTCTCACTACTGTGGACATGTCAGAAGTCGAATCTCCAGTTCGACTATCTACAGAAGCAAGCTCCTCCTCATCTGTATGCGACACAATCCTGTTGTCCTCCCCAGATGAGAGTGGACCATCCTACAGGTCTAAGCCATGGCCATTTAAGTTTGAAATACCAGACTTCTCTTATGATATAGACCTTGCACTGGAAGCAGGAAAGCAAGCTTGTGAAAATGATGGCACACTTTTGAACAACCCAAGCGTAACTATAGCATTCTTGAGAAGCTTGCAGAGACTATATTTGGCTTCACAGCATATTCAACTGGTGTCCAGATTTTAGCTGTTGCTGAACCCTTGGTAGCAAAATACCCATGCCTCAAAGAGCCAGGGTCTTTTAATGGCCTATATGGTTGGCAACAGAGGATAAAGTATAAAATGGGCAACTACAGGGCAAAGTTAAGAGGTCACCAATTAGCCATTCCAGAGCTCGAGGTGAACACACTGAAGAGACGATGCTCCAGTGAAGAGGGTTCACTTAAAGGCTTTAAAAGGGCAAAAAAAGCTGAAGTCAACTATCTGCCACCACTGCCATTCGGTGAGACTGAGGAAACCTTAGAGATGGAGAGACTAGATTTGCTGAAGGAAATGAAGAAGAAGAACAATGAGAGGGCAATTAATGAGAAAATGGAGAAGTCTTTCGCTATGAAAAGAAAAGAGGTTGTCAAGGATTGCCTTCAGCCTTCCGTCTTCGCTGGAGGGTCCGAGGGACCGCTTCAGCCTTTCGTCTCCGCTGGAGGGTCCGAGGGACCGCTTCAGCCTTCCGTATTCACTGGAGGGTCCAAGGGGCCTGTCCGGCCTTCGTCTGTCTTTGCCAGAGGGTCTGAGGGACAGCTTCAGCCTTCCGTCTTCGCTGGAGGGTCCGGTGGACCGCTTCAGCCTTCCGTCTCCACTGGAGGGTCCGAGGGACCGCTTCAGCCTTCCGTCTTCGCTGGAGGGTCCGGTGGAACGCTTCAGCCTTCCGTTTCAGCTGGAGGGTCCGAGGGGCCTGTCCGGCCTTCGTCTGTCTTCGCTGGGGGGTCCGGTGGACCGCTTCAGCCTTTCATTCAGCTGGAGGGTCAGAGGGGCCCGTCTGGCCTTCGTCTGTCTTCGCTGTAGGGTCCAAGGGACCGCTTCAGCCGTCTGTCTTCGCTGGAGGGTCCGAGGGACCACTTCAGCCTTTCGTCTCCACTGGAGGGTCCGAGGGACCGCTTCAGCTTTCCGTCTTCCCTGGAGGGTCCAAGGGACCGCTTCAGCGGCCTGCTCCGGCTGGAGGGCTCGAGGGGCCCGTCCAGCCATCAGCGTCTCCTGCAGAACAGCAACCAGTGCCTTATGCGCTGGTCCTTACTCCTCCACGACTTCAACATTGACATCCGGTACAAAAAGGGCTTAGAGAACGTCATGGCTGATGTCCTCTCTAGGTCATGAATCAAACATTTCATTTGGGGTTAAATGTTTGATTTTTGGGTGGGGGGAAATGTTACGATCCAATGTTGTCAGTGTTTTGTTTTATGCGTGACTCCTCCCACCAGAGGATGGCTGTGGGTTTTTTCCCCTTTTTCTTTTAGGAGTTGGACACCTGGGCGTGCCTTCTGAGTAGTTGGGTGGAGTCTCTTCCTGTCCTTGGATTGGATAATTGGATAACCACCTCCAGTATTTAGCTACCAGATGACAGCCACCTGCTCCCTCTCTCCTAACCTCCACCATCCAACAAAGAACCTGCATTTTGATTCGTTGCTGTGTAGTGTTTCTTTGACAAAGTGATTTGCAAGTATCACCTCGTGTGTGTGTCTGGCGTTAGTACCTCAATTTTGTAAATAGCTGTAAATAGAGTTGTCAAGTAGCAATCGTGTATTTTGTTCACCTTGTATATATCCTTCACTGCAGCAGCCTAGTAGGCGTGAGAAGCCATTTTTGTTGATTACGTTTTCTCCTGTTTTTCATTTAGGAAGTTAGGTAAGTGAATTGTCTTTTGTTTGGTTTTAATTTTGTGTAGGAAAGCGTAGGGACCATTAGGGAGTTTTGTTTGTTATTTTTGGCACTGCTCACTGCTGAAGAAAATAAATGGCTGCTTAGCACTTTAAAAAGATATTGTTGTTGGTGTTCTTGCTTGGGTGGTGTTTGAGTGGGCCAACTTCTTGTTGCGTTCAATACTCGCCTAGACTAAGAACGTAACATAAGCTTTACTTGCTTGCATATACAGTGGGGCAAAAAAGTATTTAGTCAGCCACCGATTGTGCAAGTTCCCCCACCTAAAATGATGACAGAGGTCAGTAATTTGCACCAGAGGTACACTTCAACTGTGAGAGACAGAATGTGAAAAAAAAAAAAAATCCATGAATCCACATGGTAGGATTTGTAAAGAATTTATTCGTAAATCAGGGTGGAAAATAAGTATTTGGTCAATAACAAAAATACAACTCAATACTTTGTAACATAACCTTTGTTGGCAATAACAGAGGTCAAACGTTTACTATAGGTCTTTACCAGGTTTGCACACACAGTAGCTGGTATTTTGGCCCATTCCTCCATGCAGATCTTCTCGAGAGCAGTGATGTTTTGGGGCTGTCGCCGAGCAACACGGACTTTCAACTCCCGCCACAGATTTTCTATGGGCTTGAGGTCTGGAGACTGGCTAGGCCACTCCAGGACTTTCAAATGCTTCTTACGGAGCCACTCCTTTGTTGCCCGGGCGGTGTGTTTTGGATCATTGTCATGTTGGAAGACCCAGCCTCGTTTCATCTTCAAAGTTCTCACTGATGGAAGGAGGTTTTGGCTCAAAATCTCACGATACATGGCCCCATTCATTCTGTCCTTAACACGGATCAGTCGTCCTGTCCCCTTGGCAGAAAAACACCCCCATGCTTCACAGTAGGTATGGTGTTATTGGGATGCAACTCAGTATTCTTCTTCCTCCAAACACGACGAGTTGAGTTTATACCAAAAAGTTCTACTTTGGTTTCATCTGACCACATGACATTCTCCCAATCCTCTGCTGTATCATCCATGTGCTCTCTGGCAAACTTCAGACGGGCCTGGACATGCACTGGCTTCAGCAGCGGAACACGTCTGGCACTGTGGGATTTGATTCCCTGCCGTTGTAGTGTGTTACTGATGGTGACCTTTGTTACTTTGGTCCCAGCTCTCTGCAGGTCATTCACCAGGTCCCCCCGTGTGGTTCTGGGATCTTTGCTCACCGTTCTCATGATTATTTTGACCCCACGGGATGAGATCTTGCGTGGAGCCCCAGATCGAGGGAGATTATCAGTGGTCTTGTATGTCTTCCATTTTCTGATGATTGCTCCCACAGTTGATTTTTTCACACCAAGCTGCTTGCCTATTGTAGATTCACTCTTCCCAGTCTGGTGCAGGTCTACAATACTTTTCCTGGTGTCCTTCGAAAGCTCTTTGGTCTTGGCCATGGCGGAGCTTGGAGTCTGACTGTTTGAGGCTGTGGACAGGTGTCTTTTATACAGATGATGAGTTCAAACAGGTGCCATTCATACAGGTAACGAGTGGGGGACAGAAAAGCTTCTTACAGAAGACGTTACAGGTCTGTGAGAGCCAGAGGTTTTCCTTGTTTGAGGTGACCAAATACTTATTTTCCACCCTAATTTACGAATAAATTCTTTACAAATCCTACCATGTGAATTCATGGATTTTTTTCACATTCTGTCTCTCACAGTTGAAGTGTACCTCTGGTGCAAATTACTGACCTCTGTCATCATTTTAAGTGGGGGAACTTGCACAATCGGTGGCTGACTAAATACTTTTTTGCCCCACTGTATCTTCCTTGGCTGCTGCCTCAAAGCATACCATGCACTGTTGGCCTTGTGTGCTGCTCAGTAACATTCAATATTTACTGTTAGTTATACTTTTCTATATTGTTGCTGTGGTTTCCCTATTATGTTGTTCTGTTTTTGCTTGTTTTCTTTTCTTTCTTTCTTTTCCCCAACAGATGGTCCAGCGGATTTTTTTTGCCTCTGTTTTTCTTTCCCTCCATTTCTTTCTTTCTTATGAAAGATGTCACTCCAACGTCACGTGCAGTGGGTGTCTGCTTCCAAACCACCATAAACCAAACTAAATATCAGCAAAAAAGCACACTGAGACAAAAACTAAGACACATAAGCTTAACATGTGTATTGGAATTTCTTTCATTTCATGTCTGCGTCACACCTTATTCATGCAGTTAAACAAATGGTGGGAGCCGGGTGAGTTTTATCTCAGGAAGTTGGGGGGGAGCAATCACACAGGAAGAACCCAGAGTGGGGGGAGAAATCCACAGGTAGTGGAATCCTTTGTTAGATCCATGTTGTGAACGAGAACTGTGAAAACCTTTTGTACTGCAACGGTTTTAAAAGAGGACCTGAACTGTCTTTCCTTCATTCTGGAGTTGAATAACCTCTGTGTGACAAAACTATGCATAAATTGCTTCAAGGTAAGTTTCTGCCAATTAGAAGGTCATCTAATCAGCAGTGACATGTATATAAACCCTAACATTTATAAAAAGGAGTGCTAATGATAAAATGACAATTTCATAGATCTCAACACTGCACACAGTGAACCATAATTTTCATGGGAATGTTTTGCTACCTAATGTTTGATACTAATCTTAACTCTGTTAGTCTCACTTGGCAGGGCACAGCTTGAAACAATGAGGAAATGGCAGAGAAATACTGTAAGTCTTTACTAAACAAAACAAACCACTGTTTGTTTTTCATTGGTATCTCTTAAAAATGTGTGTCAAGTTCCTCAAGTTGTATTCATGAATTATTGTTACTTCTTCCTATCACAAAAGAATAACAGTGTTCAACTAACGTCATTGATGCTAGAGTCTAAAGTGACAATGAAGATTTACCGTCAGCGGTTACTTCCTGAATCAAGATCCAGCTCCAGATCATATGATTGCACTGTCATGCTCTGGGGTTTTGTACCCAGTGTTCTTGGTTTTGGACTTTTGATTCTGGTTTATTTAATATTCTGAGGCCAAAGTCCTAGTTTTGGTTGTTATAGTTTTAATTTCTGTTTGTATCCTGAGGTCTGTTTGTTATCTGGCATTAGAATTTCTATTTTCAATCCCTGTTTTATTAACTGTCCTTGTGTTTAGTTTCCTGTGATAATATCTCTCTTTGAAGTCAGTTTTGTCCAGTGTTGAGTAAGTTACTTTAAATTAGTAACTTAGTTACATTACAAAATTCAAATTCAAATTCAAATTCAAATTTTATTTGTCACGTACACAGTCATACACAGTACGATATGTAGTGAAATGCTTGGACAACTGCTCGTGACCTAAAGAGAACAAAAAAGGAAAAGGCTATGAATAAGATAGGAAATAAATATGAAAAATTAACTAGGAAGGAATAAAATATAAATTAAGGTTAAAAATGAAATAACTGTACAACACAAATTAGAATGAAGGGTAAATTTAACTGGGAAGGAATAAAATATAAATTAAGGTTAAAAATGAAATAACTGTACAACACAAATTAGAATGAAGGGTAAATTTAACTGGGAAGAATAAGATAAAATATATAAATTAAAGTTGAAAATAAAATAACTGTACAACAAAATACACAATATAGAACTATATAAGAATGTATGAAGAAATCTAAATATAAATAAATATATACACAATAACAGCAGCTGTACAAGTATTAACTGGAAATGAAGAATATAGTGACCAGTGTTGTGCAAAACCAAAGTCCAGAAAGTCCAGTGTGTGTGTGTAAGAACCATATGTGTGGGTCAGTACTGTGTGGTGGTGTGATTGAGAGACCGTATCGCCTGCGGGAAGAAGCTCCTCCTCAGTCTCTCTGTGTTGGTCTTCAGGGAGCGGAATCGCTTTCCTGACCTCAACAGAGAGAACAGTCTGTTGTTGGGATGGCTGAGGTCCTTCACGATCTTCCTGGCCTTGGTCCGGCACCACCTGCTGTAGATTGAGTGCAGGTCAGGGAGCTCGGAGCGGATGGTGCGCTCAGCTGACCGCACAACCCTCTGTAGAGCTCGTCTGTCCTGCATGGTGCTGTTCCCGAACCAGGTTAAGATGTTTCCCGCCAGGATGCTCTCTATGGTGCACGAGTAAAAGTTCCTGAGCACCTTGGAGGGCAGTTGGAAGTCTCTCAAGCGTCTGAGGTGGTAGAGACGCTGTCGGGCCTTTTTCACCACGGTGTTGATGTGACAGGACCATGACAGGTCCTGCGTGATGTGAACTCCGAGGTATTTGAAGCTGTCCACTCTCTCCACTGGGCACTCGTTGATGACGGGGGTCTGGTAGTTCCTCTCCTGCTTAGTGCTGAAGTCCACTATCAGCTCCTTTGTCTTACTGACGTTTAGAAGGAGGTTGTTCCTCTGGCACCAGTTCTCCAGATTCCTAATCTCCTTCAGGTAGGCCGTCTCGTTGTTATCAGAGATCAGGCCCACCACGACGGTGTCGTCAGCAAACTTGATGATGGTGGTGGAGCTGGTAGTGGCCACACAGTCATATGTGTACAAAGAGTACAGCAGGGGGCTCAGAACACACCCCTGGGGGGCTCCAGTGCTGAGAGTGGTGGAGGCTGAGACATGTCCGCCCATCCTTACTGCCTGTGGTCTGCCAGTTAGGAAGTTGGAGATCCACTGACACATAGATGAGCTGAGTCCCAGATGCTCCAGCTTGGTGGTGAGTGTGGAGGGAATTATGGTGTTAAATGCAGAGCTGTAGTCTATGAAGAGCATTTTAACATAATTCCCCCTTCTAATGTCCAAGTGAGTGAGTGATGTGTGGAGGAGATGAGAGATGGCATCGTCTGTGGAACGATTTGGACGGTAAGCGAACTGTAGTGGGTCCAGTGTGTCTGGTAGTGAAGAAATGATGAAGTCTCTGACCAGGCGTTCAAAGCACTTCATCACTACTGAGGTGAGGGCTACAGGGCGATAGTCATTGAGAGAAGCAGGGTGGGGTTTCTTCGGGACAGGAACAATGATGGACTCTTTGAAGCATGTGGGGATCACCGACTGAGATAAAGAGATGTTGAATATCTCAGTGAACACAGGAGCTAGCTGGTATGCGCAGTCTCTTAGGATACGACCTGGGATGCCGTCTGGTCCTGCTGCTTTCCTGGTGTTCACTCTCTTGAAGGCTCTCCTTACTTCATGCTCGGAGATGACGAGCACGTTTCCGGTGCTGGCAGTATCTTCCTGTCTGCAGCCGTTAGCGCCGCTAACACTAGCATTGTTGGAGACCTTAGCTGCAGCCTCGAAGCGAGCATAGAAAGTGTTCAGCTCGTCTGGGTTAGGGTTAGGCTCGTCTGCCAAAGTCCGCGTTCGTCATACCGGTTGTTGGTGCTTTATAGTCCGTTATTGTCCTTAGTCCCCGCCACAGGCTCCTAGAGTCACTCTGTTGGAGTTGTGACTCTAGTTTCCTCCCGTAGCGCTGCTTCGCCTCTTTCACCGCCCTCCGCACGTTATATGACGCGGCTTTGTACGGGTCCATGTCCCCCGTTGTGAGTCCCGTGTTGTAGGCAGCGGTGCGGGATCTCAGAGCGTCGCGGATGGTTTTATCCACCCACGGCTTCTGGTTGGGAAACGTTGTGATAGTCTTTGTCTCCACGGTATCATCCGCTAGTTTCCCGATGAATCCCACAACCGCTTCCGTAAACACGTTGACGTCATCGTCTGAGCTGTTTCTGAACATGCCCCAGTCTGCGTCATCGAGTGCGTCCTGTAACGCGGCCACCGATTGATCCGTCCAGCGCGCGACCTTCCTCTGAACTGGAACTTCCTGTTTCAGCCTTTGTTTGTATTTTGGCATGAGGAAGATGGCGGCGTGATCAGATTTGCCAAACGGGGGGCGGGATTGTGCCTTGTAGCCGTCCTTGACCGTAGTGTAGCAGTGGTCCAGTGTCCTTTCACCCCTGGTGGGGCAGGTGATGTGTTGATAAAAGTTCGGCGCTGCGCGTTTGAGGTTGGCGCTATTAAAGTCCCCCGTCACAATAAGCGCAGCGTCCCGGTGTTGTGTCTGGTGCTGTGTGAGTGCCTCATGCAGCTCGCATAAGGCGGTGACCGTGTCCGCTTGTGGTGGAATATAAACGGCACTTACAATGACCGATGCAAATTCCCGAGGTAGATAAAAAGGACGACACATGATGGACAGTAGTTCCAGATTTGGTGTGCAGGAGCGTGTGAGAGGAACAACGTTCGCACTGTTGCACCAGTTGTTGTTCACCATTAAACACACGCCGCCTCCCCTTGACGTCCCCGAGTCCCGTGTCCTGTCCATGCGGTGAACCGAGAAGAACTCGGCCGGCTGGATGGCGTGGTCCGGCACCGCTGGGTTCAGCCATGTCTCGGTGAAGCAGAGGAGATTGCAGTCCCGAATGTCTCTCTGGAACTTTATCCTGGCCCTGAGGTCGTCAAGCTTGTTCTCCAGTGACTGGACGTTGGCGAGCAGGATGCTAGGCAGAGGTGTGCGGTGTGCACGAGCTCTCAGCCTGTTCCTGACGCCGGCTCGCTTCCCTCTAGGCCGCCGCCGCTTCCCTTTGTTCTCCCTCGAGATCTCACTCGGCCAGCTCGGATCCGGAGTTAAAAACTTCGAATTGTGAGTACATTGTATACCAATAGAAACAAGAGTGTCACTGTCATACCTAATGTACCCAATGGTGATGATTTTGCCGATTTAGAAACGCTGAAAACTAACTTAAAAAACAAAGACAAAGAAAAAGTGGTCGGAGCAGTCGTGACGGCAGCCGACCTCACCGGCGCCATCTTCACTTTTTTGCCCCACTGTATATTTTTTTGAGTTCTGGAAACGAAATAGGTTTTTACTCTGTACTCAAAGTGAATAAGTTGCCTTAACTTAAACATCTTAAGTAAAGTTTACTCAATTCTTTTGAGGCAACAAGTTTGCATAGTTTTTTTGAGTTCTGGGAACTAACGAGGTTGTACAGTGTACTCAAAATGGGAAAGTTTCCCTAGCTTAATCATCTTAAGTAAAACTTTACTCAATTTTTTTGAGGCAACAAGTTTGCATAGTTTTTTTGAGTTCTGTGAACTAATTAGATTTTACAGTGCAATAGGTTTATTAATTTGAGCTGTTTAATGCTGAACATCATTCAGTCTATTATTTTTTAGCTTTAATTTCTACAGAATGTATGATAAAAGAAGAAAAACTATAAAGATAAATTACACTTTGTCAGAGGTTTGTTGCACAGTTTTCAGAATCAAGTCTTATGCCTTTATAAGAAAGGTAAAACATGTCAGGTATGAGACTTAGCCCCAGAATATCAATGCAACATAAAATACTCTCTCTTACTCAGGTTTCTGCCAATAGCAGGCGTAGCACAATAACAGAAAATTATTGGTCTGTGTCTGCTGAGTTCATCTTTGATGCTACTGCTCACCCTGCTTCATAACGCAACACTTGTCAAACCAATTTTCACACTGTTTCCCATCGGATTTGTGTCCCAGGAATCCCAGGGGCTTCGTTGTCCAGGAGGTCTGCCCTCTGGTAGGGTCTCCCATGGCAAATTGATCCTGGGTGAGGGACCAGACAAAAAGCAATTCAGAAGACCCCTTTAAGAGGAACACCTAGGGAACAGTCCACCCTGCCCGGGATAGGGTTACTGGTGCCCCGCCCTGGAATCGAGACCAGGGAGGGTGCCCGAGCCTTAGTCCATGGGGCCCCTGGTGAGAGGCGGCGGGCTGGGGTGGGTATCCTAGTATCCCCTCAGCTTGCTGGCTGAACGTTGGGGTTTCTCCAACCTTAGGAAGTGGTGTGTGATCACTCACAGGTGATTGGAGACAGAAGTTGAGGACTGAGGATAAGTCCACACTCTCAGTCTCTCACATACGCGCACACATGCTTTTAAACCCCGCCCCCTGGGGACCCCGATTTGCACCTGAAAAAAAAAGTCAGGGATTTTTTGCCAGAAATCTGTGTTCACTGGAATTCCTGAAATTAAGATTTAAATTTTAATTTATACTTTTTAAAGTGTGATATTGCATTAGTTATTAGATTCATATTATTATTAATTGATGCATTCTGATTGCCACTCCATTAGAAAAATACCAATTATTTTAAGATAAGACTATCTTTTAACATTTGGCTACTGTAAAATTTGTATGATTGTCCCAGACATAAAGCAGTTCTTACTTTAAATACTAAATAAATATGCTGCTCAGATTAAATTAAATGGAAAATAAGGACTAAATTATAATTATTCAAAATAAATAACAGGTTTCTGTAGTTGACTGGACTTCAGGATTTGAGCAAAGACTGTGTTCCTATTCCAGCTCTGCCTTAATTAAAGTATCACATCCTTCCCAGTGGTCTGTTTCCCAGTATTTGTCAACTGACATTTTGTATACTTCTGAATTAATATGAATATTTATGGAGAGAAATTTGTCTCCAAAGAGCTGTAAGTGCATATAAGTGATATAATCCACAAAAGAAAAATAAGATTTACAAATGTGTGCAATGATTTTTTTTGAACTTTTGAGTACTCACATGTGTGCTTCAATCCACAATTCGCGAACACAAATTAAAAACCTTTCTGTGCATGCAAATGTCTAAAACTCAAAACACTTAAGTTGGCTTTATTAAACGTTAGATCTTTAGCTGGGAAAGCATTTTTAATTAATGATTTAATCACTGAGCACAGCCTTGATTTTATGTTTTTAACTGAAACTTGGTTGGACCAAAGTAACAGTGGAGCTGTTCTCATCGAGACGACCCCTCCTAACTACAGTTTTATCAGTGAGGCCAGGGTGAGCAGGAGAGGAGGGGGAGTCGCTGTCTTATTTAATGAATCATTTCAATGTAAGCAGCTATCTCCTGGAAGTTTTCAGTCTTTTGAATATGTGGCTTTACAGCTGAAGGCCCCATCCAAAGTTGTGTTTCTTAATGTTTACAGGCCTCCCAAATACTGCACAGACTTTTTTAATGACCTCAGTGAACTGCTGTCTGTGATCTGTGTTGATTTCGACTGTGTAATTATTGTTGGGGATTTTAACATCCATGTGGACAACCCTCAGGACAAAGGGACTAAAGACCTGAGTAACACTCTGGGCAACTTTGGGCTGACTCAGCATGTAACAGAGGCCACACATAATGCCCCGAGAGCAATCTATGTCCACCGAGACCGCAAACTGACAGATTTTAGTGGTTGCCCTGGGAAAAGCGGGGATGATAGTGTGGAAGGGTGGATTGCCGCAATGAGGTCTGCATTCCAAGTCATGAAAATGCCAGCGGAGGACCGTGTAGAGTTAGTTAAGCAACACTTAAAAGATGAGGCTAGGGCAACTGTTAAGTTCATGCTGGGTGGGGCAGGAGGGTCTGTTGAGGAGATATTTGACGTTCTCCTCCAAACCTATGTAGACAAAATCCCAATAGGCACCAGGTTAAAGGAGTTTTATGAGAGAAGGCAGATGCCAGGTGAGACTGTCAGAACTTATGCCTATGACTTACAGGAGAAGTTGGCTTTGATTAGGAGGCGGGAACCTAACCGCGTTCCAGACACAGAGACAGTGTTGAAGGAACAGCTAGTATTGGACTTGCGGGATGACCTTTTGAGATGGGAGATGAAAAGGAGGGTTAAGGAAGAGAAAGGCCTAACCTTTATTGGGCTGCTGCAAGCCGCAATTGACTGGTCCGAAGAAGACGAAGCCCAACTCCCTCTCGCCTCCCAAAGTAGGCCCAAGGCTAGAGGTGCGGTGAATGCTGCAGCACCAGTTGAGGATAGGCAGTGCCCCCTCACCATGGAGATGCTCCACGAGGAGATAAGAAAGTTAGCTGCCCACCAGCAAGAGTTATACCTGGCGCTTAAGAGCAGGGAAGGGGGAAACAGCCAGCCGAGCACCCAGCGCAGGCGAACACCGCTAAAAGACAGTGAAGGGCGATACATTTGCTACAGCTGTGGGGAACCCGGCCACACTAGCCGGCGCTGTACCAAAAAAGCAGACGAAGGGGCTTTGGCTCCTATCCCCACGGACCGACCCAGGCGGTATTTCCTGGCAATCCAAAATCCAGGGATGGGGCTAAGAAACACACCACCACACCGACCATTGGGCACCAAGCAGCTGAGTGTCTCGTGACAGAGGTGGAGGAGAGCCTCAAAAGGAGTGCTCTCGGAAAGTGTTGCACTGTTCACCTTAAAATAGGGGGAGTGGACACCACCTGCCTCTGGGACACGGGGTCAAATGTGACTGCTATTACGGAGTCCCATTTCCGTAGGTGCTCTGGGCCACAAGAGCTGAGGTCAGCAGACTGGATCAAGCTCACAGCAGCAAATGGGCTCGATATTCCTGTCTTGGGCTGTTTGGAGGTCGAGATTGAATGCGCCAGGAGAGTGGTTGGCAAGAAGTGCATTTTTGTACTCACTGACACTCACCCTCAGCTAGGCAAAGCTAATGGGCTCCCAGGCATTGTGGGGATGAATGTTATAGAAGATCTCAAAGCGCTTTTTACCGCAGATGGGGGTTGTGTCCAAATGGATCCTTATGCCCAGGCGAGGAAGGAGACCCCCTGCACGGGCCCGGGTGGCAAAATTGGGTTCATCAAGGTGACTGGCAGGGAACCAATCATCATTCCCCCAATGAGTGAGAAAGTGGTAGAGGGCCGGTGCGGGGTCTCACCCAGGGTTGAGTGCCAAGTGCTGGCTGAGGCGGTGAGAGAAATAGAGCTGCCGAGGGGACTGTTAGTTGCCAACACCCTCGCGACGACCATTGGTGGAAGAATCCCTCTCAGAGTGATGAACACAAGTGAGAGAGCTGTCAAGTTGATGCCTAGAGCCAGGCTTGCGGTGGTTAGCAAGCCACGAGCTGTACTTCCCAAGGAGGTTGTACAAGTAGAGGAGAGAGAGGGGGCGCTCGCGGTTAAGCCGCTGGGCCAGGGTGAGAGCATAGCGACAGGGGGTGAGGTTAGGCAGTTACCTGTCCCTGTGCAGGCTAACACTCAAGACCTCACAGAGCTACAGTGTCAAAAGCTTTGTCATCTATTAGCCAAACACAAAGGCGTGTTTTCAGCAAGTGAAAGTGATTATGGCTATACCACCACCACTGGCGTGCACAGATAGAGACGAGGTGGTGCTGAAGCACTTGCCCTTTTGCCCTCAGTCCAAAAAAGTGCCCTTTTGAAAGACGTGATTTTCTTTTTTTTTAAAGCTGCGCGATTTAAAAAAGGTGTGAAAATAATGGCTTGATTTGTGCCCCTTCTTCAAAGACACCCAAACCCTGTCGCTTTTTCACTGTCACCGTGTCACGTGAACATAGCTGGACTGGCCATCGGGCATACCGGGCATTTGCCCGGTGGGCCGCTGGCGATTTTTTTGTTTTTATGGGCCGATGGATTTTTTTTTTTTTTTTTTAGGAAGGGTATATATAATGAAAGGTGTTGGATTGGCCAATTGGTCATGAGCGACTCTGGACTGGACCAATTACAGCCGAGGCCGAATGCACCCGCCCCCTTGTTTAGCAATCACGTGATTTTCGCGCATTGCATGCCGGGAACTCGTGGCAAAACAATCCAAGTACCGCATCAAATGCAAGCATTTGCAGCACCGCAAAACGTTCATTCTCCGGTTCCAATACCTTCTTGTTTTTTCTTTGCCGCACAAAAAAGGAATGTACAAAACAAAAGGAAAACAATGCCGGTCCGTACAAAGACAGACTCGACGAAAAGACAAAGAAAAGATAGGAGGAAAAAAATCAAAGGTGTGAAAGGGTTAGACCCTTACGAGCACACAGAGGGACAAAAGTCGTTAGCGTGCTGCCCAACTTTCACCACACTCATATTTATAATTACACGGTTCTTGGAGTGAGTGCATACACTCATGAAGTTTAGTAACTTCAGGTCACTGCAACAAGCCCAGGTACAGTTTACCGACGGATGGGTACAGGACCTTGAAATGCACCGTGTAGAACGAAAGACCATCGTACGAACAAAGGTAAGTTTACCAGTCTCACAAATCATCGTCATAAATACACATTCGTTAACCGTTTATTAATATAACCTTTGAGCTCAACGGTAATTAGTAGTGGAAATAATTTCTGGTTCATTACAGAAATGTAGCAGTGACAATAATATTGTATGTTGTAATCGCACTGGACAATTAGTGATACAAAACAACTGTTTTATCCTGTGAATAAAAGTATATGTTTTTGTCAATGTACCATGGTAATAACAGAAGTGAAACGCAATATTGTGTCAGGACAATTTACTATTTATGCACAATAAACAAAGGAGCATAGCACGACAATTTCTGTTCAGCGCCAGACTTGCTTGTAACCTATATCACCAATTATGTTAAGAAAAATTACGTATTAACTACTACAAAACTCTGACCTTTGTGGGAATGCTTGGAGCAGACTAACACGTGAGCTGGAGTGTTCTGGGACATTATATTTGGTATATCCAGACCATCCGTCGGCTCTTACTTCGGAAACATGGCTTAAAACATTTCTCTTCAACGACGTAATCCGATTAAAAAAAAAACGATCGGCTTCCCGTGGCTGTCATGCGACCGGCTGTTGCAGTTAATAATACAACAGCTTCTTGCCATTTTTTGTTTCTTTTTATCGCTGTGTAACTGAGTTCAATTGAAAGCCTGCTTGCGCTAGTACCTCTTGCCACAAGTTCCCAGAATCCTTTCCGGTTTTACCCCTGAATGACGTCACATTTTCAATCTTTATCCTGGTGGGCCGGTCTCTAGTCAAAATGCCCGGGCCGATTTTTTGTCCCAGTCCAACCTTGCACATGAACACGCTTGCAGTTCATTTGTTGTGAGGCGTGTAGCAGCGGCATGACATAGGACTACTTGGAGTAGGCATAGTAGGCTAACTATAGCGACTGGGAGCCACGGCGGACAACACGGCAGCTCTTTCCCTTCCCAACCAGTCAGGTAACCCATGAATCGAGTGAAATTATTCTGTTTGCCCTCTAAGACCAACCTGCAATTGTTTTGTTGTGAAGTAGCCTGTCAGAAACTGCACATGACAAACTTTGCCAGCTTGCCCCCTCCATCCATCCATATGGATAAACAAAAAAACGACACATTTAAAATGTAACCTAAACCATTTAGGCAACCCCACTCTCCATCAATTCCGACCTTTTTGCATACACTATTGAAAATATCACGTTATGCTATAGGCTACATGCCGTTAGGCAGAGGGCTCTTTTGAGCCCATTTTTCGTTACAAATTTTAGGATGATCTCACGTAAATCTGTGAATAAATACAAAGTTTTCAAACTGAAGTCAGTGACGGGAAGACATCACACTTTTTAGAGATGGAACTGCAGAAAAACCTAAAACCTTGACATGATTATGAATAATAGAATTATGGACGTTTCTCCGTTTTTGTGGATTAGCCTTTCCATAACTAACGTCAACTACTGTCCTACTTTGGTAAGATTGAAATTAATGTCTTTGACTGTCTTTAGTAGGTGTCTCCTGTGAGAAAGTTAGAACACCGTCCAACTGTCTAAAGATGCAGTCTTTAGCCTAACTGGTTGTTACTGACTCAGCGATGCTCGCAGACATTTACGCACTGTGTTGTGACCTGATTGTGACAGAACAGTGACGTTGTTATTGGTAGTTTGAAGGATACGGTGTTGGGGGTGGTGCATGTTAAAAGTTTTGAGAAGCACTGGTTAGACATGTTAATTTTTTTTGGTGTAACATATTGGCAACATTAACACATTAATTTGCTAAAGGAAAAATAGGCAGTTCCCAATTGCCTGTGAAAACGACCATTCTGCCCTGTTCTTGTAATGACCACAGTCAGTCTTATTCGTTCTCATACATTTTGGTCTATTTATTTACTAATTTCAGCAAGCATAATGCCTAGGAAAGAGAGGCTGAGAAAGGAGAAAGAAAGGGATCTACAACAGGCAGCCCAGGGAAGCAGTTCTCTGCTCTCTTGGATGAAAGCAAAGGAAAATGAAGATGAAAGGTCAGAGTCAAGGGCAGAGTCAGGTTCTATTTTAATGTTTTAATGTAACCTGCTCCTTGCAGTTAATTCTATTGAAAAATCTTAAAAGCTGTTCACACTTAGTTTTTAATGAACTTAATCAGCAGGCATTGAGCTAACTATTATTTTGTACCTACGAAAGTTATTTCTATGTTACAAGACTTGCAGTATGGGTTATTATTAAAACTATCTGTTTAAGCTTATTATTATGATAAATACTAATACTATTATTATTATTATTGTTCCATTGTAGTCAGTCACAGCAGGGAAGCAGCTCTATGCCATCTACCAGCATAGCAGAAGAGGGAGATATAGAAACAGATGAAGCCGCGACCAATGCAGCAACAGGTTCAGTTAGGCCTACAGACACTGATGTAGTGCTCTCTGAAGACCACAATGAGGAAGAACAGATCGATCACATAATGTCAAAGTTAGCAGCTTTACAATACCCAACAGATCCAACACACATCCATACATTTAAAATAAAGCGCAATGACAGATACGTTTCAATGTGGGCCCATGTCAGCCTGATATACCTTACCCAAAAACTGAGGGGAGATCATTCCAGAAACAGTGGTTTTCTGCTAATGTGTGGCTGGAATACTCACCTACTGCTAATTCAATGCATTGTTTTAGTTGTCGGCTTTTCCTCTCGGATGAAAAATTTAAAAGCAGAACAGCCTGGACAACTGATGGCATCAGAAAGTGGAGTACTGCTCTTGAAAAAATCAAACAACACTCCAGCGCAGAGATGCACATGACAAGCATGGTTAGATGGATCAATTTCCAGAAAAAGGCCCTTCAGTCTGCATTTGATGTTTCAGACGTAGAAGGGGTGGAAGTTAGAGAGCGAGAGAGGCAGACAAACAAAGAAATCCTGACAAGATTAACTCATTCACTGCCATTGACGTCTATAGACGTCAATTGAAAAATTTACGTTGACTGCCATTGACGTCTATAGACGTCAATGGCAGTCAACGTAAGTTGAACTGAAGCCCACCAGCAGTAAAAGTAGACCTGCAAGGAGGTGCAGGGTTTGCGCACGTAAGGGATTGCGCAGTGAGACAAAAATGTGGTGCAAGTCTTGTTGTGTTTCACTGCCAGCCATTGACCTAACAGTGTATCTTGCACGTCAGGGACAAGCATTCCGAGGTCATGATGAGAGTGAGTCCAGTGATAACCGTGGCAATTTTTGTGAATTAGTCAATGTATTTTCCCGCTACGATAGTGTGCTGAAAATGCATTTGGAAAAAATTGCCACAGTTAAAGCCACCAAGACAAGGCCCCAGGTGTCACTGCTTTCCAACAGAAGTCAAAATGACATCATTGCAGCACTAGGAACTTACATCAGGAAGGAGATACAACGTGAAATAAAAGAGGCTGAAATGTATTCCATTCTACTTGATGAAACCTCTGATGTTTCACACAAAGAGCAAGTGTCATTTGTTGTGCGATATTTTCATCATATGAAAATAAAGGAGAGATTCATAGAAGTGTGCAATGTTGATACAACTACAGGCCAGGAGCTGGAGAATACAGTGTTCTTGCTTCTGCAAAAGAATGGCCTAGAGATGAAGAACATGTATGGTCAAGGCTATGATGGATCAGCCAACATGAGTGGCATGTATAAAGGTCTCCAAGCTAGAATCCGTGCACACAATGAGAAGGTCCTCTATGTGCACTGCAAAGCCCATTGCCTCAATTTGGTACTAGTGGAGGCATCAAAGTCCAGCAAGCATTTTGTGACATTTTTCAACTTGGTGGAGAAATTGTATGCCTTTTGCTCAGCCTCCCCAAAGCGTCATGTTGCCTTGGTCAAATTTCAGGAGTCTCTCTTTCCTGGACAACGTGTTATGGAGCTCCAGCAGCTGTCAGATACTCGATGGGCTTGCAGGGAAAAAGCCCTGAAGGCACTTCAGAGAAATTTGAAAGCCATTTTGATGCTCCTTGATGACATCAGTGACAGTGACCCACCTAACCTGGCCCAAGGTGATGCTCAGATGTACAGAAATGCCATTAATTTTATGTTCATTCTCTGCATGGAAATCACCACACCAGTATTCGAAGTCACTGCTTTGGCATCAGATTCTCTGCAGGAAGAAGGGTTGGACCATTCCACTGCCTACAAGGTAATTGATGGTGTGCTTCACACATTGCAAACCATGAGGTCTGAGGAGAAATTTGGAGAGATATTTAGATGTGCATCAGAGAAGGCAGAGAGTTTCAACATTCCAGTACCTACCGTGGTGCCTGGTCAGGAGAGAAAGCGGAAAGTTCCAGTGCGTTTCCAACACAGCACCACAGTGTCTGAAGTAGGTGCTCAGTTTGAGTCAGTGGAGGCATATTTCAGGAGTGGTGTATATTTCACCTTTCTGGACATCATGACTGGGGAACTGAACAGGAGGTTCATAGGGGACAATACTGGAAGCCCAACGGCCAGAATCATTCAGTCCTTCCAGCCCTTAACTGTGCATGTTAACTGGGTAGGCCCACCAAACCCAGAAGCCATTGAAGCTGTCCACATCCTCTGTGAATTCTATGGAGAAGATGAGGACCAGCTCAAAACAGAATTAAAGGTCTTCCACTCCAGCTTTAGTTTAAAAGACCTCAGAGAAATATTTCTGATACTGAGGGAAAACAATGGCCAGCTGATCTTTCCTGCCTTTGTCAAAATGATTCAGATCTATGCAACACTACCAGTGACAACTGCGACAGTTGAAAGATCCTTTTCAAAGCTAAAAATAATCAAAAATAAACTAAGAAGTTTGTGTGGAGAAGAAAGGTTGTCTGATCTCCTCTTGTTGGCCATTGAGAAAGATGTGGAGATCAATTACAACGAGGTCATCAACATTTACAAAGACATGGCACCAAGAAGGATGCTTCTTTAGAGCAGTACACTCCATTTAATGGACACTTGAGAATATGTATGTATATAGTTTAGAGTTGGATACAGATTTTATCTTTTTGTGGTGTGATTTTTGATTTTTAGAGAATGTTTTGAAATAAAAGTCAAATTGCATTTAACCTGTGCGATTTTTTTATTATAAAAAGAAAAGGTTTTCCACATATGCAAAAAGTGCCCTTTTTTCCCCCTGGAGCACTTGCCCCCCAAAATGTCTGTGCACGCCACTGACCACCACTGTGACGCACAGTATCCCTACCGAGGCACCTCCTATCAAACAGAGGCACCGAAGGGTCCCGCCCCATGTCTTTCAGGAATTCAAGAGGCATGTTCAGGAACTCGTTAGCCAGGGGGTCTTCAAAGAGAGCTCAAGTCCATGGGCCTCACCTGCGGTGGTAGTTATTAAGAAAGATGGAAGACTTCGTTTCTGCTGCAATTACAGGCGGCTGAATGAAGTAATGTGCAAAGATGCATACCCACTTCCTCGCATCGAAGAGTCATTGGATGTGCTCGGTAATGCGCTGTTATTCTCAACCCTGGACCTGACAAGTATTACAGCGCATTTAAACTGGAACTTCTTGCGCTTAAATGGACTGTTACTGAGAAATTCAGGGACTACCTAATGTTTGCCAAGTTCACTGTGGTTACTGATCATAACCTGCTGCGCTTCTTGGGAACGGCTAATCTGGGGGCTGTTGAGCAGCGGTGGGTAGCACAACTCGCTGAGTACAACTTTGAGGTGTGTTACAAGCCTGGGCAGCAAAACACGAACACAGACGTCCTCTCCAGGATTCCTTACCAGGAGGAACCTGAGCAGGAGGACATGGACAAGGACTTTATTAAAGTGGGTCCTGAGGAAGTGCGTGCGTGCCTGTGGCCTGCTAGTGTGGATGGGGATGGTAAGACTGACCTGAAGGCCAGGGTGCGGCTGACTGCTGGGAAAGCTCTCGGTGGGCAAAGTTGGGATGAGGTGGAAGCGGCACAGAAAAACGATCCCGTTGTCGGACGCTAGTGTCATAAAAGAGCTGTGTAGGGCCTATGGGATTGCCAAGAGTCACACCAGTCCTTACCATCCGCAGGGTAACACACGCAACCACAAGCCCAGGTGTAGGAATAAGATACAGGATAAATGGGAACCAAACCCTTATTTGGTGGTGAAGCAGAACCACCCCGACATTCCTATGTTCACAATCAAACCAGAGAGAGGTGGCTCAGTGAAGGTTGTCCATAGAGATCAGGTCAAGTTGTGCACTTTTCAAGCGCCGATACGGTGGTTAAAGCATGTCATTAGGTTACCAGCAGAAGTGGAGTCTGATACAGACTGCATGGAGGTTGTTTGTGTTCCGCCACCCCCGTGTGTGTCGAATCTGAACGCTCACATTGCCCCAGGGGTCGACAATGTTGGTAATTGTGCTTCCCAGGGTTTGGGGCCGGATTTAGCGGGGGAAGTGCAAGCAGCTATGACTCCAAGTGAACAGGAGGAGAGTGATGGGGCCTCAGTGACGAGCGATGAAATGCAGGAAGAGCGAGGTGAAGTTTTGAGCGTCCTTTGAGGCGAACCAGAGGGGTACCCCTGCAAGGTATAGGGATTATGTTACAAGATGAAGTAATGGGTCACTGTTATGTTCATTTGCTATGTAATGTAAGTCGTATGTGAATGATATAGAGTGTTACTGAACAAGTGAGTTAATATGTGTTATTCTGTGTTTGTTACAAGGATGCACGGCCGGAGACGTCGCTGGTGTGGCAGGGTTTAGCTGGGGGGAAATGTGAGGGCACATGCATATAACTTGTGGAAAACTGTCAAGTAGGGCCTTTAGCGGCCTGTTTGAATAAGCCAAGAGGAAGCGACATATTGAGGAGAGCCCGTGGGCACGCAAAAAAAAAAACAGGGAGGTGCGCTGTTGGGAGCGAGCGGGGTTTGCAGTACTGATCGCGCATGTGCGATTACAGCGGAAGACACCAGGAAAGCCCCGCGGTCAGAATGAAACCGAGCGAAGAGTAACTGGGAGGTTAGTGGGGCAGCGTACGGGATCGCAGCGAGTTTATGTGGAGTTTCCCATCGTGTGTGGAATCCGACTCCGGTTACAGTGGACCTCCGGGCACGGCGCTGGGGTGTACTGTTGACGGAGATAGTGCATGCAGGGAGCTAAGTGAGAGCTAAGGCTAGCTGCCTTTCCCTTTTAACTCACCTCTGTTTCCCATCACTATGGGCAGAGTTTGACTGTAGAACACGTATAGAAAGTGAGGCAGCACGGCCGGCTGTCAGGCAAAGGTCTAGCGTGTTTCAGAGAGGGGAGTTGGACGGCTTCGCATTGCCCGGGGGACTGCCGGACCTCCGATACATTCCGCGGACTCGACGTTTAGGATGCCAGGAGTCAGCGGTGTTTGGATTACCCTGCCACTCAGATGACGTTCTGGTCGTTCACCCTGCTCCAGCTGATCGTTTGTGAGAGCATCGCTCTTTTCTAACCTGTTGGTTCTTCATGCCCCGTTTCTCGGGAGGCAAAGGTACAGTTTCTGTGTTCTTTGTTTTTTTTGTGAACCCGAGACTGGATATCCTGCTCCGGCTGTGGAATTTCTGGGCAGCCTAACAGACGGGAACTCTGGTTCACGACAGCTACACCTAGAACTGTTTATTGGTTTCACATACCAGGGACAATTCACTGGATCGGACTTTACTGTAAAGACCGGAACTATTTTTTTTTTGCTGTTTGGACATTGCAAGTAACATGATAAAGCCGTGTTAACCATTCTAGATAAGAGAATTTCTGTGTTAACCTTAATTGTTCTGCTGTATTTGTGATCTTTGCGCCCTTTTCCGGTGGCTAGTGTGGTGGGAGGGGTTGAGAACTCACAACATTGGGTCACAACAGCCTGTTTGATTTATTTTATTTTACTTCTTTTATTTATTTGGTCTTGGGGAGTTTCCTTACTGTCACCCTTTGCTCTCCAGGGCACTGTTAACATCTATAATCAATCTTGGTTCACGAGGGCCATCCGAACAGGGGCCACATTGTTTAAAAAGTTGTTGTATGCTTCTGTCTAACTCAGGTTGCCTTGGAGTAGGGGCACCCGAATTGTCTGGTTAGGTACAGAAAAACGGAGGTAAGCGAGGCTTTGTTAATATTCAACAGTGCAGTGTGCGCCAGGCAGTCGTTGTTTCGCAGGTTTGGGCCCCGGAGCCCCCTTCTGTGCCTGTAGCAGCCAGACAGTTAAAACCATTCTTACAGAAGTAAGTATCAGGGTCAACTGTACTGGGGGGTCATGGACTCAGATCTCACCACCCTTTAGTCGTTCAGGGCAGCCTGTGCGCCTCTTCACCCCTACATAGCGGGGCTAGTAGCCCCTTACATAAACATACCTGTCCAGCTGTCCAGTGATTAATTACATAAGTACACGGAGACAGGACCTCACAGCAGAAGCGTGCTCCATAATGTGTTGTACATTAATATATGTATATTATATCTATTTTTCTGTTGTTGTAATTACCAACATCAAGAAGTCACAAGTAAAGAAAGACCACACCATAGCACATGTTTAAACAAGGAAAGTTTATTGATTACAATTATCTATTAAACAAACAAACAAACAATTTTTTCACTCAAAAAAAATACATGTTCAAAGCAACACAACGGTGGCTCAATATCAAACAGAATTCCACTCTGTAGACTGGAGAACCATAATGGAGCAGTTCATTTTATTTTGTAGATTCAAGCTGCTCTTCATATTTTTGGCCTCCAGATGTCACCAGAGAGGACTGTGTTGAAAAGCTTCAAGTAATGAACCGTTTTTTAATACAAGCTTCAATGCTTGATGATGTCACACATGACATCAACAGGTCTAACCTTCCTTTTGTGTTTTTCAAGGTCTGAAGGGGTCTTTTTTTTTTTTTTTGTAAATAGAGCCGTTTAGTTGCGTAAATGCACCAATTAGAAGGGTGAGGAGGTTTTGTGTCTTTTTTAATCATCAGTGTAGAGTCTTAGATCCCTCGGTTCAAGTGAGTGGTACTGGCTGGGCTAATTGAAGGGAAATTGATGGCCCTATTTAAAGCCAGTCTCTTCCAGATTCAGATGAGAGAGAGAGGTGAGCTGTGTTACCAGATCCATGTACTGTTGAGTTTTGTTAATTTAGTTACTTTAGGGGGAATTTGCACATTAAATAGAGTTCATTGTAAATAAATTGCTCACCTCTGGAAACCCGACATGTCTGCGTAGTCTGCTTCCCTACCACCTTCCTTGACGCTCGAGTCTGACTACACCACAAACCTAAATAACCAAAACAATAAAACATGACCTTGACACAACAGAGACCAATATTGCTTTTGCCTTTTGTTACAGCTCCTGACCTCAAAGTTCCCTTACCCCCTTTCTCTTTACCCACCTCAACTGTAAAACATCACAGGAGACATTGTAAATTTTGCATACATTTTGTTTTCTTATGATTGTAACTTATCTTACAGAAATTAAAAGAAATCTCATAGGATACAGATATAGATAATTATAAAACTTTGTATAAATTAGAGGAGTGACAGTGCTGGTTATAGGAAACATGTAGATCAATTCTTTACACTATTACATATAATTTGTGATATATACGAAGTATAAACTATGTGAAGTGAAACCCAATTTATACAGGAATTTAGAAATAATGAAGAGTTGTGGATAATTTTCCTAAAAATCTTAAACAACAAAGGTGTCTGTTTATTTTTCGTCTTTTTTCGTATTCAAAAGAGGAACAGTCTTGAGAACAAGGGAACATCGGATTTTGAAATTGGTATCATAGGTGCATCTACTAAAAATTTTGAATAAATTCAAATCTCAGTGACCTCGACCTCAAAGTCAAGGTCAGATGTCAGGTTTTCTGATAATCTCGTGAATGCAATAACTCCAGAAAGAAGTCACATACAATAGGTACATCTACTGAAAATCTCAGACAAGGCCTACCACTTTGTGGCAGAATTGCTGTCGTTCCTAGCTGCTATTATGTTAGAAGCAACAAGCAGGACCACACTGGAATGAGTGACCTGTTCTTTCACAAATATTTGGAGAAGCAGTCTGAATACCTAGGTGCTTGATTTTATACACATGTGGCCATGGAAGTGACTGGAACACCTGAAATCAATAATTTTCATGGGTGAATGAGTAATTTGGTCAAAATAGCGTATCAGATAGGAATAAAAGTGGAAACTGTGAATCCATAGAGCAACAAACCAATGCCAGGCACTGAGGATTTACTTCTTGTTGCAGTATGGGCTAGGAAAGCTCTTACTAGCCCCAATATCTTCACAATTTTTTAGCATGTATCTTTCCCTTTCCATCCAAAGATACAAAACTCATATGAAACAAAAGGAGCATGCATCTAATTAATACAAGTAGGTGATTATATATTGTTGACAGTAGTACAATTGACTTCCCATACACAGGGGAATCTACAGATATGCAGGGAAGCTTCATTATAACATTATACTGTGTTGTGGGGTGCTGTTTCTCTTTCAGTAGTCACACAGAATTAACTCTCATTTACTAAGGGAAGCCTAATTATTGGACATTCTTCTCTTGTTCAGTGTCTCTTGTTTTTACAGCATTGACAGATTTTAGCTGCATCAAACTTTCCAGTCATTCCCAGAACATCTCACAGCACTGAGTAGACCCACAAGACCCTTGGAGATCTATTACATATACACCTAAAATTCTACCTTCGTTTCCTTTCTTGGTTCTGGGTTCTCATCATGTGTCAGAAAATATTAATTGTCAATAACACCATTTTCAAGAGCTGTCTTCACCATAATTTCTTTAATATACAGTAAGTAAACAAGTGAGCAGGCAGAGTCCCCATGGAGCATGGACAACACAAAAAGAACAACCTTGGAAAAAATAGAGCAATAAAAAGCAGTTACTGGTGATGAACTTCCTGTTACTATCAGGAAACTCAACAATGCTCTAGCCAGACAGAAAAAGATGGAGCTATGCAGCCAAAACAGTCACCAGTGATGTATAATGAATAACTAATTTATTAATTATAAACTGGAAAAACAAAACAAAAGAACAACACTAAAGTCTTCTCATCAGATTCAATCACAGAAGTCCACCTTTATACAGTATGGGTGATGAAAACCAGTCATGATATCTTTGCTTATATCTTGGTGAATTCAGCGGCCTAAATCAACAAAGAGGAGTAGCACAGGTCAGATGGTCAGGGCTGAGCCGAGCAGCATGGAACTGAAAAGCTACCTGTCATGGTCCCTGTGCCTCTTCAGCTGGCTCATGATGGCCAAAGATTTTGTTTTGTTTTTTGATCTCTCTCTCTCTCACTCCCTCCTGCTTGCCTGGGCGAAGTTCATTGTGGGCTCTCACTCTTAGCCTACACACCTGCGGTGATTGCCACCACCTCTTGCTGACCTGCCGGAGTTCCCTATGACTATTTGACGGTGTGGCACAGAGTGTCATGTCTGTGTGTAGGCAGGTAGGAAGAGAGGACCCAAAACGCAGGACTCACGGAGGCGGAAGTAACTCAAAGCACACAGCTTTATTGCTGGTATGAAACTGAACAGGAAAAACACTAACTAAACTGGGAGAGCAGAATAACTAGACAGGCTGGCAAACGGAACACACAGAGGAAGCGAGGATGAACAGACATTAACGACGCGACACCGACACAAAGACACACTGGGCTTAAGTACACTGATGGAGTCATCAAGGAATTAGAGACAGAAGGGGAACACAGCTGGGAGAAATAAGACCTAACGAGACAGGGAGAGCAAAGCCAGAACACTAACATCAGACAGGAACAAGAACCTTCAAAGTAAAACAGGAAACAAAACACACTTTACTAAGACACGGACTAGACAGAGAGAGACAGACTTGACACTGACCAAAGCCTACTAAATAAAAATCATAATCAAAACAGTGTCACTGATTAATCAAATCATAAATCATAATCTAGAAAAACACCAAAGCATAAAAAATAGAAAGCTGGGTCAACATGACCCAGAACCGTGACACAGAGCAGTCATTGCTGGAACGTTGAACCTCCCGTGTTCGTGCTCTGAGCTCTCTACTAGAAAACTGTGTATTTAGCCTGTTGGATCTGATCATGCCTGTGTATAGATTCCCCCGGAACTGGTTTTGGACCCTTCCCTGTGATCTCTGAGTGTGGCAGCGTGAATGGAAATTAGGTTGAAAGTTGCTGAAGAGGAGCGAGTGTGACCACAAGAGGAGCGGCGGTGATTGTGCTGAAGAGGTGAGCGTGTGTGTGGATTCCCTCCCCTCTTACCCCTGGCCCCAGCCCCACTCTCTGTATATATTTATAGCACAGTGGTTTCACGTTTTGTAAATAAACTGTCACCTTTTGCTTGCCAGAACTTTGTCTGCACGCGAGTCCATCGGTTAGCAACAACACTACCAAGCTAAAACACTATAACTCAAACATGCACTCTTCCATAACGCTGCCTGTGTGCCTGGTCTTTTGTATCTCAGCATGACAGACCATCTGGCCATTTGACCGGAGTGCACAGGGCAGTGCTGTTATGCCCCATTTCTTTTTTTTTGGATTATTGTCTGAAGGCCAAGAAAAATGCCTAACAGATTTACTTTCCGAAGTGGAACTTTTACTATACTGGTCCACTTGACTGTCATAGTTTATTTGATCTTTATTGTTTATTTTTCATTTTAAGTTATTATAATCAGAACTGGGCTTGGGAGCGAGAAAGCGAAATAAGAAGAAAAGAGAAGTTGGGAAGAGAGTTAACAGAAGGAGAGGGCCAACTTCTCCTCCCAGGGGAGGTGTGAAGGCCCAATACCTCTCCCCGCCCGCCATATGTGGTGTTGTTGCGTGCTGTTCTAAAGTGCATTTAAAACACAGGAGTGGCATGGTGCTTTCGCCCAGAAAAATACAAAATACAGTTTGTTCAAAATTGCTTTAGCATTCATGAAAGCTCCGGTTCTCACAGTTCCTTGAATCCATTTCTCTTTACCCACCTAAATTGCAAAACATCACAGGAGACAGTGTAAATTTCTCATAGATTATGTATTGTGGTTATTGTAACTTTCTTACAGAAAATATAACAATTGAAAGACATGTCACAGAATATAAATCTTATAATAATACAACTATATAAAGAAAAGTGCCAGTAGATCTACTTTCTACTGTCAACATCCTATTGTCTAAATTACCGAGCTAACAGATACGTAAGCAGAGCGAACATGAGAGCACCCGAATGCAGGCGTCAATAATGCAGCGTAATGAAATAATCTCCCGATCTCTGCGAAAGTTATAAACTGCCTCCGGAACCCAGTTATGGTACAAAAAAATCTATTCAACAAAAATGGTGATGCAGTTCAGCCTTTTTTTTACGCTCAGCCTTCTCTGTTGCTGTGTGGAGCAGCCTGTGTCGGTCACATCTTTCACACTTCACTCACTCATCCGCCATGCACTGTGGTCTCATAAGAAAACTCAGCTTTTTGATATAAATATATATATATATATATATATATATATATATATATATATATATATATATATATATATATATATATATATATGAACTTAAAACATAATTTACAAGCATTTGGAAATTATAAAAAAGACCTTTTGTTTCTATATATCTTTTCATGTTTAGTCTTTTTTCTAAATGAAAGAATAACAGTTAACAGACGTGTAGGCAGAGACACGCTTACAAGCAGGAAGGTCTCTGTAGGTTCTTTATCTTACCATTACAATATAAAGTTCCTTGAGATGACTGTTAGTGTGGTTTAGTGCCATATAAATAAAACTGAATTGAACAGCATAAACTGCCAAGCCTCTAAGATACAGAAGAAACCATATATTTTGTCCCTGTATCCTCGAGTCAGATTTTCTATTTATGATTCAATTAATGGGGTGCATAAAATAAGTCTGTGTCATTTTGTTCATTTCAGGGTCATTCCCACCCAGAAATATTTTCATATTGACAAACATACCAAATGTATTCTTTCTCAATTAAATAATAATAAATAAAGAGTTGCAGTGAAAGAGATCATCTTCTGCAAGCCATTCATATGGAATAGCACAGATGCTATTGCTGGCTTGATAGAACCCATAATAGCAGCATCAGAGGGAAAACAGTGCTGGAATTAATCTTGTGGCATACTCCACTTGAAGCTGTAGTTGCAGCAGATGTAGTAGTTGTTGCACTAGGTGTAGTTGTTGGTACAACAGTTGTAGTAGTTGATGCAGCATCTGTGGTAGAAAAAATGTACAAAACATTTCTAACCAAGTCACTCTAAAACATTTGAGACTTTTTGATTAAACAACATGAAATGTTACTTACTTGTGTCACTGACATTGATGGAGGCCAATTCAATGTCAAAGTCTGTAACGTTTAAGGCTGTACTGTTCAAAACATTTTTAATCTCGGTGTTGTTTGGTACAGATGAATTTACAAACTGAAGTTCCATGTTGTTTATGACTGATCCTTGACTGTAAATGCAGAGACAAAAATTATAGTTTGGAATATTTAGGGCTCTTAATGTTATATGTCAAAATACTGAAATTGGTAGGTAATACTGAAATTACCTGAAGCTCACAACATCCAAGGCAACAAATGATGAACCGAATGCATTTTTGTAAACAGGTTCTAGCTGCAGACACAAAGGAGATTTTATTTCATTTCATTTCAGTTTGTTACACACATTAAAACTATGTTTCTATTTTCCATCCATCCATTCGCTTCCGCTTATCCTTTTCAGGGTCGCGGGGGGTGCTGGAGCCTATCCCAGCTGTCATAGGGCGAGAGGCAGGGTACATCCTGGACAGGTCTCGAGTCTGTCGCAGGGCCAACACACAAGGACAGACAACCATTCGCACTCACATTCATTCGCACATTCACACCTAGTGACAATTTGGGTTATCCAATTAACCTATCCCCACAAGCTGCATGTCTTTGGACGGTGGGAGGAAGCCGGAGTACCCGGACGGAACCCACGCAAACACGGGGAGAACATGCAAACTCCACACAGAAAGACCCCGGCCTGATGTTGGAATTGAACTCAGGACCTTCTTGCTGTGCGGCAACAGTGCTAACCACCGTGCCATATTTTACAGTAAAATATGACAGGAGACTAATGAGCAACTGATCCCGACAGTGAGTAGCTATGGTGGCTTAGTCTAAAGATTGGCTTGCTATATTAATTTTACACTCTACCTGTTGCCCAATAGTTTAACATGTTTCCTTAGAGCAGAGATAGGAAATTCATATTTCACAAGGAGCCACATGACAATATAGATTCAAACCCAAGACTGTCCTGCTGTGAGGCAGCAGTGATAACTACTATGCCATTGTGCTGCCCTTTCCAAATAAACATTGTAAACAAAATATTTTGTTGGAAAAAAAATTCACAGATTTTAAATTTAAGTAGTTTTATAACTTCATTGGGTATTTAAGTGTTTTATCCATCTTCTAGTGAGAGAAATGTAGTGTGTCTTGTCTTGAATAAGTGCTGTAAAGTTAGGTTGAGTGCCTCAGGTGGAAATGTGAAAGACAGTTGACAGGAGAGTGAAAAAAGAGAATCTTTATCTGGATTTATTTAACTACATAGCTGGGAATGTTTGTTCAAATATGAAGGAAGATTCAGTGAGAACCAACATCTTAATATCTTTTCTGCTTTTAGAGAAGAATAAAAATCCATCAATAATACTGACTTCAAGAGCTCTGCCAGCAGTAAAACAGACTGCAGTTCAATAAATCAATGAGCTGAACATTATCGGATGAATAAAACTTGATTTAAAAAAGGTACTGTTACTTTTAGAGCTTTGCTAGGCTGCCCACTTGACTGGTTATGATCTTTAAACACTGCCTTCTTTCTAATTTCCAAAATCAATGCACACATCTTTGCCTCTTAATTCAGTAATAAATGCTTAGAACTCCACATACCCCCCCCCCCAAAAAAACCCCAAAAACCCCCCAAAAAACTTCACATTCTGCATCAACTTTTTAAAAGTTGCTATTCACCAGGATTTTTGAGAAAGGGAAAGACTTACCTGTCTCTTTATTAATGAAGATCGATTCTTAAAAGCTTCGGATAATGAATCCAACAAGTCCTTTGTAAAAGTGCTCTGAATGGATCTGAAAACAACAACTCTAGTTGCCAGAGACCTGGCGGTTGTGGCCCCAGATGTGGTTGTTGTTGCTGTTGTTGTACTTATTGAACTGAGAGTGGAAGTTGTTGAAGCTGCTGTGATAGTTATCGGAGCAATTGTGGTAAGAGCTGGACTTCTTGTCGTGGTTGCTGTAGCAGTTGCAATAGTTGCAGATGAGATTATTATTGGAGCTGCAGTGGTGATTGTTTGAGCAGATGTTGTTGTTGCAGCTGTTCTGGTGGTTGTTGGAGCAGTTGTATTTGTGGGTGCAGGGTTAGGGTTAGTTGTTGCAGAAGCATCTGCTGTGGTCGTTGTTTGAGCTGATCTAGTAGTTGTAGGAGCTGATGATATTGTTGTGGAAAGTGCTGTGGTGGTTGTTGGACCAGCTATTGTCGATGTTGTAGCTAGTGTAGTGATTGTTGTAGATGCTGTAGTAATTGTTGTAGCTGGCGTGGTAGTAGCTGAAGCTGCTGTGGTGGTTTGAGCTGCCGTAGTAGTTGTTGGTGCCGCTGTGGTACTTGTTGTAGCAGCTGTGGCGGTAGTTGCAGCAGCTGTGGTGGTCGTTGGAGCTGATGTTGTCGATGTTGTAACTGGTGTGGTAGCAGTTGTAGCTGCTGTAGTGGTTTGAGCTGCTGTAGTAGTTGTTGGTGCCGCTGTGGTACTTGTTGTAGCTGATGTAGTTGTTGTTGGAGCTGGTGTTGCAGTAGTTCCAGTGGCTATAGTGGTTGTTGTAGCTGGTGTTGCAGTAGTTCCAGCGGCTGTAGTGGTCGTTGGAGCTGATGTTGTCGATGTTGTAACTGGTGTGGTAGCAGTTGTAGCTGCTGTAGTGGTTTGAGCTGCTGTAGTAGTTGTTGGTGCCGCTGTGGTACTTGTTGTAGCAGCTGTAGTGGTTGTTGTAGCTGGTGTTGCAGTAGTTGCAGCAGCTGTAGTGGTCGTTGGAGCTGGTGTTGTCGATGTTGCAACTGGTGTGGTAGCAGTTGTAGCTGCTGTAGTGGTTTGAGCTGCTGTAGTAGTTGTTGGTGCCGCTGTGGTACTTGTTGTAGCAGCTGTGGTGGCAGTTCCAGCGGCTGTGGTGGTCGTTGGAGCTGATGTTGTCGATGTTGTAACTGGTGTGGTAGCAGTTGTAGCTGCTGTAGTGGTTTGAGCTGCTGTAGTAGTTGTTGTAGCTGGTGTTGCAGTAGTTGCAGCAGCTGTGGTGGTCATTGGAGCTGATGTTGCCAATGTTGTAACTGGTGTGGTAGCAGTTGTAGCTGCTGTAGTGGTTTGAGCGGCTGTAGTAGTTGTTGGTGTCGCTGTGGTACTTGTTGTAGCTGCTGTAGTGGTTGTTGTAGCTGGTGTTGCAGTAGTTCCAGCGGCTGTGGTTGTTGTTACAGTTGATGCTGTCGATGTTGTACCTGGCGTGGTAGCAGTTGTAGCTGCTGTAGTGGTTTGAGCTGCTGTAGTAGTTGTTAGAGCTGCTGTAGTAGTTGTTGGTGCTGCTGTGGTACTTGTTGTAGCAGCTGTGGTGGTGGTTGCAGCAGCTGTGGTAGTCGTTGGAGCTGATGTTGTCGATGTTGTAACTGGTGTGGTAGCAGTTGTAGCTGCTGTAGTGGTTTGAGCTGCTGTAGTAGTTGTTAGAGCTGCTGTAGTAGTTGTTGGTGCCGCTGTGGTAGTTGTTGTAGCAGCTGTGGTGGTAGTTGTAGCAGCTGTGGTGGTCGTTTGAGCTAATGTTGTCGATGTTGTAACTGGCGTGGTAGCAGTTGTAGCTGCTGTAGTGGTTTGAGCTGCTGTAGTAGTTGTTGGTGCTGCTGTGGTACTTGTTGTAGCAGCTGTGGTGGTGGTTGCAGCAGCTGTGGTAGTCGTTGGAGCTGATGTTGTCGATGTTGTAACAGCTGTGGTAGCAGTTGTAGCTGCTGTAGTGGTTTGAGCTGCTGTAGTAGTTGTTAGAGCTGCTGTAGTAGTTGTTGGTACCGCTGTGGTAGTTGTTGTAGCAGCTGTGGTGGTAGTTGCTGAAGCTGTGGTGGTCGTTGGAGCTGATGTTGTCGATGTTGTAACTGGCGTGGTAGCAGTTGTAGCTGCTGTAGTGGTTTGAGCTGCTGTAGTAGTTGTTAGAGCTACTGTGGTAGTTGTTGAAGCTGACACTGTCGTCGTTGATGCTGCAGTGGTTTGAGTTGCTGTAGGAGTTGTTGTAGCTGGTGTTGCAGTAGTTGCAGCAGCTGTAGTGGTCGTTGGAGCTGATGTTGTCAATGTTGTAACTGGTGTGGTAGCAGTTGTAGCTGCTGTAGTGGTTTGAGCTGCTGTAGTAGTTGTTGGTGCTGCTGTGGTACTTGTTGTAGCAGCTGTGGTGGTGGTTGCAGCAACTGTGGTAGTCGTTGGAGCTGATGTTGTCGATGTTGTAACTGGTGTGGTAGCAGTTGTAGCTGCTGTAGTGGTTTGAGCTGCTGTAGTAGTTGTTGGTGCCGCTGTGGTACTTGTTGTATCAGCTGTGGTGGTAGTTCCAGCGGCTGTGGTGGTCGTTGGAGCTGATGTTGTCGATGTTGTAACTGTTGTGGTAGCAGTTGTAGCTGCTGTAGTGGTTTGAGCTGCTGTAGTAGTTGTTGGTGTCGCTGTGGTACTTGTTGTAGCTGACGTAGTTGTTGTTGGAGCTGGTGTTGCAGTAGTTCCAGCGGCTGTGGTTGTTGTTACAGTTGATGCTGTCGATGTTGTACCTGGCGTGGTAGCAGTTGTAGCTGCTGTAGTGGTTTGAGCTGCTGTAGTAGTTGTTAGAGCTGCTGTAGTAGTTGTTGGTGCTGCTGTGGTACTTGTTGTAGCAGCTGTGGTGGTGGTTGCAGCAGCTGTGGTAGTCGTTGGAGCTGATGTTGTCGATGTTGTAACTGGTGTGGTAGCAGTTGTAGCTGCTGTAGTGGTTTGAGCTGCTGTAGTAGTTGTTAGAGCTGCTGTAGTAGTTGTTGGTGCCGCTGTGGTAGTTGTTGTAGCAGCTGTGGTGGTAGTTGCTGAAGCTGTGGTGGTCGTTGGAGCTGATGTTGTCGATGTTGTAACTGGCGTGGTAGCAGTTGTAGCTGCTGTAGTGGTTTGAGCTGCTGTAGTAGTTGTTAGAGCTACTGTGGTAGTTGTTGAAGCTGATACTGTCGTCGTTGATGCTGCAGTGGTTTGAGTTGCTGTAGGAGTTGTTGTAGCTGGTGTTGCAGTAGTTGCAGCAGCTGTAGTGGTCGTTGGAGCTGATGTTGTCAATGTTGTAACTGGTGTGGTAGCAGTTGTAGCTGCTGTAGTGGTTTGAGCTGCTGTAGTAGTTGTTGGTGCTGCTGTGGTACTTGTTGTAGCAGCTGTGGTGGTGGTTGCAGCAACTGTGGTAGTCGTTGGAGCTGATGTTGTCGATGTTGTAACTGGTGTGGTAGCAGTTGTAGCTGCTGTAGTGGTTTGAGCTGCTGTAGTAGTTGTTGGTGCCGCTGTGGTACTTGTTGTATCAGCTGTGGTGGTAGTTCCAGCGGCTGTGGTGGTCGTTGGAGCTGATGTTGTCGATGTTGTAACTGTTGTGGTAGCAGTTGTAGCTGCTGTAGTGGTTTGAGCTGCTGTAGTAGTTGTTGGTGTCGCTGTGGTACTTGTTGTAGCTGACGTAGTTGTTGTTGGAGCTGGTGTTGCAGTAGTTCCAGCGGCTGTGGTTGTTGTTACAGTTGATGCTGTCGATGTTGTACCTGGCGTGGTAGCAGTTGTAGCTGCTGTAGTGGTTTGAGCTGCTGTGGTAGTTGTTGAAGCTGATACTGTCGTCGTTGATGCTGCAGTGGTTTGAGTTGCTGTAGGAGTTGTTGTAGCTGGTGTTGCAGTAGTTGCAGCAGCTGTGGTGGTCGTTGGAGCTGATGTTGTCAATGTTGTAACTGGTGTGGTAGCAGTTGTAGCTGCTGTAGTGGTTTGAGCTGCTGTAGTAGTTGTTGGTGCTGCTGTGGTACTTGTTGTAGCAGCTGTGGTGGTAGTTGCAGCAGCTGTGGTAGTCGTTGGAGCTGATGTTGTCGATGTTGTAACTGGCGTGGTAGCAGTTGTAGCTGCTGTAGTGGTTGTTGTAGCTGGTGATGTTGTTATGACATTAATATGATGTTGTTATGACAAACATAAACCACATGAATCTCTACCGTCCATCTCTACCTTAAAACAAGTTCAGTGTCTTCAATCCAATGCTCCAACAGTTTACCCAATTTTTTCACCTTTTTATGTTTTTGATATAAATTGCAATCAATCTAAAGTAATCTCCCCCAAATTATCTTTTTTTCCCCATACGTGCTTATAATCATTTAGGTTTCGTTAAAAGATATTGCATTCATTGATATATTTAATAAAATTAATTCACTGCTTTTTCTTGTTTATCAGTACTGGGAGGTGACTTAGTTCTGCTGTCATGAAAAGCAAAACTTGTGTCTTGCGATGCAACCTTTGTAATCATAAAAAGAGCTGACTGGTGTACACAGATGATTTCTAAATCGTGGGGTAACTGGAGTAATTCTTCTAAACCACTGTGTTTGTCCTTTGAGTCTTTCTTTTATATGTAATTGTTTGCTACTCATGTGTGTCTGAAATGGCATGATTAGCCAGTATTTAAGCTTGCTGTCTTTTTATTCTTGCTTTTTAGCTAAATTTTTCAATGTTTGTTCCCTTTTTTTGAGTGGTTGTTTTATATGCAGCAGATTAAAAAAAGATTCATAAAGAAGAAAATAAATTTTATGATAATTCACTGAGGAAAGCTTAATAAAGTGAAGTTTGGGTAAATTTTTAAGGATCATATCCCCATGTGACATACATGGCTGGCAAAAATGAATTATAGCACTTGAAAGGTCTCACTTCTATTCATATTGTGATAGAGGTCAGTCTTTACCTGTTAATCCTTCTGTGTCAAATAATCTTCTAATATAATCATTTTTGACACTGACAATGATATTTTTTCTCATGTTATAAATATTTGCAATCTAGTTCTAGTTGTGAGGGCTCAAATATTGGACAAGAATATCATTTATTAACAAGCGCAAAATTCCAGCCTAATCTTGTCATTTCAAGTTCTGGTAAATCCAATAATTTCAAAGGTCATTTTTGCATTGTTTCTTTGAATATGTTAAGGCTGTATAAAAGCTGATTATGATATGACCTTTTAACCTTTTTCAGAACTGAATGATTTTAAATGGAATGCCCCATGTGTGCTGTGAGATTTATTATGAGAAATATTTATCTTGAGTCTCGTTCTTACAAACATTAAATTAATGTAAGACATCATTGGATATGGTTGTTTGACTAAAGTACAGGATACCAGATTTCAGTCTAAAAAGGGAAATTGTACATTTAAACTAAAAACATGAGATTTGCAAGAAAACCTGATGAGATGGAATTTTTAAAACATTTTCCCCAGTTTCAATGAGTAAAAATCTATAAGAAACACTCTAAAATCTTATGCAGTTGCAGACCTGTGTAATCACATGCTTCACAGCCAAGAGAGAAAGATTCAGAGAGAAACTACATTTTTTTTCTTTAAAGAAAAATTGTCAAAAGTCATGTAAATCATCCTCATCTCAGCTATACCAAACTCAAATTTTTACTAAACCCATTTTTTGAAGACATCTTACTAGGTAGAGCTTACCTAGATTAATTGTACTCAAGTGCCTAACCATAAAAAGTACTATAACATTCAACTTTAATGCAGTCTACGTATTGTCTGTAGCAATTATTTATGATGTATACTTTGCTATGATAAAGCAGTTCATAATTCCTTTATCAACAGTAAGTTTAGCACCACTTAGCTCACCTGTTAGAAACAAGAACGTTGATATTATCAGTCCAACACCCATTGTTTAATCAGTTAACTCTGTAAAAGACACAGATGGCAAGTGTATATGTATTAAAAAAAAAGTTAAAACCCCAAAACACTACTTAAAAAGTAAAATAGAATTTCACAAAAATGCAAGACTTATTTACTGTACTCATCATTATATATCTTAATGAAAAAATATGAATCAGAATTTTAAAATAATATAGATATAATAATTACTTTGTTTAACAAGCTAAAATACAAAATAGTCATATTAACATTAAATAAAATTTATATTTCATTGCACTTACCAAAACTGAGATCAGATGAAAAATGTATCAATTGTCCTTTTTGTCTTCTGTAGATGGTTTCCAATTTTTTTGTCTCACAACAGTGCAATTCACAACTCTTTGCTCTTCAACTCTTTTAATCATATGTTCACACCTCTCGTGGCCTTATATATTTCAGAAGCGTGAGGGCTAATGACGTATGTGAGAAATGATAGACGAGGTTGTGAGATCTTGATGATGAAGAATGTTACGTCATAGGATTCACAAGTTTCTCAACTGTCAACCTTACAGTTTCTTGCCTCAGGATAAGAGCCTCTCCCTTTGTTTTCCCTTGAGACATAAGTTAGTCATTGATGTCATGGCAGACAAACAAATAGATTTCTACTGAGGTAAAAAGGAGTTTCTGTAAAGTTACGAAGTTACTACAAAACTAGTACGAAAATAAAATATGTAAATAAAATATGTAACAAATGGGACATCTGTGTACTTTTCTTTCACTCTATAAAGTGAAAAATATTGAATGTTCATATTTCAGTTCTAATATTGTTTCTAGAGTTGTGTAAGAACAATTTCTTTCAAAAGTTGGCTCAGCAATACATTTTCTACCACATTACTTTTGTTCATTCAATATCACACCTCTGTTTACTGTATTGAGCTGATTACAGTTGAACATGATGTTTTAGTATCATTTGAATCCTCTGATGTGATTGGTTCAGTCATGTTCACTTTTTTTTCTGAGCCAAGAGATGGAAGCTTTGCAAAAGCTCATCATCCCTCTTTTCCGGATCTGCTCAACAATAAAAAATGATGATATATTGATATGTAACTGTTCTCCGATATTTATTAAATTAGAATATAACTGAAGAACAAACACAGAAAGAACAAAAAATAAGAATACTGGTCCAGCTTAACATGTACTTTCTCAATTATCCACGCTTTTTAAAAAAAGTTTCATTATGTCCAGTCTGTTTTTGGCTAACAGAATAATTTAGATGGGAAGTCTTATTAGATTTGACATTTGGAGGAGAGCTTGTGAAACCAGAATTTTCAGAAATTACCTCTCCATTAATGCCCTCAGGTTAAGAGAAAATATGTTAAACAAGCTTTGCTGTGCGGCTGTGAGGTGGGAAAAGAGGGTGTGATACAAATAGTATAGTTCTTTAATGATTGTGAATACAAAAGCAGTCACAAACCAAAGATAATTTAAACATCTGGCAGGACTCCAGAGACAAAATGTAAACTTAAGCAGATTTATTGCTGAGAATTACAAACTAAAATACAAAACACTAAACTTGTTGTACGGTAACTAGACACTAGGAAGCAAAACATGGTGCACAGACCATAGGTGGACATGAGAGAAGTACTAACATGAAGACTGATGATGTGACGAGGAAACTGAGGCAAACTGAGGACTTAAATATACAGAATAACGAGAGGATGGGCAGCAGACACAGAGAGGGAACCTGTACTCCTTACATGCCTCTTAAAGTTGCAAAATGCTGAGAAAGCCTTTACAAATTTGCCCTTCATTTCTATAAGAAAATATAAGAGTTTTATTTATTAAATTGATATATTTATTTGCATGCTTTGTAATATCACCGTCCTTTGGTGCATATCTTCTCTAACTGGTTGCTATAAAGTCATTTACATGTAGTATATGTTGTAAATTTACACAACTGTCTAGATTCAAAGAAACAAAAGAGCAGTATTTTGTAAGAAATAATACATACCATAATATTAAGTCTACCCTTATATAGTTGTTTTATTCAAATGCTTTAGCACATTTCTCACCATGTCTTTTGTTCTAACTGGCCCGTGCATGCACTATAAACACCATATATAACTTTCAAAAAGCTGTAAATTTTGTTGTCAAAGTTAAGTTGTTGTGTCAATGTTTACATTATTGCCGTTATAATGACAGTTCTTGGACACTGTGTAAGTGGACTCTGCATATTACCACATGTACAAAAAGTTGTATTTGTCCCGTGTAACATGTTTTGTGTGTGTGTGGGGGGGGTTCTCTGTCTGTAGTCACATGGCATAGTAGAGTTCATTCTTAATTACTAAAACAAAACTCTTAATTACTAAAACATCAAAATAGTATTAATAAAAGCGGATACAAAGGTGGCATCTGATTACAGTACCTTTAAGTGAATAAAGCACTTTGGAACAACCTATTCTTTCATAAATGTTGGTAAAGGCAGAATTTATGGCTCCATGCTTGATTTTATAATCCTGTGAGCTAATGTTGGCTAACACTGAGATTAGTTGATCTACCAGGACTTCAGCCGAGTCTCTCCGCCAGAACTATATTCTTGATTTGTGGCGTTATGATTTAATTAAATTTGAGTTATCGAACCGAATTATGTAGGTTTGAATCCACTAGGGAATGAACAACTTCAGAGATCAAAGTTTAAAGCTCACATGAAAAACCTAACAATAAGGCTCAGGTTTGATTTAATAGCAAACACAAAGAAAGACAAGAAATGAACAAATTAAGAGATCACTGATCTCTTAGCTCACATAAACTACCTAACAATAGGATTGATTTAATGGCATAAACACTTGAACAAACAGAAAGAAAGGCCTTTTGTCCAGATCATCCTTTATTAACAGGCACTATTTAGCTATAAATGATGTTTGAAATCTAGTATGTTATGTAAGCTGCTGTTGTTACATTTGATCATTTGATATCTGTACAACTGAGGTACATGTGCGTCATTTTCATTACTATTTATAAACAAGGTGTGGCTCTTTTGTGTGACATAACTTCATACCAATGAAAAATCATGTAGTCGAATGGCATCACTGCACTGTTTTCACACCATTTCTGATCAACTCTGATTAAACACTGACATTTTAGTTTGTTACTTGAAGACAGCTGACATATATTGTTAGATTTAATCAAATTTTATAGAAGGACACCAGTAAAATGTATTTATTTTTATTTACCAGTCTTCTAGGTTGTGTCTGTAGAGTTACTCTACAAGGGAACACAAATGTTTTTCTTCATTAGAAATATAGTTACAGTTACAATTAGCATTTGATACACTTTACTAATTAATTCCACTTAACTGCTTACATGTAGAGTCTTTTAGTCAAAGTACAGTATTTCAGGGCCTATGGAAGAAAAGTAAATCTGGAGACAAGCATCCGTTTGAACATAAAGAAAGAATGAAACAAAAGACTTATTGTAAAATATTCAAAATATGACAGGAAATTTAAACATTTCTGTAAGTAAATAAATATTTATTATTGTTGATGTTTGTCATGATCTGAGTGCAGGCAGGCAGGAAAGGACCCAAATGCAGAAACAGTTGAAACGTAAACTCAAAAGGGCAGCTTTATTGCTGGAAACAAGAAAGAACTAAACTTGAATACTGAAATAAACTAGACAGGGTTGGCAGGTAGAACACACAGACAGATGTGAGGGAGATCACAACACTGACAAAGAGAAACACGGGGCTTAAATACACTGAGGGATAACGAGGGATATGAGACACAAAAGGACAGCACAGCTGGGAGTAATTAGGCAGGATGAGGCAAGGGAAGCAAAACTAGAAACACTGACATGAGATACGGACATTCAAAGTAAAACAGGACACACACCGACTGAACTCTAGACACGCAAACAGACAGAACATATAGACCTGAAACATGGGACAGAATTGCACAGAGTAGACACAACATTAAACACAGGGAAGCCATATAACAAAAACTAAGAACTAAAACCTTAACAGCCATAACCGAACCTAGGGTAATAACGATAACTAAAATAATCAAAACAGCACAAAAAAGGACTCAGAACATAAACCATGATATAAAATACCAAAACACAAGAGACCCAAAATGCTGGGTCACAAAGACCCAGAACCGTGACGATTAACAGTGGTAACAGGGGCTGAGAGAGAGAGAGAGAGAGAGAGAGAGAGAGAGAGAGAGAGAGAGAAATGATGGGCTGAGGAGATTAAGGGGACGCTGAAGAAGAACACAAAGATGAAGACTATGACAGACATGACTAAACTATACCAACAGAGACAAGGATCACAACAATGATAAGTAAACAAGATTAAAAAGTTCGCAAACACAAAACACTGGGTCAACGACCCAGAACCACAGCATTTAGAAACAAAACAATTTGTTTTCAGAACAGGTAAACAGAAGAAAGCAACATTAAAAAAAACGAACAATATATCATAAAATTATGAACCTTTTTGAACTAATCTTTATTTTTAAGTCTTTTTTTAGTCATGAATTTTCAGTATTCAAGCAATTTGTTTCCAAAACAGGTGAAAAAAAACAAAGAGACAAAAAGAAAACAATTACTGTTGAAATTAAAAGTATGATTGACAATCTAATGCTAACAGCATTATTTAACAATACATAACAATTTCTGTGGTAACAGAAACATAAAAGTCATGACATTAAACGGCATTGTCTTAGTCAATAGGCGTCACTGATGCCACATTCTCAGATGGTTTTAGTAAAAGACTAATAATAGAACAGAAAGCGTCTATCAGTGTCTGTACCGGAATATGTACAAGGTGTTTTCCTGCACACATTGCGCATGTTTTGAAGATCATCAAAGGGAAAAAGTCTATAATTGTTGGTGTGATTAGAACCATACCAATACTGCATTACTGTACCTGCAGAAATAACATCAAAAGCTGTGAAAATGAACTAAACCTTTTCATTGAGTTTGCTGCATACTACCCAAAATCAAATGTTAAGACACTGTACTGCTGCACATACGATATACAAACAAACCTTAAAACAGAAACAGTCTTTTTTAGAGCAGTTCCCTCTCTGGACAGTATTTACTTTTTGTGTCATTAGCAAGTGAGCTGGCTTTAAGAGCCGATTCTTTGTAGAATCAAGAAGCGCTGACTCCTGTCAGGAAAGGGCCCGCGTTCAGCTATTCTAAGAATCCATGCAGCTAGGGCCAAGATTTTATTTTAATGTGCACACTATGCAGCCAAACAAATGCATAGGTAGACCTTATGTGAAAGATGGATGAGAGGCAGATGCTATGAAGACAGCGATTATAGCGGTATAGGCCAGGTATCGAGATAGACCAGAGAGATGGGGAGCTGGATTTAAATGCTGTCAGAACAGGGTCAACAACAAACTTCTACCTAAATCTAAGAAACACTCACCTGTCCATGCAGCTGGAGGAGAGCTTGCTGTCCACTTGTCCACCTGTCATCAGGGGTGATGCAGTTCCTGTCTTATTTTGATAGTCCTAATTTGTTCCAGCTGTTTTTCTGTGCTGTTTCCACTCTCCTAATCACTGTCTGTGTATTTATTGTGTTAGTCCCCCCTTGTACCTTGTTGGAATGTCAGTTCACCTCCCTTCATGTGTCTTGTCCATGCCACAGGTTTCCTATTCTATGTTTTCAGTGATTAGTTTTGTTCAGTTTAGTTAGTAAAGTTTGATTTTCATTTTGCCTTTTGTTTTATATTCTTGTTTGTTTTTTCTCCCAGGACAAATAATCTGCTTACTTTTTGCTAAGTCCAGTCCTGTCTCTACACATCTTGAATCAGGAAGTAACCGCTGACAATAAGTTTAGGTACTTAACGCTGACCGTAAATCTTCATTATGAGATTACTCTGAGATTATGTTTAGCGTCTGTGACGTTAGTTGAGGGTGTGAACACTGTAATTCTCTTGTGATGGGAAGGCGTAACAATGATTAATGAGTAAAACTTGAGGAACATGACATGCATCTGTTTAAAAAGACATCTATGAATAGAAATGTGTATGTGTTCTTGTGCATGCATATGTGTGTCTCCTTGTTTTGATTCGTAGTAAATGAGTATGTGTGTTTGCAAACCTTTAAAGGAGCATGAAGAAAAGCATCACCATTCTCTGAGGTTCACCTCGTGCTTTGATGCCATGTTTTCTGCTGCTGACACTAATAATTAATTTGAATAATAATTTAGTGTCGAGCCTAACACTTCTCCAAATCAGCTCTTTGGTGTTTTACTGGGCCATATAAATTATTGCTGACCTGTGGAAAAGATAACTTTTTTTTTTCGGATATTCTAATCATTAATAAACATGAAAACAATATAAATACGATTTTATTACGTAAATTGTATTTAAATGAATCCAAATTAGCAAAAAATAATGTTACTAAAGCATTGAAAGAAAAATGGTCTAGTACACTTGTACCCCCCAGGAAATGGGAAGTCTTCAACAAACAGCCTCATTTAGACATTTTGTCCAAATTACCAGTTCATCTACATATTTTATTTTAACATATGTAGTTTTATTGTAGACTTTTGCTGTGTAAAACCAACAGTGGTGGATGGGTAGTTCCTTTATGATTCTTTTACTTAACTGCAGGTATAAGTTTTTTAGTCAGATTATGAGATGTCACCTGAATATGCAAGAGAATGACAACTTTCCCACTGGAATATTGAGGCTTCGGTTCACCAGATGCCATCTGTCTATTTGTCAACACACTTTCATGATAGACTGCTCATAATTGTAGGCTCCATGAATTCAATGCACAAAATGTGACTTACAACTTCAATGGGCCACTCCCAAATGAAATTTGTTTTGTCTTCTTTGTACCTGTTGTTACCTACCGCCCTAACTGTCTTCTATTAGGAATGAAACTCACCAGCTCCACCCTGAAAAGTCGACGTTCCAGAAGTTCTCCTTTTGTTTTTTCTGCTGCTTATTATAAAAAGTCTATCACTGTCAGTTTACAAGAAAGTCTTATATAATGACCTTTGTAATCGAGGTGTACACAGTGAAGGAGAATAAAACCACAGTGTTTAATTGTTCAGACACAACATTTTCAACTTACAAATATTTATCATTTTTTTAAAAACAAACTATTAAAAATATTTTGTAAATATTTATGAAGACATTTAGTATGATTTACAAACATCCATCCATCTTCATCCGCTTTATCCGAGGCCGGGTCGCGGGGGCAGCAGCCTAAGCAAAGAGGCCCAGACCTCCCTCTCCCCAGCCACCTCCTCCAGCTTATCCAGGGGAATACCAAGGCGTTCCCAGGCCAGCCGAGAGATATAATCTCTCCAGCGTGTCCTGGGTCTGCCCCGGGGCCTCCTCCCGGTGGGACATGCCTGGAACACCTCACCCAGGAGGCGCCCAGGGGGCATCCTTGTCAAATGCCCGAACCACCTCAGCTGGCTCCTTTCGATGTGGAGCAGCAGAGGCTCTACTCTGAGCCCCTCCCGGATGGCCGAACTTCTCACCCTATCTCTAAGGGAGAGGCCAGCCACCCTTCGGAGGAAGCTCATTTCTGCCGCTTGTATCCGCGATCTTGTTCTTTCGGTCACTACCCACAGCTCGTGGCCATAGGTGAGGGTAGGGACGTAGATCGACCGGTAAATTGAGAGCTTCGCTTTTACACTCAGCTCCCTCTTCACCACGACGGACCGGTGCAGCGTCTGCATTACTGCAGCTGCAGCCCCAATCCGTCTGTCGATCTCCGGCTCCCTTCTCCCATCACTCGCGAACAAGACCCCGAGATACTTGAACTCCTCCACTTGGGGCAGGAACTCATCCCCGACCCAGAGTGGGCACTCCACCCTTTTCCGGCTGAGAACCATGGCCTCAGATTTGGAGGTGCTGATCCTCATTCCCGCTGCTTCACACTCGGCTGCGAACCGTTCCAGTGCGAGCTGGAGGCCCTCACCCGATGAAGCCAACAGAACCACATCATCCGCAAAAATCAGAGATGAGATTCTGAGGCCACCAAAGCGAAAGCCCCCCGCCACTTGGCTGCGCCTAGAAATCCTGTCCATAAAAATTATGAACAGAGCTGTCAGCCCTGGCGGAGCCCATCACCCACCGGGAACGAGTCCGACTTATTGCCGGCAATGCGAACCAAGCTCTTGTAACGGTTGTATAGGGATCGAATGGCCCGTAGCAATGGGCCAGACACCCCATACTCCCGCAGCACCTCCTACAGGACACCCCGAGGGACACAGTTGAATGCCTTCTCCAAGTCCACAAAACACATGTAGACTGGTTGGGCAAACTCCCATGCACCCTCAAGTATCCTCGAGAGGAAAAAGAGCTGGTCCAGTGTTCCGCGACCAGGACGAAAACCGCATTGTTCCTCCTGTATCCGAGGTTCGACTAGCGGACGAACTCTCCTTTCCAGCACCCTGGCATAGACTTTCCCAGGGAGGCTGAGGAGTGTGATCCCCTTGTATTTGGAACACACTCTCCGGTCCCCCTTCTTAAAGATGGGGACCACCACACCGGTCTGCCAGTCCACAGGTACTGCCCCTGATCTCCACACAACATTGCAGAGGCGTGTCAACCAGGACAGCCCTACAACGTCCAGAGCCTTCAGGAACTCGGGGCGGACCTCATCAACACCAGGGGCTCTGCCACCAAGGAGTTGTTTAACTGCCTCAGTGACCTCGCCCCCGGAAATTGGCGGGTCATTCCCCTCATCCCCAGACTCTGCTTCCTCCTCGGAAGACGTGTCAGTGGGATTAAGGAGGTCCTCGAAGTATTCCTTCCACCGCCTGACAATTTTCTCAGTCGACGTCAGCAGCGCTCCGCCAGCACTATACACAGTGCAGGTAGAGCACCGCTTTCCCCTCCTGAGATGCCTGACGGGTTACCAGAATCTCTTCGAGGCAGTCCAAAAGTCTTTTTCCATGGCCTCTCCGAACTCCTCCCACACCCGAGTTTTTGCTTCAGCCACTGCCCGAGCCGCATTCCGCTTGGCCTGTCGATACCTGTCAGCTGCCTCCGGAGTCCCACAGGCTAACCAAGCCCGATAGGACTCCTTCTTCAGCCTGGTGGCTCCCTTCACCTCTGGTGTCCACCATTTGGTTCGGGGATTACCACCACAGCAGGCACCAACCACCTTGCGGCCGCAGCTCAATGCAGCAGCTTCGGCAATGGAGACGCTGAACATGGTCCATTCGGACTCAATGTCCCCAGTCTCCCTCGGAATGCTGTTGAAGCTCTGCCGGAGGTGTGCGTCGAAGATCTCGCGGACTGGGGCCTCTGCTAGACGTTCCCAGCACACCCTCACTACGCGTTTAGGTGCACCAGGTCTGTCCAGCGTCCTCCCCCGCCACCTTATCCAACTCACCACCAGGTGGTGATCAGTTGACAGCTCAGCCCCTCTCTTTACCCGAGTGTCCAGAACATATGGTCGCAGGTCTGGTGATATGATTACAAAATCGATCATCGACCTACGGCCTAGAGCGTCCTGGTGCCACATGCACTTATGGACACTCTTATGTTCGAACAGGGTGTTCGTTATGGCCAAACTGTGATTAGCACAGAAGTCCAATAACAAAGCACCGCCCGGGTTCAGATCAGGGAGGCCGTTCCTCCCAATCACGCCCCTCCAGGTCTCGCTGTCGTTACCCACGTGAGCATTGAAGTCTCCCAGCTCCTCCCAGGTGGAGCACCTTCCAGCACCCCCCTCCCCCCCCAGGGACTCTAAGAAGGCTGGGTACTCCGAACTGCCACTCTGCGCATAAGCGCAGATGACAGTCAGGACCCGTTCCCCGACCCTAAGGCGCAGGGAACAAACCCTCTCGTCCACCGGGAAAAACCCCAACGTACCGGCAGCAAGCCGAGGGGATATTAGAATACCCACCCCAGCCCGCCGCCTCTCACCAGGGGCAACTCCAGACTGAGACAGAGTCCAGCCCCTCTCCAGGAGACTGGTTCCAGAGCCCAAGCCATGCGTAGAGGTGAGCCCGACTATATCTAGCCGATACCTCTCAACCTCACGCACTAACTCAGGCTCCTTCCCCACCAGAGAGGTGACATTCCATGTCCCTATTGCCAGTCTTGGCAGCCGGGGGTCAGTCCGCCAGGGCCTCCGCTCCTGGCCGCCACCCGGCACACAATGCACCCGACCGCTATGGCGCCTCCTGCGGGTGGCGGGCCTGTGGGAGGATGGGCCCATGTCTCCTCTTTGGGCTGTGCCCGGCCGGGCCCCATGGACTAAGGCCCGGCCACCAGACGCTCGCCCTCGGGTACCCTCCCCGGGCCTGGCTCCAGGGCGGGGCCCCGGTAACCCTATCCCGGGCAGGGTAAACTGTTCCCTCGATATTCTTTTCATAAGGGACATTTTTACAAACATTTTTACATTTACAAACATATTTGTCAAAAAATGTAATTTATGTAAAACATTCCCTTTTTTATGTACTGTTTATAAGATTGGGGAAACCTGCAGTCAGCTGAGACTGAAGAAGTCACTTGGATGAGTGACGAAACGTTTCTCCCACTGAAAATGCTACGTCCAGATGAACAGAATCAACTTTTGGAGATTAAAATTTATCATAAATAAAAAGGGAGTTAATAACACCATGTAATCATGTTAACAAAGCTAATCCAGACTACCTAAAATACAAGTTCTAGTTAAATAAATGCTTGATGAAAAAAGGAAGGCTTTTACTCCACTTCATTCTAAGCAGCCTTTGTTAAACGTAGGTATGCAAGGATGAGTCAGTAGCTTGTGACAGTTTACATAGTTATCTAGTCACCTAGCATTGCTTTAATTACAGAATAAAAAACCTCATAAAAGATTAGGTCTATAAGAAAGGGCAAGACCTGTTTCGATGAGCAAGCCATATGACTTCTGGTTTTTAATGCCCTTACTAATCTGCCTTAAACAACACAGTGAGCTGAAGACAGCCAGTAAATCTCTCAAACTGGAACCTCCATCTCATTAACACCGGAGATGCCTGTGGAGTCCAGACACTCAATATCTGGCACTTTTCACTTAATGCTATGCTTCAGTTTTGTACTGTAGTGTGAAACTGACATTTTAAACAGAGAATTATGTTGCGATTGTTCTGAGAGCAGTAAATGTGTTTACTTTATAGGTTAAGTGGTATCATATATAACATTTATAAAAAGTAGGCCAGAATGAGTGTAGGTGTCTGTAAGCTGTGTTCGTGCTACATCAGCATCAAGCTAGCACTAATGAAGAGGAGCGAGAATAAGGAAATAATGTTTTTAACTGTCAGGCAGTTTCAAATGCAACATTTCTATCAGCTCAAAGAAACATTAGCAAACACACAGACTGTTTCTATGCAGTTTGCCATGTAGGGTTTTGCTAGCTAAAAGTACAGCTTCCCAGAGAGAGAAAACTAAGAGTCCGAGAACTTCATTCAGAAATGAACAAATTTGAGAATGACAGAGCAGGAGAGGAAGACAGGTTATATTTAAAGATATGGACTCTTCGGTGATACTTGATAAACTGCAGATTTAAAGATTACATGTAATTTTTAATCACATATTTGATCAGTGTATGATGTGTTTTAATAAAGTATTGTCATAATGTGAGAATTCCTGCAAAACAAACAAAGTTTACCAGATTTGTGTAATTCAAATGTTGTGTGAAAAAACTCTGTAGTTTTCTGCAGGATAAACAGGTTAGCTTGTGTTAGTGTGGTGAGTTCAGTGTGTTGGACTGGTGCATAGTTACCTGATGTGCTCATGGTCAGGGTTTGGTTACATAAAGTGCAGCAGAGACTAAGGTGATGACGGTTAGAGGAATTCGCTTAGAGTAATTCATATATTCCACCTTTCTACCAACTGTGTATATCTAGTTAAAAGAAAATATACAGTATATACTGTTAGGGTAGGAAATGGAAATCAGCCAAGATAGCTCGAAAAACATCTGCTTACATGATGCTGAGTTTAGTTGTTTAAATCCACATACATCAGTAGGTAGGTCAGCTGATCACAGCCTGTGCATTAAGAAAATCTGCTGGAGCTCTCATTAGAAATTGTTGAAAGCATGAATTCTTTTTTCCCCACACAGAGCCAATACAACCTATCTCAGGCTACGTCCACACTAGCCCGGATAGATTTGAAAACAGCGTTTTTGTCTGAAAATGCTCCTCGTCCACACTAGCGTTTTCAGTCGTTTTCACACAGTTGTGCGTCCACATTGAAACGGCCCAAAACGCTTAAGTTCCAGCCCTGCGCATGCACAAACGCGAGTGAGGATTAACCCTTTAAGACCTACCATAGAACCAAGTCCACCAGAGCTTATAGTATATTTTTACATGCTGTAGAGCCATTTTTTGGAGCATTTCAAGTTGCTATACATCAATACAACCATTATAGCCCAAATTTTAATAATATGTCTGCATTAAGTGCATAGTAATTACATAAATTGCAAAAAAGTGCAATAAACTACAAAAAAATTTAAAATCGTTTTTGATTTTTTAACATATATTTCTAGTTAGAGAAATTTAAGAGGCTTATCCCTCAAAACTGTAAATACAAAAAAGTTGCACAAACTAGTTTCCCACCAAAGGAAATTTATTTTAAGTGTCTTCATAGTTTTATTTTTGAGATACACCAATTTTCATATACTGCAGGAAACACGAAAAAATTAATTATAGTGCAAATTTGCAAAAAAGCAGCATATGCATCAAAATAAAATATTTCCAGCAGTGCAATATGAGTCCTCAGCATCCCAGAAACGACACAGAAAAGCCACGATGGTAAGCCACGATGGTAAGCCACGATGGTAAAAAACTACATTTCCGCAAAATGACGTCACTTCCGGTTTCGGGCAGGTCATGGCGGACATACGATAGTTCACGCTGATGGACGTAGGAAGTGTTACAAACAGCTGATCGGATCGGCAAAGCCTGTTTCTGGAATATTGTTTTTGTTGCTGCAAGTGCTTTTTATGCAGTTTTTGCAAAGCTATATGTGGAAGGAAACTGTGACCTAGGACAAGGTGATGGCATAAGATGTAAGTACAACTCCTCCGGTTTCATATGCAAAAAAAATTATTGTGCTAGCTTACGTGGTTGCAGTGCTACCGGGATTTAAAAATAGTTACGCAAAATGGAGCGTGTCCGCTCCGACCGGCTTTAAAGGGTTAAAGAATTTGAAGAAAAGCTATCTGGAGCATGTACAAACTAATATTAATCTTTTTTAGGGCTGTCAAAATTAGAGCAATCAAAACAACTGCTGTATAATGCCCTCCGCTATCTTTGTTTAATTGGTCACATGACTGCATCACATGACTAAAATGCGTCATTGTTTTAGAAAGTCTGCGTTTTCGAGTGTCCACACTGCGACGGGACAGCTCCGTTTTGAAATGTAAGTGTTTTGGAGAGCGTTGTCAAAATGCTGCGTTTTTCCTTGAGGAAAACGCCATCTTAGTGTGGACGGGAGGCCAAAACGGAGCGAAAACGATGAGTTTTCAAACAAAAACGCATTAGTGTGGACGTAGCCTTAGTGTTCCCTACTTGGGGGAAGGGTTGTAGTGTGGTGTCGAGTAAGATGGAAAGCTGTCTGGAATAAACAACAGCAACAATAAAAGCTATAGAGATTGAAAATGTGACGTCATTTCCGGGGTAGAACCGCAAAGGATTGTAGGTAAGAGTCGCAAGTGGTACTAACGCACGCAGGCTTTCACATGAAAACAGTCACACAGCAATAAAAAGAAACACAAAGAATGGCAAGAAGCTGCTGTAAGCTGTCGCATGACAGCCACGGCAAGCCGACGGGTAAAGAGATAGTTTTTTATCAGATTCCGTCGTGGAAGAAAAATTGTTCAAACCATGTTTCCAAAGTAACAAAGAGCCGAAAAAATGTAACAACAGCTGTGAAATGGAATAGTCGAAATCACCAAAGTAAACTGGACCTGGGCTTGTTGCAGGGATCTGAAGTTACTAAACATTTTGTGAGTGTATGCACTCACACTTAGGACCATATAATAATAAGTATGTGCGTGATGAAAGTTGGGCAGCACGCTAACGTCTTTACTCCACTCTGTATGCTCGTATGGGTCTAACCCTTTCACTCCTTTGATTTTTTTTTTCCCTCATACTGTTTTTTTTGCCTTTTCGTCACATCTGCCTTTGTATGGACCTGCCGTGTTCTCCTTCGTTTTGTACATAACTGTTTTTAAATAAAATGCAAGTAGGGATTAAAACCTCAGAATTAATGATTACTGGTGCTGGAAATGCTAGCGCTTAATGCAGTGTTTTGATTTTGTTGCCACTCGTACCCACAATGCAATGCGCGAAAGCCACGTGGTCTGTCAATCTCTATTCACAACTCATCCCTGAAGACCAAGAAGGCCAGAAGTGCAAGGCTGTGAAATGGGACAGTCTCACCGTCAGCGTCACCGGCTGTCTCGGTGGAGTTCAATAAACTCAGTTGTCTGCTCCTTGCTATCTAAAATATAACAGGACATTGGAGTAAATTCTCAACTATCTCACACTTCTGTTTAATCAGAAGCTTTGTTGCTCTACATCTATCTGCTTTAATGTCTTGATTGGCATCGGCTCTCTGTAGTACAGTATCACTTCCTGTTCCTGCTACAAAGCGCGCTCACACACACAGGTGTACACACGGGTGATCACAGACACACTATACAGTGGGGCAAAAAAGTATTTAGTCAGCCACCGATTGTGCAAGTTCCCCCACTTAAAATGATGACAGAGGTCAGTAATTTGCACCAGTGGTACACTTCAACTGTGAGAGACAGAATGTGAAAAAAAAAAAATCCACGAATCCACATGGTAGGATTTGTAAAGAATTTATTCATAAATCAGGGTGGAAAATAAGTATTTGGTTACCTCAAACAAGGAAAATCTCTGGCTCTCACAGACCTGTAACGTCTTCTGTAAGAAGCTTTTCTGTCCCCCACTCGTTACCTGTATGAATGGCACCTGTTTGAACTCATCATCTGTATAAAAGACACCTGTCCACAGCCACAATCGGTAGCTGACTAAATACTTTTTTGCCCCACTGTAAATCAGGGTGGAAAATAAGTATTTGGTCAATAACAAAAGTACAACTCAATACTTTGTAACATAACCTTTGTTGGCAATAACAGAGGTCAAACGTTTACTATAGGTCTTTACCAGGTTTGCACACACAGTAGCTGGTATTTTGGCCCATTCCTCCATGCAGATCTTCTCGAGAGCAGTGATGTTTTGGGGCTGTCGCCGAGCAACACGGACTTTCAACTCCCGCCACAGATTTTCTATGGGCTTGAGGTCTGGAGACTGGCTAGGCCACTCCAGGACTTTCAAATGCTTCTTACGGAGCCACTCCTTTGTTGCCCGGGCGGTGTGTTTTGGATCATTGTCATGTTGGAAGACCCAGCCTCGTTTCATCTTCAAAGTTCTCACTGATGGAAGGAGGTTTTGGCTCAAAATCTCACGATACATGGCCCCATTCATTCTGTCCTTAACACGGATCAGTCGTCCTGTCCCCTTGGCAGAAAAACAGCCCCATAGCATGATGTTTCCACCCCCATGCTTCACAGTAGGTATGGTGTTCTTGGGATGCAACTCAGTATTCTTCTTCCTCCAAACACGACGAGTTGAGTTTATACCAAAAAGTTCTACTTTGGTTTCATCTGACCACATGACATTCTCCCAATCCTCTGCTGTATCATCCATGTGCTCTCTGGCAAACTTCAGACGGGCCTGGACATGCACTGGCTTCAGCAGCGGAACACGTCTGGCACTGCGGGATTTGATTCCCTGCCGTTGTAGTGTGTTACTGATGGTGACCTTTGTTACTTTGGTCCCAGCTCTCTGCAGGTCATTCACCAGGTCCCCCCGTGTGGTTCTGGGATCTTTGCTCACCGTTCTCATGATCATTTTGACCCCACGGGATGTGATCTTGCGTGGAGCCCCAGATCGAGGGAGATTATCAGTGGTCTTGTATGTCTTCCATTTTCTGATGATTGCTCCCACAGTTGATTTTTCACACCAAGCTGCTTGCCTATTGTAGATTCACTCTTCCCAGTCTGGTGCAGGTCTACAATACTTTTCCTGGTGTCCTTCGAAAGCTCTTTTGTCTTGGCCATGGCGGAGTTTGGAGTCTGACTGTTTGAGGCTGTGGACAGGTGTCTTTTATACAGATGATGAGTTCAAACAGGTGCCATTCATACAGGTAACGAGTGGGGGACAGAAAAGCTTCTTACAGAAGACGTTACAGGTCTGTGAGAGCCAGAGATTTTCCTTGTTTGAGGTGACCAAATACTTATTTTCCACCCTAATTTACGAATAAATTCTTTACAAATCCTACCATGTGGATTCATGGATTTTTTTTTTCACATTCTGTCTCTCACAGTTGGAGTGTACCTCTGGTGCAAATTACTGACCTCTGTCATCATTTTAAGTGGGGGAACTTGCACAATCGGTGGCTGACTAAATACTTTTTTGCCCCACTGTATCTTCCTTGGCTGCTGCCTCAAAGCATACCATGCACTGTTGGCCTTGTGTGCTGCTCAGTAACATTCAATATTTACTGTTAGTTATACTTTTCTATATTGTTGCTGTGGTTTCCCTATTATGTTGTTCTGTTTTTGCTTGTTTTCTTTTCTTTCTTTCTTTTCCCCAACAGATGGTCCAGCGGATTTTTTTTGCCTCTGTTTTTCTTTCCCTCCATTTCTTTCTTTCTTATGAAAGATGTCACTCCAACGTCACGTGCAGTGGGTGTCTGCTTCCAAACCACCATAAACCAAACTAAATATCAGCAAAAAAGCACACTGAGACAAAAACTAAGACACATAAGCTTAACATGTGTATTGGAATTTCTTTCATTTCATGTCTGCGTCACACCTTATTCATGCAGTTAAACAAATGGTGGGAGCCGGGTGAGTTTTATCTCAGGAAGTTGGGGGGGAGCAATCACACAGGAAGAACCCAGAGTGGGGGGAGAAATCCACAGGTAGTGGAATCCTTTGTTAGATCCATGTTGTGAACGAGAACTGTGAAAACCTTTTGTACTGCAACGGTTTTAAAAGAGGACCTGAACTGTCTTTCCTTCATTCTGGAGTTGAATAACCTCTGTGTGACAAAACTATGCATAAATTGCTTCAAGGTAAGTTTCTGCCAATTAGAAGGTCATCTAATCAGCAGTGACATGTATATAAACCCTAACATTTATAAAAAGGAGTGCTAATGATAAAATGACAATTTCATAGATCTCAACACTGCACACAGTGAACCATAATTTTCATGGGAATGTTTTGCTACCTAATGTTTGATACTAATCTTAACTCTGTTAGTCTCACTTGGCAGGGCACAGCTTGAAACAATGAGGAAATGGCAGAGAAATACTGTAAGTCTTTACTAAACAAAACAAACCACTGTTTGTTTTTCATTGGTATCTCTTAAAAATGTGTGTCAAGTTCCTCAAGTTGTATTCATGAATTATTGTTACTTCTTCCTATCCCAAAAGAATAACAGTGTTCAACTAACGTCATTGATGCTAGAGTCTAAAGTGACAATGAAGATTTACCGTCAGCGGTTACTTCCTGAATCAAGATCCAGCTCCAGATCATATGATTGCACTGTCATGCTCTGGGGTTTTGTACCCAGTGTTCTTGGTTTTGGACTTTTGATTCTGGTTTATTTAATATTCTGAGGCCAAAGTCCTAGTTTTGGTTGTTATAGTTTTAATTTCTGTTTGTATCCTGAGGTCTGTTTGTTATCTGGCATTAGAATTTCTATTTTCAATCCCTGTTTTATTAACTGTCCTTGTGTTTAGTTTCCTGTGATAATATCTCTCTTTGAAGTCAGTTTTGTCCAGTGTTGAGTAAGTTACTTTAAATTAGTAACTTAGTTACATTACTAGTTACTTCTATCAGACGTAACTCAGTTACATCAAGTTAGTCAATACTTTCAAAGTAACTAGTTTCCCTGGAAAGTAACTTTGGTTTTACTCAGAATTCTCTTATTAATGTGTTGCTCCCCTAGCTGGATAAACAGCAAGGATGCCAGTCTTCTAGCTTGCTTACATGCAGTATTGTGGAAATGACAGTCTTCACTAGTGGGGATAGTTACAAAGCTTTCTTCGTTGTGAATGACCATACATGTTTTTATGGAATATTTGAAGAACCAGCAAAAAAAAAAAAAAAAAACTTTTGTAGAGGACATGAAGTCAGAGATAGGAACAACAAGGAGCAGGTGCATCTAGTACAGGTAGAGCTTCTGCAAAAACCCACAGAGCCCAGCAGCCAGCGCAACAAATTCTGGATCCTTGGCTTTTAGTTAGCATTAGCAGCACATGCTGCGGCCGATGTGGAAGGACCTTTATGCTGCGCACTGTGACTCACTGTGGCCCCCAGATTGTGGAACTCTCTCCCTTTGAGCCTGAGATCTGTGGACTCAGTGGTCGCTTTTAAAAAAACAGCCAAAAACTCATCTTTTTAAACTTGCTTTTGGTTGATTTTTATCTTTAGATTATAGCTTCTGTGAAGCACTTTGTGATTTTTATCTTGAAAGGTGCTATATAAATAAAGTTTTTCTTACTTACTCACAGCAATGCTCCCGGGTCAGCCCTGACTTTGTGTTAAACTAATCCTAAAGTAATGATGGTATTTCTAACCACTGATATACCAAAACTTTATCCTTTCAACAGCTACTGAAAGTAGAAACCTACCTTCTATTGGATATTTACATAGAGATCCTCCAGCTTCAAACTGTATTACCCTTCAAGGGCCTGCAGTTCAAAAAAGTGCCCCTCTAAGAGCCAAACCCATCTGTTCTCTGATTGGATAATTAAATTTGGGATTGACATGACACTGGCCAATCAGATGAAAGGAAGAAAAACAGGGTCAAAATTCGTTGTAACTTGAAATTTGAGTGCAGAGTTTCACACGTATTTTTTGGCTAAGTCCACACACAAATCTTTTTTACGCACACACAAATTATTTTTACACATATAAATCCTGATTTACAAGTACAAAATATTTATGACCACAATTTGTGCCCATACAGCCGCCAACAGAAAGGAAAAAATAATGTGCATATTTCCATGAGAGAAATCCCACGCCTATGTCACAGCATCACGTGTGCTTTTTACGTCTAACACAGAAACTGCAGTCATGGTTCTTTCGATTGTACTCGGAACTCGGAAATTCTGCCTTCTGAGTAGGAAGATGTATCTAACTCCAGACTGCACATGAGCTGTATATAGGGCTGGACTAGGACAAAAACTCGGCCTGGGCATTTTGACTAGAGACCGCCCACCAGGTATGATAGGAAAATCATAAAACCTTTGAATGAAAACAAACGCTATTGTGACAGTGATGTACATTGTCTTGTTGGTATATATGTATCAATCTAATAAACTTAAACCTACACCATCCTCCCTATTCTGGTATTTCAAACAGTACTTAGCCGAAACCGAAAGACTGCTTGGTCGAGTTAACCTCCTGAACTATCTACAACACATGGTGGAAACCTGAAATTAAGACAGAGAAGACTAGAGGTGAGACATGATCATTACTGAATATTGAAAATAATAATTGACAGATTTAGATATATTTTTATAAACTATTTATTTACCACATCAATAAACAGCATGGCAGGGCAAAATATTTTTTTCTCACATGGCAACCTTTAAAAAGTGAAAGGAGACAGAAAGACAGGTGAGAAAGAATAAAACTTAATTGACTTTTGATGGCATTTTACACACAGTACTGGTACAGAATCTAGAAAATGTCTGAAAATACTGGCATCATATACAGTACTTCTGAAAAGATTATGATGGGACCCTGAAAAAAAATTTCTATGTACAATAATGGATTTCTATACATTTTGCATCAGATGAAAATGTTTGTAAGATTCAGATAATTATTTGTTAAAAGTGAGACATTTTAAATGACAATTAGAAAGAAAAGTATTTCTTTGTGCTCTCTTTTCCCTGTTAATGCCCTTCCTGGCCCCACTGGCAACACTTTGCTAGACCCGCCCCTGCACAGTTACCAGCTGTCAGCTACATAAAAAAGGATCCTGGTGTTATTTGTCTCTCAGAAACAGTTCATAACTTCCCTTCAACTCATTCATGTCACCTAAAAGGTAAACCTGTTTCTCCATCACCTGTTCAGCTCTGATGATTCAGTAAGGACATCTCCTGGTTTCATCTTCATGTTTCCCTTTCACCAGGATATCCAAACCGACATCATGACCAGCAGCTTTTACAGCTGTGGCTCCAGCAAACATCAGCTGATACTAGAAATTAATATTAAATAAATTCTAACAGCAGCTTATCAAGCTTAAACGTGCTGCTGTTGTTTAACGCGGCCTCTGCTGGTTTCCTCTTTCTGGGAAAAGTGGGCGATAAACAAACAAGAGAGACGGGACTTGCGACAGAAAAGCTGATCAGCTGATCATTGATCAGTTTCGTGATTGAAGTAGTAACAGGAAAATGAGGGGAGAGAATGAGAGAAGAAGAGGCAGCTGTGCAGCGTAAAGATGCAGAATAACTCCAGCTTTGTGTCTTTTTTTCATTGTAGCTGTCACCTCAATACGAAACGCGTAATATTTTATGTGAACACGAGACGATTCAGTTTTTTAGGGGACGGTTGACAACTCTAATAACTAACCTTATGAATAAAATAAAGTTCAACATCAGTAACATCATAGAAAACTGCCCAGCAGAATATAAACTCCGTCATGCTAGCTAGTAGACAGCACAAGTTGTTATAACTGACTGTAAAACATTAGCACAACGAAAATAAACTCCACCTAAACTTGGTTTATATCTGACCCAGATAGAAAGCAGTTCATAAATTCTCACCTGAAGTTCAGTTACCCTGATACTTCAGGTGAGAATCTGAAGTATCGGCCCACCGGGCAAATTCCCGGTATGCCCGATGGCCAGTCCTGCTTTGGCTACATATGTGTTTAGTAGAGGGCTAGCAAAACAACCGCTTTTGAGGGCGTCACAAAAATTGAATCCCGCCTTCTCTAACGAGGCTAACCAGAATACTGTTTACTTGAGTGTGACATTTTTCCCAGGCCCATGTTCCGATTTCCAAGGTAAGTCGAACGCAACACACAAAGTAACGAATAACGACCCTATCGAAAACCCAGTAACGATTAACGCATTCCTGATTTTGGCATAACAACTAGTTACCGTGATTGTTGCCACAATAATAATGTAGTTACTGTAACACTTTACTTAATAACGCGTTAGTCCCTACACTGCCAACCAGTGATGAGATGATAAATTTAGTAGTTTGTCCTCTTCGACGTGACCCTGACCAAATGCTGTATCAGCTGGACCCACCACAACAACCTGAAAATGTCAACAGTGCTGCAGGAAAGGCATCTCACACAGGGGAGACGGAGGGCGCTAAACCCAAGGCCCATTTCACTACATGGGAGGAAATTCCCAGACAGCTTCAGCTGACAGAGCTGTGACGACACACCCACCAAGCCCAGATGAAAAGTGAGGCCGAGCAACACAATGCTGACCACCATAACTGCCCCAATTAGGTTCAGAACCAGGATGGACAGCACTGTGAGCAGCAGCAGCAATGGTCGCAAACAGACTGAAAAGAAGGACAGGACCCCAGGGCACGCTTCAGGCTGTGGTTTACCCCAGACAACAGAACAGGAAAGTGATGAACACACACACATATACATACACACTGACTCAGCATGAACTGATACACACACAAACACATGTAGACCTATTTATTCAGTAAGAAATGACACACACCTAAACATACACACTGATTCACTGAGAAGTGATCCACTTCTCAGTGAAGTGATCCACATACAAGTACACATACACACGCTGGTGCAATGAAAAGTGATGCAGACACATACACATGCTGACGCAATGAAGAATGCTTTGCAAACAAGTGCTCATGCTGATATGCAAAATGCTGCACACACACACACACACACACACACACACACACACACACACACACACACACACACACAAACTGTTACATGAAGCCATTGATCACTTAGAACGCATTTCATGTCATCCAGAGGGCACATATGTACATTTAACAAACAAAGTCTATAAATCTCTGCTTATGTAAACAATATCTGTGTGTGGTGGGTGGGAGGGTGAAATTTCTTGTGGACTCAGGAGCCACACACTCGGTGTGACGCTCCGACTCCCTGAAATGGCCAGAGATTTGATGTGTAAATTAAAAATGCATTTGATGTCCATTCATGATGGCATAACAATCACACTGTCAGAATATGACTATGCAATGGCGAAATACAGCACAGTGACCCCTGCCTTTGTGCATGAATAGAGGCTGGTCACTCGCTGGAGGCTTTTTACAAACAGCACATGACTGCATGCCTCCAGATGCCTGTTTATGGCTGCTGAAGGCCTGGACTGAAATTCTTACTGTGCTTCACACAGCCCTGATGAGATTATGAGGAGGAGTGGTACAGAGTGAGAATGATAAACTAACTTTGTAATGTCTTGAAGCTAATTCCTAAACCATATTGTTACATTAGGAAGCATAAACTTTCCTGTGAATTTTTTGGCCGGTCTTTGGATTTTGCTTAGCACTAGGTTGATTTTGCCAGTGAGGTTTGGGTTGTTTTTTTTCTCTAAGAGAGAGAGCCGGTTTTATGCTTGGACATGTCTGGAACTCGCCCAGTATTTGTTATTTTTATTATTATTTTATTTTTTACTTTTGTTCTTGCTTTTGTTACAGTGCACTGAGATAAGAAATCTGAGAGGTGTTATGCACCGGTGGTGCTATTTTGTGAGTTCATAATTTAACAATCAGCTCTCTTTTAAGCAGGCCTGCAAGGTTGAAATCAAAAGCGCTACAAAAGATTCCTACTGGAAACAGTCACAAAGTGTGCTTCCCCTGATTACAATGGGCTTTGGAGAAATTTACTTATCTGGGACACTGATCACATGAGATGGTGAGTCCGGAGTCTAAAAGGATTGTAGCGGTTCAATCCACTCCAAAATCATAAAGAATTGTCTTCTCTTTGATCTGACGTGATATTGCTGTGAGTGAATACTGAAACGCGTGTGCGAGAGGCTTCACTATCAGCAATGATGCATGCGAGGGACTGACTGTACTGTGACAGACTGATGATGTAAATAAAGTTTTGACTGACTTAAAACTGAGACAAATGAGTAAATGTTGACAAACAATTCACCCAGCTGGTAGAAAAGGGTTTTGTTTTTTTGCAGGAGCAGTAGGATGATAGAGACCAGAGAAGGGAGAGAGATTCTAAGTTCACATGAGTGTGTGGACCTGCAGACTTGACCCTCCAACTGCCACGTTTCTGTGTTACTGATTTTGGGTGAAGGAAATTGAGTTTTAACTGGCTGGATGTTGGGAATGGTATCGCATTGTATTGTTGGAAAATGTTAAATGTTACAGGGAGGAAAATGTATATACAATGTGAAAATATACTGATGAAGATCAAAAGGGGTAACTGTAGAATCAGTATGCTGTTTTATGCTACACTATACCTCTGAGTAAAGATTGTGAAATCATTATATTGTTTTAGGTTGCATTATATTCCTGATTTAGAAAAGGTGAAATTATTAGACTTATTAGACTGATTTGTATTACTCTATACTGCTGTCAGACACCTCAAGATCTGCTGACAACCCTCTCATGCACATCTCCCTTCCGGACGTTTGTAATGCTCAAAGTGGTTGTATGGAATTAAGAGAATTGTATTGATTAAAGTTATTGTTGATTGAGCAGTTAAACACCGAGTGTTGTTATTCCTTCAGCCCGAAGATCAAAGAATTGGGTTTTTTAACAACAGGAAAGGCTGGCTCAAATCGTGGCTGCGGCAGCTAGCGGTAACTGAGCCGGTAGTCAACCATGATTCCCACGATTAGCATAGCCTGTATTTTCATCATTTCCATGTAATGCCAGCTGCTGTTTGGGAAGGAAGCAGGAGGCATTTAAGAGATCTTTCATAATCTCTCGAGTCTCCTTTATCTTAGTATTGTGAATGCTGCTGTTCATCCAAAGTTAAGTAAACCCTGGAGATCCTAAAAGGTTTAAATGTGATCTGACGTTGAATGTAAGTGGTAGACTGCTCATGTTGCTGAGGCTTCTCCGCAAATTCTTCATGTCACAATATCCCATTTGTCCAGATATTGTGACACGTTGAGAAAAGAAAGCAAGGAAAGCAGAAAAATTGGTTCCGCGCTGGACATCCACACAGCCAGTCTTTTCATGTGAACCACTCATTTTGAAAGGAGCAGGCAATCTTCTGTCCCGTAGTTTCAGTGTTGGGAAGGTTACTTTTAAAATGTATTCCACTACAGATTACAGATTACATGCCCCAAAATGTATTTTTGTGAGGGACCAAGCAGCCAAAGCAAAGAGGACACAGGCAAAAAAATATCTTCAAAAAGGGTTTTCTTTATTTTAACCCTCAAAAAGTCCAAAATTAACAAAATTCAAAACCATACTTAGCAGGCCCATAAAACAGGTCAACTAAATATAACTCTACAAAAAATAATTTCCAGAAACTTAAACAAAACAAAGTGAGACACAACTTAACTCACAAACTGACCTAATTACAAAGACACATGAGGGTAGCTTTTATAATGATTTGGCCAAACCATTTGAACACAATAGGGGGAAAACAAAAACACACTAATATTAACTAAGCACAGAATAACCTAACTAAACCTAAAACACCCCTGCTCCTGGTAAGCCCATGGTTGGTCCTGCTGAGCAGGCATTTTGTCCCCAGAGTCCTCAGCCACGCCTTTTGCCCAGACAGGAAACAGCCACCGCCCAAACCCAGGTAACTCAAAGAAAGAGAAACATAATTAATATAACAAAACATTTTAGAAAAACCACACAATGTTACTATGTGCGCGCCTCATAATACCAGTGTTAGGTTTAACCAAATGATTAATGAAGAAAACTGCAAAGCAAAATAATAAAGTGAAAAATGGACTAATTTACCCCTGTGTGGCTGATGCCATCACAATTTTGTAATTTATTCCGTTACGTTACTCAATGAGAGTAACGTATTCTGAATACTTTGGATTACTTAATATATTATCATGCTTTTTACAACAACTATTGCTGTGTGATTTATTACTATTACTGAAGGTAATAACCATGTGCAGTTCTGAAAGCAATACCAAATAGATTTTTAAATTTTAGTGTAAAATGAGTAACAGTAGGGTGGACAGTAGGTAAGGCTGCTCTTTTTGCAGCGATCTCGTATAGAAAACTATTTCGTAGTAAAGGGACCTCTGGCTAATACGTCAGGTTCCGTGTCGAGCTCGTAGCTGAAAACTAGCTTTACTTTGTTGTCTGGGTCAACTTTGCTAGCGAGAGACAGAGAGAGGCGTTGAAAGGCTGTAGACATCCAGAGGCCCTCAGAACACAAGAGATCAAGGAAGACCAACAGAGGGGCAGCCGTGCCACTATCCCAGAAAGAGCTGAGGAGAGCCCCAGATGAGGGGTCACTCAGCAGCCGCAGAGCAGAAGCCAGGGGGGGTTGCAGTGACGTGCCCGTGAGCTCCGCCGGCAGCCAGCTGTGCCAGAGTGACCGAGCCCCAGGCTGAGAGGCCGAGGGCACCCCACCCCCGAAGGAGCCCGAGCAAGCCCCAGGCTCCAGGCCCCGACAAGCAGCCACCAGGAGTGAGCCAGTGGGTACCTGGATGCCCATCCCCGGACACAAAGAACCACCAATGCACCGATGTCTGAGGGCGTCTGCCACTGGCAGGGGGAGTGGTGGGGGGAGATAGGCCTCCATACCTTGGAGGGCCTGAGATGTCCCCAGAGAGGTGGCGTCTGATACCCAACCTGACACATAGACACAAACCAACAAACATACATTCCCACCCTCATGCTCTCATATGCACTCTTTTTGGCTGCAGTGGTTATTATTATATTTACATGCTTCCAGCTCCTGTTTCTGATTGGTGACATCTCATACTTTTCCACTCTCCTTTTTCTCCCTCCTCGCGCTCACAGACACATAACGGGTATGGCAGTCCATTCTCCCTGCAGCACGGACTACACTGCCCATGAGGCTACATTCTTTAGGGTGATGCCTGTAACACTGCCTGTTGCCTTTATATTAAATAATTAAAAAAAATATTTCTTCACGTCATTATGAGACGCGAGATTGAGACACGGGCATTTGAGCCTCTTAATGCGTGTTTTGTTTGGGTTTCCACTGGCATGGAATTACCAAAAAATAGAGAGAGCATAACCTATGGTATGAAACAGGAAAATACCGCCGTGTAATCCCTTTAAGTAACTGTATTCTGAATACCACCCTTTTAAACGGTAACTGTAACGGAATACAGTTACTCATATTTTGTATTTTAAATACGTAACGGCGGTACATGTATTCCGTTACTCCCCAGCACTGCATAGTTTGAAGCAAACCTTTCAGCGCAGGCGTTCTTCCTTTATTTATTACCCCCTGTTTCAATTAAAAGTCCAGTTTATAAAACTGTTTGAGCTTGGGTATAAAATTTTCCATTCTAAAAGCAGACAGGGTGAGAGGCGAGAAAATATCACTGCACTTGACTCGCTCAAGCTAGATTATTGCTAGGTCGCTGTCACTTACTCTGCAGCTGCGGAGTAGCATAAGAACAACTGGGCTCAAGAGTGCTCCCTAGGGATGGGTATTGATAAGATTTTAACGATTCCGATTCCATTTTCGATTCTGTTTAACGATTCGATTCCTTATCGATTCTCTTATCGATTCTTTTTTTTTTTAAAAAGGAGAACACTAAAGTCGATTAGCTTAGAACTGTGTTTTATATCTTCTCTTTGAACAAGATAGAAATTTAGGAGTAACATGACCTTACAAACCCAACAGTGAGATCTTAAGAGAGCCACAGCCTACGGCTCTTCAATGGGGTGTCACAGGGTCCCCAGGAAAAAAAATGTATATGTAAAATAATAAAATAAATATTCTCCTGTAGCAATAACAAAGTTTAACATAAATTATTCTGTAGCAATTACACAAGAATATCCAGTAATGTCCTGCCTACAATTAAACACATTCACTTACCAAAGTGAAATCGGGGGCATCTGCTGTGGCAAATGGGTGCAAGCCTTTGACCACAAACTTAGACACTGCTGGGTGACATTCGTCTATCCTGGCCTGAAAGGAGACGCTACCGGTAGACTGCAGCGAGAACTGCCAGCATCTGAGCCAGCCAGACTCTGTCTCTCTCATCATGGTTATCTAAATGCAACGCACAGTAATAGCAGGTTTTGTAATAAGGTAAATCGCGCTAACATAATATGCAATGCTAATTGATTAGTTACCTGCAGTATTAACGGGAGAGGACGTGGAAACGCTACCGCTGCTGCTGGGTTGAGCTTCGCTAGTCCGGAGCGGATCAAAAACACGACATTCGTTGAAAGCAATCGCGTGTTTTTTGAGCAAATGCTTTTGCATATTCGTAGTGTTTCCTCCCTTTGATGAAATCTCTACTTTGCAAGTATTGCACGTTGCCCTGTTGTCATCCTTTCTCATAAAGTGTAACCAAACTTTTGAGCGTTTGTGCCGCTCAGGCGCCGTGTTTCCTACTGGGTAAAAGACGCTACTCAACGTGATGACGTCATTCGGGGCGACTGGAATCGATAAGGGAATCGTTTTTAAAAGTGGCAAACGATTCCAAGGAATTGAAACAGTGGGAACCGGTTCTCAGCAAGAACCGGTTTTCGATACCCATCCCTAGTGCTCCCTATCTTAAGATAAGAGAACTGCCAGCCTCAGTGCCTCTTTACTACAGTTGTAAGATTGCTGAGCACACAAAAGAGGTTAAACACATAATATAAACATCAGCTAAACAAAGCCGGCAGTTTGAAGTGTTTGAACCCTTTGATTAGCGACATACAGAGAGTGATACACTCTCATTGCAAGGCAGCAGACAGTTTGTGAGAGACTGCGTAATTTTCTAATAAAAAAAAAATTGTCCAAATTGCTTAAACTAACTGTAAAATTAGTTCATAGTTCAAATCATTTAATAAATATAGCTATTTCATTTATTTGTTCATTTTATTTTATTTTTTCCATGATGACAGGTGATTCGCTGCTTCCTCTACCTCCCCTGACCGCACGTCACTGGTAACACTTTAAAACGAGCACTGGAAAAAATTTTAACCTGATAATTAAACAAATACTGAAAATGTTTACCAATCATTAGTAATGCTTTAATTTAAATGTGTCTGTCAACAGAGTCTGAAAATCTTTCCTTTATGAACCAAACTTTGTATTAAGGATTGTAATATAGTTGGTATAAAATGATAAGGATTCCATTTTAATGGTAACAGTGCAAGTTTTGCATTTTTAGATTAATAATAAAAATAATGTTAGCCAAATGATGTTATTGTTTTGTGATGAAGGTTTCAGCACTGATTGGGAAGCCTGTTTACATTCACAAAGGGTGTGTACAAAATGCCACAATGGCAACACGTGAAAAAAAATAACTCAAACTCAAAGCCAAGATGAGAAAAATACTTTATCTTTTGATCACTAATTAATAATGATGGCACAGTAATCTTTATATTTTGCCTTGCGTTGTTGCACTATAAAAAAGCGTCCTTTAAAGTTACATTAGGTGACATCTTACTAAAAAAGAATAACCCCAAGAGTCAGAGCTCCGTTGTGCCAAGCATTCCTTAAACTTTAACTAGTGACTTTAAAAATTTATTCATGAATAAAATTTTAACCAAATATAACAATCTCAGAAATGTGTCATTATGTAGAGCAAATTTATAAACGATGATGCTTATTTAAAATCCTTCTCTCCAGTTGATCTCTCAGAGTTAACTTCAACTTTGAAACATGTCCTTTAGACCCCATTTCTACAATGCTCTTCAACGAAGTCCTACCATTAAATAATGCAACTTAAAAGGCCAGTCCCTGAGCAAAATGCAGACCAACTTATAATTTTCTTTGTGGCCAATTGTGATCTTTCACCCTAACTGTCTGCTTTTCAGAACAAGACTGTAGACTTTTGCTGTGTAAAACCAACAGTGGTGGATAGGTAATTCCTTTACGATTCTTTTTACTTAATTGCAGGTATAACTCTTTTAGTCAGACTATGAGATGTCACCTGAATATGTAAGAGAATGAAAGCTTTCCAGCTGGAATGTTGAGGCTTCACTTTACCAGGTACCATCTGTCTATTTGTCAACACACTTTCACAACAGACTGCTCATAATTGTAGACCTGTCATGGTCCTGGGCCATGTTGGCCCAGTGTTCTTAGTTTTCTTGTATGTTTGTATTTTGTTCCTTATTTAGGCCATGTTTTCTGAGTTGCCCTGTTGTGGTGTTCCCTAAGTGTTTTCCCTTCATGGCTTTTACCCCCTGTGTGCCCCTCTGTGTATCTATGAGCCCTCGTCTCCCTTTGTGGTTGTTTCATGTTTCCCCAGCCCGTTATGTCTGTGTTTTCCCCGTGCTCTCTCTCCTCCTGTCTGAACCTCTGTGCACTTCCTGTTTACTTTGTGACTCTCACGCCTGTACATGTCATGTTCAGTTCACCCCGCCCTGTCTCGTTATGATTATCAGTGTCACCTGTGTTCCCCATGTGTTCCCACTTTCCTCGTTAACCCTCTCTGTATTTCTGTCTGCGTCTCCCTCTGTTCGGCGTCGCGTTCTCCCTCATGTTGTGTGTTATTCTCCCCGTGGTTCGGTTCCTTGTACATCTCATGCTTTAGTTTTCCCAGTTTTAGTTTATTTTGTATTGCTTCTCGTGGCCAGCAATAAAGCTGTGTTTTTTGAGTTTATCCCCGTGTCTGTGAATCTGCATCTTGGGTCCTTCTCCTGCCTGCCACACAACGAACCATGACAAGACTCCGTGAAATCAATGCAGGGAATGTGACTTCCAACTCCAGTAGGCCACTCCCAAGTGAAATACAGCACAACTTCTAATTTGTTTTGCTTTTGTGACCTGTTGTTACTTGTCTCCTTTTAGGAATGAAACTTAACAGCTCCACCCTGAAAACCTGATGTTCCATAAGTTCTCCTTTTGTTTTTATCGGTTGTGCTGCTTATTACAAAAAGCTGTGTTTTTTGTATTGTGTAATGTCTTTTGCAATGCAGGTGGTGGCAGGAAAATAAAACAGCAATGTTTAGTGTACAATGCTTTTGCTTTTCATACAAACACAGTTTCATATAATTAAGGTATTTGTCGTTTTATGACTACAAATTGTGCAACATTTCACACATATTTATCACTTTTTTGAAAAGAATCTTCAAACCACTGACTTTCTGTAAATATTTATGAAAGTACAATTTCAAATATATATGCCAAATATTTGTGATTCACATCAGGCGCTGCCTTCTTATCCTCTTGTTTCTTTTGTTGTGCTGATTATTGACAGGAAATCATAAAAACAGTACATCAAAGGATGTGACCACTCTGAAACTAGCACCTGTTACTGGTAATGTTACCTGGAGATATTATGGCCAGCTGTCATGGTGTGTGCTGTGTGGTATCATGGCAGATTTCTTTTCTGATGTATTAGTCACATATTTTAACCATATCACTTTAGTATAGCATGATCACTCCTGTTATCAGTTGTATGCATACATGTAGAATGTTATCACATCACAAGTGGGCCCCATGTTATTGCACCTTCACAGTGGACCCACAAGAGACTTGAAGATCTCCAGACATCCCGCATTAAGGGAGGTGACGGCTGATCATAACCTTTTTTTAGACTGGAAGACAGTCTAGGATGAGCTGGACTGAAGGCATAGGGATATGATGTGCTATGGAATGTTTTTTGTTTGAGAGCGTTTGGGAAGGTATGTAAGATGTGACGGTGGTGGCCAAATTTCAGAGATGATCCCAGTGCTTGGCTGGGATGTTTCTCTACACATTGCAATGTGTTTATTAAACCCATATCGAAAATATATATATAAATTAGAGATGGACCGATCCGATATTACGTATCGGTCCGATACTGACCTAAATTACTGGATCGGATATCGGAGAAAAATAAAAAATGTAATCCGATCCATTAAATATCACGAAAGCACCTCGCAAAACTTGCAACACGCCGTAACTAACCTCAGAACGTTAGCACGTCGGAGCAGTATGCATCACGTGATAGAGCGGCTGTGGCATGCGTTACTGTATATAGTAACTATTAAGTCTAATTAATATCTCTCTCTCTCTCTATATATATATATATATATATATATATATATATATATATATATATATATATATATATATATATATATATATATATATATATATATATATATATATATATATATATATATATATATATATATATATATATATATATATATATATATCCTAGTAAGCTATAGTACTTTTTCCTTTGGGAAGGTACCATCTGTGCAGTCTGCAATTTTGTTGAAGAAAGATGTTGAATCTATTTAATATTTCTTGAAAAATAATTGATTTCTGTGCATTTTTTTTCACACTGCATCAAATTAAGGTTGATTACGTCGATTAAGCATCATGAGGTGGAGCGTGAGGGGTGGTTCCCTATTTTTTATTTATTTATTTTTGTTGTTGCTGGGAGTTGGAACCCTATTAGTTAGGTTGCATAATATTTATGCTAAGTACTCTTTAAAATACCAGAATAGGGAGGATGGTGTAGGTTTAAGTTTATTAGATTGATCAGTATTGCTGAACTATGAAATATTTTTTTTTGCATACAGGTATAACAGAATAGCTTTAGTGTAGTTGTTGTTTTAAACTTGAGTATGAAGTTATACAAAATGCAGCAAGATATTTAAAAAACAGTTTTGTTGATTAAAAAACACTATATCGGATTCATATCGGTATCGGCAGATATCCAAATTTATGATATCGGTATCGGACATAAAAAAGTGGTATCGTGCCATCTCTAATATAAATCTTATAAATTTTATATCTGTTTTGTGTGAAACTTGCATGAAAAGCAAACAAGAGTGAAAACAGATATAAGATCCCTTGAAAAATTATATAAATGAAACTGAAACTGAAAACGTATGTTTTTGATACTTCCTAAAACAAAGTAAAGAGAATGAGAAAGTGGCCACTTTCATGAGTAAATCATATAAGCCTTATATCACTATCAATTAGAGATGGACCGATCCGATTTTACGTATCGGTATTGGTCCGATACTGACGTAAATTACTGGATCGGATATCGGAGAGAAATAAAAAATGTAATCTGATCCATTAAATATCGAAAAAGCACCTCACAAAACTTGCGACACAGCGTAACTCGGCTCATAACCGTAGCACGTCACAGCAGTATGCGTCACGTGATAGAGCAGCTGTGTGTATTTGTAGCCTCTACCAATCATTTCATCTCCAAGGAAATTATCCCAGAGAGAAGTAAAGCAAATGTGTAAGTTCATCTCTGAATGTTTGTAAAGCATTCCTGCGTTGAGCTTAACAACCTATATATGGAGCGACTGCCTCTTCTCTCTCCCTCCCTCTCCTGCTGCTACTTCAATCATGAAACTGATCAATGATCAGCTGATCGGCTTTTCTGTCAGGAGTCCGTCTCTCTTGTTTGCTTATCGCCCACTTTGCGCCAGAAAGAGGAAACCAGCGGCTGAATACTCCAAAGCAGTAAACACCACAAATTACTGCTTTACTAGAGGCAGTCACACTTATGATCAGTTAACAAAGTTCATTTGATAACTTGATTGTTATGGCTGGCACTTACTCGGTAAGGCTGTACGCAGCTTTTCACACGATGCTTCTACATTTTGGCTTAGCTTTTGTCAAATAAATAATGGCTCTTTACATATGTTTTTGTTGTCATTTTACCTAATTGTGTTTTAATTTAGTTCTACAAACAAATGTGAAATTTTAAAGACTTTTCTACTTCGCTTTTATAAAGGGGGGAAAGGGATTGTACACAACAGCTCATTGTTTTTCATTAAAGTGATGTCCAAGGATAATACACTTCCTTGTTGTTGTTGGCTGTAATGGAAGGCATCACTGACACCTAGTGGAGGAATGTGTCTAATTTTTGATTATTTCATGGAAAATCACAGCTGTTTAGGTTTCTGCTTTTACATGGTAACCTGGTCTGCACTTTGTTCCTACAAACTTCCAGCAAATAAGAAGTGCACATACACAGATTTTTAAAAAACATTTTCATTTTACATTTTCTTTAAAATCCAATGTCAACATCAGATGCATTTGCATGAAAAAACCTACAGTACCTGCAAGGCTGGGTGTCATAAGAATTTAGGTGGGTCCACAGTGAAAATTTCTTTTGATTTTTATCAGTTGTGCTCACCTAAAAAAAAAAAATAACCTAAAGCTTTAATTACATAAACACTTGAGAAAACAAGCCAAAAGCCCTTTTGTCTTGTTAATACTAAGCATTCTTTATTTAAAGGTCATATGCAGGGATGAATCAGCAGCAAGTGACTTGCACCAGCTGCTGTTCATATAGTTATTTAGTCAGCATTTGTCACTTTAATTATACAACATAAAACCATGCACAAGATTAGGGTTTATAAGAACAGGAAGGGACTGTTTCAGTGAGCAATCATTATGCTAAATGACATTGATAACATGGTTTTTTTAACGCTCTTACTAATCTACTTTAAGTAATAGTTTATATAGTGAGCTAAGGCAGCAAGTAAATCTCTTGAACTAGAACCAGTTGTTTAAACCTAATGCCACAACAAGTGGCTGAAACAGAAAGGATGCTGCAAATTTTATGATCACAGACTAAAGCCTCATATCATGGTTCTAAGTCCTTTTGACCTAGCATTTTGTGTTTCTTGTGTTTTTATGAATTTTTGTGCTATGGTTTATCATTCTTAGTGGTAATCCTGATTTTATTCTATCTGGCCTAGCTCGTCCCTTCTTCAGTCCCCAGGCAGGCGGTAACTCCATTCATCCCTGCACCCATACCTGCTCCTCAGGTGGGGATGTCGGACGCCCAGCCGTTGCCTGTGCCTGTTCCGGTTCCTCGGGTGAGGGCAACTGTGACCCTGCCGACTCCTGCATCCGTTTCAGTTCCTTGGGTGGGAGCGACAGAGGTTCAGCTAGCTCCTGCACCTACGCCGGTTCCCAGGGCTAGGGCATCCAGAACACAATTCATTTCTGCACCCATATCTGTTCCTTGGGTGGGGATGGTTAATGTTCGGCCAGGCCCAGCACCCGTTTCACCCGCATTCACTGGAGAAGAGCAGCTAGGAGTCAAGCTCAGTCACCTGCTCATTCACCTGCTCAGCACTCTCCTGTCCTCGCTCTCATGCTCCATCATGTCCCATTGTGAAAGTCTCATGTTTTCATGGTTTCTTGTTAATTCATATCAGCTGTGTTCCCCGTGTGTTCACACTTCCCTCGTTATCCTCCTGTGTATTTATGTCAGCATCTCCATCAGTTCGGTGTCGCGATCTACCTCATTCCTTAACCCAGTGCTTGTTTAGTGTTTAAACAACTGTGTCATACATACTCGTTAGATTATGCCAACATAGCACATATGGACATCTTACTTTGGGGCAGACCTTTAAAACTGGTTCAAACAGTGATAAATAGAAACTGTTCATTTCAAGTGTTAAAATGTTTTTGATACATAATCTCATCCTGATGCTGCTGCCCACAACATTTTAGTCTCCTACAGGGAGGAAGAAGTATCGCTGATTAGTCCATTGACTTTGGGATAGATAAGGGGGTGGCTGTAGCTCAGGCGTAGAGCAGGTTATCTAGGGATCTGAAAGTTGGTGTTTTGATCCCTGGCTCCCTGTAGTCTGCATGTCAAATATCCTTAGGCAAGATATGAACCCCAAGTTGCTCTCTGATGCATCCATCAGAGGATGAATATGTCTGAATGGTAGTTACACTGAACAAAAATATAAACGCAACACTTTTGTTTTTGCTCCCATTTTCCATGAGCTGAACTTAAAGATCTGAAACATTTTCTACATACACAAAGGACCCATTACTATCAAATATTGTTCACAAATCTGTCTAAATCTGTGTTAGTGAGAACTTCTCTTTTCATCCCATGCTGTCTAATCAGCACCTTAACATCCCACACCTGTGAAGTGGGATGTTAAGGTGCTGATTAGACAGCATGATTATTGCATAGGTGTGCCTTAGACTGCCCACAATAAAAGGCCACTCTGAAATATGCAGTTTGATCACACAGCACAATGCTACGGATGTCGCAAAACCAGTCAGTATCTGGTGTGGCCACCATTTGCCTCACGCAGTGCACACATCTCCATTGCATAGAGTTGATCAGGTTGCTGATTGTGGGCTGTGGAATGTTGGTCCACTCCTCTTCAATACTTGAACAAAGTTGCTGAATATTGGCAGGAACTGGAACACACTGTCATATACGCCGAGCCGAGCGTCCCAGACATGCTCAATGGATGACATGTCCGGTGAGTATGCTGGCCATGCAAGAACTGGGATGTTTTCAGCTTCCAAGGAATTGTGTACAGATCCTTGCAATATGGGGCCATGAATTATCATCCTGGAACATGAGGTTATGGTCGTGGATAAATGGCACAACAATGGTCCTCAGGATCTCAACACGGTATCTCTATGCATTCAAAATGCCAACAATAAAATGCACTCGTGTTCATTGTCCATAACCCCACTGACACCATGGGCCACTCAATCCTCAATGTTGACGTCAGCAAACCACTCACCCACACGACGTCACACAAGCTGTCTGCCATCCGCCCTGAACAGTAAAAACATCTGTCAACAGAACACCTCTCCAGCGTGCCAGACGCCATCAAACGTGAGCATTTGCCCACTCAAGTTGGTTATGACGATGAACTGCAGTCAGGTCCAGACCCCGATGAGGACGACGAGCATGCAGATGAGCTTTCTGCTTTCTGTTTCTGACAGTTTTGCAGAAATTCTTTGGTTATGGAAACCAATTGTTGCTGCAGCTTTCTGGGTGGCTGGTCTCCACCTGGTCGACCATCCTGTAGGTGAACATACTGGATGTGGAGGTCCTGAGCTGGTGTGGTTACATGTGGTCTGCAATTGTGAGGCGGTTGGATGTATAGCCAAATTCTCTAAAACGCCTTTGAAGACAGCTTATGGCAGAGAAATGAACATTCATTTCACAGGCAACAGTTCTGGTAGACATTCCTGCAGTGAGCATGCAAATTGCACGCTCCCTCAAAAGCTGCAACATCTGCAGCATTGTGCTGTGTGATCAAACTGCATATTTCAGAGTGGCCTTTTATTGTGGGCAGTCTAAGGCACACCTATGCAATATTCATGCTGTCTAATCAGCACCTTGACATGCCACACCTGTGAAGTGGGATGGATTATCTCGGCAAAAGAGAAGTTCTCACTAACACAGATTTAAACAATATTTGATAGTAATGGGTCCTTTGTGTATGTAGAAAATGTTTCAGATCTTTAAGTTCATGAACCAGAGCAGCGGAGCAGAAACAAAAGTGTTGCATTTATATTTTTGTTCAATGTAGTAAGGACTTAAAAGCATAGAAGACAGTGCTTGTGTGAATCGGAGTGAATGGGTGAATGTGGCATGTTGTACAGACCATGCAAAGCTGACTCAGAGCCATAACACCATCAATGGCTGCAGTATGGAACAGATGTGGGTGTGTCCTCATCTCCCAGAGGAGTCCAAATCGTCATTAAACAGCCCTACAGACACAAAAACATGTGAAAATATAAACAACCAGACTATCAGCAGTAATTTAACTACTTTAAGACCTCTGTGAAAATCATTTACAGTATAAATCACAGAATTTAAGGCCTTTAAAAATTGATTGATTGATTGATTGATTGAATCTTTATTTTGAACATGTTGAAAAAGTATAAAAAAAAATAGAATTAAAAGAGACAAATGAACAAAGCAAACAAAAGGAAAACGAGCAACCACAACTCCAAATAACGTCCATGTTCAAAAAGGAGCAGGAAGAAGCATAAGCTTATTTAATCCCACCCCTTTTCCACTATCTAGTATCAATAGACTACAGAAATACCTCCTTGCAATTACATTATATGTTATGTGTAAATTTTTTTTTTTTTTAATATATACACATATATGTTTCTATCTATCCATACATACGTATATACACACATACGCACATATACACATTTTCAATAACCCCATTAACACCTCAAGGATACACAACCTACAATTATATATATATATATATATATATATATATATATATATATATATATATATGGACAACATCTCCCACCCCATGCAGCAGACTGTGACAGCACTGAGCAGCTCCTTCAGTGGGAGACTGCGGCACCCACGGTGTGGGACGGAGAGATTTCGCAGGTCTTTCCTCCCCACTGCTGTCAGACTCCATAATAAAGACTTTAACTGATCAAGCACACACATCCATACATATGCAATAATACTAAGTGCAATAATCCTTTCTGTCATCGTTGTATTTTTACTCAGTTGTATATAGTATTTGTATTTGTATTCTATTTTTATCTTATTGTATATTTATTTTATTTTATTCTACTGTATATAGTATTTTATTTTATTCTATTCTGTACAGTTGTGTACTGTATTTATTCTTATTGTATTCTAATTTTTGCCTCATAACTTTTGCACTGTCCACTTCCTGCTGTGACAAAACAAATTTCCCACGTGTGGGACTAATAAAGGTTATCTTATCTTATCTTATATATATATATATATATATATATATACCCATACCAACAAACCCGTGCATGCGCACACACATGAAAATATTAGACAAGAACACCCTATCAAATCTCTACCTTTTCCCTGTACCCTGTAAAAACCATATCCTTAAACCGCTTTTTAAACTGCGCCATGCTTGGACATTGCTTCATATCTTTACTTAGTCTGTTCCACAGCTTCACTCCACACACAGAGATGCAAAAACTTTTTAATGTTGTACGGATACGAGGATGTTTTAACTTTAATTCCCCCCTCAAATTGTATCCCCGTTCCCTTTTAGAAAACATTTTTAGAATATTGTCAGGAAGCAGGTTATTTATTGCTTTATATATAATTTGTGCTGTGAGAAAATGAACCAGATCTGTGAATTTTAGAATTTTTGATTTTAAGAATAGTGGATTTGTATGATCTCTGTAACCAGTTTTATGGATTATCCTTATGGCCCTTTTTTGTAATATAAAGATTGATGATAGCGAACATTTGTAAGTATTGCCCCAAACCTCTGCACAGTAATTCAAATACGGTGCAATCAGGGAACAATAGAGAATGTGGAGTGATTTGTGGTCCAGAATGTGTTTTACTTTACTCAAGATTGAGACACTTCTTGAAATTTTGTTATGTATATGATTTATATGAGACTTCCAGTTTAATTTATCATCTATAATCACACCAAGAAACTTATGTTCAAGTACTCTTTCAATTTCCACACCATCTACATGAATCTGCACTTGTGCATTTCTAAGGGAATTCCCAAATAAGATAATTTTAGTTTTACTTAGATTTAGCGATAGTTTGTTCCTGTTAAACCATTTTTTAATTTTGCACATTTCTGAAGTAATTGTATCCAGCAGCTCCTTTAGATTCCCCCCAGAACAAAAAATATTTGTGTCATCTGCAAATAATACTAATTTTAATATATCAGATGCCTTACAAATATCATTTATATAAATAATAAATAATTTTGGACCCAGTACAGAGCCTTGTGGAACACCACAAGCAATGTCCAAGCATGATGAGGAATGGACACCCAGCTTCACAAATTGTTTCCGGTCACTTAAATAATTTTTCACCCATTGCAGTACAACCCCCCTAATCCCATACCGTTCCAGTTTATTAATTTATATGTCATGATTGATTGTGTCGAATGCTTTCTTGAGATCCAGAAATACTCCAGCTGCATACTGTTTCTGATCTATAGCATTCGTAATCTCCTCAATTGATTCGATTAATGCCAGAGATGTTGATCTTTTTGATCTGAATCCATATTGACTGTCAGAGAGTAATTTATATTTATCTAAGAATTTGTCTAATCGTTTATTAAACAGGTTTTCTAGGATTTTGGAGAATTGTGGTAGTAAAGAAACAGGCCTGTAATTTGTGAAGTGGTGTCTATCCCCGGTTTTATACAGCGGCACAACTTTAGCTATTTTCATTTTGTTTGGCACTTTTCCCATCTGAAATGATAAGTTGCAAATATATGTTAGAGGTCCTACAATTCCTTCAATGACCTTCTTGACGATTTTCATGTCAATATCATTACAATCAGTAGATGTTTTATATTTACACATGTGTACAATGTCAATTATTTCTTTTTCCTCCACTGATGTGAGGAACATTGAGTTAGGGTTCCTATCAATCAGGTTTTCACTACATTCTACTGATGGCAGTGACTCAGGAATTTGTTCTGCCAGTTTTGGTCCAGTATTTACAAAATAATGATTAAAGCTGTTGACCTTATCAGCAGTGTTTTCCATAATATTGCCATTATCGATAAAGTATTGTGGATAACTTTGTTGTCCAGAATTATTTTTAATGATACCGTTTAAAACATCCCATATTCCTTTCATATTATGTTTATTGTTGTTCAATATTTTTACTATAATACTCCTTTCTACATACACGTATAATATTGGTCAACTTATTTTTGTATTTTTTATATTTATTTTCAGCATCTTTTGTTCTTTGTTCTAGGTATTCCCTATAGAGTGTATTTTTCTTTTTACATGCATTTTGTAAACCCTTAGTGAGCCATGGTCTATCTGAATATTTGTGCTTTCTGTTGTATTTTATTGTTGGACAATTTTTATCGTACAACTCCATGAATATTCTTAAAAATATGCCATATGCAATATCAATATCAGCTTCTTTGTACACATTGTCCCAGTCCTGATTTAATAGATCGTTCTTAAATGCAGTCATAGTTTCTTCTGTCCTTACACGTCTGTATCTCAGTTGTTCTTCATGCTGATTTTTCTTATAATTAGTGTCATAAACTGCAAAAACTGGTAGGTGATCACTGATGTCATTAATTAATATTCCGCTCACAATGTTGTTTTCCATATCACAGAGCATATAGAGAAATGTGCTAAAGTGAATCAATTTCAGCTTTCATTTTTCATGATGTATATTGTATTAACAGTTAAATTTCATTATCTGTATCTTTACCACACATTTGCCACACAGGTGTAGATACTATAGGTTCAGTGAATGGTTAAATTGCACTGATTAGAATATACTGGACATTCAAAGCTAAGATTCAGCGCACTGTGTTAGAGGTTGGGATTTGATGAATTTATTTGATAATATATACAACCTTTGATCATCATTTATGTCCAGTTAAGAATGCACGCACATATTAAATGAACTGAAATCAGTAATGTGATCTCCAGTCTTGATATAAGGAATGAGAGAACTGACAGCTGTTATTTTAATCAGCCTGTCTCAGTTGTTTTAACTCTAAGTATCACAAAGTAATGTGGTAACATCTGGACTGACTGAGTTTACTTATAGTATAGTTATATTTATAGTCATAGTCATAGAACTTCGTAGTATTTGTTTCTTAGTGTTTTTTAGTTTGCTTAGGGTTCCTTGTTTAACCCCTGCTATCATCCAAATAAAGGATTGCTTTCTGTTTAAACCTGCAACACCTCATCCACATCTGCTTTTGGGTCCTGTTTCAAAAAACACACCGGCGCACCCCGCCATGACAAAAACAACCTGAAGAGCTCGTTCGGAGCCAAAAGAGCCGGCTCTTTTCAGTGAGCCGAACCAAAAGAGCCGGTTCTCTAAAAAGAGCCGGAAATCCCATCACTATAGTGTATAGGGATGGGTATCGTTTAGGTTTTATTCGATACCAGTACCAAACCGGTACTTTTGAAATGGTGCCGGTGCTTAAAGGGTGCTCGAACCGGTGCTTAAAGAATGGAGAACATACACTTTGTCCAAAAACCTCCCATGTTTAGCTGTTTTTTTGTAAAAAGATAACAATGTTAGCCTTTTCTGCAGCTATAGGGCATATATGGTATCACTCTTGGCTGGAAGCAGTGCTTAAACAATGGAAAAAAACACAAACTTTATGTTTAGCTGTTTCCCTCTTTTTCTTTGGTCATTTTAGCCTTTTTGGCCAGGGTGAAGGGAGTATCTGCCATCAAACAAGAAGACAGCCACATGTAACCATGACGGTGTTTGCTAGTTCACCTTATGTAATAACGTGGTTACCCTACTCAACGTAAATTACACACAAACAACATTAAGCTACTCACGCAGAGAAGAACGGCTGCTGCTGCATCATCATCCGCTATCATTTCTGCTACACTGGCAGGGCTAGGGGCCAGGACTCTCCTCTTCGGGTTCTTGGGGATGTTGCTAACTCCGGGTCCGATAACAGGCACCACACCCACAGTAGATGTGCTCGGTGTGAGGTCTCGCATCAAATACGGTGCATTTCTCGGCTTTTAACAAAATGCTATACGTCGCTAGGTGTTTCATCAGATTCGAGGAGTTACCTCTTTTGCACAGAATCACAGTATCAGCTTAAAGCACTTGTTGCAGGCTGCTGAGTTTGCATCTTTTGCTGTGAAGTACAGCCAGACTTTTGACCGCTTTGCCTTGGGCATTTTTAATCTGTAGCTCTGCTTTAAAAGAACGTATGTACCTAGGCCCGCCTACTACCCTTGCAAAGGTAAAATGATTGGCTAGAATTCAAAGTGTATGACATCTCAGGGAAAAAAAAGCACCGAAATAAAGCACCGAAATTTGCACTGCTTTTCGGTCTGGTTACTACCCATCCCTAATGGTGTAGAGATAAGACATTTGTACCAACCTTGGTTAACACTGCTTAATCATCGCTGGAATATTTTAGATGGGGTCACTGTTGACAAACTAGCTAGTGGGTCTTCAGGGTAATGCTACAAGAGTGTCTCTCAGCATGGGCCAGAAGAAAGCACTGACAACTGAGGAAGGTGATGTTATTAAGAAGTCACTGGAGTTTGACAGAGGAAATTTCTGCTGTTAAACTGCAACAGAAAACCATCCTCGACCTCGGTGGAGGAAGTTAAGGTTCGCTGTATCCTGAACGCTGAGCTGGCATGCCTGGAGCAGTACAACCAGATGAATGACATGATCATCACCGGCTTCGCATCAAACCCCGGACATATGCTCGGGCGGTGGCCTATGGCAGTGTGGGTGAGCCCGGAGAGGAAGATGTCAGCTCCATGGAGCATCAAGTTACCTGGTTACGTTTCTACGGTTCAAAGGCGTTGAAGTGGACTATAACAACATTGAGGCTTGCCACCCTCTACAACAGTGAAAAACTGACAGTGACAAACCAGCCATCATTGTGAAATTTTTTAACAGAAAACTGAAAATTGCAATGATAAAATCAGCAGGAAAGCGTGTTACTTGAATAAACAGGGATAAATTCTAAGTACATGGACCACAAACTGTAAAGTATTTATTAAACTCAGTGGAACACCGAAACAAGCCAAAGTATTGGTCATTAGAAACATTGAAGAGCTGGACAATTACTGATGTTCATCTTACACTAGAGGCATGAATACACATGTGACTTGACACACAACACACCACATAGCACAGTCTGAAAAAACTTCATCTTCATCTTGAATTTACACCCTAAAATAACGAGGCCAAGCAGAATTACACCTCATTGTGCCACCTTAATTGACATTATTTTCACCAACAACATGGAAAACAACATTGTGAGTGGATTATTAATTAATGACATCAGTGATCACTTATCAGTTTTTGCAGTTTATGACACTAATTACAAGAGAAGTCATCTAGAGCAGGGGTCTCAAACTTAAATGAGCTGTGGGCCACTGCTGGCACTGTCATCTCAGCCACTTTAGTGTTCAAGTAGTACAAAAAAACAAACTCCACAAACAAAAATTTTTTCTCACTCTCAATTAACTGAAGCCTTCTACCAAATAAACAAATTGGTACTCTCTTTCTGGCCAGACACTTGACAGTACTTTAGCTATACTTCTGCTTCTGCTATATATATATATATATATATATATATATATATATATATATATATATCGTTAGCTTCATAGCATAAGTGCCTAAGTCATTGACTTAGTCAAATGACTTAGGCAATTATGCTATGAAGCTAACGATATATATATATATCGTGGTTGTAGGTATTGCCCGTAGTGCTGCATTAACATCATCTAGCAGACCTTCTGAGGGTACGATCCTTCTCCTATCGCACTTGGGGCTATGTACCCAATCTCGGGTGGGGGTGATGATATCGCCCCCCTGACCTGGCGTCCTGACTCCTCCTTGCCGTAGCATTTGTGTTGTACCTCGTCAATCTCTAGCTGTGAGAGCAGTCCCTTCTTTCGAATGTTGGAGCACTGAGCTACTAGTTGTTTCGCCGTCATTGTGGATGTTGGGTATCGAAGAATCCATAGGTCCCTCATCCTATTCATGTAGCCCCTTCCGCCGGGGTTACTTGCGTAGTAGCATTCCAACAACGCCCTGTTTTCGTCTCTTGCCCACCGATGCCTTCTTGTTCCAGTAGCCCACTTTTCGTCAGGGTGCCCTGGTTCCTCAACACCTGACGCGGACCTTGTTGATCCGGGCGACGTCCGAGCCGGCATGCCTTCATATTTATCTGTCTCGCTCATGTCTGCGGTAGGCTTGCTTAGCATAGGGGGTCTAGCCTTAGGACCCTTACTGGATACAGACGCCCCAGGCAGGAATCGAACTTGCGATCCTCTGTTCCAAAGGCGTGTAGTCTAACCACTATGCTATCCAGCTGCAAGACCAGACTGACCAACCTGTGCACTGCCTGGATTGATTACAAGAAGGCCTATGACTCAATGCCCCACAGCTGGATACTGGAATGCCTAGAATTGTACAAGATCAATGGGACCCTAAGAGCCTTCATCAGGAACTCAATGGGGATGTGGCGTACAACACTAGAGGCCAACTCCAAGCCCATAGCACAAGTTACCATCAAGTGCGGGATCTACCAAGGAGATGCTCTGTCCCCACTGCTGTTCTGCATAGGCCTGAACCCCCTCAGTGAGATCATTAACAAGACTGGCTACGGATACCGACTACGGAACGGAGCAGTTGTCAGCCACCTCCTGTACATGGATGACATCAAGCTGTATGCCAAGAGTGAACGAGACATCGATTCACTGATCCACACTACCAGGCTATACAGCAATGACATTGGAATGTCGTTCGGACTGGAGAAGTGTAGTCGGATGGTATCAAAGAGAGGGAAGGTAGTCAGAACTGAGGGGATTGAACTACCAGAAGGCAACATTGCAGACATAGAGGACAGTTACAAGTACCTGGGGATCCCGCAGGCAAATGGGAACCATGAAGAGGCCGCTAGAAAGGCTGCAACCACCAAGTACCTGCAGAGGGTCAGGCAAGTCCTGAGGAGTCAGCTGAATGGTAAGAACAAGATCCGGGCCATCAACACGTACGCCCTGCCCGTGATCAGGTACCCTGCTGGGGTAATAGGCTGGCCAAAGGAGGAGATAGAAGCCACTGACATAAAGACAAGAAAGCTCCTTACCATGCATGGAGGGTTTCACCCCAAGTCCAGCACCCTGAGGCTGTACGCTAAGCGGAAGGAAGGGGGCCGGGGACTGGTGAGTGTCAGCACCACAGTCCAGGATGAGACAAGGAACATCCAAGAATACATTGGGAAGCTGGCCCCAACTGACCGAGTGCTCAGTGAATACCTCAGGCAGCAGGAACCCAAGAAAGAGGAGGGAGACGAGGAACCATCATGGAAGGACAGGCCCCTGCACGGTATGTACCACCGGCAGATAGAAGAGGTGGCTGATATCCAGAAATCCTACCAGTGGCTGGACAAAGCTGGACTGAAAGACAGCACAGAGGCACTAATCATGGCAGCACAAGAACAAGCTCTGAGTACAAGATCCATAGAGGCTGGGGTCTATCACACCAGGCAAGACCCCAGGTGCAGGCTGTGTAAAGATGCCCCAGAGACAATCCAGCACATAACAGCAGGGTGCAAGATGCTAGCAGGCAAGGCATACATGGAACGCCATAACCAAGTGGCTGGCATAGTGTACAGGAACATCTGTGCCGAGTATAACCTGGAAGTCCCGAGGTCAAAATGGGAGATGCCCCCAAGGGTGGTGGAGAATGACCGAGCTAAGATCCTGTGGGACTTCCAGATACAGACGGACAAAATGGTGGTGGCTAACCAACCGGACATAGTGGTGGTAGACAAACAGAAGAAGGCGGCCGTAGTGATCGATGTAGCGGTTCCGAATGACAGCAATATCAGGAAGAAGGAACACGAGAAGCTGGAGAAATACCAAGGGCTCAGAGAAGAGCTCGAGAGGATGTGGAGGGTGAAGGTAACGGTGGTCCCCGTGGTAATCGGAGCACTAGGTGCGGTGACTCCCAAGCTAGGCGAGTGGCTCCAGCAGATCCCGGGAATAACATCGGAGATCTCTGTCCAGAAGAGCGCAGTCCTGGGAACAGCTAAGATACTGCGCAGGACCCTCAAGCTCCCAGGCCTCTGGTAGAGGACCCGAGCTTGAAGGATAAACCGCCCGCAGGGGCGTGTTGGGTGTTTATATATATATATATATATATATAAAAAAAAACACCCAGCACGCCCCTGCGGGCGGTTTTATATGTATATATATATATATATATATATATATATATATATATATATATCAATCATATTTTGCATGGTTGGATCTTAACAAGGTTACAACAAGAAGCAATGGAAGTGAGACAAAACATTTTTTGAGCATCCAATTTATTGAAAACGACCCTTAAACTGAAACAGACTGTTTTGCAGCTGATCAAAAGTTTAGGACCACACTTCCAAAAAAAACCTGTAAACCCCCCAAAACAGAAATCCAAGTTCCAAACATGAACTCAGTAATGAGTAGTTCCATGTTATTGTAAATGGTGTAAATGCGAAACATCAATTGATTGTAACAATATTGATATGAAAATTGTCAAGAAGGTCATAGAAGAAATCTCATAACCACTAAAATATATCTGCAACTTATCATTTCAGATCATTAAAGGGTTGTACTGCACTGGGTGAAAAATTGTTTAAGTGACAGGAAACAATTGGTGAAGCTGGGTAAGCATTCCCCATCAGACTTGGACATTGCATGTGGTGTTTCACAACTTGGCTAGGTCCAAGAATATGTATTATTTATATAAATAATATTTGTAACCTATCTGATATATTAAAATTAGTCTTATTTGCAGATGACACAAATATTTTTTTGTTCTGGGGGAAATCTAAAGGAGTTCTAGGATACGATTGCTTAAGAAATGTGTAAAATTAAAACATATGACAAAACTATCACTAAATCTAAAATCATCTTATTTGGGAATTGTTGGAATTTTGGAATTGTTTATCTGTAAGGCTAATATCTCATAATTAGCATCACATATTTGTATTTTTTCTTTTACTACACATAGTGTATTGTAGAGAAGTTTTGGAAGTAGACTGTAACTCTGATACTACCAGACACAACCTAAGACCCCTCTCAGGAATGGGACCTTGGTCTTAAATCTGCTCTTATGGAATGCACTCTAGCTCGTTTTTATGCAAGAGGATAGCACAAGGTTGCTATGGTGATGGGTAAGTTGGCGTCTACACACGAGAAGTAGCCAGAGCCGACATCAGACCTAAGGCCACCTTAAACTGTTTTGACCAATCACCTTAGTGTCCACTTTAGCACACATAATAAGAAGGATTTGCTTTCCAGGTGTTTTCCCATTACCAGGTAAAATAAATATTTATTCAGATATTTTGCAAATATTTATTTTTCATTGTTTAACGACATAGTGCTTTTTTCTAGTTATTTTTTAAAATTTATGTCAAGGCTCCGCTACATGCTCTGAAAGCCCAAAGGCGATATAAGGATGACAGCTCACAACATTTTTTGTTTGCTACATGGATAATTTAAGTTCAGCTTTATAATTGTGTTTCATTATTGTTATTAGTTTTTAAGAGTTTAAAAAATCCAAAATGTAAATCTCCTCGTGGATTTTCAGTTGGAACAAAGCCCTTTTTCATACCCAATCACAGAAGACATTTCCTCACGTTATTTCACAAGAGCATCAATTCAGATGTTATTGCTGGCCTGACAGGAGCCATGACAGCAGCACCATACAGGAAGCAGTGAGAAGACTGATCTTGTGGCTCACTCCATGTGACACTTTTGTAAATGTTGACAAAAAGAAAAAAGAAAGCTATTGCTTTTAGAAAACTGTTCTGTAGTATAGAAACAGCGTTGACATGATTGTATTAAATATATCTTACGTGTGCCGTTCACAAATATAGAAGTGTCGAAGGGTGTTACCTTGGCTGCATCCATCAAAACTTGTGCAATCGCATTTGCATTAGGGACCAGTGACAATGCAAATCCAATGTCCATGTCATTGATAATGGATCCATTACTGCAAAAGGAATAACCCCAAACTTTATTTCACTAGTCCCCCCCTAGGGACCCCAAAGCGCTTTACACACCCAGTCATCCACCCATTCACACACTGGTGGAGGCAAGCTATAGTTGTAGCAACAGCTGCCCTGGGGCAGACTGACAGAAGTGAGGCCGCCATATTGCCCTTCTGGCCAACACCAGTAGGCGGTACTGGCCCTTCCGATTACAAGGCGAACTCCCAACTCTTGAGCCACGATCGCCCACATATGCTTTTTGGATTGTGCTGCTTCACTTCCATGTTATTTGTGATATGTCATTTGCACTATATCATAGTACAAGTAATAGTTAATACTTTCTTTCTGTTTATCCAGCTGCCCATTTTTTGAATGACCACCACATAAGGAATATGTCACAGGTCGCATTTATGCTTTATCTTTTATCTTTAACTGGGAAAAGCATGGCATCAACTTGGAAAAAATAAAAACACCAGGAGTATTTACCGTGGAATTTAAGTTCAGTTTAGGTCACGGTGGAATTGTTTTTTCCACATTGTTTATTTGATCTAATCTACTGTATATGATTCTTCTTTATCTCAGTCTGTATAATCTAATTAACAATGGAAAAATTGTTGACTTGTGTTAAGGTTCACATAATTGAGGAAGGAGAGTACAAACAACCATTGGTCCAGAAGATCTTGGTCAAACAATTGATTTTAATGAATACACGCGTGGGAAGACCACTCTGTATGCAGACAGGGATTAATCTTCAACTTAATCAAAGCATACACAGATTTTTATAGCATCAGGGTTTGAATTAATGACGCCCCTTCATACGTCACAGACAGAATATATACATACGTCAAATCAAAACCACAATGACTTTTAACACAGTTTAAAAGAACGTTGTCTTCGTCTTCATGGCAGGTACATCCTGTCACTGCCGGATGCTCGCTTGTCATCTTGACACCTCAGCAGCAGTTCTGCGACAAACTGCTCTTTTGCAACCCCAAGCAAAACATGATTAAACTTCCACCTATAAATGATTCTCTCTAACTGAGTGTGTGTGTGCGTCTATGTCGTCCTCAAATGCTCTCTCAATTCACCCGTTGCACTTCTGACCTTTTACCAGACCAGAGGCTCATCCTTATGTGTAATAACCTAACTGCAACTATGTTGAATAAATGTTTTAATCAAGAACCTCTACTAAGAGCTTAATAAAAGAATATAAAAGTGTAACAGACAATTTGAATAACCTAGTAATTCAAATAGCCTCGTCTAACCTGCTCCTCAGAATAACTTTCGGTTTCAGTTCTGCAAACTCTCTGCAACTTCCTGTCAACTGCAACTTAGTCTTTCTGAAAGACACACACTGTTTAAACCTCTGAATACAATATCAATGCTGCAGATTATATTATTAATGCAATGGTAATAATGATGATTATTTAACAATAGCAGTAAAATAATTTCCCTGCTCCACACTCCTGGAACACCAGAGGTCGCAATACATTGTGTCCTCGCTCTGACCCTCTCTAGCCGTCCTCTGGCTCAGTAAATGAGACAACCTCATGTCATCTAATTGGTCCAGTAATAAACACCAGCTCCCACTCGAGAACACTCCATGCGTAAGCTTAGGTTTTTTCTGCGTCCCTCTCTTGTCTCGGGCCTCCAGGATCCTCACCCCCTGTGGTCGCCGAGATCTTCTGCAAAGGAAACAAAACACCTTTTCCTGCACCTCCCTAACTTATCATATTTGGGACTCTGTAATCAAAAGCCTTATCCTAATTGTCTTCTTAACTTATTGACTTCAATTCAATTCATCCATCCATCCATCCATTCCATCCATCCATTCGCTTCCGCTTATCCTTTTCAGGGTCGCGGGGGGCGCTGGAGCCTATCCCAGCTGTCATAGGGCGAGAGGCAGGGTACACCCTGGACAGGTCGCCAGTCTGTCGCAGGGCTAACACATAGGGACAGACAACCATTCACACTCACATTCACTCGCACATTCACACCTAGTGGCAATTTGGATTATCCAATTAACCTATCCCCACAAGTTGCATGTCTTTGGACATTCAATTCAATTCAGGGTCAGTAATTAGTTACTGATTACTTTTTTCAAGTAACTTGACCAACACTGGTCGACAGTATCGAATGCTGCACTAAGGTCTAGCAGGACAAGCACAGAGATGAGTCCACTGTCAGAGGCCATAAGAAGATCATTTGTAACCTTCACTAAAGCTGTTTCTGTGCTGTGATGAGCTCTGAAACCTGACTGAAACTCTTCAAATAAGCCATTCCTCTGCAGATGATCTGTTAGCTGTTTGACAACTACTCTTTCAAGGATTTTTGATATGAAAGGAAGGTTGGAGATTGGCCTATAATTAGCTAAGACTGCTGGGTCTAGAGATGGCTTTTTGAGTAAAGGTTTAACTACAGCCAGCTTGAAGGCCTGTGGTACAAAGCTGATTATTAGAGATAGGTTGATCGTATCAAAGAATTAATTAATGGCAGGACTTCTTTGAGCAGTTTTGTAGGAATGGGGTCTAAAAGACACGTTGATGGTTTGGAGGAAGTAATTATTGAAGTTAACTCAGAAAGATCAATTAGAGAAAAAGAGTCTAACTTAACATCAATGGTACTAAGAGTAGCTGTAGATAATATTACATCTGTGGGATGATTGTTGGTAATTTTTTCTCTAATAATAAAAATTTTATTTGTGAAGAAGTTCATGAAGTCATTACTAGTTAACGTTAAAGGGATTGTTGGCTCAAAAGAGCTCTGACTTTTTGTCAGCCTGGCTACAGTGCTGAAGAGAAACCTGGGGTTGTTCTTATTTTCTTCAATCAGTGATGAATAGTAAGATGTTCTGGCTTTGCGGAGGGCTTTCTTATAAAGCAGCAAACTATTTCTCCAGGCTAAATGATGATCCTCTGAATTTGTGACACGCCATTTCCTCTCCAGATTACGAGTCATCTGCTTTAGGGTACGTGTTTGAGAATTATACCACGGAGTCAGGTACTTCTGATTAGAGACCTTAGTTTTCACAGGAGCTACAGTATCCAGAGTCGTACGTAGTGAGGAGGTGAAATTATTAACAAGATAATCGACCTCTGTTGGGGTAGCGTTCAGATAGCTGATCTGCTCTATGTTGGTACAGGGCATTGAAGATGATAACAGTGGGTGGATTATATTCTTAAACTTAGTTACAGCGCTTTCAGAAAGACATCTAGTGTGATAAAGTCTACTCTCCACCGCTGTGTAATCAATTATTGTAAATGTAAATGTTATCAGGAAATGATCAGACAGGAGAGGGTTTTCAGGAAACACTGTTAAATGTTCAGTTTCTGTGCCATATGTTAAAACAAGATCTAGAGTGTGATTAAAGTGGTGGGTGGGTTCTTTTACATTTTGAGAGAAACCAATTGAGTCTAATAACAGATTAAATGCCATGTAGAGGCTGTCATTTTTAGCATCTACATGGATGTTAAAATCACCCACAATAATTATTTTATCTGAACTCAGAACTAAATTAGATAAAAAGTCTGAGAAATCAGACAGAAACTCTGTGTAAAGCCCAGGTGGACGATAGATGATAACAAGTAAGACTGGTTTCTGAGTTTTACAGCTGGGGTGGACGAGGCTAAGCATCAGGCTTTCAAATGAATTAAAAGTCTGTCTTGGTCTTTCCTTAATTAATAGGCTGGTGTGAAAAATTGCTGCCACGCCGCCCCCTCGGCCTGTGCTTCGAGATTTCTGGTAGTTAGAATGACTCGGGGGTGTTGATTCATTTAAACTAACATAATCATCCTGCTGCAACCAGGTTTCTGTAAGGCAGAGTAAATTGATTTGTTGATCAATTATTAAGTCATGTACTAACAGAGACTTGGAGGAGAGAGACCTAATATTTAATAATCCACATTTCACTGTTTTACTCTTTGGTTCAGATGTGGATACTTTATTGTTCTTTCTTTGTAATTGTTTATGTTTAAGTTGTATGTTGCTGGTTTTTAGTTTGTTTTTTGTCTGTTTGGGAGCTGACACAGTCTCTATGGAGATGGGTTTTTTTGGGGGGGGGGGGGTAGCAGGAGGAGAGAAGCTGCAGAGAGGCGTGTAAGACTGCAACTCTGCTTCCTGGTCCCAACTCTGGATAGTCATATTTTGGGGGGTTTAATAAATTTGTCCATATTTCTAGAAATGAGAGCTGCTCCATTCAAAGTGGGATGGATGCCGTCTCTCCTAACAAGACCAGGTTTCCTCCAGAAGGTTTGCCAATTATCTATGAAGCCCACATTGTTTCTGGGCCACCACTCAGACAGCCAGCAATTTAAGGAGAACATGCGGCTAAACATGTCACTCCTGGTCTGATTGGGGAGGGGACCAGAGAAAACTACAGAGTCCGACATTGTTTTGGCAAAGTTGCACACCGATTCAATATTGATTTTAGTGACCTCCGATTGGCGTAACCGGGTGTCATTACTGCCGACGTGAATTATGATCTTACTGAATTTACGTTTACCCTTAGCCAGCAGTTTTAAATTTCCTTCAGTGTCGCCTGCTCTGGCCCCTGGAAGACAATTGACTATGGTTGACGGTGTCTCTAGCTTCACATGTCTGAGAACAGAATCACCAATTACCAGAGTTTGACCCCCGGCGGGTGTGTCGCCGAGTGGGGAAAAACGGTTAGACACATGAACGGGTTGGTGGTGTACCTGGGGCTTCTGTTTAGGACTATGCTTCCTCCTCACCGTGACCCAGCCGCCCTCTTTCCCCAGCTGCTTGGGGTCTGCCAGGGAACAGCTAGCGGGGCCTACGCTATCTTCGGCTGCACCAGCTACAGGGGCCTGGCTAGCTATGGGTGAATGAAGGGTGCGAAGCCGAGTCTCCAATTCAGTAATCCTGGCCTCCAGAGCTGCAAATATGCTACATTTGTTAGAGATATCATTACTGCTAAAGGAGGCCGAGGAGTAACTAAACATCTGACACAATGAGCAAGAAAGTGCAGGAGGGACAGGTGAAGTAGCCATGGTGCTAACGAGTCGGCTACGAGCTAAGCTAAGCTAGCGAAACAGTACAGAGACAGTGAGTGAATACTTTGGCTATAAATTAGGTAGTGAGTACACAGAAAGTGTGCTTCGGATGAAGCACGTGAAGATTATACTATGAAAAAGAATGTATTTAAAAGTTGTTAATTAAATTGCTAAGCAAATAAGCTACTCAGAAACACCACTGTGTTTGAGCATTTATATTTGAAAAATATATTTATATATTCTTCAACGTTACTCATCATTTTAAAACTCTTTAAGCGCTGCTTTCACGTCTGGTTGCTCGCTCTATTTTCCCTTATCTGATCATCAACATCCTGTACACAAACTGTTGCTGCTGCAAGTTCCTCCACTCTAATCTAAAGTCACCTTTTTAACAAGAAAATCATTATAAACGCCTATTCTACTAAAAGCTCCAAAAGAAAACAACCACTTTAATCAATTAAGTTTAAGCATATAAGCAATTACTCCTGCATAAATTTCATCATAGCTAAACGCTGCCTTGAAACAACTCCTGTGTGTTAACACTAACTTCATTTTAACCTCACATTTCCTATGTTATAACCTGTTTTTGATATAGCCCCTTTTATTTCATTTTGCTCCTTTTAATGTAAAAATACCTTCTAATTCTAGTTTATCAGACTTAACCAAAATATATGCTTTCCTTCCTTTGGTCCTTCTTTAAGTTCAGTTAAAAGCTAAATGAATTTGAGGCCTTTTGCCTGGAATCAATACTGTCATGTGTGTTTCTGGACTCTGTGTCTGTAAGCGTGTGTAATCCTTTAATAACTCATATCATCCTCACAGTAGATTGGCCAATCATAGCGCTAGCCAAAGGCTCGTGACCCTCAAGAGACGAATTGAGCCACAACTCCTTTAAAGGCACAAAATGCAATATGTATAAAATCATTTCTATTTATAAGCTCTCCCCTTTAACCTAAAAATAAATCTATGTAATATCTGTATGTAAGCCTACATTATAACCACTACTTCTAGAAATCAAAAAAGAAATCAAACCTGTTCTACTCCTACAACCTTCACCAATTTTCCCCAAAGCATATCTTTTTGTTAACGTGTCCCCCAATTTCCCTCTAAGATTTGTACACAGCTTTAAAACACTGGCATCGTATCTACTAAACAGGATTCAGTTCACTTTAATCCTTTAACCTTAACATAAAAATAACAGTTTCCGTTTTACCATATCCAAATGACCAAAAACCCCAAAAAGTCCTAAAATGATCCTAAATTATTAAACAATTAAATTATTAAACCCTAAATTCCCCCTTTATTTTGACACATTTCATGTGTCAAAATACTATACAAAACTTAAAATGCTCAGTTTTCCCCACTCATCATCCAATCTATGTCATAAAAATAAACTTAAAACAGAACCGTTATCAGTCATGTGTTTCTTCAATTAACACAGTTTAAAAGAACGTTGTCTTCGTCTTCATGGCAGGTACATCCTGTCACTGCCGGATGCTCGCTTGTCATCTTGACACCTCAGCAGCAGTTCTGCGACAAACTCCTCTTTTGCAACCCCAAGCAAAACATGATTAAACTTCCACCTATAAATGATTCGCTCTAACTGAGTGTGTGTGTGTGTCTATGTCGTCCTCAAATGCTCTCTCAATTCACCCGTTGCACTTCTGACCTTTTACCAGACCAGAGGCTCATCCTTATGTGTAATAACCTAACTGCAACTATGTTGAATAAATGTTTTAATCAAGAACCTCTACTAAGAGCTTAATAAAAGAATATAAAAGTGTAACAGACAATTTGAATAAACTAGTAATTCAAATAGCCTCGTCTAACCTGCTCCTCAGAATAACTTTCGGTTTCAGTTCTGCAAACTCTCTGCAACTTCCTGTCAACTGCAACTTAGTCTTTCTGAAAGACACACACTGTTTAAACCTCTGAATACAATATCAATGCTGCAGATTATATTATTAATGCAATGGTAATAATGATGATTATTTAACAATAGCAGTAAAATAATTTCCCTGCTCCACACTTGAAAAGAACTCATAAATATACGGGCAGAAAAAGAATGACCATACAATTTTTTTTAATGGTATGCTACAAACAGTGTTGGATAAGTTACTTTAAAAAAGTAATTAATTACTAATTACTTAATCAATATTGTATTTAAAATACTTAAATAATTACTGTGTCTGAAAAATAACTTAATTACTCAATAAGTAATTTAACTAAATACTTCCCTATAAACCTTGAGTGGACAAACAATAGAAATTAAACTCTTTAAATAATAAATAATTTTTAAAAAAAAACATACGAGTCAACATAAAATAGTTTAGACTTTTAGCTTTCTGAATCATCTTTATTACATTCTATAAAAAAACATCCATCTATCCATCCATCCATCCATCTTCATCCGCTTTATCCGAGGCCGGGTCGCGGGGGCAGCAGCCTAAGCAGAGAAGCCCAGACCTCCCTCTCCCCAGCCACCTCCTCCAGCTTATCTGGGGAAACACCAAGGCGTTCCCAGGCCAACTGAGAGATATAATCTCTCCAGCGTGTCCTGGGTCTGCCCCGGGGCCTCCTCCCGGTGGGACATGCCCAGAACACCTCACCCAGGAGACGTCCAGGAGGCATCCTTGTCAGATGCCCGAACCACCTCAGCTGGCTCCTTTTGATGTGGAGCAGCAGAGGCTCTACTCTGAGCCCCTCCCAGATGGCCGAACTTCTCACTCTATCTCTAAGGGAGAGGCCAGCCACCCTTCGGAGGAAGCTCATTTCCACCGCTTGTATCCACAATCTCGTTCTTTCGGTCACTACCCACAGCTCGTGGCCATAGGTGAGGGTAGGGACGTAGATCGACTGGTAAATTGAGAGCTTCGCTTTTACACTCAGCTCCCTCTTCACCACGACGGACCGGTGCAGTGTCCGCATCACTGCAGCCGCAGCAACAATCTCCCATTCTCCCATCACTCGCGAACAAGACCCCGAGATACTTGAACTCCTCCACTCCGGGGCAGGAACTCATCCCCGACCCGGAGTGGGCACTCCACCCTTTCCCGGCTGAGAACCATGGCCTCAGATTTGGAGGTGCTGATCCTCATTCCCGCTGCTTCACACTCGGCTGCGAACCATTCCAGTGCGAGCTGGAGGCCTTCACCCGATGAAGCCAACAGAACCACATCATCCACGAAAAGCAGAGATGAGATTCTGAGGCCACCAAAGCGAAAGCCCCCCGCCACTTGGCTGCGCCTAGAAATCCTGTCCATAAAAATTATGAACAGAACCGGTGACAAAGGGCAGCCCTGGCGGAGCCCATCACCCACCGGGAATGAGTCCGACTTATTGCCGGCAATGCGAACCAAGCTCTTGTAACGGTTGTATAGGGATCGAATGGCCTGTAGCAATGGGCCAGACACTCCATACTCCCGCAGCACCTCCTACAGGACACCCCGAGGGACACAGTTGAATGCCCTCTCCAAGTCCACAAAACACATGTAGACTGGTTGGGCAAACTCCCACGCACCCTCAAGTTTCCTTGAGAGGATAAAAAGCTGGTCCAGTGTTCCGCGACCAGCATTGTTCCTCCTGTATCCGAGGTTCAACTAGCAGACGAACTCTCCTTTCCAGCACCCTGGCATAGACTTTCCCAGGGAGGCTGAGGAGTGTGATCCTCCTGTAGTTGGAACACACCCTCCGGTCTCCTTTCTTAAAGATGGGGACCACCACCCCGGTCTGCCAGTCCAGGGGTACTGACCCTGATCTCCATGCAACATTGTAGAGGCGTGTCAACCAGGACAGCCCTACAACATCCAGAGCCTTCAGGAACTCGGGGTGGACCTCATCAACACCAGGGGCTCTGCCACCAAGGAGTTGTTTAACTGCCTCAGTGACCTTGCCCCCTGAAATTGGCGGGTCATTCCTCATCATCCCCAGACTCTGCTTCCTCCTCGGACGACGTGTCAGTGGGATTAAGGAGGTCCTCGAAGTATTCCTTCCACCGCCTGACAATTTTCTCAGTCGACGTCAGCAGCGCTCCGCCAGCACTATACACAGTGCAGGTAGAGCACCGCTTTCCCCTCCTGAGATGCCTGACGGTTTGCCAGAATCTCTTCGAGGCAGTCCGAAAGTCTTGTCCCTTTTGCCAGTCTTGGCAGCCGGGGATCAGTCCGCCAGGGCCTCCGCTCCTGGCCGCCACCCGGCACACAATGCACCCGACCCCTATGGCGCCTCCTGCAGGTGGTGGGCCTGCGGGAGGATGGGCCCATGTCTCCTCTTCGGGCAGTCCCCATGGACTAAGGCCCGGCCACCAGACGCTCGCCCTCGGGTACCCTCCCCAGGCCTGGCTCCAGGGCGAGGCCGCGGTAACCCTATCCCGGGCAGGGTAAACTGTTCCCTCGATGTTCTCTTCATAAGGGTCTTCTGAATCGCTCTTTGCCTGGTCCCTCACCCTGGTCCTGGGTGAGGGATCTAAATTGTATACCTTTAGGTTATTTCAACCTTATCTTTACCTACTCAAACAGCAAAACATCACAGGAGACAGTGTAAATTTCTTATACATTCTATATTCTGGTTATTGTGACTTTCTTACAGAAAATGTGAAAATTAAAATACACTTCACAGAATAAAAATATAAATATATATCTTTTTATAAACATACAATTCATATAAATAAGAAAAGTGCCAGTGCTTTTTAGTTGGGGGGGGGACCACACGTAGACCCACTCTTTACACTTTATTATAAATTTTTTGTGATATATATACTGTGTATGCTCTATATGAAGGGAAACCTGAGACCTTTAATTTACAAGCATTTAAAAAGTATAAGAAGAGCTGTTGCAGATAATTTTGTTACAAAGTCAAGAAGTTGTTTCTATATATATTTAATGTTTAGTCTTTTTCTATATAAAAGAGGAACAGTTAACAGACATGTAGGTAGAGACACACTTAAAAGCAAGAGGGTCTTTGTAGGGTCTTTACCCTAACTTAACAATTTAAAGCACCTCGAGGTGACTTTTAGTGTGGTTTGGTGCCATATAAATAAACTTGAATTTAATTAAACTGAGCAGCATAAACTTCTAAGCCTCTAAGATAAAGCACCCATTTTGTTTTATCTTTTGCCTTTGTGTTGTTAGTTCAATTTTTCTATTCATGATTCAATTAACCGCATGCATAAAAGAAGTCTGTGTCATTCTTTTCACTACAGCGCCATTCCCACCAAGAAATATTTTCATATTGAAAAAAATAGCAATTCTACTCGTTCCGATGTGTCCAATAAATAAAGAGCTGCAGTGAAAGAGATCATCTGCTGCTTGTCTTTCAAATGAAAACCAGCACAGATGCTATTGCTGGCTTAATAGAAGCCATAACAGCAGCACCAGGGGGAAAACAGTGCTGGAATTAATCTTGTGGCATACTCCACTTGAAGCTGTAGTTGCAGTAGATGTAGTAGTTGTTGCAGTAGTTGTAGATGTTGTTACAATAGTTTTAGTAGTTGATGTAGTAGTTGTTGCACTAGGTGTAGTTGTTGGAACAACAGTTGTAGTAGTTGATGCAGCAGCTGTGGTAGAAAAAATGTACAAAACATTTTTAACCAAGTCACTCTAAAACATTTGAGACTTTTTGATCAAACATAACGGCTATGATTACTCACCTGTGTCATTGACAAGGATGGAATCCCTTTCAATGTCAAAGCCTGTAACGTTTGAGGCTGTACTGTTCAAAACATTTCTAATCTCAGCTTTGTTTGGAACAGATGTGTTTACAAACCGAAGTTCCATCGTGTTGATGACTGATCCTTGCCTGTAAATGCAGAGACAAAAATTATAGATTGGAATATTTAGGGCTTTAGGTGAGTGCTCTTAACATTATATGTCAAAATACTGAAATCACCTGAAGCTCACAACATTCAAGAAGACAAAAGAAGAAGGGAACGCCAATCTGTAAGGAGGTTCAATCTGCAGACACAAAGGAGAATTTTCTTAAAATTCAAGCTCAAAACCATCCTGCTCCAGGGATAACTCACTAACTAAAAAAACTGGGTAAAACTGGGAAAACTTTCACAGATTTTAAATTGATGCAGTTTAATTACTTTATGCAATTTTATCATAAGTATATTATCCATCTTCTAGTGAGAGAAATGTAGTGCTTTTTGTCTTGAATATGTCCTGTAAAGTCAGGTTCAATGTATGAGTTGGAGATGAGAAAGACAGTAGACAAGTGAAAGAAAGAGAGTCTTTATCTGTATTTGTTAAAGTGAAAAGGTTTGTTCAAATATGAAGTGAGAACCAACATCTTAAGAGCTTGTCTCCTTTGAGAGAAAAATAAACATCCAGCAATAATACTGACGTAAAGTGCTTTGCCACAAGTACAAAAGACTGCAGATCAATAGCTCAAAAGCACATGTGTAAATCTTGGGACAAAGTGTTCCAAAGTTTTTAACAGTGAAAGTAAATCTCCATAAGTTGATTCTGTTCATCTGGACGTAGCGTTTTGGATGACTGATGAAACGTTTCTGCCACAAAACGCTTCATCCAGATGAAGAGAATCAACCTTTGGCGATTTACTTACCTGGATGATTGAGCATGCATCAAAGTGCAAGCAAAGATTCTATAGTTGACTTATTCCTGCTGTAATTCAGTGAAATTCTGAGCATTTAGTACTTTAATAGCTGTTCTTTAGACACACCGTTCATGCTACTTTCCACAAAGTAAAACACTTACCTGTGCCTTTATGGATGCAGCTCGCGTTTTAAAAGCTTCAGATAATGAATTCAACAAGTCTGTTGTAAAATTGCTTTGAATGGATCTGAATTCAACAAATATGGGGGTGGTGAAGGTCGGGGCTGAGGTGGAGGTCGGGGCTGAGGTGGTGGTGGAAGCCGTAGTTGTGGCTGGGGCTGTGGTGGTGGTGGTTGAAGCCGTCGTTCTTGTGGTGGTGGCAGCTGTGATTGTAGTAGCAGCTGTGGTGGTGGTGGCAGCCGTTGCTATTGTGGTCGCTGGGGCTGTGTTGGTAGTGGCTGTCGTCATTGTAGTGGCTGGGGACGTGGTGGTGGTGGCAGCCGTCGTTGTTGTAGTGACTGGGGATGTGGTGGTGGTGGCTGATGTGGTGGTGGTAGCAACCGTCGTTGTTGTTGTGGCTGCTGTGGTGGTCGTGGTGGCAGCTGTCGTTGTTGTACTGGCTGTGGATGTGGAGGTGGTGGCTGCCGTCAGTTTTGTTGTGGTTGGGGATGTGGTGGTGGTGGTGGTGGCTGCTGTGGTGGTGGTGGCAGCCGTTGTTGTAGTGGCTGGGCAGCCACCAACACAGATGATTGTGGTGGCTGCTGTGGTGGTGGCAACCGTCGTCGTTGTTGCGGCTGCTGTTGTTGTTGTAGTTGCTGGGGCTGTGATGGTGGTGGCAGCCGTTGTTGTTGTAGTGGTTGGAGCTGTGGTGGTGGTGGCGGCCATCGTTGTTGTAGTGGCTGGGACGGCTGTGGTGGTGGCAGCCGTCGTTGTTGTAGTTGCTGGGGTGGTGGTGGTGGTGACAGCCGTCGTTGTTGTAGTGTCTGGGGATGTGGTGGTTGTTGCTGCCGTCGTTGTTGTAGTGGCTGGGGCTGTGGTGGTTGTGGCTGCCATTGTTGTTGAAGTGGCCTGGGTTTTGGTGGTAGTTGCTTCCGTCGTTGTTGTAGTGTCTGGGGCTGTGGTGGCTGTGGCTGCTGTGGTGGTTGCTGCAGCCGTCGTTGTTGTAGTGTCTGGGGCTGTGGTGGTTGTGGCTGCAGTGGTGGTGGTGGCAGCCGTTGTTGTTGTAGTGGCTGGGGCTTCTTTGGTGGTGGTTGTGGCATCCGTCGCTGTTGTAGTGGGTGGGGCTGTGGTGGTTGTGTCATCCGTCGTTGTTGTAGTTTCTGGGGCTGTGGTGGTAGTGGCTGCCGTCTTTGTTGTAGTGGCTGGGGCTGTGGTGGTTGTGGCTGCAGTGGTGGTGGTTGCAGCCATCGCTGTTGTAGTGGGTGGGGCTGTGGTGGTTGTGTCATCCGTCATTGTTGTAGTTTCTGGGGCTGTGGTGATAGTGGCTGCAGTGGTGGTAGTTGCTTCCGTCGTTGTTGTAGTGTCTGGGGCTGTGGTGGCTGTGGCTGCTGTGGTGGTGGCTGCAGCCGTCGTTGTTGTAGTGTCTGGGGCTGTGGTGGTTGTGGCTGCAGTGGTGGTTGTGGCATCCGTCGCTGTTGTAGTGGGTGGGGCTGTGGTGGTGGTGGCTGTTATTGTTGTTGTTTTTTCTGGGGCTGTGGTGGTAGTGGCTGCAGTGGTGGTGGTGGCAGCCATCGTTGTTGTAGTGTCTGGGGCTGTGGTGGTTGTGGCTACCGTCTTTGTTGTAGTGTCTGGGGCTGTGGTGGTAGTGGCTGCAGTGGTGGTGGTGGCAGCCATCGTTGTTGTAGTGTCTGGGGCTGTGGTGGTTGTGGCTACCGTCTTTGTTGTAGTGTCTGGGGCTGTGGTGGTTGTGGCTGCAGTGGTGGCAGCCATTGTTGTTGTAGTGTCTGGGGCTGTGGTGGTTGTGGCAGCCATTGTTGTTTTAGTGTCTGGGGCTGTGGTGGTAGTTGCTTCCGTCGTTGTTGTAGTATCTGTGGCTGTGGTGGTTGTGGCTGCAGTGGTGGTGGTGGCAGCCGTCGTTGGTGTAGTGTCTGGGGCTGTGGTGGTTGTGGCTGCTGTGGTGGTGGTGGCAGCCGTCGTTGTTGTAGTGTCTGGGGCTGTGGTGGTTGTGGCTGCAGTGGTGCTGGTGGCAGCCGTCGTTGTTGTAGTGGCTGGGGCTTCTTTGGTGGTGGTTGTGGCTGCCGTCGCTGCTGTAGTGGGTGGGGCTGTGGTGGTTGTGGCTGTTATTGTTGTTGTAGTTTCTGGGGCTGTGGTGGTTGTGGCTGTAGTTGTGGTGGTGGCAGCCATCATTGTTGTTAGGTCTGGGGCTGTGGTGGTTGTGGCATCCGTCGCTGTTGTAGTGGCTGGGGCTGTGGTGGTTGTGGCTGCAGTGGTGGTGGTTGCAGCCATCGTTGTTGTAGTGTCTGGGGCTGTGGTGGTGGTGGCATCCGTCGCTGTTGTAGTGGCTGGGGCTGTGGTGGTTGTGGCTGCAGTGGTTGTGGTGGCAGCCATCGTTGTTGTAGTGTCTGCGGCTGTGGTGGTAGTGGCTGCAGTGGTCGTGGTGGCAGCCATCGTTGTTGTAGTGTCTGGGCCTGTGGTGGTTGTGGATGCAGTGGTGGCAGCCATTGTTGTTGTAGTGTCTGGGGCTGTGGTGGTTGTGGCTGCCATCGTTGTAGTGGCTGGGGCTGTGGTGGTAGTTGCTTCCGTCGTTGTTGTAGTGTCTGGGCCTGTGGTGGTTGTGGATGCAGTGGTGGCAGCCATTGTTGTTGTAGTGTCTGGGGCTGTGGTGGTTGTGGCTGCCATCGTTGTAGTGGCTGGGGCTGTGGTGGTTGTGGCTGCCGTCGTTGTTGTAGTGGCTGAGTTTGTGGTGGTTGAGGCTGCTGTGGTGGTGGTGGCAGCCGTTGTTGTTGTAGTGTCTGGGGCTGTGGTGGTTGTGGCTGCAGTGGTGGTGGTGGCAGCTGTCGTTGTTGTAGTGGCTGGGGCTTCTTTGGTGGTGGTTGTGGCATCCGTCGCTGTTGTAGTGGGTGGGGCTGCGGTGGTTGTGGCATCCATCGTTGTTGTAGTGTCTGGGGCTGTGGTGGTTGTGGCTGCAGTGGTGGTTGTGGCATCCGTCGCTGTTGTAGTGGGTGGGCCTGTGGTGGTTGTGGCTGCAGTGGTGGTGGTGGTGGCAGCCATTGTTGTTGTAGTGTCTGGGGCTGTGGTGGTTGTGGCTGCCGTTGTTGTAATGGGTGGGGCTGTGGTGGTTGTGGCATCCGTCGCTGTTGTAGTGGGTGGGGCTGTGGTGGTTGTGGCTGCAGTTGTGGTGGTGGCAGCCATCGTTGTTGTAGTGGCTGGGGCTGTGGTGGTTGTGGCATCCGTCGCTGTTGTAGTGGGTGGGGCTGTGGTGGTTGTGGCTGCCACCGTTGTTGTAGTTTCTGGGGCTGTGGTGGTAGTGGTGGCAGTGGTGGTGGTGGCTGCCATCATTGTTGTAGTTTCTTGGCCTGTGGTGGTTGTGGCTGCAGTGGTGGTGGTGGCAGCTGTTGTTGTTGTAGTGGCTGGGGCTTCTTTGGTGGTGGTTGTGGCATCCGTCGCTGTTGTAGTGGGTGGGGCTGCGGTGGTTGTGGCATCCGTCGTTGTTGTAGTGTCTGGGGCTGTGGTGGTAGTGGTTGCAGTGGTGGTGGTGGCAGCCATCGTTGTTGTAGTGCCTGGGGCTGTGGTGGTTGTGGCTGCAGTGGTGGTTGTGGCATCCGTCGCTGTTGTAGTGGGTGGGCCTGTGGTGGTTGTGGCTGCAGTGGTGGTGGTGGCAGCCATTGTTGTTGTAGTGTCTGGGGCTGTGGTGGTTGTGGCTGCAGTTGTGGTGGTGGAAGCCATCGTTGTTGTAGTGGCTGGGGCTGTGGTGGTTGTGGCATCCGTCGCTGTTGTAGTGGGTGGGGCTGTGGTGGTTGTGGCTGCCACCGTTGTTGTAGTTTCTGGGGCTGTGGTGGTAGTGGTGGCAGTGGTGGTGGTGGCTGCCATCATTGTTGTAGTTTCTTGGCCTGTGGTGGTTGTGGCTGCAGTGGTGGTCGTGTCAGCCATTGTTGTTGTAATGTCTGGGGCTGTGGTGGTAGTGGCTGCAGTGGTCGTGGTGGCAGCCATCGTTGTTGTAGTGTCTGGGCCTGTGGTGGTTGTGGATGCAGTGGTGGCAGCCATTGTTGTTGTAGTGTCTGGGGCTGTGGTGGTTGTGGCAGCCATCGTTGTAGTGGCTGGGGCTGTGGTGGTAGTTGCTTCCGTCGTTGTTGTAGTGTCTGGGGCTGTGGTGGTTGTGGCCGCTGTGGTGGTGGTGGCAGCCGTCGTTGTTGTAGTGTCTGGGGCTGTGGTGGTTGTGGCTGCCGTCGTTGTTGTAGTGGCTGAGTTTGTGGTGGTTGAGGCTGCTGTGGTGGTGGTGGCAGCCGTTGTTGTTGTAGTGTCTGGGGCTGTGGTGGTTGTGGCTGCAGTGGTGGTGGTGGCAGCTGTCGTTGTTGTAGTGGCTGGGGCTTCTTTGGTGGTGGTTGTGGCATCCGTCGCTGTTGTAGTGGGTGGGGCTGCGGTGGTTGTGGCATCCATCGTTGTTGTAGTGTCTGGGGCTGTGGTGGTTGTGGCTGCAGTGGTGGTTGTGGCATCCGTCGCTGTTGTAGTGGGTGGGCCTGTGGTGGTTGTGGCTGCAGTGGTGGTGGTGGCAGCCATTGTTGTTGTAGTGTCTGGGGCTGTGGTGGTTGTGGCTGCCGTTGTTGTAATGGGTGGGGCTGTGGTGGTTGTGGCATCCGTCGCTGTTGTAGTGGGTGGGGCTGTGGTGGTTGTGGCTGCAGTTGTGGTGGTGGCAGCCATCGTTGTTGTAGTGGCTGGGGCTGTGGTGGTTGTGGCATCCGTCGCTGTTGTAGTGGGTGGGGCTGTGGTGGTTGTGGCTGCCACCGTTGTTGTAGTTTCTGGGGCTGTGGTGGTAGTGGTGGCAGTGGTGGTGGTGGCTGCCATCATTGTTGTAGTTTCTTGGCCTGTGGTGGTTGTGGCTGCAGTGGTGGTGGTGGCAGCTGTTGTTGTTGTAGTGGCTGGGGCTTCTTTGGTGGTGGTTGTGGCATCCGTCGCTGTTGTAGTGGGTGGGGCTGCGGTGGTTGTGGCATCCGTCGTTGTTGTAGTGTCTGGGGCTGTGGTGGTAGTGGTTGCAGTGGTGGTGGTGGCAGCCATCGTTGTTGTAGTGCCTGGGGCTGTGGTGGTTGTGGCTGCAGTGGTGGTTGTGGCATCCGTCGCTGTTGTAGTGGGTGGGCCTGTGGTGGTTGTGGCTGCAGTGGTGGTGGTGGCAGCCATTGTTGTTGTAGTGTCTGGGGCTGTGGTGGTTGTGGCTGCAGTTGTGGTGGTGGCAGCCATCGTTGTTGTAGTGGCTGGGGCTGTGGTGGTTGTGGCATCCGTCGCTGTTGTAGTGGGTGGGGCTGTGGTGGTTGTGGCTGCCACCGTTGTTGTAGTTTTTGGGGCTGTGGTGGTAGTGGTGGCAGTGGTGGTGGTGGCTGCCATCATTGTTGTAGTTTCTTGGCCTGTGGTGGTTGTGGCTGCAGTGGTGGTCGTGTCAGCCGTTGTTGTTGTAATGTCTGGGGCTGTGGTGGTTGTGGCTGCAGTGGTGGTTGTGGCATCTGTCGCTGTTGTAGTGGGTGGGGCTGTGGTGGTTGTGGCTGCCATAGTTGTTGTAGTTTCAGGGGCTGTGGTGGTAGTGGTTGCAGTGGTGGTGGTGGCAGCCATCGTTGTTGTAGTGTCTGGGGCTGTGGTGGTTGTGGCTGCAGTGGTGGTGGTGGCAGCCATCGTTGTTGTAGTGGCTGGGGCTGTGGTGGTTGTAGCATCCGTCGTTGTTGTAGTGGGTGGGGCTGTGGTGGTTGTGGCTGCCATTGTTGTTGTAGTTTCTTGGGCTTTGGTGGTAGTGGCTGCAGTGGTGGTGGCAGCCATCGTTGTTGTAGTTTCCGGGGCTGTGGTGGTTGTGGCTGCAGTGGTGGTTGTGGCATCCGTTGCTGTTGTAGTGGGTGGGGCTGTGGTGGTAGTGGCTGCAGTGGTGGTTGTGGCATCCGTTGCTGTTGTAGTGGGTGGGGCTGTGGTGGTAGTGGCTGCAGTGGTGGTGGTGGCAGCCATCGTTGTTGTAGTGCCTGGGGCTGTGGTCGTTGTGGCTGCAGTGGTTGTTGTGGCATCTGTCGCTGTTGTAGTGGGTGGGGCTGTGGTGGTTGTGGCTGCCATTGTTGTTGTAGTTTCAGGGGCTGTGGTGGTAGTGGTTGCAGTGGTGGTGGTGGCAGCCATCGTTGTTGTAGTGTCTGGGGCTGTGGTGGTTGTGGCTGCAGTGGTGGTGGTGGCAGCCATCGTTGTTGTAGTGTCTGGGGCTGTGGTGGTTGTGGCATCCGTCGTTGTTGTAGTGGCTGGGGCTGTGTTGGTTGTGGCTGCAGTGGTGGTGGTGGTACCCATCGTTGTTGTAGTGGCTGGGGCTGTGGTGGTTGTGGCGTCCGTCGCTGTTGTAGTGGGTGGGGCTGTGGTGGTTGTTGCTGCCATTGTTGTTGTAGTTTCTGGGGCTTTGGTGGTAGTGGCTGCAGTGGTGGTGGTGGCAGCCATCGTTGTTGTAGTGGGTGGGGCTGTGGTGGTTGTGGCTGCAGTGGTGGTTGTGGCTGCAGTGGTGGTTGTGGCATCCGTCGCTGTTGTAGTGTCTGGGGCTTTGGTGGTTGTGGCTGCCATCGTTGTTGTAGTTTCTGGGGCTGTGGTGGTGGTGGCTGCAGTGGTGGTGGTGGTGGCAGCCATCGTTGTTGTAGTGTCTGGGGCTGTGGTGGTTGTGGCTGCAGTGGTGGTGGTGGCAGCCATCGTTGTTGTAGTGTCTGGGGCTGTGGTGGTTGTGGCATCCATCGCTGTGGCTGGGCCTGTGGTTGTAGTGACGGCATTTACATGTAGTCATACAAATGTAAATTAACCTATTCTGAGTCACCATTCCTAAATCAGTCCGTAATATGTTTATGTCTTCCCAATTCAAATATCATGTCATGAATTCATTGCAACAGTTTACACAAGAAGTTTTAGTAATTCTTGTGTTTCATATAAACTGCCCACTCAAGTAATCTATGATACCCTGTAGAGCTAAATAATTTTTACAGTAGAACCAAGACTGCTGCTAAAGATGAGTGAATGCTGACCCAAAGCCAGCAGCCACACCCTGTCCTTCAACACGTAACAACAGCAGCCATGCGCACTCATGCTACAGCCTTCATATTTTCCTCCCATGTTTTTTCAGTAGAATTACTGTGGTAATTGTTTTGAAGTCTCTTTGTGTTGCTTTTTATTTTGTTTTATCATATTGGTTTTGTGTTTATACATAAATGATAAGAGAGTATACGTGTTCTCATTAGGATAAGGATTTGGTTGTTGTGTGGGAACATCGCCTATAGTTTTATATTTTATATTTTATAAATGTTATATTACAACGTGTTTTAAGTCAGTTTACTGAGAAGCACAAAAGTAATGTCATGAGTAGTTCAAGAAATACTTCCTCCTTGGAGTAATTAAGTTACATACTGCATTAAATACATTACATAATACCTTTTAGTACTTAATATATCAAGTAATCTTTTTAAGTAAAATGTTCTGTGTAATATATGTAATGCATTACTCTTTTTTTCAGTCATTACGCAACACCAATACGGGCGGGAATTGATAAGAATTTTGCAATTATGATTCTATTATTATTATCACTTATCGATTCCTTATTCATTCCCTTTGGCTCCACTTCACGATCTGCAGACCATGTGGAGTGGAGAATAGTGTACCCAAACGCAGACAAAACGAAGCGTGGAAACAAACTTCATTTAACCTAGCCTAACCCAAACTGAAAAAGAGCTGTTTTATTTGATGCTGAGCAAACCAATAACAAACAGTAAATGTCAACTCTACAGAGGCAGCATGGAGCGGAGAGAATGTGGACCCAAATGCAGTTGATATCATATGGTTTCTCATCTACTAAAGAATCAAGAGGCGGTTTTTGCTGCTTTAGACAAACTAAGGCACAAGCTACTCATTTTAACTCCATTAGAGCTGGTAAAACTCCAAAAGCTGGTGGCTGTCCTTGACCCATGCAGATATTTTTTAACTTATTGGTACTGTTTCTTCAAAAAGCTCTGTAGTTGACAATTATTGCGCAGATTAATAATTACTTTCTTGAACTGTCTACTACAGGTTTGTGACTGAGCTTCTTGGAGGTGAGACATGTGTCTCATGTTCAGTGGTTCTACCTGCTTTCTGCCACCTGCATCACACCATCGAGGTCTCCTTTGATGACTTAAACTACATGGTGAAATTTAAGACTGCCCTCACAAAGGACCTGTCCCAATGTGTAGCTACACTCAACCATCAGTGGCTCAAGATAGCTACTGTCCTTGACCCATGCTTTAAAGATTTAAAGTGACTTGCAAGGGGAAGAGGTTTGGACCAGCCTTGAGGCCCTACTGCAGGAAACGTGTAAAGATGCCACCACAAAGGAGCCAGCAAAGGCAAAGAGCCTCCTCCTCTCTTCATTGTCTTCAGACTCTTATTCAGATGAGGAAGCCCTGTGTAACAGGGCCCTGAGTTTGTACAGAACAGAATCCACCATTAGCAAGTGGTGGTCCAGTCGAGCATGGACCCACCCACAGCTGTCTGTCCTGGCCCACAAGTATTTGATTAGTCCTGCCTCTTCTGTCCCATGTGAGAGACTGTTCTCACTTGCAGGTCACATAGTAACAAAAAAGAGAGCTGCCTTGAGAAAATGCGAACAGACTAGTTTGTCTAAGTAACTGGCTGAAATAGATGGACAGTAAATAAGCATGGACGTACTGTGAGTCCAATGGGTTTGCTATATTTTGCACTAAAATGTTTGATGAGCACACTGTTTTAGCCTAATGTACAAAATAATTTTGGCTAAGGTTACTTAGAGTTTAAAGGTGAAGCTGTTCAAATACCCTTTTATGTTTCTGGCTTATTTTGTTTAAAAAGAAAAACTGCACTTTATGTTGACAGTTTTCATTATTATTTAAAGACAATACCATTTTGAAAACGTACTTAAACTACTTAAAATAGCACTTTATTTTTAAGTCTGCCCAATTTTGGCCAGGGATATTATTTTTGTTTCTCTGTTTTGCAGTTTAAATATTTTTCCCCCAAAATTAAAAGAGCTTGAGTTTACAATATTCATGTCCATGTCTTGATTCTTTCGCCCACTAAATCCCTTTTAAATAAAAAAAAAAACCATTTGCGCTTTGGGGCAAATTTTCTTGTGCGATTAAATGCGATTAATCACTGTTAATTAATTACAATAACTTCTATAAAGTAGAGTAAGATAAATATGGTACCCTAAATATTATTATTTACTCTCTGACAACATCATAATGTGAAGTCTGGTTAAACTTTCAAGGGTCATATCACATTGTGGCATAGATAGCTGGCCAAAATTCATTACTGCATGAAAGGTCTCACTTCTATCCACATTTTCATGGAAAGCAACCTTTACCTATTATTCCTTCTGTAACACTCTAAAATAATCTCTTAATATAATTATTTTTACACTGAATTATATTGTTTCTTAAAATTGTAAAATAATAATAAGAAATTAGTTAATTGATTACAGTAATTAACAGAGCTGAAATGGATTTTCTCGGCCTTGAAAATGTTACAAGGTTTTATTTTATAGCTTAATGTTATGAGGGCTCAAAAACATTGGACAAAAATAGGAAATTTCAGCTTAGTAATTACATTTTAAGTTGTGGTAACTCCAAATACTTTAAAAGTATGAAGGCAATATTTTGTACTGCTTCATTGAATATGATAAGGCTGTATCAAAGCTGATTATGAGGGGGCTTAGTGGGAACCTTTTAACCTTTTTCAGAAATTAGTGATTTTAAATGGAATGATCCATGTGTGCTGTGTTACTGCATACTGCATACTGAGCATGAGGAAAACCACTCAAGAGAGAGAAGCTTGCTCTCTTGTCTCTCACATACAAGAGCGACAGAGAAACTACACTGTTTTTTTTTTCAAAGCAAAACTTTCAACAAGTATGCAAAATGTCCTCATCTCATCTATACCACACTCAAAGTTGTTACTAAACCCACTTTTTGTAGAAATTTAAAAAATTACACATTGAACTCAAGGTAATAAGTGCCTAACCATTAAAGTATTATAACAATCAGTGTTCTTACAGTCTACATATTGTCTGTAGCAATTATTTATGAGGGTATATATAGCTATGCTAAAGCAGTTCATTTATTTTGTATCAACAGTAAGTTTAGCATCACTTAACTTACCTATAAGAAGCAACAAAATTGATATCATCAGTCCAACGGCCATTGTTTAATCAGTTAAATCTGTAAAAGAAACATATGTCAAGGTCATGCGCACAGATTAATAAACCAAAAAAAAAAAAAAAAAAACGAGTTAAAAACGCAGGATAACAGTATTTTACAAAAATACAAAAGGTTTTGATCATTAACTGTACTCATCATAACACTTCTCAATAAAAAAAATCTATGTATGACAATTTTAAAATAACATATGTAAAATAATTCATTAGAATTAGTTTAACAAGTTAGTGAAAAAATGAAAAGTCATATTCACAGTACATGAAATCTATTTTATTTTATATATTTTACTTACCAAAACTGAGATCAGATGAAAATGTATTAATTCTCTTTTTTAATCTCCTGTAGATTTTTAAAATTATTACGTTTTAACCAGTGCAGTTCACCTCTTTGCTCTGTTAAACCTTATGTTCACACCTCTTGTGGCCTTATATATTTCAGAAGAGTGAGGGCTAATGACGTATGTGAGAGATGATAGAAGAGTCTGTGACATATTGAGGAACAGCGTCACATCAAAGGATTCACAAGTTTGTCAAGTGATCAACCTGAAAGTATCTTGTCTCAGGATCACAGCCTCTCCCTTCTTTTTGTTAGTGACCTCACTGATAGTTACTCATAGACGTCAAGGCAGACAAACAAAAAATGAAATCCAGTAGAGCGAAAAGCAGTTGGAAGAAATGTAACATAATCAAAGTAAGCAGACACCTTTGTTTATTATAGAGTATGAGTTTTCAAAATGTTTTCACTGTACCTTGTAATACGAAACTTTTTTTTTAAAATTAGAGATATTTGTCTTTGTCTCTACATATATACCACACTCATTTGCCCAAAAATTCTAATTTAACTCCTTTCTCATATTTTCAAACGACAGTTTTCTGGAAGAGTTTTAAAAAAAAAAAAGGATAAAGAAACAAAGAAACACGAACAAGACATTAAGAATATTGGTCCAGCTTAACAATTGTTTGTTATTTTTATGTATTTTATGCATTGCTACATCAACTCAATAAGCAGTTTACTTATTAAATCATTAAGTAGGCTAAAGGTTTAGTGCTATTGTCATCTAAAAAAAATCTACACATTCCACACTCAAAGAAACAAAAAGGCAGTATTTTGTACAATAAAATAAATACCAAATTATTAGGTCTACCTTGTACCTTGCCTGCCTTTTTTTAATGCATTGGCACATGGCTCACAATATCTCAAACTCTAACATGCACTATAAAAATTATATATATCTTCTAAAAGACTGCAAGTACTCCAGAACATCATTTGTCAGAGATAGGTTTTCGTATTCATGAATAAGCCATTGCTACTACAATGACACATTCATTCAAACTGGGGTGGAAGTGAAACCGTTTCTTACATACTCAGATAAAACCTACATGAGCCTACAGGAGCAGCTTGGTCATGGAAATCTTTGCCATGAAGCTCCTGGTGCATTTTTTGTGTTAATGTTTATGCAAAAGAAAGCTTGGAAATGTGGTTATTGAGTCAGCAGAGCATTTGTGACCTTCATGCATATGTCTCAGCAGTAAACAACCACTCTTAAATGATCTGTCACTGTCAATGTTCCTAAACACTTTAATTTTGCCATAACACCACTTACACTTGATCATGTAATATCTAGGACAGAAGAAATTTGACAAATTGACTTGAGATCAGTTGATCTGCAAAGATTGCAGCTGAGTCTGTTTGCATGACCTGCCGGAAATTACTTTGTTCTTGATTGGTGGCTTCAATATGTTATGGAATCTGTTCCACTTTTGCCGACTGAGTTACTGAACCTCATTATGTGGGTTTGAATCAGCCAAGGAATATACAAATTATGGTGTCGCCAATCAAAGCTTGCATAAACTGCCTAACAATAAGGTTCAGGACTGATTTAATACCATAAACACTTGAGCAAACATAAAGAAAAGCCTTTTGTCTGGATAAAAGTAATCATCATCATTGAGATCTAGTATGTTATGTAACCAGATCTTTTCACATTTATTTTTAGAATCGAGCAGGTACATGTGCGTCACTTTCAATATTGTTTATAACAAGGTGGGGTTATTTCTTGTGAAACAGCTTCATGCCAGTGAACAATCACGTAGACAAATGGTATCTATCACATTGTTTTTACATTTCTAATCCACTCAGGTAAATTCTGACCCTTTAGTTTGTGATTTTAGTACATCTAACTTACACTGGTAGATGTGATGACATTTTGTACAAAGAAAAATGCAACTTAATTAGAAATATGGATACCTGTAATATAGCTACATGTAGCACTTGGTGCACTTTAATTAAATCCTCTCAAGTGCTGGAATGGAGAATATTTTAAGTCAAAGTGCAGCAAATCACAGAATATGAAAGAAAAAGAAATCTGCAGACAAGGATGCGTTTTACCATAAATGAAAAGTGTAAGTTTAAATCAGTTTAAATTAGTAATTAAACTGGTTATTTTTCAAATCAGGTGAACAAAACAAAGGCAACAAAGAGAACAAAATAATTATTGTAAAATCTTAAAAATATGAGGGAAATGTTATTGAGAAGTAACTATAAACATAAACATTCATTTACCCAACATTTGGGTAAATGAACAAATATTAATATGAATATTAATATTTTTTGTAGTAACAGAAACATAAATGCTTTAAAGGTCACGGTCTACGTCAGCTACATGCCATTGGTGCCACATTCGCAGACTATTTTTCAGAGCAGCTTCAGTAAAAGCTAAACTAATAGTGAAACAGGAAGCCTCCATCAGTACATATTTTTCTCAAATGAAAAATGCATGGGGAGTGTCCAGCACACCCACACATTTTCACCAAGTATATTTTGAAGGGGAACAAAGGGGAAAATGTCGTCACACCAAACTGTGATTGTTGGTGTGATTAGTATTTCAACAGACTGAAAGTCTGTTGACAGTCAGACAGTCATAGTCATACTCAGTAATCCTCATGCACTGAATTGAACTGCTGCAGAATTTCTCCAATCAAATATTAACATGTTAATAACTTTTCAACAAGGTAGCTTGAAATTGCTGACATGAAACAAAATGTTTGACATATACAAAACCAAACCTAATAAATTATTCTCAGAAGCTTACAGCTGCAATTTGTTTGAAGTTTGTTTGAAGTTTTTCCTTCTATCATTTAACAGAATCTTTTGAACCATTAGATGTAAAAATAGAATTGACACAAAAGAAACTGAACTGCCCAGACTACCAAGATTACTGAAGAGGAAGAAGACTAGGGGAATGTTTTGCTGCAACCATGGTGAAAAAACAAAAGCAAAAACATTTAACATACTTAGCCTTTCTCATTTAGACATAGTGAAACCCACACTTACACACAAACACTTGATCTGTGGTGCTTCAGCCATTAATCTTGTACAAACACAGACAGAACACTAACAAAAACATAAATGCTATAAAGTTCATTGTCTTTGTCACTGCACATTTGATTGATGTCTCATTGTCAGACTGTGTTCCAACGCTACAGATTATACAATAGGTTTATTAATCTGAGCTGTTTAATGTTGATGGACATCAATTAGCCTATGACTTTCAACTTGTGACTAGGGCTGGGCCATATCATGCCGTTCACGGTAATACCGGTATAATGTTGGGCAATGATAAGAAAGTGAAATATCACGATAAAATATGGGTAAAACGCACATGCGCAGTGCCTTTGTTTTCATACGCACATGGCTTTCAACTTGTGACTATTGTATTTTCTACAGAATGTATGATAAAAAGCATAAAGATAAATTACATTTTTGCTGCACACTTTTCAAAATCAAATAAGTATAGGTATATAGCACCTTGTTGCTTTGTCATCTTGAAGTGGTCATGTTAACCACGGCTACTTTATTCTTCCTCAGCCAAACAGCAGCACCCATGCGATTGTTTTGCCCCTTTAACCCCAGGTGTTGTGCCAAAAAGTGATCGTCTGCCAGAAAGTGATTGCCGACCGTGGGAGCGCAGCTGCACAAAGCTGTAGCGCCCAGATTACTTACGTAGACAGCTACTTCGGTGCAACTAATATAAGGTGTGGTAAGCTGAAGACAGCTTCAACTGTCTGTTTGTTGAAAAATAGTAACGTGACTGCCCCGCATTTTCTTGTTAGTAACAGCGTTGTAACGATAGAAAGAGTAATTAATCAGAAGATTACTCGTTAATGAAAAAAGTAAAGCCGTTACTTATAACGCTGTTATTCCCATCACTTTACATAAATAGCACAATAACAGATAGTTAATAGCTAGAGTTTATTCCTGGTGCTTCAGCTCACCCTGCTGGATAATACATCACTTGTCCAATGCACATTTACAATCACAGTGACTGTATTCATCCATCAGTATTTTATTCAGTGTTTTTTGGATATGTGTGGTACACTTCAAATCAAATCAAATCACTTTTATTGTCACATCACATGTGCAGGTACATTGGTACAGCACATGTGAGTGTAATTCTTGTGTGCGAGCTTCACAAGCAACAGAGTTGTGCAAAATACAATAATGTAAACAAGCAAAATACAAGAATGGCTACATCTGAAACTAATAAATATATGTACAATATATAATAGTATATGCATTTCTGGATGTGTATACTAAATATTTTTCTACGTGTGTGTGTGTGTGTGTGTGTGTGTGTGTGTACACATATTTTACAAATTAAATAGAGTAAACAATAAATAAAATATATAAAATAAAATATACAGAGTGAGACATGTGCAAAACAGTGGCGTTACTGGTCGAGGATCAAATAAATATGGGGACAAATGCCCATCCCCATGTGTTTGAAGGCATTTTTGAGGCTCAAAATGTGGTTTTAATGTCAGGGTTACAATTAGGTTATGGTTAGATATAGTCTAAGGGTTAGGGAAAGCCATTGAATTTTGATGGTTAGGGTTAGGGTAAACAGGGTAAGCATTATGTCAATTATATGTCCTGACTAAGATATGAAAACGTGTGTGTGTGTGTGTGTGTGTGTGTGTGTGTGTGTGTGTGTGTGTGTGTGTGTGTGTGCGTGTGTGTGTGTGTGACCTACTATACTCACACCTGCAGAATTAGAACAGATATTTCTCGTGCGGTCAAAGTCAAAGTCAAAGTCAACTTTATTTGTCAATTCTGCCACATGTACAGGACATACAGAGAATAGAAATTTCGTTACTCTCAAACCCTAGATGACGGTGGCGGGTAGGTAGGATTTTCTCACAAGGATATTAACAGCTTATGCAAGATAAGGGAGGAGCAAACTTATAAAAGCTTCCATGACCCCCTTCTATTTAAATCATTAGTCTTGGTGCACGGTGTACTGTGCAATCTCTATGTTCCCTAAAAAAAATTCCTCTGGGAACAGATTTACTGTCAATGAAATTTTGGCACAAGTCTTTGACAGTGAAAGTGACATAAAGTGAATGTGTTTGAGACAGAGGATTGTGTTGAGGAGGACGCCGATTTTGAGGAATTCTCATCTGATGAGAATCCCCCCCCCCCCCCCCCACACACACACACACACACACCCTCTCACATCATCCATAAGTCCATAAGTGACTGAGACAGGACTCTCTTCCAGACACTCTAAACCCACTGGCACAATGTAAATTTCAAATTCCTTTAAATTTAAATATGTTTACATTGTCTATTCTGTAAAACAGTCAGATTGTCAATTCTTATTTAATTCACTTAATGTACAGAGTTTACTTGCTTGCTGCATACATGCTACTACTGCACATTCACCTAATGTAAATGGCCACCATGGTCACCACCCATCTTGAGGAGTTTGCCCCCTCACATATACTAATGTGCCACCGACAGGACTTTAATATCACCAACCATTCCCATTTTATTACGGTGTATCCATATAAATGGCCCACCGTGTATAATATAATGTTCTTCCTCTACCCCCCCCCCCCCCCCCCCTTGCACAAGTCGAGGAGCGTGTCAGGTTACATTTCACTGTGTGTTATACTTGTATAACTATGCATGTGACAAATAAAGAACCTTGAATGATAGTGTTAACCCTCCTGTTGTCTCTCAGCCACGGCAGGGACAATCCCTTCCAAAAATGGAAAGATAATATGGTCCCTTTCCCAACTCCAACAACAGGGTAGACTTATTGCTGCCAATTATTATCAAAATGGTTCCAGTCACCACCAGATACATAGTCAGCCATCTCTTTAACTCTGCCACTGCCAGTCTCAAGCCCGGATAAGAAAAGAGGAGAGATGAGTGAAAGCGATGTTGTGGAGCGAGAGCAAAGCATCTAGGGCATGGTTCAGCAACCTTAAACACCCAAAGAGCCTTTTGGAACTGGTTTCCACAGAAAAGAAAACACTGGGAGCCGCAAATACTTTTTGACATCTAAAATGAAGATAACACTGTACAGGGAGTGCAGACCGTTCAGGCGACTGTGGCTCAGGGGGTTGGGAAGCGTATCTGTAACCGGAAGGCCGCCGGTTCGGTCCCCGGGCTCTCTGTCCTAGTCGTTGTGTCCTTGGGTAAGACACTTTACCCTACCGCCTACTGGTGTTGGCCAGAGGGGCCGATGGCGCGATATGGCAGCCTCGCTTCTGTCAGCCTGCCCCAGGGCAGCTGTGGCTACAACCGTAGCTGCCTCCACCAGTGTGTGAATGTGAGAGTGAATGAATAGTGGCATTGTAAAGCGCTTTGGGTGCCTTGAAATGAAATATATATAAATCCAATCTATTATTATTAGGCAAGTTGTATTTTTGAGGAATAATTTTATTATTGAACAACAACCATGTTCTCAATGAACCCAAAAAACTTATTAATATCAAAGCTGAATTCAAAGGAGCTTGCAAAGAAAAGCGTCTGGACTTCTTTAAGTTACTTGAAGATGTTTCACCTCTCATCCGAGAAGCTTCTTCAGTTCTAAGGTCAAATGGTGAGGAGTCCCAGATATAAACCTAGAGGGAGTATCCCCCCACAGAGGGACAAAAGGACCCCCTGATGATCCTCTAATCCACTGAGCCAAGGTGTGAAACTGGGTGTGGGTCCCAATCAGCCAGAGTTTCGGGTGAGTTCATTGTGAAACCTGGCCCCACCTTATCATGCGAATTCCTGAGATCAGATGGCCCAGGATGTGAGTGGTGGTGCTTGGCTCAGCCCTGATCATCTGACCTGTGCTGCTTCTCTTTGTGGATTTAGCCAGCTGAATTCACCAAGCTATAAGAACATGCTATCATGGCTAGTTTTCAACACCTAGACTGTATAAAGGTGGACTTCTGTGATTGAATCTAATGTGAAGAGTCAACGTGTTCTTTTGTTCTTTTTTCAGTTTATAATGAATAAATTGATTATCGATTATACAGCACTGGTGATAGTTTTGCATCTTTTTCTGTCTGGCGGACACATTTGTTGTGTTTGCCGACAGGTAATAACAGCAATTATTCCATAAGCCATAGTTGCTGGGGGGGGGGGGGAGGCTTTCTTTTTTTCCAAGGCTGTTTGTTTCTTATGTGTTGTCTATGGTGTATTTTGCTTGGGGACTCTGCCTGCTCACCTGCTTCACTTGTATTGAAGAAAGTATGGTGAACACAGCTTCTGAAGCTTCTGTTATGATCAATTATTATTTTTGACAAATGATGAGAAAATAGCGCCCAGAATGGAAGCAAAAGGAGAATTTTAGGTGTACATGTAATAGATCTCCAGGGGTCCTGTGAGTCTACTCATTGCAGCAAGATGTTCTGGTGAAATGACTGGAAAGTTTGATCCTACTAAAATCAGTCACTGCTGTATCAGTAACACACATTGAGAAGACGAATGTCCATTAATTAAGCTTCCCTGACCTTTTCTCTCATATGATTTTGTATCTTTGGATGGAAAGGAAAATATACATGCTAAAATTCAGCCTTGCTACAGTGCGAAGAGAAATCTAGGATTGTTCTTATTTTCTTCAGTCTGTGATGAATAGTGAGATGTTTTAGTTTCACAGATGGCTTTTTTTGAATAAAGCAGCCAACTTTTCCAAGCCAAGTGAGGATTGTCTAAATTAGTGAGATGCCATTTCCTGTCCAGCTTACCAGTGTTCTGCTTCAAGGGGCGCATTTCAGAGTTATACCAGGAAGTTCTTCTGCTTTGATCCTTTCTAAAAAAGCAAAGTCCGTGTCCTATGTCATTGTATTCTATTTTGCTTCCTCCCTGTCTCGTCATGTCTATTAGGTTCAGCCATGTCTTCCTCCTGTTGTGCATTCACCTCATTACTTTGTGTGTATATTTGGTTTGTGTAAACACAAACCAAATATACACACTGTTCTTCATCAGAGCATCTGTGTATCATCCCTGGTGTTTCATCATTCTATTCTTCTTACCCAGGGTCTCACCAGCTATGTTTCCAGGTTTCAGGATGTTTAGTTCTATGTTTCCAGTTTCTTGTTTAGCTGTCCCCAGTTTAAGTTTTAACTAGTTGTTTTGTAGTGTTTCATTTCAGCCACAAATAAAGGCTTGTGTTCAGTTAAACATCCACCTTCATCTCCTTTGTCTGCATCCACTTCTCTCATCTTCATGTGGTTGCCTTGCTAGCTGTGAGAAGGAAGTCATGAACTCAGATGACAAAACATGTTCAGGATGGATAATGATGTTTTTTGCCTTCTTTATCACCTGATTTTCTGTCATTCATTATCTGTCTGCCTGACCCCTGTGATTTTGGACCAGGTGTTAACAATACTGTTGAGGGAGTTTGTATCCTTACTACCTTACCAGACAAAACACTGCAAATAAAAGAAAATGTTAAAAGACTTTTAACAAATGAACGATAAAAAATTTTCTTATTACAAGAGTTCAGCCTCCTATACAAATACATTCTTTATAGACTCCATTTTACAATGAAATCTGTCTTCACATCGAACTTGAGTTGATGGTCAAAGATAGTGCAGTCTTATAAATCTGGACATCAGTGTTTTGAGCAACTCTGACTTTATACTCAGTTTTTCAGTGTCTGAAGTCAATAATCACTTCCTTATAAAAATAATAAAAAGAAGGGGTGAAAGAACACAGTCCTGAGGAGAACCAAAGCTTGACACAGCCCTACTGGATTATTTGTTAATTAAGAAGGACATCTTAAATTCTTTCGGTGAGAAAGTTTGAAATCGGCACGTTGGCTAGGGAGATCCATAACAACAATTTCCAGTTGGACTGGGCATTGTTGGGGAGATTATTTTCTGATAAACTGCTATTATGTTGTATGTCCAAGATGAATGGTAAGTATAGGTTATTCATTATACAGTTTTTTGTGGTGTGCATCTTGCCCAGAATGTCAGCTGATGAACCAAACAACCAGTCTGTCAGTAACTTTACTGCTTTTATCTTTAACCCCCCCTATTCTTCTCAAATATTACTAACACATTTTACCCTTGGTAATATTTTCCACAAGAAAAAGGTTTACATACATAGTGTTGAACAACAATTGTTGTGTCAGGCACTTTGTTTATTTATTGAATACATAAATAGCCCCTTAATAAGGCTAGTCAGGCAAAACTTTTAATTTAGAATAAATTTATCTTGAAAAGTTTGCATTCAAATCCTTTTAAAATTACTGACAACATTAAGGATAACAAGGATGAACCCTATTTTTGGGTAATGTTTTTGGTGATGACATGACCTTTTCTCTAGCACCACCATCAGGTCAAGTTTTCAATTTTAGATTTATTGTATCTTCAAAGTCTTTCATCCAACTTTCTTTCTAATTTTGGGTGCACATCCATGCCCTTTAGAATGAATCCTTATGATTATTGTAACCCTGAACCAGAGATTGGCAACCCGGCTCTTTCATCCTGTGGCTCCACCTGGCTTGGGAAAATAAATTGGTATTTAATTGAAGTGTATTTTATTTGTGTTAGTTCTTTTTTTAAATTGTAGTTCTAATTTGGAAGATTATTGTGATCTTGAAATATTAAAATAAAATTATATTTTATTTATTTCATTGCTCAAAATATGCATCACACTCACGGAAGCCAGTATACCCGCCAAAATGCCATGCATTTATAGAGTCTTTCAACACCAGGTAGGCCAAGTATGGAGAAATGTAAGAAAAGAGTAATATCTGAAGAAAATAGAACATTTAATGATGTCTGGGGAGATTCATTTGCATTTACTTCTGACGAGAGTAGCCTACCAGTATGCCTAATTTGTGGAGAGGCACTGGCTAATAATAAAAGGTCAAATATTGCAAGACATTTCCAAAATAAACACACAGCCTTTGCTGAAAAAATATCAGGAGGGAGAAGAGAGGGGAAATAAAGGCATTTTGGGACTAATGAGGAAGGCTGATCTGAGGAAAAATCAATTCAAGAAGTGGATGAAGTCTGCAAATTCAACTACATATGCAAGTTTTGTTGCCACTCAGGAAATAGTCAGGCATGGGAATCCATTCACGGACAGAGAATATATGAAGGAATCATTCATTAAGATTTTAGAACACCTATTCACGGACTTTAAAAACAAGAGTGAAATTTTGCAGAAAATCAGAGAGACGCCTCTCTCTGTGAAGACTGTCAAACACAGAACCATAAAAATGGCAGTTTCACTGCATCCTGCGCCAAAAGGCATTGTGCGCACAAACCTTTCTTCCAGAATGCACAGAGGCCATAAATGTTGTCATTCAGATTATCTATAAAATAATGGCAAAAGGTTTAAATCACCGTAAGTTCCATTCCTTGCTGGATGAGGTAGAGAGCACGTACTATGATCTCCTCCTGTATAACAGAGTCCTGTGGCTGTTCAGAGGAGAGGTGCTGAAATGCTTTGCTTCATGCCCTTTGCTGCTCATGAAAACTTTCATGAGCACCAAAAGGCTCACCTTTTCTGAGCTGGAACAGCCAGAGTGGCTGGAAAGGCTGCACTTCATGGTGGACATGACAGCGAACCTGAACAAGCTGAATACAACTCTTCAGGGGAGAGGAGGCACAGCGCTACACATGCTGGAGGAGGTGTTAGTGTCTGAGCGCAAACTCACAGTTTTAGCCATTTACAGGGAGGCACACTGTCTCACTTCCCCTCTTTTAAGGGAGATCAGAGGTGATACATTTGGAGAATTTGCAGTCTTCAGTCATCACAATGCAAGCATCATTTGTGATCAGAGAGGAAAAAAAACATACATCAACCTTCCCCAGTCACTCCCCTGACCTGACTACCATTCAGAATCACAAATGGAGTGATATTAAGAACCTTCAAAGACCGGACAAACTCGTATTTGAAACATGGAATGCCATCCCCAACACCTACATAAACATGAAGAAATATGCATTTGGAGTCCTGTCAATCTTCGGATCCACATATGTATGTGAGCAGCTATTTTTCACCATGAACTATGTTAAAAACAAACACCGCTCACGCCTCACAGACGGCAGTTTACAGTCCTGCGTAAAGATGAAAGTGACTTCGTACAGCCCCGATTTGCAAACGCTGTGCACAGAGGTTCAGGAGCAGAAGTCCCATTTACCAGGTAAAATAAATATTTATATTTATTTATTTTTCATTATTTAGTGACATAGTGCTTTTTCCAATTTATTTTTTAAGTTCAGGTCAAGGCTCCGCTATATGCTCCAAAAGCCCACAGGCAATATAAGGATGACGGCTCACTACATTTTTTGTTTGCTACATGGATAATTCATGTTCAGCTTTTCAATTCATTAGAAACAGACCATCAACTCGGCGTGTTTCTTTTTTGTTATTATTTATTTAAGAGTTCAAAATGTTCAAACATTACATAGAGGAAGAACGTTGTATATACCAGGTGGGCTATTTATATGGATACACCTTAATAACATGGGAATGGTTGGTGATATTAAAGTCCTGTTTGTGGCACATTAGTATATGTGAGGGGGCAAACTCCTCAATATGGGTGGTGACCATGGTGGCCATTTAGAAGTCGGCCATCTTGGATAAAACTTTTGTTTTTTCAATAGGAAGAGGGCCATGTGACACATCAAACTTATTTGTAATGTCACAAGAAAAACAATGGTGTGCTTGGTTTCAACGTAACATCTCGTATCTTCACACCATAGACCAGTGTGGGGCCCGCCCCCTAGGGGGGGCGCAGAGCCATTGCAGGGGGTGCGCAGTATGAAAAGGGGGGGGGGGGGACAAAACGCTTGGACACTGCTAGCACAGGGGCGCCCACAGAAACGCAAACCAGGAGATGAAGCATAGCTGAATATGTTTCCAAACTAACTTCATTCTAAGCCAGGGGTGTCAAACTCAAATACACAGTGGGCCAAAATTCAAAACTGGAACAAAGTCGCGGGCAAACGTTAATATTTATTGAAATATATTTATTCCTCCAGATATAAGAATGAATCTTTTCTTATGGACTCAAACAAGTTTTGCTGAAAAACTGAATATGGAACAAGCAAAGCTTAATACTAAACAATATATATAGTAGCTGTATAATACCAGTAGGCCAGCTCTAATAGTAATTTGGTATGGCTTCACGGGCCAAATGTAATTAGGCTGTGAGCCCACGGGCCAGAGTTTGATACTTATGTTCTAAACCAAAAACTAGAAAATATGGTGAAGCATATCTTCCCTTTGGTTTCACCTGCATAAGTGCCGAGGTAGGTCTCCCCTGCAGAATTGGTTTTCCCTTCGTCGGGAGCACCGCTGGGCTCTTCAAATCACGACAAACAGTATCCCGCAGTTGTTTATGTTTTTAAACCCATTTTGCACAGAGAGGCATTTTTTGAAAAATGTGTTGATAGCAATGTTGAATATTATTACACATGAAAAAAAAACAACTACAGTAAAATAATCACACCGTGACGCCTCTGCCTTTGTAAATGGAGGGACAGTAACTGCGTGTGTATATGTAAGCGTGTAAAACTTGAAGATAGTAAGATTAACAGTAACAGTATTTTGTCTCTATCTCCCATTCTGCAATTCATCTCATGTAAACGTGGCGCACAGCGTGACGTGTAAAAAGGCACATACCTTTGACGTTGCGTGACAAACTCTGTATTCCTCGTCCAAACATAAATGCAAAAAAGGAGTTTAAAAAATCTCCGTTTTCGGTGATAGGAAACGCCGTTTACGTGTGGACGAAACAGCTGCGTTTTCAAAAATACCCATGTAGGTGCGGACGTAGCCTAAACGAGTTAGTAGTTTATTTTATTACTACCTGTCATTTATTGCAGATTACTTGTATTTTCTTAATTGTTTACTAAATGTTTGAGGTGTGAAAGAAACCGCAATGGAGCAAAATATGGGTGTGTGTGGTTGGAGGATGTGTTTGTGCATGTGAGTGAGCGAACATTTTTCTTGTAAAACAAAGGGGGGCCTAGCAAAAAAAGTTTGGGAACCACTGCCATAGACAATTGCCTTCAGATGACCCCAAAGATAAAAGTCTAAGGGGGTCAGATCGGGAGACCCTGGAGGCCATGTAACTGACCCATGACGACCAATCCACTTCCCAGGAAACTGTTCATCTAGGAATGCTCGGACCTGGCACCCATAATGTGGTGGTGCACCATCTTGCTGGAAAAACTCAGGGAACGTGCCAGCTTCAGTGCATAAAGAGGAAAACACATCATCATGTAGCAATTTCAAATATCCAGTGACCTTGAGGTTTCCATTGATGAAGAATGGACCCACTATCGTTGTACCCCATATACCACACCAAACCATCACTTTTGTTGTTCCAACAGAATAGGAGTGATCCATCCAATGTGGGTTAGTGTCAGACCAATAGCGGTGGTTGTGTTAGTTAACTTCACCATTCACATAAAAGTTTGTCTCATCACTGAACAAAATCTTCTGTGTGAACTGAGGGTCCTGTTCAAATTTTTGTTTTGGCCATTCTGCAAATTCTGTGCGCCGATCTGGGTCATCCTCATTGAGATGCTACAGTAGCTGGAGTTTGTAAGGGTGCCATTTGGGAGTAGCTAATATCCGCTGAAGGGATGTTCGACTAATGCCACTCTCCAGTGACATGCGGCGAGTGCTACGCTGTGGGCTCTTGCTGAATGAAGCTAGGACAGCCACTGATCTTTCTTCATTACTGACAGTTTTCTTGCGTCCACATTTTGGCAAATCCAACACTGAACCAGTTTCACGAAACTTGTAAATAACTCATGAAAGAATAAAGTTACGTTGAAACCAAACACAGCATTGTTTTTCTTGTGACATTATCAATAAGTTTGATGTGTCACATGGCCCTCTTCCTATTGAAAAAACAAAAGTTGTATCCAAGATGGCCGACTTCTAAATGGCCACCATGGTCACCACCCATCTTGCACTGAAAAAAAGGGACTGGCCATCTCTTGGATTTATATTAGCATCTTGCGTGTATTTAACACAAGTGCCTCATGTTTTAAGGTTAGGTGTAACTATTTAGTGTAGAAACTACATGATATGCAGAGAAGGTACATTAATTTGTTCATATCACGTTCAAGTGAAGTAAGACAATAATGAAGCAATGTCAAATCTCGCGATATCGCACGTGATTTCATCTTGCGTTCTTTTGATCGTGGGTGAGGACTGCCGCCATCTCAGTAACGTCGTGCTGCCCGCCACTACTTTTTTGGTAAGTTGCTGCCTGCCACTACTTTTTTGGTAAGTTGCTGCCTGCCACTACTTTTTTTTGGTATACTGTATATGTTGATTTTCTGAATGAATATTTTCAAAATTACACCCAAATGTGGTTTAATGTATATTGTGTCACCATGTAACGTTAATGTTAAATAAAGAATTGGCGTGTTTTCATTTGAATTCTTTTTTTTTGACAAGGAGCCGTTAAGTTGCAATTAACTTAACTCTAACATTGTTTGGTCTTGAATTTCAATTAGTTTGCAAAATGACTGTTCAGTTACATTATTCAACAGTGTGTATTGCACCGTGGTGAGATTTTGGCTACGTCCACGCGTACACGGGTATTTTTGAAAACGGACATTTTCCGTTTTCGTTTTAAAAAAGAATCCTGTCCACACATAAAGGTAGAAATGAAGGAAAACGCTGCTATGAACATGCCAAAGCAACAGGTGGCAATATATTCCTAACCGTGCAGAAATGTTGGCCAATCAGAAGTCTAGAAGCCTCGGTGGGAAAAAGTAAACAAAGCTGGGGCATAGAAGCAGAACCGAGTCGTATGTGTGGAGGGACAGTAACTGATGTGAGTGAAGTTGGCCCCCCCACCTTCTTCAATTCCAACAAAAGTGGTATCAAACGTTTGTGCTACGTTTGTGCTGGTTTGTGCTGCAAAAGGTTTCGTTTGTGCTGCTATCATTTTAAAGATATTAATAAAAATTTCTAGAGGTCATCAGAGGTCAACCAGCCCCCCCACATTACCCAAATCCAACAAAAGTGGTATCAAACGTTTGTGCTACGTTTGTGCTGGTTTGTGCTGCAAAAAGTTTCGTTTGTGCTGCTATCATTTTAAAGATATTAATAGAAATTTCTAGAGGTCATCAAAGGTCAACCAGCCCCCCCACATTAATGGAATCAAACAAAATTGGTGTCAATCAACTGTGCTATGTTTGTGCTGGTTTGTGCTGCTAAATTTGTCGTTTGTGCTGCTTCTGTTTTAAAGATATTAATGAAAAGGTAAAGGTCAAAAGGTCAACCAGCCCCCCCACATTACCCAAATCAAAGAAAATTGATGTTAAACGTTTGTGCTACGTTTGTGCTGGTTTGTGCTGCAAACATTTTTGTTTGTGCTGCTAACATTTTAAACATTTTAATAAAATAACGTCTTGATGCGTGCTTAATCATCCAGGTAAGTAAATCCCAAAAGGTTGATTCTGTCCATCTGGACATTTTCAGTTGGAGAAACGTTTCGTCACTTATCCAAGTGACTTCTTCGGTCTCAGCTAACTGCAGGTTTCCCCAACCTTATAAACAGTACATTTGCATAGTGAAGGAAACTAGCACCACTGAATGAACAAAGTGCTGGGGGGTTAGTTCCATGATTGTTAGTATGCAAATTGGTGTGGCCAGAAGGGTCCTCAGAGGCACTGCAAGACTGCTTTTCCACCACAGGCTGCCACACACGACAACACCACAGACTTTAAGGAATATACAGAAACTGTTACTGCCTACATCCCAAAATGCATCGATGATGTCACAGAGACCAGGTGTCACGGGTTGCTTAGAGGATCCACTAGCAGGACTCCTGAGTAGCATTTAAACAGAGACTGTTTATTTACAGATCTTGACCAAGTGTATGTACAGACAGTGTGGGGTTAGTGCTATATACAAGACGTGAGGGGCAGGGCTCCAGGGAAAACGGGGAAATCACACACGCGCTCAGTTCAACCTCTCTCTTCTCCGCTAGCGACCAGTCACTCCTTCCACACTCCACACGGGGAACCACGGGGAATCTAGGAACAAAGAAACACTCGTTAAGTCTCTGAGATGGAGGCACAGGAAACTTGAGCTAGACGTGTACTGACAAGAGCCTTCACAACAATCCAGCGTTGAACAGCTCATCTCCTCCTTCTAATATACCAGCTGGTCTGATGAGGCCCAAGTGTTCCCAATCCAGGAAGGCGTGGACCGAGGGCGTGAAGCCGCCATGAGTTCTGCCCCCTGCAAAACAGGGCAGAGAAGTAGAGAGGGGGAGAGAGAGGGAAAAAGAGAAGAGAAGGAGGGCTAGGAGTGGAGAGATTCTGATCAGCACCTTGCCGATCCTGCAGGTCGTGACACCAGGCCTATCACTGTCCGGGCCAATCAGAAACCAAGGCTCCTAAGGTTGAAAAATGCAAGCCTTCAGAGCCGGGAATTAGGTGAGCCAAAGAACAGCAAGGGCAAACCTGTCACGTGGCATCAGCTACAGCAAAGCTTCAGCGACAGCAGAGACACTTGGAGGCAGTGGCAAGGAATACAAACCATCACAGACTACAAGCCCACTCTGCAGACCGTGGTGACACAATCCCCAGACAGTGTGTGGAGATCCCTTGCCAAAATCAGTACCGCCGTTCCCATGTGCCTCAAAGCCTCCAACATCATTACTGTACCCAAGAAGTCATCTACCTCCTGCTTTAAGGACCACCGTCCTGTCAAACTCACCTCCATCATTATGAAGTGCTTTGAACGGTTAGTCATGCATCAAATCAAATTATCGCTTTCGTCAAAACGCTCAAGTGATGATGGAATTTCAACTGCCCCTTACTCAGCCCTCACGCATCTCAACACTAGAGACTCATATGTCAGAGTGCTGTTCATAGACTTCAGTTCAGCCTTCAGCATCATCATTCCCTCTCATTCACAAACTGGATCTGCTGGAGATCAGCACCTTGCTGTATAACTGGCTGCTAGATTTCTTGACAGGAAGACAGCAGATTGTACGGGTCGACAGCAACACCTCCAGCCCAAGAACACTGAATATGGGGGCTCCCCAAGGATGTGTGTTGAGCCCCCTTCTCTTCACTCTGCTGACCCACGATGAGCTCTACTACAGGGGTGAAGTTAACCATCTGGCAGAGTGGTGCAGCAACAACAACCTGTCCCTGAATGTGGAGAAGACCAGCAGCGACTCTACTTCCTCTGCAAACTGAGAAGCACAAGAGATTCAACCCCCATTATGAGCACCTTCTACAGAGGCACAGTTGAGAGTATCCTCACCAGCTGCGTCACTGTGTGGTATGACTCCTGCACTGGGTTCTGCAGGAAAAAATGACAATGCACCTGCCTCATTTGGAAGGTCGTCTCCATTACAGGTGACTACACTCATCCCTTCAGCAGCGTCTTCAGTTTGCTGCCATCAGGAAGGATACTGAAGAGCCTCCGGGCCAGAACACACAGACTGAGAGACAGCTTTGTCCATCGGGCTGTCAGGATGCTGACCATCTCTGAATCGAGAAGGGGGGCCCAAGGGTAAATCTTTCGCCATCCTACAATGCTGTGATTGTAGCCATTCCCCACTTTCTGTGAATGGTACTTATGGCCATTGATCAGTAGGCTTTGATTAGTTGTCGTTGATCAATGGTCATAAGAATTTGCATACTAACAATCATGGAACTAACCCCCCAGCACTTTGTTCATTCAGTGGTGCTAGTTTCCTTCACTATGCAAATGTACTGTTTATAAGGTTGGGGAAACCTGCAGTTAGCTGAGACCGAAGAAGTCACTTGGATAAGTGACGAAACGTTTCTCCAACTGAAAATGTCCAGATGGACAGAATCAACCTTTTGGGATTTACTTACCTGGATGATTAAGCACGCATCAAGACGTTATTTTATTAAAATGTTTAAAATGTTAGCAGCACAAACAAAAATGTTTGCAGCACAAACCAGCACAAACGTAGCACAAACGTTTAACATCAATTTTCTTTGATTTGGGTAATGTGGGGGGGCTGGTTGACCTTTTGACCTTTACCTTTTCATTAATATCTTTAAAACAGAAGCAGCACAAACGCATAGAAAAATCTGCGTTTTCAAAAATACTCGGGTACGTGTGGACGTAGCTATCAAACCACCTCTGCTAATGTAATCGGCGGCATTAAGTTAGCTTACGCCCCTCAACGCCTTTTTTTTTTTTTGCTGCAGATTGAGAGACAAAGTCTATTCGCATTTCACTTGAAGTAAGCTGCTGGATCGGGGGTTTGAGTTGTTGTGGTAAGAACGTGACATTGTATTTTGTCAAAGTTTTCGTAATTAATTATGATACAGATAATATGCAAATATATGCAGTACAGTACACTCAAGCATTATTAAATATATGAATTCTAAGTACAGCTATCATTTATGCAATCTCTTTGCAATCAGTAGTTTGTTTAACTCTGTCCAAAAATTGGGTTATTAATATTACACTTTGTGAATTGCTTGTCATACGTAATTTAGAGAATCATCATTAGATTTAAAGGTTCATCCTCACTACACCTCACTCCTTCTTTATTTTCTCTTTTACAGTGAATGGTGCTAGAAGTGTTGCAGTGACATAGTAAATGTGGCAATGTAAGACCTGCCCTTCCGTTTTTCCAAGTAGGTCACATATTCTGAAACATTATCGAGTGAGACATAGGCACTTTGGAAATAATAATCGTATTCCATGTGTTCATGCAAGCTGTCCATGCAGTTTTAAAACATGGAATGCACTATTAATTCATTTGAATAGATGCCACGTTGTTAAAAATAGTCATCAGTCACAGGGATGTACATAGCTGTCATTTGTGTTCTTGTAAGGATCTTGTGTCTGAGAGAGATTACTGGACTCACATGCACACTTGAAGAAAAATGAGGTTGTAACTTGTATGTTTTTGGACTGCAAATTCAAAACAAATGTCTTCGGATCTTTTAGATCCCACAAGAGTAGGAAACACAGGTGTTATTCAGTAAAAAATCTTAAACCAGGAATAGTAAGTAGTATCAGACACAGTTGCTTATCCAGAATCTGCCTCCAGTACCTTTGATGAACACATTGGTGAGGGTGCTCAGTCTGGTAGCAGTGCTGATGCTTCACATGACCTCCCCAATGTAATTGAGCACAGTTTGGCAGCAGCTTTATTAAAATTGGAACATTTTTCTAATGTACCAAGCAGAGCAATTAATGATTTTTTGGTAGAACTTCATCACTTAAGCGACTGTCTCTCAAAATCTCATGCTGAAGGTGTTCTAGTGGACATTTTTAAGAAGAACAACCTTCAAGTTGACAGAGCTGTCATAGAGGAAATCACTACTTCTCTGTGGTTAGCAAATCCTCTAAATAAGGCCATAGAAAAGGGTGGGCCATTGAGTTCTTCATATCAACGTAATCAATATTACAAGGAAATTTTTAATGTTGTTGAACCAGTTGAATATATTTTAGATGTGAAAGAAAACAAAACATTGCAGTATATTCCCATCCTAGAATCCCTGCGAGTGCTGCTGAGTAGGAAAGATATTGTGGACAAGATAGTTAGAATTCATGAAACACGAAGGGAGACTTTGATAGGAAAAGAAATATTGTACAGGTCTTATAAGGATGGTCTGCATTGTAAGGAAAATACTTTGTTTTCAGGGGAAGAGCTAAGTTTATCCATAACTTTGTACGCTGATGACTTTGAGGTCTGTAACCCTTTGGGCACCTCCCGCAAAACTCACAAACTTTGTGCTGTGTACTGGGTACTGAATAATCTACCCCCAGATTCTCATTCTAATTTATCCTCAATTTTCCTGTGCATTTTGTGCAAAACTGACAACGTAAAATCATTTGGGTATGACAAGGTATTAGAGCCCCTATTACACGACCTAAGGTCTTTGGAAGTTGATGGAATTTTTGTCCCTCAACTGGACAAATCTCTGAAGAGGACAGTGCAGATTATTGCTGCTGACAATTTAGGAGCACATGGAATAGCAGGCTTTGTTGAGAACTTTACAGGCCCCTTCATTTGTTGTTTTTGTACAGCAACTGCTTCAGACATTCAATCACATGAGGTCAGGTCAGGAACTTTCATTCTCAGAACAAAAGAAACACATGAAACCCATGTCAGAGCAGCCATAGATAGTGGCACTAGCTATTTTGGAGTTAAAAGAGGCTGTCCTTTTACTGGAGCACTTTCTCAGTTTCATGTTGTCAGTGGCTACCCTCCTGACATTGCCCATGATCTCTTTGAAGGCATTGTGCCTGTTGAAATAGCACATTGCCTCAAGTTACTGATATCAAAGAAATATATCTCCTTGGATGATATAAACAATTCCATATTGCATTCCCATACAAGTGGACAGACAAAACCAATAAGCCTCATGCTTTGCCACAAAATCTTTCAAGCAGGAAAACCATAGGGGGCAATGCCCATGAAAACTGGTGCTTGTTAAGACTACTCCCATTTCTGATAGGCCCCAAAGTCCCTGAACATGAGCCAGTATGGCAGGTCTTGTTGGATCTAAAACAGATTGTTGAGCTAGTGGTTTCTCCACTTCACAGTGAAGAGTCTATTGCTTACCTTGAGAGCAAAATTTCAGATCATCGACAAAGGTATCAAGAGGTGTTTCCTAACAACAAATTGCTGCCTAAACACCACTACATAGAGCATTACCCACAACTAATTCAGCTTTTTGGGCCTCTCGTGGGACTTTGGACCATTAGATTTGAGGCTAAGCACAGTTTCTTTAAAAAGATTATGAAACACACCAGTTGTTTTAAAAACGTCCCTCTGTCTTTGGCTGTGAAGCATCAGTTTATGATTGGTTATCACCTGTCCTCTCCAAGTATTGATAAATCACTGCTGGATGTGTCAGAAGCATCCACTGTCCCATTAGATGTTTTAAAGGAAGAGCTAGCTCAAGCTTTCAAACAGAGAAATCCTTTTGTATCTGAAATACACATTGCAAAAAATGTTTGTAGTAAGGGAATACAATACAGGCCTGGTATGATAGCGGCATAAGGTTCTTGTGGTGGCTTGCCTGAATTTGGGGAAATCCATCAAATATGCATTTTGCAGCAGTGACTATTTTTTGTGTTAAAACTGCTGTGTGGATGGTATTGTGAGCATTAAGGAGCCTTTCAGCTGACTCCATCACCTGCACGAGAACTTGCTCTTGTGGAAGTCTCGGAACTGGCTGATGAATACCCACTGGCTGCCTATGCAGTTGGAGGTATGCAGATGGTGACCTTGAAGAGATCAATCTGTGTCTTTGGGTAAGATCATTTAAAAAAAATTGTGCTGGGTGATAAGTATGTTGTACCTCCATGTTTAACCTTGTTTGCGTGGGAAATGGTGATGAATTGGCAACATCATGCACTGGTGGATGTGATTAAAGATAAGGAAGGACTGTTGAAAAAGTGTGCACGGTGCTGTCACATATAAATGTGTATGGGATACCTTGGGCACACTAACTGGTGTTTTTTTTTTTCCCCAGAGTTAAGTTGTTATAGTGTTATAATGATAAAATATGAGGTTTGTTATAAAACTGATTGTAATTACATTTTCCTATTCTTTCCTAACAGACAGTGAAGAATGACCATGACAGCTCCAGCTATTCTCAGAGTTATCCTTGGACCAGACAGTAGTCAGAGGGTCATGATTTCTGCTGGTCTGCCTTCAACTGTTGCTGAACTGGAAGCTGAAATAAAGACTCAGTGCAAAATAATGGAACCCTTCCGATTGCAGTTCATGGACACACTTTTTGGGAAGAAATCCAAGACAAAGTGACAATCAAAATTGTATAACCACCCTTCCAACCTCAAGACCAAGGTGAAGACACATTTTCTTTTCCATCAACCAGTGCTCTTGATGACACATCTACTTCTGGTGACAGCACCGTGACTCTTTCATCTCCAGAGTCTACATCATCACGGTCTTCGTGGCCAGATTTGTTCTGCATTCCCCGTTTCACATATGATGCTGAAATTAAGCTTGCGCAGGCCCATGTAGCTTTCAAAGAAAATGGGATGCTGCTGATCCCTGATCCAAAGCTGAAGTCCGACATTTTGGAGGGTTTAATCCAGGAGGTAGTCAAGCACACAGTCTACCTCACAGACAGTAAGTTTGACCAAGTTGCAGAGGCACTCATCCTGAAGCATCCATGTTTAAAAGAAAAAGGCTCACACAGTGGCTATGCGGGATGGAAGTTGAGCCTCAAATACAAGTTATCAAACTACCGCACACATCTCCGCAAAATAGGATGTCCTGAAGTATGTGTGAATTCTTTGAAAAATAAGCCAGCTGAGAAATGTTCCCCTGCTTCTGCCGTTAAGCGACCATAGAGGGGTGAAGTGGATTACTGCCCCTCTTTTCCACTTGGAGAAAGTGAACAGTCCCTTGAGAAGATGAGGGTTGAACTCCTTTCCGATGTGAAGAGGCGCAACAACAGAGAGACAGTCATGGATAAAATGAACAGAACATATGCATTGAGAAGACAAGAAGTCATTTTTGATGCTCCCATGATCAGAAATGTACAAGAGAGATGACCAGCTCTTTTCTTCCCAGCAGAGGTAATTTAAGTACGGAAAAGAGGACAGCAAAAAAAAAAATGCATTAAACCTCTCAGGCTCAAATTAAGTTTTTGTTGCTAATGCATAACCAAGTCCCGCAGTGGTACTTCTGAGTAAAAAAAACCCTCATAAAATATGTATGTGGGGTAATCAGGTAGTTATTTTTTTAACTGTTGCAAATCGGCAACGCCTGCCTCGAGAGGATTAACTAGTTGTGTCATAGATGTGTTAATGTGTAAAGGTAGTCCATATGGAAAAGATATATATAAATATTCTAAAGTTTGTATCTGTCTTGTGTGAAACTTGTATGAAAAGCATACAAGAGAGAAAACAGATATAAGATCCCTTGAAAAATTATATAAATGAAACTTTTGGATACTTACTAAAATAATATATGAAAGTGGCCACTTTCATGAGTAAATCATATAAGCCTTATGTGATTTACTATATCAAGCAAGCCAAATCTGATGCAAGTCTTTAATAAGTTTTTTCTATTTCTTTTTTATATGGGAGTGCTTGACTTTATTAGGATGTGTGTCCATATATTGCATAGCAGAGTCCAGATGAAGAACTATGCTCTATACCAGCCATTATTTTAAAATAATTTCACGTTGTTTCAGATAAACGCAGAGTTCAAATGCATCACAACCATGACTTTACAGTCAAGGTTTCTGTCGCAGCTTGACTATCTCTCCTAAAGTCTCCTGAAAGTGTTTGCAACGCAATCAGGGGAGCAGGGCAGGAAGATAAAGGATGTAACTGCCATGATGACAGTAAGAACTTTTAAATTATTTAACTACAAAGTGTATATGCATTGCATTAGGTCAGTAAAAGATTTATACGTTGCATCCTTTGCAAAGCTCAACTTTTACTTGTGAGTACCAATTCTACTGAAAGGACCCTATCATTTTTGTCATGCATTTAGTGTCCCACTGTGAAAAATTTATCTTTTTTATATGATCTGGAAACTATTTAGTCCACTCCTTAAAAATCATGTCAAACTTTTGAAAATTGTTTTGCTGGTGTTGCATGTTGATGACTGGTTCAAAAACACTGTCTTTGATCACTTTCTTCTATGCTACTGAAAATGTATCTATTTTTTTCTTTGTTATAATTCTTAAGGATGACATTGATGCTCGAAGGGAGTCCCTCATCAAAGGACTGTGCTTCTATCTGAATGAAAATCCTGACATCTTGGTGCAGGAGTACATGGTGAGTGTTTTATGAGTAGATTGTGGCTTTGCAACGTTTTTCAAAATGTATTCAGATAGCCATTTAATTCTCCTTGGACTAGGCAGGCCTAGTAGTCCTCTTTAATAATATGGCAAAGAGATTCTAACACTGAGATTAAAACAAAAGGTTAAACTTGTTCGCTACATCGCTTTTGTTTGGAAAAAAAAATTGCCCAACTGTGAGGCTGAAAGAAAATCTAAATTCTTCTGAGTGACATAGCCTGGCTTGCTGGTGGGCCAATGTCTTTCTAACAAAAGACTAATGTAGACCTTGAATGCCCTTCATTTGAAAAAAACAAAAACAAACTTTGTGCGTGTGTGTTCTATTTGTTGTTGTTTTTTTTCCGTTTAGAAACAGATCATGAATGGCAGCAGGACAGGGCACTGCATGTAAAAAAGAGGATTTGCCTAAAAAAGGAATCTTAAAGAAATGTTTTATCTTTAACCAGGACATGACCGAGGCCACTGCACTGACTGCTATAGAGAAAACAACGGTGGGCATTTATGTCTCCAGAGATACGCCAGGCAATGACTGTCCTGATGTTGGCATCATCATCGAGGGTGTGGTGGTTCTTCAGGATTTGGATAGTGTGGCCCTTGCAGTTGCCATGCTTTTTGGACTGTTTTACTCGTTGAACATGAGTTACCCATCACAGCTCCGCTACACCTTTGAGGTCATTCAGAAGGTGGTAATGGAATTGGATGCAACTCAGCTCTCAAGAAAAGCCCAAAATTTAAAGACAAAACTGCTCATGTAAAGAAAGTTCACTGTTGCTCGGCATGTGAGGTGGTTTGCTCTCTCACTTGTTCTCCTGCATTTTGGAGGTTCGATATCAACGACAAATGTTCACTATTGTGTACTTTGTAAATGCCATATAGATGGGGCCGGCTTGGTTTTGTTTTTTCCTTTTTGCTCTCTGTTCAAGTTTTCTAATTGGCAGCATTTTTAGATTTTGGTTTATTTGTTTTTAAAAGTGAAGAAATGTAGGATTGTTCACCCCAAATAGTCCCATCATGGCTGTGTGAAACAGCATTTTAGGTTTAATTTAGTTGGTCTAAGATTGCTTTGATGGTTTTATCTTTTAAACCAAGATGTTTCAGTATGATCATTGCTGGAATTTTTGAAACTTTTTTCGTATTTGTTAATTTTTTTTAAGTCACTCTATCACTGTTATTTCTGTGGCTCTTTAATAAAGGTTTTGACTTGCAAGTGGTATTTTTTTCTTTTTTTAGTAATTAGGGCAAAATGCATAATGTTAATGATAAGGTTAATAGGTAGGTGTTTCCCAATCCAGTAATTTTAGAATTAATGGTAACTAACATTATGTTAAATTATTTACAATTGTAATTGTTCATTTAATCTTAAAACCTTAAGCAGAATTTTTTGTATTACTGTTCTCTTTCAAAGAGGTAACCTGTGTTTTTCTGTGTTTTGTCAAGTCAATCATGGCATAGATATTAGACCTTTTAGTTTATTTATTTTTTCTCCCCACTCAGGTTACCATCTTGAAAGAAAGAGTGCGATATGTTATAAAGCTTACATTAAAAAATGTGTACTTGATACTAGAATATAATAACACATTGTTAAACGAAGATAACGTGTAGTATTTAAGTGACCAATTAGTGTTGGGTAAAAGTTACTCAATAGTGTTGGATTAAAGTGAGAAAATTATGAAAGAATAAAATATTCCAAGACTTCAAATTACTTCAACAGAACATGTCTCATTCACATTTTATCAAGACAAAATTTATAGGTTTATTGAAAGCGAATAACTTGTGTTAATTTAACACAATTTTTTCATTTGCTGCCAAAGCATCTGTGTGCAACAAATGTCCACCATTGAATTAAGTAAATCCAACAACATATTTTTTTCAGTGTGAGGAGTCTGCCCCCTCACATATACTAATGTGCCACAAACGGGTTGGGGGATTCTCATCAGATGAGAATTCCTCAAAATCGGCGTCCTCCTCAACACAATCCTCTGTCTCAAACACATTCACTTCTATGTCACTTTCACTGTCAAAGACTTGTGCCAAAATTTCATTGACAGTAAATCTGTTCCCAGAGGAATTTTTTTTAGAGAACATAGAGATTGCACAGTACACCGTGCACCAAGACTAATAATTTAAATAGAAGGGGGTCATGGAAGCTTTTATAAGTTTGCTCCTCCCCTATATCTTGCATAAGCTGTTAATGTCATTGTGAGAAAATCCTACCTACCCGCCACTGCACGAGAAATATCTGTTCTAATTCTGCAGGTGAGTATAGTAGGTCACACACACACACACACACACACACACACACACACACACACACACACACACACACACACACACACATTTTCATATCTTAGTCAGGACATATAATTCCCTAACCCTTAGACTATATCTAACCATAACCTAAGATAAGATAAGATAAAACTTTATTAATCCCTCGGGTGGGTTCCTCTGGGAAATTCGGTTTCCAAAAGCACAGCACCGACAGAAGTTACAGAGTTACAGAATATTATATATATATATATACACATATATAAATAAAATATATAAAGGGGATAAATAGAATAAATAGGAATAAAAATAAAAATACAAGTGAATTGCACATTACCTAATAACCTAATTGTAACCCTGACATTAAAACCACATTTTGAGCCTCAAAAATGCCTTCAAACACATGGCGATGGGCATTTGTCCCCATAATTATTTGATCCTTAGGGGGTACCACACATATCCAAAAAACACTGGAAAAAAATACTGATGGATGAATGTAGTCAATGTGATTGTAAATGTGCATTGGACAAGTGATGTATTAACCAGCAGGGTGAGCTGAAGCACCAGGAATAAACTCTAATCAAATCAAATCAAATCACTTTTATTGTCACATCACATGTGCAGGTACATTGGTACAGCACATGTGAGTGAAATTCTTGTGTGCGAGCTTCACAAGCAACAGAGTTGTGCAAAATACAATAATGTAAACAAGCAAAATACAAGAATGGCTACATCTGAAACTAATAAATATATGTACAATATATAATAGTATATGCATTTCTGGATGTGTATACTAAATATTTTTCTACGTGTGTGTGTGTGTGTGTGTACACATATTTTACAAATTAAATAGAGTAAACAATAAATAAAATATATAAAATAAAATATACAGAGTGAGACATGTGCAAAACAGTGGCGTTACTGTACAGTAAGGAGTGCATAATGTTAAAGTTCAGTAGTGAAGCTGAGGTGTCTATGAAGTGTTCAGCAGTCTGATGGCCTGATGGAAAAAGCTGTCTCTCAGTCTGCTGGTGCGGGACCGGATGCTGCAGAACCTCCTTCCTGATGGAAGTAGTCTGAACAGTTTATGGCTGGGGTGACTGGAGTCCTTGATGATCCTCCCCGCTTTCCTCAGGCACCGCTTCCTGTAGATGTCTTGGAGGGAGGGAAGCTCACCTCCAATTATCCGTTCAGAGCACCGCACTACTCGCTGGAGAGCTTTGCAGTTGTAGGCGGTGCTGTTGCCATACCAGGTGGTGATGCATCCAGTGAGGATGCTCTCAATGGCACAGTGATAGAAGGTCCTGAGGATGCGGGGGCTCATGCCGAATCTTTTCAGTCTCCTGAGAAAGAAGAGGCACTGCTGCGCCTTCTTCACTGTTTTGTTTGTGTGTACTGACCACGTAAGATCCTCAGCCAGATGTACACCAAGGAACCGGAAGCTGCTCACTCTCTCCACAGCAGCGCCGTTGATGGTGATGGGGGTGTGTACTTCTCTGCACCTCCGGAAGTCCACTATCAACTCCTTTGTCTTTGCGACGTTGAGGGTGAGATGGTTGTCTTGACACCAGTGGGTCAGGGCGCTGACCTCCTCCCTGTAAGCCGTCTCATCACTGTTGGTGATAAGACCCACCACTGTAGTGTCGTCTGCAAACTTCACAATGATGTTGGAGTTGTTAGTGGCCGTGCAGTCGTGGGTGTAGAGTGAGTACAGGAGAGGGCTCAGTACACACCCCTGTGGAGCACCAGTGTTCAGTGTGACGGGGGATGAGGTGATGTTGCCCAGTCTGACCACTTGGCGTCTGTCAGACAGGAAGATAAGGATCCAGCTGCAGAGGGAGCTACTCAGTCCTAGATCCTGCAGTTTCCTGTCCAGCTTCGAGGGAACGATGGTATTGAATGCTGAGCTGTAATCTACAAACAGCATTCTCACATACATGTCTCTCTTCTCCAGGTGTGACAGGGCAGTATGTAGTGTCAGGGCTATGGCATCATCAGTGGACCTGTTGTGGCGGTATGCGAACTGTAGAGGGTCCAGTGAGTCGGGTAGTGCAGAGCAGATGAAGTCCCTGACCAGCTTCTCGAAGCATTTGCTCACGATGGGGGTCAGGGCTACATGTCGCCAGTCGTTCAATGAGGAGATGGTGGAGGATTTGGGTACAGGGACGATGGTGGCCATTTTGAAGCAGGCTGGGACTACAGACAGAGAGAGGGAAAGGTTGAAGATGTGTGTGAACACTCCAGCCAGCTGAGCCGCGCATGACTTGAGGACGCGGCCGGGAATCCCGTCCGGACCAGTAGCTTTGCGTGCGTTCACCTTCCTGAAGCACCTCCGCACATCCTCCTCAGACACAGTGTGCGCACTGACGTCATCCGCGGTGCGCACACTGTCCGGTCTCATGGTGTTCGCTGTGTCGAATCTAGCGTAGAATACGTTTAGATCCTCACACAGAGAGGCCGTGGTCTGCGGTGTGCTGGTTTTCCCTCTAAAGTCTGTGATCGTGTTTAGTCCCTGCCACATACTCCGAGGGTTGTCAAACTGTTGCTCCACCCTGTCCCTGTACTCACGTTTGGCTGCTTTGATCGTCTTCCGGAGTTGGTAATGTGCGTGTTTGTAGTTCGATGTGTTCGCGGAGGCAAAGGCGGTGCTCTGTGCCGCGCGAACATCTCCGTTAATCCAGGGTTTTTGATTTGGGAAGGATTTAACTGTTCTGGATGGGACGACATCTTCCACGCATTTCCTGATAAATCCGCAGACTGAGTCTGTGTATTCATCAATGTCCCTAGCAGCCACGTGAAACATTTCCCAGTCCGCGTGATCAAAACAGTCCCGCAGCGCAGACTCCGATTGGTCCGTCCAACAGTGCACCGCCCTCCGGGTTGGAGCTTCCTGTTTCAGCTTCTGCCTGTAGGCGGGCAGGAGCAGGATGGAGCGGTGATCTGATTGGCCGAATGGGGCGCGGGGGAGGGCTTTGTACGCATCCCGGAAAGAGGTGTAGCAGTGGTCGAGTAGCCGATCTCCACAAGTGTTAAAATGGATGTGTTGGTGGAGTTTGGGTGAGACTTTCTTCAGGTTTCCCTTATTAAAGTCTCCGGCTGTGATAAACGCTGCCTCTGGGTGTGCGGTTTCCTCGCTGCTGATCGCGCTGTACAGTTCCCTGAGTGCTCGGTCAGTGTCGGCTTGTGGGGGAATGTAAACAGCCGTAATAATCACTGCTGTAAATTCCCTCGGTAGCCAGAATGGCCGGCACTTAATCATCAGGTACTCCAGGTCCGGTGAGCAGGAGGATTTGACCGGGTGCACGTTCGCATAATCACACCAGCTGTTGTTGATCATGAAACACACACCACCGCCTCTGCTTTTCCCAGTAAGATCCTGTGACCTGTCCGCGCGATGCACGGAGAACCCCGGTAGTTGTATTGCGGAGTCCGGTACCTTGTCCGATAGCCAGGTTTCTGTGAGGCAGATCACGCAGCAGTCCCGCATCTCTCGCTGGAATGAGATCCGTGCCCGAAGCTCGCACAGCTTGTTCTCCAGAGACTGCACATTAGCCAGTAATAAACTGGGTAACGGTGGTCTGTTAGTGCGCCGTCTCAGTCGAACCAGAACGCCAGATCTTCTCCCTCTGCGTCGGCGTTTGCGGCCTCCAGGGCCAGAGAACAAAGGCGTCTCAGGTGAGATGAATGGGGGGTCTGCAAACGGAGCGTCCGTGTTGCAAAACTTGAACTCCGGAAAGTTATAAGAAAGACCGTCTTTTATGTCCAGTAAGGTTTGTCGGTCGTACACAAGGAGACATGTGCTACTCGCGAAAAAATGAAGGAAAAGTAAAATTAAACACAGAAAAAAGCTGTTGCTTGGGGGAGCTCGCGACAAGGCTGCCATACTCGGCGCCATCTTGTACATCATGCTATTAACTATCTGTTATTGTGCTATTTATGTAAAGTGATGGGAATAACAGCGTTATAAGTAACGGCGTTACTTTTTTCAGTAATGAGTAATCTTCTGATTAATTACTCTTTCTATCGTTACAACGCCGTCAAGGTTACTAACAAGAAAATGCGGGGCAGTCACGTTACTATTTTTCAACAAACAGACAGTTGAAGCTGTCTTCAGCTTACCACACCTTATATCAGTTGCACCGAAGTAGCTGTCTACGTAAGTAATCTGGGCGCTACAGCTTTGTGCAGCTGCGCTCCCACGGTCGGCAATCACTTTCTGGCAGACGATCACTTTTTGGCACAACACCTGGGGTTAAAGGGGCAAAACAATCGCATGGGTGCTGCTGTTTGGCTGAGGAAGAATAAAGTAGCCGTGGTTAACATGACCACTTCAAGATGACAAAGCAACAAGGTGCTATATACCTATACTTATTTGATTTTGAAAAGTGTGCAGCAAAAATGTAATTTATCTTCATGCTTTTTATCATATATTCTGTAGAAAATACAATAGTCACAAGTAGAGCAGGGCAATATGACCAAAAATATTTATCACGATATACATTTGAAAATTTGCGATAACGATATAACTGACGATATAATTGACACGAGACAAAATACTTTACAACTCCGCAATTTTATTAGTGCAAAGAAAAAACATCAATGTATTTTCACTTAAACAAGCAGCTGTTTTTGTCCATTAAAGTTATATAAAAATGTAACAGTGCAAATGCAAATTCCTTGCTGACAGTTTAACCAAAAGGCATTTCCAGTGGAAATTGGCCAACCTATCCTCAGCATAACCATGTATAACATCCACAAAACTTAAGGAGGTTATACACACACAATACAGTAATATTATGTTGAAGCGCAGTACGTATCACTCCGCGAGGCTCCTGCCTACGACAGTCCATCAAGCGGTGCGGCTTCGTAGCTTAGCAAAATCGTACTGAAACATTTTACAGATTTTCGAGCGCCATGTACATAAAATTGTTTCGAGGTCAGTAAACACAACCAGAATTCATACATAAGGCACACGGGATTATAAGCGGCACTGTCGATTTTCAGAAAAATCAAAGGATTGATTTTAAGTGTGTTGTATTTTCCAAAAAAAACGGTAATAACGACGGCCCGCTAGCATGCTCTACCAAAAATAGTGCTTTGTTGTGTATCTGACAGACGAAAGCTAAAACAGTTTCACACCACTGAAGTTGCAGCATTTATACAAACCAATTCTGGTTCATCCGTTTCATTTATGATCCACTTTCGCCCTTCTCATTCGCCGCCATGCTTTTTCCGCCATGTGCGTATGAAAACAAAGGCACTGCGCATGTGCGTTTTACCCATATTTTATCGTGATATTTCACTTTCTTATCATTGCCCAACATTATACCGGTATTACCGTGAACGGCATGATATGGCCCAGCCCTAGTCACAAGTTGAAAGTCATAGGCTAATTGATGTCCATCAACATTAAACAGCTCAGATTAATAAACCTATTGTATAATCTGTAGCGTTGGAACACAGTCTGACAATGAGACATCAATCAAATGTGCAGTGACAAAGACAATGAACTTTATAGCATTTATGTTTTTGTTAGTGTTCTGTCTGTGTTTGTACAAGATTAATGGCTGAAGCACCACAGATCAAGTGTTTGTGTGTAAGTGTGGGTTTCACTATGTCTAAATGAGAAAGGCTAAGTATGTGAAATGTTTTTGCTTTTGTTTTTTCACCATGGTTGCAGCAAAACATTCCCCTAGTCTTCTTCCTCTTCAGTAATCTTGGTAGTCTGGGCAGTTCAGTTTCTTTTGTGTCAATTCTATTTTTACATCTAATGGTTCAAAAGATTCTGTTAAATGATAGAAGGAAAAACTTCAAACAAACTTCAAACAAATTGCAGCTGTAAGCTTCTGAGAATAATTTATTAGGTTTGGTTTTGTATATGTCAAACATTTTGTTTCATGTCAGCAATTTCAAGCTACCTTGTTGAAAAGTTATTAACATGTTAATATTTGATTGGAGAAATTCTGCAGCATGCCCATTAAAAAGTGAAAAAGTTTATTTTTTATACATTTTCTCATACATGCAGATAATACAGCAATAACTTTATTACCTTTAATGTCACAGATTAAACAATGTCCATCAATATGTATTAAGATTAATAAACTCAGCAGTGCATGAGGATTACTGAGTATGACTATGACTGTCTGACTGTCAACAGACTTTCAGTCTGTTGAAATACTAATCACACCAACAGTCACAGTTTGGTGTGAAGACATTTTCCCCTTTGTTCCCCTTCAAAATATACTTGGTGAAAATGTGTGGGTGTGCTGGACACTCCCCATGCATTTTTCATTTGAGAAAGATATGTACTGATGGAGGCTTCCTGTTCCATTATTAGTTTAGCTTTTACTGAAGCTGCTCTGAAAAATAGTCTGTGAATGTGGCACCAATGGCATGTAGCTGACGTAGACCGTGACCTTTAAAGCATTTATGTTTCTGTTACTACAAAAAATATTCATATTCATATTAATATTTGTTCATTTACCCAAATGTTATTATTAATGTTTATAGTTACTTCTCAATAACATTTCCCTCATATTTTTAAGATTTTACAATAATTATTTTGTTCTCTTTGTTGCCTTTGTTTTGTTCACCTGATTTGAAAAATAACCTGTTTAATTACCAGTGTTGGGTAAGTTACTTTAAGTTAGTAACTTAGTTACATTACTAGTTACTTCTATCAAAAGTAACTCAATTACTTCAAGTTACTCGTTACTTTCAGAGTAACTAGTTACTTTGGAAAGTAGCTTTGGTTTTACTCAGAATTCTCTTGTTAATGTGTTGCTTCCGTAACTGGATACCCAGCAAGTTTGCCAGTCTTCTAGCTTGCTTACTTGCCACAAGTGCACTGTGCCACCTATAGAAAGGAAAAAATAATGTGCACATTTCCACAAGAGAAATCCCACACCTGATTCTATCCAAGCCTCCTTTTTACATCCAACACAAAAACTGCAGTCGTGGTGCTTCCGATTGTACTCAGAACTCGGAAATTCTGACTTCTGAATAGGAAGATGTAGGTAACACCAGACTGCAGATGAGCTGCATACAGAGCTGGACTGGGACAAAAAAATCATCCCGGGCATTTTGACTAGAGACTGGGCCACCATTATAGGAAAAATCATAAAGCCTTTGAATGAAAATAAACGCTGTTGTGACAGTGATGTACACTGTTCTGATGGTATATATGTATCAATCTATCAATTGTTTGTTGTAAGATTCAGATAATTATTTTTTTAAAAGTGAGACATTTTAAATGAGAATAAGAAACTATTTCCTTGTGCCCCCCTTTCCCTTTTAATGCCCTACATGGACCCCTGGCAACACTTTGCTAGACCCGCCCCTGCACAGTTACCAGCTGTCAGCTACTTAGAAAAGGATCCTGGTGTTATTTGTCTCTCAGAAACAGTTCATAACTTCTCTTCAACTCATTCATGTCACCTAAAAGGTAAACCTGTTTCTCCATCACAGCTCTGATGATTCAGTAAGGACATCTCCTGATTTCATCTTCATGTTTCCCTCTCACCACATAACCAAACCGACATCATGACCAGCAGGTTTACAGCTGTGGCTCCAGCAAACATCAGCTGATAGTAGAAAGTAATATGAAATAAATTCTAACAACAGCTGATCAAGCTTAAAAGTGCTGCTGTTGTTTACCGCGACATCCGCTGGTTTCCTCTTTCTGGCGCAAAGTGGGCGATAAATAAACGAGAGAGAAAAGCCGATCAGCTGATCATTGATCAGTTTCATGATTGAAGTAGAAACAGGAGAGGGAGGGTGAGAGAATGAGAGGAGAAGAGGCAGCTGACAGCGTAAAGATGCAGAAAAACTCCAGCTTTGTGTCTTTTTCCATTCTAGCTGGAATCCGGGACAAACTGTGTTCCTTTTCACCTCAATACGAAACGCGTAATATTTTCTCTGAATACGAGGCGATTCCGTTTTTTACGGGACGGTTGGCAACTCTAATAATTAACCTTATGAACAAAATAAAGTTCAACATCAGTAACATAGCACCCACCCAGCTGTAGAAACTCCATCATTCTAGCTAGCACGCAGTACGAAAAAGTCAGCATAACGAAAATAAACTCCACCTAAACTTGGTTCATATCTGACCCAGATGGACTGCAGGTTATAACTTCTTACCTGAAGTTCAGTTCACCTGACACTCTCGGACCAGCAGCCGCTTCGGGTCTCTCCTCTTGCTTCCGTTTTCCTTCATCCACCTGCTCGCCTCCAACACTTGCTAATGTTATTGAATCTGTGGAAGCTCCGCGATAGCCACCACATAAAGTAACGAATAACGAGCCTATTTAAATCCCAGTAATGAGTAACGCGTTCCCGGTTTTGGCATAATAACTAGTTACCGTGCTCGTTACCACAATAATAACGTAGTTACTGTAACGCGTTACTTAATAGTTAGTCCCAACACTGTTAATTACTAATTTAAACTGATTTAATCTTAGACTTTTCATTTATGTTAAAACGTATCCTTGTCTGCAGATTTCTTTTTCTTTCATATTCTGTGATTTGCTGCACTTTGACTTGGTAAATGGCCTGTATTTATATAGCGCTTTACTAGTCCCTAAGGACCCCAAAGCGCTTTACATATCCAGTCATCCACCCATTCACACACACATTCACACACAGGTGATGGCAAGCTACATTGTAGCCACAGCCACCCTGGGGAGCACTGACAGAGGCGAGGCTGCCGGACACTGGCGCCACCGGGCCCTCTGACCACCACCAGTAGGCAACGGGTGAAGTGTCTTGCCCAAGGACACAACAACCGAGACTGTCCAAGCCGGGGCTCGAACCGGCAACCTTCCGATTACAAGGCGAACTCCCAACTCTTGAGCCACGATCGCCCCGATGCCATTTGTCTACGTGATTGTTCACTGGCATGAAGCTGTTTCACAAGAAATAACCCCACCTTGTTATAAACAATATTGAAAGTGACTTAAAATATTCTCCATTCCAGCACTTGAGAGGATTTAATTAAAGTGCACCAAGTGCTACATGTAGCTAGAGCAGGGCGATATGGCCAAAAATATTTATCACGATATATATTTGAAAATTTGCGATAACGATATAACTGACGATATAATTGATGCGAGACAAAATACAACTCCACAACATTACTAGCGCAAAAAGACAATCTTCCATTTATTTTCACTTAAACAAGAAGCTGGTTTTTATGTACATTAAAGCTTTATAAAAATTTAACCAAAAGGCATTTCCAGTAGAAATGGGCTGACATATCCTGAGCATAACTATGTATAATATCCACTGAAGTTAAAAAGAGGTGCTTTGCAACATTAAACTGCAGTGTGCAGTACGTATTTTTCAGACCATAAGGTGCACAGGATTATAAGGCACATTAAGCGAAACAAAGCAGTCAGGAAATCAAACTTTATTAAACTCATTCTTCTTGCTTCCTCCACTTCTGTACCATTGATTCATTAATGTTGAATTCTCTCGCAGTTGCTCTATTCCCATGTTGTTGCAGTATATTAATGACTAACCTCGTATTGTGGATGGATTATCTCAGTTGTTCTCCTGACAGAAGTTTGGTCTGTTTACAGCATCCTGCCATGCGTTTGCTATTGTCTCTAACCATGAGGAACCTTCACGTTAACTTTTATAAGTGGAAAAGTGTTAGTGTTCGTACTCCAGCTTCACTGTTTATGTTATGCTAACATAGCTGTGTCGCTAGCGATCACGTAGCACATCATTATATACCAGCTAGCCCAACTTCAGTAACCCTACAAACGTCACTGCTGTTTAGTTTCCTGTCTTCATTTATGTTGGAAGTGATAGCAGAGCTGTACGTTTGATTTTTTTCAGAAATCTCTCAGTCAGAACATGATATATAATGCTAAGGTAACTAGCGAAACTAGCGAGCTAACTTCCGCTAGCTTCCTGCGAACTTCTAACTCCATGAAATGTAATACATTTTGTTTTCATGGATGCCTGGAAGTTAAACTTCATAGTTACACCTGGTAAAGCAGCAATGCTGATCGTTTTATTAAAGATGAAAGAATTTAGACAGTTTTTAACTCTCAGTGATGCTGCAGTGTTCGTTTGACCTGAAGAGGGGGGTTTAGGACCCAGATTACTCCCAGATTTAAGAGCATCTTAGTCCGACAAATACGACAATAACAACGGCCGCTTGCATGTTCTGCAAAAAAATTTGCTTTGTCGTGTACGGACAAACACCAAACCAGTTCCACATCACTGAAGTTGCACCATTTTTACAAACCAATTCTGGTTTATCTGTTTCACTCAACGATCGGCCATGTGCGTATGAAAACAAAGGAACTGCGCATGCGCGTTTTACTCATATTCTATCGAGATATTTCATTTTCCTATCGTTGTCTAACATTATACCGGTATTACCGTGAATGGTATAATATGACCCAGCCCTACATGTAGCTATATTACAGGTATCTATATTTCTAATTAAGCATTTTTCTTTGTAGAAAATGTCATCACATCTACCAGTGTAAGTTAGATGTACTTAAATCACAAACTAAAGGTTCAGAATTTACCTGAGTGGATTAGAAATGTAAAAACAATGTGATAGATGCCATTTGTCTACGTGATTGTTCACTGGCATGAAGCTGTTTCACAAGAAATAACCCCACCTTGTTATAAACAATATTGAAAGTGACGCACATGTACCTGCTCGATTCTAAAAATAAATGTGAAAAGATCTGGTTACATAACATACTAGATCTCAAACATCATTCATGGATAAATAATGCTTGTTAATAAAGGATGATTACTTTTATCCAGACAAAAGGCTTTTCTTTATGTTTGTTCAAGTGTTTATGGTATTAAATCAGTCCTGAACCTTATTGTTAGGCAGTTTATGCAAGCTTTGATTGGCGACACCATAATTTGTCCATTCCTTGGCTGATTCAAACCCACATAATGAGGTTCAGTAACTTTACCAAATCTCTCTAATATTTTGCTCCTTACTATTTTTCTATTTATTTTTTTTATTATTTAATTTTATTATGTTTTATTATATTTTCTTCTACTGTATCATGCTGCTGAGTGACTGCTGCTCGTCGAACACATTTCATTGCAATGTTGACCCTGTGCTAACTTGCATATGACAAATAAAACTGAAAACTGAAAAACTCAGTCTGCAAAAGTGGAATAGATTCCATAATATACTGAAGCCACCAATCAAGAACAGAGTTATTTCCGGCAGACACACTCAGCTGCAACCTTTGCAGATCAACTGATTTCTCTGTTTGCCAACATCAGTTCAAATGTACGATGCCACCTTTGCAACAAGCCAGTTTGTGAAATTTCTTCTGTCCTAGATATTACATGATCTACTGTAAGTGGTATTAAGGCAAAGTGGAAGTGTTTAGGAACCACAGGAATTCAGCTACAAAGTGGCAGATCATGTAAAGTTACAGAGTGCAGTTGTCTAATGTTGAAACATAGTGCACGAAGGTCACAAAGGCTCTGCTGACTCAATAACCACATTTCCAAATCTCCTTTTGCATAAACATTAACACAAAAAAAATGCACCAGGAGCTTCATGGTAAAAATTTCCATGACCAAGCTGTTCCTGTAGGCTCATGTAGGTTTTATATGAGTATGTAAGAAACTGTTTCACTTCCAGGTAGGTACAAGGCAGACCTAATATTTTGGCATTTATTTTACTGTACAAAAATACTTTTTTGTTTCCTTGAGTCTGGAAAGCACCAGAGTATGCAGGGTATACATTTTGTCTATGTGAAGACTACATAGAAAATACAAATCAATACACAGAATAATGTTTTAACATGCCACAGTAGAAGATTGCAGTACATTTCTTCAGTCAAAATAGACAATAGCAGTGGAGAAAATACTTTTTTTTTTCCTTTTGCCTGTCCCATTTGGCTCTTTTGCCATCAGAATTGTTGTCTAAAGGCAAAGAAAGATGCCCAACGGATTTACTTTACCAAATTGACCATCCCAGCCTTGCCGTAATGGTCCATTTGATTCACCTTTTATTGTTTATTTTATTTTCACTTACTGAATACGGGACAGACTTGACTGGGGGAAAGAAGGGGAGAAAGAAAGAGGGAAAGAGAAACAGCTGAGAAGAGGGACGGGGGAGAAGTGCAAAAAACAAAAACCAACAGAATGGGCAGAGAAAAAAAATGCATATATCAATCACCTGGATCACCTGTTGAGAAAGAAAAAAGAAAACAAACAGAAGAGAACAAGAGTAATAGAATAAACAACATCACAATGATATATGGGAATATGACAGTAAATACTAATTATTAAACATTATTGTGCAGCACATAAGATCAACAGAACACAGTGTGCTTTGAGGTAGGAGCCAAAAAGGGTGTAGTTTGTGGGTGTGATCACTCGTGTGTACACCTGTGAGCATGGACGCGCTTGTTTTTTTTTTTTAAAAGATTCCTTCATGTAATGATCTGCTAGAGGGTGTGGGGGGGCCACAGCCCCGTCCTCCAGGGCATGAAGCAGGTATGGAGGAGATCAAAACTCCAGACATCCAGAGGCCCTCAGAACACAAGAGACCAAGGAAGACCAACAGAGGGGCAGCCGCGCCACTGTCCCAGAAAGAGCTGAGGAGAGTCCCAGATGAGGGCTCACTCAGCAGCCGCGGAGCAGAAGCCAGGGGGAGTTGCAGTGACGCGCCCGTGAGCTCCGCCGGCAGCCAGCCGTGCCTGAGTGACCGAGCCCCAGGCCGAGAGGCCGGGGGCACCCCACCTCCGAAGTGGCCCGAGCGAGCCCCAGGCTCCAGGCCCCGATAAGCGGCCGCCAAGGAGTGAGCCGGTGTGTATCTGGACGCGAGAAAATACATTTAGAGGATACAAAATGTTAAGCTGGGCCAATATTCTTGAAATCTTGTTTGTATTTCTTTGTTTGTTTATCCTTATTTTTTACTCTTCAGCAGAACTGTAATTTGAAAATGTGAGGAAGCATATGAATGTATCATCATTCTCCATTGTTGGGCAGATAAGCAGCATAAAATGCATAGCCAAAACAAAACAAAACAACAGGAAAAATATTCCCAAAATGATCCAACTAAGGTCTTGATGTAAGACACATACACAGCTAGATTAATTTCTAGTCCATGGCTCCTCAATGCCAGATTTACCAAGCTTCCTTGTCTTGGCTTGAGGGAAAAAGTGACAAGAATTCAACCAGTATTCAAAAATAATACCATGTCAGCTTTAATCATCTCAATGCAGCAAACAGAGACAAGATAGTGAATTATATATAAGCAGTGTGGTATTTAATGCATAAATGCAAGGAATATTAACTGCAATGCTGTGAGTTCACAACATTTTATTATTATTATTATTATTATTATTATTATTATTAGAATGTACCACTTTGTTTAAATGTTCTGTATTACATGGTACAGTGAAAAATCTTTGAAAACTCATACAGTATATCATGCGACATATTTTCCAAATGTTTTTCACTCTACTGGAATTCATTATTTGTTTGCCTGCCTTGATGTCTACAAATAACTCCGGTCACTAACAAAAAGAAGGGAGAGGCTGTTATCCTGAACCAAGAAACTTTCAGGTTCATCGCTTGACAAACTTGTGAGTCCTGTGATGTGATGTTGTTCCTCAGGATGTCACAGATTCCTCTATTTTCTTTTACATACGTCATTAGCCCTCACTCTTCTGAAATATATAAGGCCACAAGAGATGTGAACATAAGATTTAACAGAGTGAAGAGGTGAACTGCACTGTTTAAAACATAGTCATTTAAAAATATCTAAAAAAGGATTAAAAAGGGGAGAATTAATACATTTTCATCTGATCTCAGTTTTTGTAAGTACAATGTACAAAACTGATTTTATGTACTGTGAATATGACTTTTTGTTTCTTTCACTTACTTATTAAACTAATGCTAATTAAGTATTTTACCAATATTATTTCAAAATGTTCACGTATAGTTGTTTTTTGTTTTATTAAAAAATATAATGATGAGTACAGTTAATAATTATTATTTTGCATTTTTGTCACATTTTATTTTACTGGGTTTTTAACTCGTTTTTCAAGTTTTTGTTTTAATCGTCATGTATAGTTTTGACATATGTTTCTTTTACAGATTTAATTGATTAAACAATGGGGATTGGACTGATTATATCAATTTCCTTGCTTCTAACAGGTAAGCTAAGTGATGCTAATCTTACTAGTGATATAAAATAAATGAACTGCTTTAGCATAGCTATATGTAATGTCATAAATAATTGCTATAGAAAATATGTAGACTGTATTAATGATGAATGCTATAATACTTTAATGGTTATGCACATATTAACTTGAGTGAAGTAAATCTAGGTGAGTTGTACCTAATGATGCAAGAAGCCAAATTTCTATATATTTTTTTTAATTTCTACAAAAAGTGGGTTTGAGCAACTTTGAGTTTGGCTGAGATGAGGAAATTTTGCATACGTGGGGATAGTTTTGCTTCTGTCTGTCTCTTTCCTTCTTGAGGCTGAAGCATTTGGTTTTCCTCATACTCAGTGTCAAAGCACACATAGATCATTCCCTTTAAAATCACTCATTTCTAAAAAAGGTTGAAAGGTTTCCACTTAACCCCCTCACTTTTTTTTATATCTTTAACATATTAAATTAAGCCATGCAAAAGATTACCTTCATACTTTAAAACTATCTGGAACTTAAAATGCAAGGACTAGGCTGATATTGCACACTTTTCAATAAATCTTATTTTTGTCCAATGTTTTTGACCCCTCATAACATTACACTATAGGATAGTCTTGTGACTTTTTCAATGCTGAGAAAATCTATTTGGGCTCTGTTAATTACTGAAATCAATTTAAATTTAAAAATTAAACAGGGAATTTAAATTTAAAGTGCACTGTGCAGAAGAAGCTGAAACTTGTGCTGAAAAAATGTGAAAATGCTGAATGTTCAGCAAAAAAGAGATAAGGAACCTGAAAATTGTGCTGAAAAGAGGTGAAAAAGCTGGATTCTTCAGCTGAGGAATCCAGCTTATGACAACATTTTCTTCAGCTGAAGAAGCTGGAATTTGTGCTGAAAAGAGTTTAAACAGTTCAACCGTTAACTGAAATTTTTTTGTCATGAGCGGGATTCGAAACCTGGCCTCCTGCTCTGAGAACGACTGCTCAGTTTCAGTTTTCAGTTTTATTTGTCATATGCAAGTTAGCACAGGGTCAACATTGCAATGAAATGTGTTTGATGAGCAGCAGTCACTCAGCAGCATGATACAGTAGGAGAAAATATAATAAAATAAAATAAAATAATAAAGAAAATAGAAAAATAGTAAGGAGCAAAATATTAGAGAGACATGGAAAACGAGAAAAGATGACTAAATATATATGTATCTATAAATATAAATATATGTACACTAGTGATTAAATAAGAAAATCTTGAAAAGAAATATGACGGGAGGGCAGATGGGATATTGAGAGCACACTACTCATTTTAGCTCATCTCACTGAGCTAAAACATGGCTCAGCCTGGCAAGCAAAACTGGTGATCACAAAAAGTTATATTTTTCAGCTACTCATCTCACTGAGCCAAACTGGTTCTCAAGTAACTGAAAGAAACTAAAAGAGGTGAAGAAACTGAAATTTGTGCAGAATAGAGTTGAAAAGATAAGGAACCTGAAAATTGTGCTGAAAAGAGGTGAAAAAGCTGAAATTCTTATGAAAGAGCAGAAGAAGCTGAAATTGTTCAGCTACTCATTGAGGCAAACTGGTACTCACGTAACTGCAAAAAGGTGAAAAAACAATTTTCTAATAACAGCAGAAGAGGCTGAGATTTATGCTGATAAGAGGTGAAAACGCTGAACTTTCTGCTGAAAAGAGGCAGAACAACCTGCTTCTGCTCAATTTCAGTCCACCAATCAGAGGTACTGCTTCTGTCTGCTTCATCAGGCTGTGTACTTGCCATGGAGCGTTAACAAGAATCTGAGGTCCATATTAGAAAAGCTGCTAAAATCATAAAATTTTCAGCATTGTAATAAATTAGCACTATAGATCACTGGTCTGTGATAGTGTAGTAATTTGTAATGGAAAAAAATAAGTTGGACAAGGTGGAATCTGAAGATCTGTTTCATTACCAAAGGCTCCACTGGCAGGAGCGAGGGCCGCCTGGAAAACAGGGTGATGAGCAGTCAGAATTAGATCGTGGCGAGAGGCGAAAAACGCAGATTTTTGGAGTTACAAAACGTCGCGTAACTCAAAAGTCAGTCAGTCATGTCTCAGTGTCAAGTCTGCGTCTTAGTCTGTCTCATGTTTCCTGTTTAATTTTGATAGATCCTCATATAGTTTATGCCAGTTAACTGTTTTTTCTTAGTGTTTTGTGTTTTAGCTTTTTCCAGTTTAGTTTTGTTAGTTTATTTTAGTCTCGCTTCACCTTTTGTTTTTGTGTTTTGTTCAATACAAAATAAAGGCCCATTTTTTTGGTTAATATTTCACTCTATCTGCATTTGGGTCCGCACACTCTCCGTTCCACGTCATCTGCCTCAGTAGACTTGCCATTTACTGTTTGTTATAGGTTTGCTCAGCCCAAATAAAACAGCTCTTTTTCAGTTTGGGTTAGGCTAGGTTAAATGAAATTTGTTTCAACGCTTCGTTTTGTCTGCGTTTGGGTCCACTATTCCACCAGGTCTGCAGACCTGACAACAAAGTGGAGCCAGTAAGAATTACTACGTAATCAATAAATGATCATGATAATGGGATCGAAATGGCAAAATTCTTATCAATTCCTGTCCATATTGGTGTTGGGTTCATTAATTTAAAAAGAGTAATGTGTTAAATATATTACACAGAACGTTTTACTTAAAAGCATACTTTAAGTACTAAATTTATTAAGTACTTACGCAACATACTTAATGCAGTACATCACTTAATTACTCCAAGGAGGAAGTATTTTGTTGCACTACTTGTTAGGATGCCTGGGTCGTTGACCCAGGGTTTTTGAGTTTATTATATTATTTATAATTTCTAGTCTTTGGTTTCTTTGAGTTCTGTCTTATGGTTTATGTCTCTGTCTTCTCTAGTTGCTCTGTCTCCCCTGTCAGCTGTATCCCCTTGTCTAGTTCACGTCTCTGCGTATCCTTAGTTGCTATATCCCCGTGTCCAGTCTGTGTCTGCCCTGGTCCCACGTCTCTGTTCCCTCTGTTGTAGTGCCTGCATGTGAGTCTGTGTCTTTTGTTCAGTCTGTGTTATGGGTTTCCTGTTTTACTTTGAAAGTCCATGTCTGATGTTAATACGTCTGGTTTTGCTTCCCCTTGTCTCGTTAGGCCTGATTTGCCCCAGCTGTGTTTCCCTCCTGTTACCCATTCCCTGATTGCTTCCTCTGTGTATTTAAGCCCTGTGTTTCTCTGTGTCTGTGTCGCGATCTACCGTTTATTTTGCTGTGTGTTTTGTCAGTCCACTGGTGTTAGTTTATTTTGAGTTTTTCCAGTTATGTTATGTTTGAGTTCAGCATTAAAGCTATTTAAGTTTGTCTCTGGAGTCTGCACCTTGGGTCCTATTCCTGTCCGCACACAGCTGACACAAAACACTACTCTTTACATTACTTTTGAGTTTCTCTGCATAATGACCTGAAACATATGTTGTAAGATAACATTTAACAATATAAACCTATAGGCTCTATTCCCACACACCAACCAAATCACTATCCCAATGAGAACATATATGATATATCATTTATGTATAAATGCAAAGCAAAAATAAAAACCAGCACAAAGAGTGGCAATTAGCACAGTGATTATACTGAAAAGACATGAACAGATATGAAGGATCCAGCCTGACTGCTCATGGATGCTTTTGTTGGGGATAAAGTATCTGAATTTCAGGAGCGGGCCCATGCCTCCAAACACGCTCTTTCCAGTTTTTATCTATGTATGATTCCCCAGTTCTAAAAGCAGTTTGTTCTCATTTTAGTGCCCCACCCTCCCTCCCCTTTTGTAATGCTTTTGTCACAGTGTACAAGGTGGACTCACATGCTGGACTCCGGGGATTGATGCACACAAGAGAATTTATAAACGTACAATGTCCAACAAGTATATATACAAATGGTGCGGGGCAGTGCTACAGACAAAAGGTGAGCGGGGCAGGGCTCCAGGAGAAATCCAGGGGAACACTCTCATTTCTCTCCAAACAATCCACACACGAGCTCACGTCTTTCTCCAAGCAATCCACAAACTAATCCAATCTCTCTCCTCGAACACTCGCCGCTCAGGGAACACTAGGGAAAACAGTCCAGAGGGTCTGCGCACAAAGAAACGCTTGTTAGTTTCTAACACACAACTATACGGAAAAACACTGGCTAGACGCTCGACTTTCACTGACGCGATTCACACAACGATCCAGCGAAGAACAGCCGTTGATTCCTGGCTTAAATGCTAGCCACACTAATGAGGCACCGGTGTTTCTTCCTCCGAGGGTGTGGGCCAAGGGCGTGAACCTGTAATCAGTTCCTCCCTGGCGAGAGAGAGATAGAGAGAGAAACAGCTGATCAGCGACCAGCTGAACCTCCAGGCCGTTACAGCTTTCACTTCTTCACTTCTCATTAATACATGGGGATCAATCCCCTCCTAGGCTTTCCCCAAACTGAAGCTCAATTTGTGTCTAAGCCATTCAACTTTGTCTACTAAAATCACCATCAAACTAAAAATGTTCTATTGTATAAATTATATTGATGTTTTCAGGTAAGGGTGAAAATTGTTCCAAAAACAGATGTTGAAATGAATTCATGGCATTTTTGCATTAGGAAGTTATAGTACATTAAGGATTCATTTGGGAAAGGTAACTCAGAGTAATTTGATGAAAAAGGAATTTAAAAATTGTACTTAATAAATACATACATTCATATTTAAGAGTATGTGAACTTATCTCCTACAGCTACGGGGACAGGAGCAATGACGAGCACGCCACCTCCAACAACAACCACCACTGCTTCACCGACCACCACCACCACGTCACCTCCCACAACAACCACCACTGCCCCAACGACCACCACCACAATGGCTCCTCCTACAACAACCACCCCTGCCCCAACGACCACTACCACGGCTCCTCCCACAACAACCACGACTGCCCCACCGACAACAACAGCCACGGCTCCTCCGACAACAGTCACCATTGCCCCACCGACTACCACCACTACGATTCCTCCAACAACCACCAATGCTATTACAACAACAACCACTGCCCCAACGACCACCACCACCGCGGTTCCTCCCACAACAACCACCACTGCCCCACCGATGACCACCACGGATCCTCCGACAACAAACACGGCTGCCCCACCGACAACAACCTCCATGGCTCCTCCTACAACAGCCACCACTAACCCACCGACCACCACCACTACGATTCCTCCAACAACCACCACAGCTATTACAACAATCACCACTGGGCCACCGACCACAACTACCACGGCTCCTCCCACAACAAGCACCACTACCCCACCGACCACCACCACGGCTCCTCCCACAACAACTACCACTGCCCCACCGACAAAAACTACAACGGTCCCTCCCACAACAACCACCACTGCCCAACCGACAACCACCACCATGGCTCCTCCGACAACAACCACCACTGCCTCACAGACCACCAACACCACCACGGCTCCTCCCACAACAACCACCACTGCCCCACCGACCACCACCAACGCTCCTCCCACAACAACCACCACTGCCCCACCGACCACCACCACGGCTCGTCCCACAACAACCACCACTGCCCCACCGACCACCACCACGGCTCCTCCGACGACAACAACCACCACTGCCCCACAGACCACCACCACGGGTCCTCCGACGACAACCACCAGTGCCCCAACGACCACCACCACCACGGCTCCTCCGACAACAACCACCACTGCCCCACCGCCAACAACCTCCACGGGTCCTCCGACACCAACCACCACTACCCAACCGACCACCACCACGGGTCCTCCAACGACAACCACCACTGCCCCACCAACCATGGCTCCTCCCACAACAACCACAACTGCCCCACCGACAACAACCTCCACGGCTCCCCCGACAACAACCACCACTGCCCAACCGACCACCACCACGGCTCCTCTGACAACAATCACCACTGCGCCACCGAGCACCACTTCCACGGTTCCTCCGACAACAACTACCACTGCCCCACCGACAACCACCACTACGATTCCTCCAACAACCACCACAACTATGACAACAACCACAAATGCCCCAGCAACAACCACCATGGCTCCTCCAACGACAACCACCACTGCCCCACCAACCATGGCTCCTCCCACAACAACCACAACTGCCCCACCGACAACAACCTCCACGGCTCCCCCGACAACAACCACCACTGCCCAACCGACCACCACCACGGCTCCTCTGACAACAATCACCACTGCGCCACCGAGCACCACTTCCACGGCTCCTCCGACAACAACTACCACTGCTCCACCGACCACCACCACCACGGCTCCTCCAACAACAACCACCACTGCCCCACCGACCACCACCACGGGTCCTCCCACAACAACCACCACTGCCCCACCGACCACCACCACGGGTCCTCCCACAACAACCACCACTGCCCCACTGACAACCACTACCACGGGTCCTCCCACGACAACCACCACTGCCCCACCGACCACCACTACCACTGCTCCTCCGACGACAACCACCACTGCCCCACCGACCACAACCACGGCTCCTCCGACAACAACCACCACTGCCCAACCGACCACAACCACGGCTCCTCCGACAACAACCACCACTGCCCAACCGACCACAACCACGGCTCCTCCCACAACAAGCACCACTGCCCCACCCACAACCACAACGGCTCCTCCGACAACAACCACCATTTCCCCACCGACTACAACCACTACGATTCCTCCAACAACCACCACAACTATGACAACAACCACCACTGCCCCACCGACAACCACCATCACGGCTCCTCCAACAACAACCACCACTGCCTCACCGACCACCACCACTACCACGGCTCCTCCGACAACAACCACCATTTCCCCACCGACTACAACCACTACGATTCCTCCAACAACCACCACAACTATGACAACAACCACCACTGCCCCACCGACCACCACCACTGCTCCACCGACCACCACCACCACGGCTCCTCCAACAACAACCACCACTGCCCCACCGACCACCACCACGTCTCCTCCCACAACAACCACCACTGCCCCACCGACCACCACCACTGCCCCACCGACAACATCCACCACTGCTCCACCGACCACCACCACCACGGCTCCTCCAACAACAACCACCACTGCCCCACCGACCACCACCACGTCTCTTCCCACAACAACCACCACTGCCCCACCGACCACCACCACGGGTCCTCCCACAACAACCACCAGTGCCCCACCGACCACCACCACCACGGCTCCTCCGACAACAACCACCACTACCCAACCTACCACCACCACGGCTCCTCCCACAACAAGCACCACTGCCCCACCAACAACCACAACGGCTCACCAGACAACAACCACCACGGCCCCACCGACCACCACCACTACGATTCCTCCAACAATAACCACAGCTATGACAACAACCACCACTGCCCCACCGACAACCACCATCACGGCTCCTCCAACAACAACCACCACTGCCTCACCGATCACCACCACTACCACTGCCCCACTGACTACAACCACTACGATTCCTCCAACAACCACCACAACTATGACAACAACCACCACTGCCCCACCGACCACAACCACGGCTCCTCCCGCAACAACCACCACTGCGCCACCGACCACCACCACGGCTCCTTCGACAACAACCACCACTGCCCCACCGACCACCACCACGGCTCCTCCCACAACAACCACCACTGCCCCACCGACAACATCCACCACTGCTCCACCGACCACCACCACCACGGCTCCTCCAACAACAACCACCACTGCCCCACCGACCACCACCACGTCTCTTCCCACAACAACCACCACTGCCCCACCGACCACCACCACGGGTCCTCCCACGACAACCACCACTGCCCCACTGACAACCACTACCACCGGTCCTCCCACGACAACCACCACTGCCCCACCGACCACCGCCATGGATCCTCCCACAACATCCACCACTGCTCCACCGACCACAACTACCACGGCTCCTCCGACGACAACCACCAGTGCCCCTCCGACCACCACCAACACGGCTCCGACGACAACAACTACCACTGCCCCACCGACAACCACCATCACGGCCCCTCCCACAACAACCACCACTGCCCCACCAACCACAGCTCCTCCCACAACAACCACAACTGCCCCACCGACAACAACCTCCACGGCTCCCCCGACAACAACCACCACTGCCCAACCGACCACCACCACGGCTCCTCTGACAACAATCACCACTGCGCCACCGAGCACCACTTCCACGGCTCCTCCGACAACAACTACCACTGCTCCACCGACCACCACCACCACGGCTCCTCCAACAACAACCACCACTGCCCCACCGACCACCACCACGGGTCCTCCCACAACAACCACCACTGCCCCACCGACCACCACCACGGGTCCTCCCACAACAACCACCACTGCCCCACTGACAACCACTACCACGGGTCCTCCCACGACAACCACCACTGCCCCACCGACCACAACCACGGCTCCTCCGACAACAACCACCACTGCCCAACTGACCACAACCACGGCTCCTCCCACAACAAGCACCACTGCCCCACCCACAACCACAACGGCTCCTCCGACAACAACCACCATTTCCCCACCGACTACAACCACTACGATTCCTCCAACAACCACCACAACTATGACAACAACCACCACTGCCCCACCGACAACCACCATCACGGCTCCTCCAACAACAACCACCACTGCCTCACCGACCACCACCACTACCACGGCTCCTCCGACAACAACCACCATTTCCCCACCGACTACAACCACTACGATTCCTCCAACAACCACCACAACTATGACAACAACCACCACTGCCCCACCGACCACCACCACTGCCCCACCGACAACATCCACCACTGCTCCACCGACCACCACCACCACGGCTCCTCCAACAACAACCACCACTGCCCCACCGACCACCACCACGTCTCCTCCCACAACAACCACCACTGCCCCACCGACCACCACCACTGCCCCACCGACAACATCCACCACTGCTCCACCGACCACCACCACCACGGCTCCTCCAACAACAACCACCACTGCCCCACCGACCACCACCACGTCTCTTCCCACAACAACCACCACTGCCCCACCGACCACCACCACCACGGGTCCTCCCACAACAACCACCAGTGCCCCACCGACCACCACCACCACGGCTCCTCCGACAACAACCACCACTACCCAACCTACCACCACCACGGCTCCTCCCACAACAACCACCACTGCCCCACTGACAACCACTACCACGGGTCCTCCCACGACAACCACCACTGCCCCACCGACCACCACTACCACTGCTCCTCCGACGAAAACCACCACTGCCCCACCGACCACAACCACGGCTCCTCCGACAACAACCACCACTGCCCAACCAACCACAACCACGGCTCCTCCCACAACAAGCACCACTGCCCCACCCACAACCACAACGGCTCACCAGACAACAACCACCACTGCCCCACTGACCACCACCACTACGATTCCTCCAACAACAACCACAGCTATGACAACAACCACCACTGCCCCACCGACAACCACCATCACGGCTCCTCCAACAACAACCACCACTGCCTCACCGACCACCACCACTACCACGGCTCCTCCGACAACATCCACCACTGCTCCACCGACCACCACCACCACGGCTCCTCCAACAACAACCACCACTGCCCCACCGACCACCACCACGTCTCTTCCCACAACAACCACCACTGCCCCACCGACCACCACCACGGGTCCTCCCACAACAACCACCAGTGCCCCACCGACCACCACCACCACGGCTCCTCCAACAACAACCACCACTACCCAACCTACCACCACCACGGCTCCTCCCACAACAAGCACCACTGCCCCACCAACAACCACAACGGCTCACCAGACAACAACCACCACTGCCCCACCGACCACCACCACGGCTCCTCCCACAACAAGCACCACTGCCCCACCCACAACCACAACGGCTCACCAGACAACAACCACCACTGCCCCACCGACCACCACCACTACGATTCCTCCAACAACAACCCCAGCTATGACAACAACCACCACTGCCCCACCGACAACCACCATCACGGCTCCTCCAACAAAAACCACCACTGCCTCACCGATCACCACCACTACCACTGCCCCACTGACTACAACCACTACGATTCCTCCAACAACCACCACAACTATGACAACAACCACCACTGCCCCACCGACCACCACCACGGCTCCTCCCACAACAACCACCACTGCCCCACCGACAACATCCACCACTGCTCCACCGACCACCACCACCACGGCTCCTCCAACAACAACCACCACTGCCCCACCGACCACCACCACGTCTCTTCCCACAACAACCACCACTGCCCCACCGACCACCACCACGGGTCCTCCCACGACAACCACCACTGCCCCACCGACCATCACTACCACGGCTCCTCCAACAAAAACCACCAGTGCCCCACCGACCACCACCACCACGGCTCCTCCGACAACAACCACCACTGCCCAACCTACCACCACCACGGCTCCTCCCACAACAAGCACCACTGCCCCACCCACAACCACAACGGCTCACCAGACAACAACCACCACTGCCCCACCGACCACCACCACTACGATTCCTCCAACAACAACCACAGCTATGACAACAACCACCACTGCCCCACCGACAACCACCATCACGGCTCCTCCAACAACAACCACCACTGCCTCACCGATCACCACCACTACCACTGCCCCACTGACTACAACCACTAATATTCCTCCAACAACCACCACAACTATGACAACAACCACCACTGCCCCACCAACCACAACCACGGCTCCTCCCGCAACAACCACCACTGCGCCACCGACCACCACCACGGCTCCTTCGACAACAACCACCACTGCCCCACCGACCACCACCACTGCCCCACCGACAACATCCACCACTGCTCCACCGACCACCACCAACACGGCTCCGACGACAACAACTACCACTGCCCCACCGACAACCACCATCACGGCCCCTCCCACAACAACCACCACTGCCCCACCAACCACAGCTCCTCCCACAACAACCACAACTGCCCCACCGACAACAACCTCCACGGCTCCTCCGACGACAACCACCACTGCCCCACCAACCACCACCACATCTCCTCCCACAACAACCACCACTGCCCCACCGACCACCACCACGGGTCCTCCCACAACAACCACCACTGCCCCACTGACAACCACGGGTCCTCCCACAACAACCACCACTGCCCCACTGACAACCACTACCACGGGTCCTCCCACGACAACCACCACTGCCCCACCGACCACCACTACCACGGCTCCTCCAGCGACAACCACCAGTGCCCCACCGACCACAACCACGGCTCCTCCGACAACAACCACCACTGCCCATCCGACCACAACCACGGCTCCTCCCGCAACAAGCACCACTGCCCCACCCACAACCACAACGGCTCACCAGACAACAACCACCACTGCCCCACTGACCACCACCACTACGATTCCTCCAACAACAACCACAGCTATGACAACAACCACCACTGCCCCACCGACAACCACAACGGCTCACCAGACAACAACCACCACTGCCCCACTGACCACCACCACTACGATTCCTCCAACAACAACCACAGCTATGACAACAACCACCACTGCCCCACCGACAACCACCATCACGGCTCCTCCAACAACAACCACCACTGCCTCACCGACCACCACCACTACCACGGCTCCTCCGACAACAACCACCATTTCCCCACCGACTACAACCACTACGATTCCTCCAACAACCACCACAACTATGACAACAACCACCACTGCCCCACCGACCACCACCACTGCCCCACCGACAACATCCACCACTGCTCCACCGACCACCACCACCACGGCTCCTCCAACAACAACCACCACTGCCCCACCGACCACCACCACGGGTCCTCCCACGACAACCACCACTGCCCCACTGACAACCACTACCACGGGTCCTCCCACGACAACCACCACTGCCCCACCGACCACCGCCATGGATCCTCCCACAACATCCACCACTGCTCCACCGACCACAACTACCACGGCTCCTCCGACGACAACCACCAGTGCCCCTCCGACCACCACCAACACGGCTCCGACGACAACAACTACCACTGCCCCACCGACAACCACCATCACGGCCCCTCCCACAACAACCACCACTGCCCCACCAACCACAGCTCCTCCCACAACAACCATAACTGCCCCACCGACAACAACCACCACGGCTCCTTCGACAACAACCACCACTGCGCCACCGACCACCACCACGGCTCCTTCGACAACAACCACCACTGCCCCACCGACCACCACCACGGGTCCTCCCACGACAACCACCACTGCCCCACTGACAACCACTACCACGGGTCCTCCCACGACAACCACCACTGCCCCACCGACCACCGCCATGGATCCTCCCACAACATCCACCACTGCTCCACCGACCACAACTACCACGGCTCCTCCGACGACAACCACCAGTGCCCCTCCGACCACCACCAACACGGCTCCGACGACAACAACTACCACTGCCCCACCGACAACCACCATCACGGCCCCTCCCACAACAACCACCACTGCCCCACCAACCACAGCTCCTCCCACAACAACCACAACTGCCCCACCGACAACAACCTCCACGGCTCCTCCGACGACAACCACCACTGCCCCACCAACCACCACCACGTCTCCTCCCACAACAACCACCACTGCCCCACCGACCACCACCACGGGTCCTCCCACAACAACCACCACTGCCCCACTGACAACCACTACCACGGGTCCTCCCAAGACAACCACCACTGCCCCACCGACCACAACCACGGCTCCTCCGACAACAACCACCACTGCCCAACCAACCACAACCACGGCTCCTCCCACAACAAGCACCACTGCCCCACCCACAACCACAACGGCTCACCAGACAACAACCACCACTGCCCCACTGACCACCACCACTACGATTCCTCCAACAACAACCACAGCTATGACAACAACCACCACTGCCCCACCGACAACCACCATCACGGCTCCTCCAACAACAACCACCACTGCCTCACCGACCACCACCACTACCACGGCTCCTCCGACAACATCCACCACTGCTCCACCGACCACCACCACCACGGCTCCTCCAACAACAACCACCACTGCCCCACCGACCACCACCACGTCTCTTCCCACAACAACCACCACTGCCCCACCGACCACCACCACGGGTCCTCCCACAACAACCACCAGTGCCCCACCGACCACCACCACCACGGCTCCTCCAACAACAACCACCACTACCCAACCTACCACCACCACGGCTCCTCCCACAACAAGCACCACTGCCCCACCAACAACCACAACGGCTCACCAGACAACAACCACCACTGCCCCACCGACCACCACCACGGCTCCTCCCACAACAAGCACCACTGCCCCACCCACAACCACAACGGCTCACCAGACAACAACCACCACTGCCCCACCGACCACCACCACTACGATTCCTCCAACAACAACCCCAGCTATGACAACAACCACCACTGCCCCACCGACAACCACCATCACGGCTCCTCCAACAAAAACCTCCACTGCCTCACCGATCACCACCACTACCACTGCCCCACTGACTACAACCACTACGATTCCTCCAACAACCACCACAACTATGATAACAACCACCACTGCCCCACCGACCACCACCACGGCTCCTCCCACAACAACCACCACTGCCCCACCGACAACATCCACCACTGCTCCACCGACCACCACCACCACGGCTCCTCCAACAACAACCACCACTGCCCCACCGACCACCACCACGTCTCTTCCCACAACAACCACCACTGCCCCACCGACCACCACCACGGGTCCTCCCACAACAACCACCACTGCCCCACTGACAACCACTACCACGGGTCCTCCCACGACAACCACCACTGCCCCACCGACCATCACTACCACGGCTCCTCCAACAACAACCACCAGTGCCCCACCGACCACCACCACCACGGCTCCTCCGACAACAACCACCACTGCCCCACCCACAACCACAACGGCTCACCAGACAACAACCACCACTGCCCCACCGACCACCACCACTACGATTCCTCCAACAACAACCACAGCTATGACAACAACCACCACTGCCCCACCGACAACCACCATCACGGCTCCTCCAACAACAACCACCACTGCCTCACCGATCACCACCACTACCACTGCCCCACTGACTACAACCACTAATATTCCTCCAACAACCACCACAACTATGACAACAACCACCACTGCCCCACCAACCACAACCACGGCTCCTCCCGCAACAACCACCACTGCGCCACCGACCACCACCACGGCTCCTTCGACAACAACCACCACTGCCCCACCGACCACCACCACTGCCCCACCGACAACATCCACCACTGCTCCACCGACCACCATCAACACGGCTCCGACGACAACAACTACCACTGCCCCACCGACAACCACCATCACGGCCCCTCCCACAACAACCACAACTGCCCCACCGACAACAACCTCCACGGCTCCTCCGACGACAACCACCACTGCCCCACCAACCACCACCACATCTCCTCCCACAACAACCACCACTGCCCCACTGACAACCACGGGTCCTCCCACAACAACCACCACTGCCCCACCGACAACCACAACGGCTCACCAGACAACAACCACCACTGCCCCACTGACCACCACCACTACGATTCCTCCAACAACAACCACAGCTATGACAACAACCACCACTGCCCCACTGACCACCACCACTACGATTCCTCCAACAACAACCACAGCTATGACAACAACCACCACTGCCTCACCGACCACCACCACTACCACGGCTCCTCCGACAACAACCACCATTTCCCCACCGACTACAACCACTACGATTCCTCCAACAACCACCACAACTATGACAACAACCACCACTGCCCCACCGACCACCACTACCACTGCTCCTCCGACGACAACCACCACTGCTCCACCGACCACCACCACCACGGCTCCTCCAACAACAACCACCACTGCCCCACCGACCACCACCACGTCTCTTCCCACAACAACCACCACTGCCCCACCGACCACCACCACGGCTCCTCCCACAACAAGCACCACTGCCCCACCCACAACCACAACGGCTCACCAGACAACAACCACCACTGCCCCACCGACCACCACCACTACGATTCCTCCAACAACAACCCCAGCTATGACAACAACCACCACTGCCCCACCGACAACCACCATCACGGCTCCTCCAACAAAAACCACCACTGCCTCACCGATCACCACCACTACCACTGCCCCACTGACTACAACCACTACGATTCCTCCAACAACCACCACAACTATGACAACAACCACCACTGCCCCACCGACCACAACCACGGCTCCTCCCGCAACAACCACCACTGCCCCACCAACCACCACCACGGCTCCTCCCACAACAACCACCACTGCCCCACCGACAACATCCACCACTGCTCCACCGACCACCACCACCACGGCTCCTCCAACAACAACCACCACTGCCCCACCGACCACCACCACGTCTCTTCCCACAACAACCACCACTGCCCCACCGACCACCACCACGGGTCCTCCCACAACAACCACCACTGCCCCACCGACAACCACTACCACGGGTCCTCCCACGACAACCACCACTGCCCACCGACCATCACTACCACGGCTCCTCCAACGACAACCACCAGTGCCCCACCGACCACCACCACCACGGCTCCTCCGACAACAACCACCACTGCCCCTCCCACAACAAGCACCACTGCCCCACCCACAACCACAACGGCTCACCAGACAACAACCACCAGTGCCCCACCGACCACCACCACTACGATTCCTCCAACAACAACCACCACTGCCTCACCGATCACCACCACTGCCCCACTGACTACAACCACTACGATTCCTCCAACAACCACCACAACTATGACAACAACCACCACTGCCCCACCGACCACAACCACGGCTCCTCCTGCAACAACCACCACTGCGCCACCGACCACCACCACGGCTCCTTCGACAACAACCACCACTGCCCCACCGACCACCACCACGGCTCCTCCCACTACAACCACCACTGCCCCACCGACAACCACCACTGCCCCACCGACAACATCCACCACTGCTCCACCGACCACCACCACCACGGCTCCGACGACAACAACTACCACTGCCCCACCGACAACCACCAACATGGCTCCTCCTACAACAACCACCACTGCCCCACCAACCACGGCTCCTCCCACAACAACCACATCTGCCACACCGACAACAACCTCCACGGCTCCTCCGACAACAACCACCACTCCCCCACTGACAACAACCACCACTTCCCCACCGAAAACCACCACGGCTCCTCCCACAACAACCACCACTTCCCCACCGACCACAACCACGGCTCCTCCCACAACAATCACCACTCCACCACCAACCACAACTTCCACGGCTCCTCTCACAACAACCACCACAGCCCCACAAACAACCACCACCACGGGTCCTCGCACAACAACTACCACTTACCCACCGACAACAACAACCACGGCTCCTCCGACAACAACCACCACTGCCCCACCAACAACCACCACAAACACGTCTCCTCCCACAACAACCACCACTGCCCCACCGACCACCACCACAGCTCCTCCGACAACAACCACCATTCCCCCACCGACCACCACCACCACGGCTTCTCCAACAACAACCACCACTTCCCCACTGACCACCACCACTACGATTCCTCCAACAACAACCATAGCTATGACAACAACCACCACTGCGCCACCGAACACCACTACCACGGCTCCTCCGACAACAACCACCACTGCCCCACCGACCACCACCACAGTTCCTACCCCAACAACCACGACTGCCCCACCGACCACCACCACGGTTCCTACCACAACTACCAACACTGTCCCACCGACCACCACCTCAAAAGCTCCCCTGACAACAACCACCACTGCCCCACCAACCACCACCACGGCTCCTCCCACAACAACCACCACTGCCCCACCGACAACCACCACCACGGCTCCACCGACCACCACCACCACGGCTCCTCCAACAACAACCACCACTGCCCCACCGACCACCACCACGTCTCTTCCCACAACAACCACCACTGCCCCACCGACCACCACCACTACGATTCCTCCAACAACAACCATAGCTATGACAACAACCACCACTGCCCCACCGACAACCAACACGGCTCCTCCCACAACAACCACCACTGCCCCACCAACCACGGCTCCTCCCACAACAACCACGACTGCCCCACCGACCACCACCACGGTTCCTACCACAACTACCAACACTGTCCCACCGACCACCACCTCAACAGCTCCCCTGACAACAACCACCACTGCCCCACCAACCACCACCACGGCTCCTCCCACAACAACCACCACTGCCCCACCGACAACATCCACCACTGCTCCACCGACCACCACCACCACGGCTCCTCCGACAACAACCACCACTGCCTCACCGACCACCACCACGGCTCCTCCGACAACAACCACCACTGCCTCACCGACCACCACCACCACCACGGCTTCTCCAACAACAACCACCACTTCCCCACTGACCACCACCACTACGATTCCTCCAACAACAACCAAAGCTATGACAACAATAACCACTGCGCCACCGAACACCACTACCACGGCTCCTCCGACAACAACCACCACTGCCCCACCGACCACCACCACAGTTCCTACCCCAACAACTACGACTGCCCCACCGACCACCACCACGGTTCCTACCACAACTACCAACACTGTCCCACCGACCACCACCTCAACAGCTCCCCTGACAACAACCACCACTGCCCCACCGACAACCACCACCACGGCTCCTCTGACAACAACCACCACTTCCCCACCGACAACCACCACCACGGCTCCTCCGACAACAACCACCACTGCCCCACCGACCACCACCACTACGATTCTTCCAACAACCGCCACAGCTATTACAGCAACCACCACTGCCCCACCGACAACCACCACCACCACAGCTCCTCCGACAACAATTACCACTGCCCCACAAACAACCTCTACCACGGCTCCTCTCACAACAACCACCACTTACCCACCGACAACAACAACCACGGCTCCTCCCACAACAACCACCACTGCCTCACCGACCACCACCACAGCCCCACTGACCACCACCACCACGGCTTCTCCAACAACAACCACCACCTCCCCACTGACCACCACCACTACGATTCCTCCAACAACAACCAAAGCTATGACAACAATAACCACTGCGCCACCGAACACCACCACAACAGCTTCCCCGACAACAACCACCACTGCCCCACCGACCACCACCACGGTTCCTACCACAACAACCACCACTTCCCCACCGACCACCACCACGGCTCCTCCGACAACAACCACCACTGCCCCACCAACCACCACCACCACGGCTTCTCCAACAACAACCACCACTGCCCCACCGACCACCACCACCACGGCTTCTCCGACAACTACCAACACTGTCCCACCGACCACCACCTCAACAACTCCCCTGACAACAACCACCACTGCCCCACCAACCACCACCACGGCTCCCCCCACAACAACCACCACTGCCCCACCTACAACCACCACCACGGGTCTTCCCACAACAACCACCACCACGGCTCCACCGACAACAACCACCACTACCCCACCGACCTCCACCACTACGATTCTTCCAACAATCGCCACAGCTATTACGACAACCACCACTGCCCCACCGACCACCACTACCACGGCTCCTCCGACAACAACAATTACCACTGCCCCACCGACCACCACCACAACAGCTCCCCCGAGAGCAACCACCACTGCCCCACCGACGACCACCACGGCTACTCTGACAACAACAACCACCAGATATGTTGTTTTCAGATCCCTTCAAAGCAATTTTACCAAGGACTTGTCGAATTCATCATCTGATGCTTTTAAAGACCGATCTGTATCTATAAAGACACAGGTAATCGTTTACTTTTCCCACTAATATATAGCATTTATTAGGTATGTAATTAGTTTTTTCCATCGTTCGAGGCAAATCTGCTCCCCTCTTTGTGGAAAGCAGAATGAATGCTGTGTGCTCTGTAAACAGAATAGACATTAAAACACCAAATACTCAGTGAAATAAATGTTTAAAAAATGAATTGCAGATTGCTGATCTAGAGAGAGAGGTGAAAACATTAGACATCAGGAATATACAAAATTCATAGAGCAAGTACTTTTTTTTTGTACTGAACCATCATTGCTACTCACTATAGAGGTCATGTTCTTTGATTTGCCCTTTAATTAGTCTTCTGTCTTACTGTAAAGTTTACAATTGATATAAAATTCGTCTGTTTGTGTACATTAAGAAACAGATAGACATTGTTTTAAGGAAATCTGCTTTGTGTCTGCAGATTGAACCTGCTTACAAAAACTCGTTCCCTTCCTCCTTTGTCTCCTTGGCCGTTGTGAGCTTCAGGTAATTTCACTATTTTGACATATAATGTTAAGAGCAGTGACCTAACGCCCTAAATATTCAAAACTATCATTTTTGTGTCTGCATTTACAGGCAAGGATCAGTCATCAACACCATAGAACTTCATTTTTTAAACTCATCTGTTCCAAATGACACTGAAATTAGAAGTGTTTTGATCAGTCAAGCCTCAAACGTGACAGGCTTTGACATCGAAAGGGCCTCCATCACTGTCAGTTCCACATGTGAGTACTATTTCGTTATGTTTGATCAAGAAGTCTCAAAGGTTTTAGAGGGACTTAGTTAAATGTTTTATGTCCATTTTGTCCTCATTTTAAATTTACCACAGTGATCCCAACAACTACCACAGTTACCCCAACAACAAACACAACACCATCAACTACATCTGCTGCAACAAAACCAACATCTGCTCCAACAACTACCACAGTTACCCCAATAACAAACACAACACCATCAACTACTACATCAGCTGCAACAACAACAACATCTTCTCCAACAACTACCACAACTACAAAAGCTCCGACTGCACCTGTCCAAGTTTTTCTGTTTCTACAGTTCCTTGAACCATATGTACCTGAACTCACAGACCCCACCAGCAGTGTATATCAAGATCGCAAAAGACGAGTTGAAGAGACGGTGAGTAATATTTCAACTTAATATATCTTTTATTGACTGACACTTTATCTAGAGAACAAATCTGAAAGCATACATTTTCTTTCATTTAAATAGGCATTTTTAGACAATGTAATTTTTAAGTTGTTTCACCATGTTTAAATTTTCTTTTTGTGTTAATTTTTTGCAGTGTGATAGAATCTACAAACCAAAATTTCCTTTCTTCATCCGTGCCATTGTCATTCGGTTCAGGTAAAAAAAAAATTTTTAACAGTAATTAAGTTACTTTCCTCTAAATTATTATTTTTAATTTAATTTTAATGTTAAATGTATCATGTAACATAGTTAAACCATTCAATAATCTGCCATTATTATCTAACATCTGACTCACTTTCTTTCATGGCACAGTCTTGTTAGAGTCCAAACACGAGTGGATAGAACTGAGGCAGAGGTGGAGCTTGTGTTCAATCAAACAGCACCCAATGCACAAGTCCCAAATGATACTACTATTGTTCAAATTTTGAAACAGGCTATTAACAGTTCCAGCAGCAATTTCAGCATTGCCATAGTTCCTGACACAATATCAGTAACTTCTGGTGAGTATTTGAAAATGCAAACGAAATTTATTTTGGAGTTAATCAAGGACAAAGAAATTATTTTAGTCTGTACATAAATACATATTAATCTACTTCTGAAAAATATTTTATAGTTCCCATCAATGTCACGACTGTTGCACCAACTACTGCCAATTCCACTACTGCTGCACCTACAGCTTCCACAACTACAACTGCATTATCTACAACTACAGCTTCAAGTGGAGCATGCCACAAGATCAATCCCAGCACTGTTTCCCCCCTGGTTCTCTTGTTATGGCTTCTGTCAAACTAGCAATAGCATCTGTGCTGGTTTCCATGTCAATGGCCAGCGGAACACAAACTCTTTCACTGAAATGTATTAAAAAAAGAAAAGAAAATAATGACATTAGAAACCCAAGCCATGTGATTATCTAGAATGAATCTGGCCTGAAAAGAATGACACAGACTTTAACCACCCAGTTAATTTAATCATCTACAGCAAATCTGACCTAAGAATGCATGAACAAAAGCTTTAAATATATCCTGTGGGTGGGCCTGTAGTGTAGAGGCTTAGAACTTTACGCAGTTGAGCTCATTATATAGTGCCAAGCTACAACAATAGTCACATCAAGGTGCTTTATGTTATAATGTTAAGGTACTTTTATTGTAAGGATCCTACAATAATACAGAGAAAACACTGGCCTGTTTAGGTCCAGGTCACTTGCTTGTAAGTGTGTCTCTGCCTTCATGTCTGTTAACTGTTCTTTTTCGTACTGGGGAAAAAAGGTCAAAATGCACAAAGTTTTTAAATTTTTAAGAAAATTATCCACAACTCATCCATTATTTTCTAAATCACTGTAAAGCTGGGTTTATATACACACACACACGCGCACGCACACACGCGTGCGCACACACACGTGTATGTATGTATGTGTATGTATATATATATATATATATATATATATATATATATATATATATATATATATATGAAATACACAGTATATATCACATATTAGATGTAAGAGTGTAAAAAGTAGTAGGTGTCCCATAAAAGCACAGTCACTTTTCTTATTTATACAAAGTGTATTTTTATAATTTTCCATTTCTGTATTCTGCGAGATTTCTTTTCTTTTTCTTTTTTTTCTTCTTTTTTTTACACATTTTCTGTAAGAAAAATCATAATGAACAGAATACAAAATTTATGAGAAATGAAAACAGTCTCCTGTGACGTCTAACGGTTTGGGTGGGTAAAGAGAAAGTTGATCAAGAAACTTTGAGGTCAGGAGCTTTAATTAAAAAAAGGCAAGGTTTGCAGATTGGTCTCTCAATTAAATTAAATTAAATTAAATTTCAATTCCGTTTTATTCATGTAGCGCCAAGTCACAACAGTAGTTTCCTCAAGGCACTTTATATTGTAAGGTAAAACCCCTACAATAATACAAAGAAAACAGAGAAAATCCCAGATTTCACATGAGCCCCTATGAGCAAGTGTTTTCGCGACAGTGGGAAGGAAAAACTCCTTTTTAACAAGAACCTCCAGCAGTAAGAGGCTCAGCAAGCAGCGGTCATCTGCCATGATCTGTTGGGGTGACTGGAGGGAGAAAGAACAACAAGGTGCTGTAGAAGAGAGCCAGAGATAATAGTAACTTGTAACCACAGAATGAGTGGAACTGAAGAAGAAATACTCAATGTATCATGGGAATTCAACAGCAGCCTAGACGTGTTGCAGCGTAACAAAGGGATCCAGCCCCATCTATATGCTTATCAAAAAGGAATGTTTTAATCCTAATCTTAAAAGTAGAGAGCTTGCAGTTTGTCTCCTCAAATCCAAACTGGAAGATGGTTCCACAGAAGATGATGGCTCCCCCCCATTCTACTTTTAAATACTCCAGGAACAACAAGTAAGCCTGCAGTCTGAGAGTGAAGTGCTCTCCTAGGGTCATATGGTACTGTAAGGTCAAGATGGAGCCTAATTATTCAAGACCTTGCATGCGAGGAGCAGGATTCTGAATTTAATTATGGATTTAACTCAAGATGGCGCCGAGTATGGCAGCCTCGTCGCGAGCTCCCCCAAGCAACGGCTTTCTTCTGTGTTTAATTTTACTTTTCCTTTATTTTTTCACGAGCAGCACTTGTCTCCTTGTGTACGACCGACAAACCTTACTGGACATAAAAGACGGTCTTTCTTATAACTTTCCGGAGTTCAAGTTTTGCAACACGGACGCTCCGTTTGCAGACCCCCCATTCATCTCACCTGAGACGCCTTTGTTCTCTGGCCCTGGAGGCCGCAAACGCCGACGCAGAGGGAGAAGATCTGGCGTTCTGGTTTGACTGAGACGGCGCACTAACAGACCACCGTTACCCAGTTTATTACTGGCTAATATGCAGTCTCTGGAGAACAAGTTGTGCGAGCTTCGGGCACGGATCTCATTCCAGCGAGAGATGCGGGACTGCTGCGTGATCTGCCTCACAGAAACCTGGCTATCAGACAAAGTACCGGACTCCGCAATACAACTGCCGGGGTTCTCTGTGCACCGCGCGGACAGGTCACAGGATCTTACTGGGAAAAGCAGAGGCGGTGGTGTGTGTTTCATGATCAACAACAGCTGGTGTGATTATGCGAACGTGCACCCGGTCAAATCCTTCTGCTCACCGGACCTGGAGTACCTGATGATTAAGTGCCGGCCATTCTGGCTACCGAGGGAATTTACAGCAGTGATTATTACGGCTGTTTACATTCCCCCACAAGCCGACACTGACCGTGCACTCAGGGAACTGTACAGCGCGATCAGCAGCGAGGAAACCGCACACCCAGAGGCAGCGTTTATCACAGCCGGAGACTTTAATAAGGGAAACCTGAAGAAAGTCTCACCAAAACTCCATCAACACATCCTTTTTAACACACGTGGAAACCGGCTACTCGACCACTGTTACACCTCTTTCCGGGATGCGTACAAAGCCCTCCCCTGCGCCCCATTCGGCCAATCAGATCACTGCTCCATCCTGCTCCTGCCCGCCTACAGGCAGAAGCTGAAACAGGAAGCACCAACCCGGAGGGCGGTGCACTGTTGGACGGACCAATCGGAGTCTGCGCTGCGGGACTGTTTTGATCACGCGGACTGGGAAATGTTTCACGTGGCCGCCAGAGACATTGATGAATACACAGACTCAGTCTGTGGATTTATCAGGAAATGCGTGGAAGATGTCGTCCCATCCAGAACAGTTAAATCCTTCCCAAATCAAAAACCCTGGATTAACGGAGATGTTCGCGCGGCACTGGCGGCACGGAACACCGCCTTTGCCTCCGCGAACACATCGGACTACAAACATGCACATTACCAACTCCGGAAGACGATCAAAGCAGCCAAACGTGAGTACAGGGACAGGGTGGAGCAACAGTTTGACAACCCTCGGAGTATGTGGCAGGGACTAAACACGATCACAGACTTTAGAGGGAAAACCAGCACACCGCAGACCACGGCCTCTCTGTGTGAGGATCTAAACGTATTCTACGCTAGATTCGACGCAGCGAACACCATGAGACCGGACAGTGTGCGCACCGCGGATGACGTCAATGCGCACACTGTGTCTGAGGAGGATGTGCGGAAGTGCTTCAGGAAGGTGAACGCACGCAAAGCTACTGGTCCGGACGGGATTCCCGGCCGCGTCCTCAAGTCATGCGCGGCTCAGCTGGCTGGAGTGTTCACACACATCTTCAACCTTTCCCTCTCTCTGTCTGTAGTCCCAGCCTGCTTCAAAATGGCCACCATCGTCCCTGTACCCAAATCCTCCACCATCTCCTCATTGAACGACTGGCGACCTGTAGCCCTGACCCCCATCGTGAGCAAATGCTTCGAGAAGCTGGTCAGGGACTTCATCTGCTCTGCACTACCCGACTCACTGGACCCTCTACAGTTTGCATACCGCCACAACAGGTCCACTGATGATGCCATAGCCCTGACACTACACACTGCCCTGTCACACCTGGAGAAGAGAGACACGTATGTGAGAATGCTGTTTGTAGATTACAGCTCAGCATTCAATACCATCGTTCCCTCGAAGCTGGACAGGAAACTGCAGGATCTAGGACTGAGCAGCTCCCTCTGCAGCTGGATCCTTAGCTTTCCTGTCTGACAGACGCCAGGTGGTCAGACTGGGCAGCATCACCTCATCCCCCATCACACTGAACACTGGTGCTCCACAGGGGTGTGTACTGAGCCCTCTCCTGTACTCACTCTACACCTACGACTGCACAGCCACTAACAGCTCCAACATCATTGTGAAGTTTGCGGACGACACTACAGTGGTGGGTCTTATCACCAACGGTGATGAGACGGCTTACAGGGAGGAGGTCAGTGCCCTGACCCACTGGTGTCAAGACAACCATCTCACCCTCAACGTCGCAAAGACAAAGGAGCTGATAGTGGACTTCCGGAGGTGCAGAGAAGTACACACCCCCATCACCATCAACGGCGCTGCTGTGGAGAGAGTGAGCAGCTTCCGGTTCCTTGGAGTACATCTGGCTGAAGATCTTACGTGGTCAGTACACACAAACAAAACAGTGAAGAAGGCGCAGCAGCGCCTCTTCTTTCTCAGGAGACTGAAAAGATTCGGCATGAGCCCCCGCATCCTCAGGACCTTCTATCACTGTGCCATTGAGAGCATCCTCACTGGATGCATCACCACCTGGTATGGCAACAGCACCGCCTACAACTGCAAAGCTCTCCAGCGAGTAGTGCGGTGCTCTGAACGGATAATTGGAGGTGAGCTTCCCTCCCTCCAAGACATCTACAGGAAGCGGTGCCTGAGGAAAGCGGGGAGGATCATCAAGGACTCCAGTCACCCCAGCCATAAACTGTTCAGACTGCTTCCATCAGGAAGGAGGTTCTGCAGCATCCGGTCCCGTACCAGCAGACTGAGAGACAGCTTCTTCCATCAGGCCATCAGACTGCTGAACACTTCATAGACACCTCAGCTTCACTACTGGAACTTCAACATTATGCACTCCACACTGTATATAAATGCCACTTGTTTTGCACATATTCAACTCTGTATATTTTATATATTTTATTATTACTATTATTATTTTTTTTTTCTTTTTTTTTTTACTATTTAATTTGTAAAAATGTGTATACACACACACACACACACACACACACACACACGTAGGAAAATATTTAGTATACACATCCAGAAATGCATACACTATTATATATTGTACATATATTTATTAGTTTCAGGTTGGCCATTCTTGTATTTTGCTCGTTTGTGTTGTTGTGTTTGCACATCTCTGTTGCTTGTGGGGCTCGCACACAAGAATTTCACTCGCATGTGCTGTGCCAGTGTGCCTGCACATGTGATGTGACAATAAAAGTGATTTGATTTGATTTGATTTGATTTGATTTGATTTAACAGGGAGCCAATGAAGGAAGGCCAATATATGAGAAATATGCTCTCTCTTTCTAGTCCCTGTCATTACTCTTGCTGCAGTATTTTTGATCAACTGAAGGCTTTCAGGGAGTTTTTAGGACAACCTGATAATAATGAATTATAGTAGTCCAGCTTAGAAGTAAAAATGCATAGTTTTTCACCATGACACTAATGTATAATTTAAAATGCATTACTTTTGTTTTTGATTTTCCAAACACATTGAGATTTTAGTATCAGTATTGGATCAGTATTATCGATATCAGCCTGAACTTTACTTTATATCGGATCAAAAAGGAAAGCGGTTGTATTGCACATTACTAGACTAAATAAATATCAGTGGTATTGAAATTAGCTGTTACTTTTTCTCTAATAGTGAACAAATTCACAAAGTCATTACTATTTAACATTAAAGGAATGCTTGACTTAACAGAGCTCTGACTTTTGGCCAGCTTGGCTACAAAGAGAAACCTAGGGCATTTCATATTTTCTTCAGTGTGAGATGCATATTTTTCCAGGCTAAATGAGGATTGTCTAAATTAGTGAGATGCCATTTCATGTCCAGCTTACCAGTTTTCTGCTTTAAGGTGCGCATTTGAGAATTATACCAGGGAGTCAAGTTCTTCTGATTTGAGTGTTTTTAAAGAAGTACGATTATTGACAAGATAATCAACTGTTTCGTTTCCTTAAATGATTTTTTACAATAATGTCTCACAACTTGACAGTGTCAGGCTTGGGTACGTTGAAGAATCATATTAAACTTTATTAATCCCCAAAAAGGGCAATTTGTTTGCAACTTACCTACACAACCTATTCTCACAGTCAAACTCACACAATCTACAGTATTTAGCGACTAATCACAAATACTGTTACATGTCAAGGCAGAGATCAACAAACAATCAGGTAAAAATAAATAAATAAATAAAAAGTAGAATAACAAAGAAAAATGTCTAAAAAATGAACAACCACAGACAGAAGGATTTTAAGTATCTGTTGGTTCTACACTGAGGTACAAGTTGATGGTCAAAGATAGTGCAGTCTTATAAATCTGGATATCAGTGTTGTGAGTAACACAGGCTTTATACTCAGTGTTTAAGCTTATGAAGCCCTTTGTTTTTGACACATTTAAGTCCAGATAGTTATCATGAGACCACTTCACAAATTCAGGACCATCAACAGACTCAGAACCTTGAAGCAAGGACAAGAGTACAGTGTTATCAAAAAACTTAAGTATAAATCTGTTCTCATAAGATGTCCTCTAGCTTTCGGTGTACGTAATAAATAGAAGGAGTGGCTGAACACATTCCTGAGGTGAACAAAGCTTGACACAAACCTAATGGATTGTTTGTCCATTAATAAGGACGTCTTAAATTCTTTCGGTGAGAAAGTTTAAAATCAGCATAAAGAGCTAGTCTGGGAGTTTAAATTGAGAGTCCAGTCTGATTTTAGCAAGTCTTTTCAGTGAGAACAGAGAATAACCATTAATCTTTGTAGTTTTATTCTTTTGGTTCTGGGATTTTATTCAAATTATGTAACACAGTCTGGCAGCCACAGCAAGATTTCTCTTAGGAGAAAATATTTTTACTATTCTTTCTTTTAATAATGATTGCTAAAAGAATCATAGTAAAGCTGGAAAGACTTAGTTACCACATGTGTGACCATCGCCCATTCATCATTTATTTAGGTCGATCACTACCCATACTCCCTTGTTACTTTGCCTCATATCTAAACAGAAAATCAGGCTAGTCAGGGGTTAAAGTGCGATTTGGAAGGTGGGAGAACTCTAATATAGGTTGCGGTGGTGGAACATCAGGAACAGAATGATTTAGTATAATTTTTGAAATAAACTGCACTTGGTTTCTGTTGAAAGCTCCAATGCATTTTGTGTACAGGTTGTGATCAGTTGACCTGCTCTTTGTGGATTTAGCCAGCTGAGTTCAAAAAGATATAAGCAGAGTTATCATGACTGATTTCCAACCCTTAGACTGCATAAAGTTGGACTTTTGTGAGTAAATCTAATGTAAAAGCTCTGGACTTCTTGGTATTGGTTGTTAGGCCCATTTTTGTTTCTTTATTGTCAGGTCCTAATTCACAGTTCCTATCATCTAATAAAGAACATGACTTTGCGTATTTGGGAGCCTATATAAGGTTGGTGCATTTCAGGCAACCAACTTGGTTTTCTTTCTCCTTTGGTTTGCTTGTGTTGTGGTCATTCCTAATTTAAGAGAAATGATGATTATAGGTTAGCACGTAGTTTCCTTTTGTTTTTTTTGCTTTAGTTTAGAATCAATAATTGATTTATAATTAATTGAAAACTGTTCCTGTGTTTATCTCCCTTTTAAGGAGCTGGACATAACAAGTGGGGTCTCACCTATTATAAAATTTGCAGCAACGTTGAATGTTAAGGCTGTGAAGTTGGCTAGGGAGATCCATAGCAACAATTTTCATTTGGACTGAGAACTGTTGGAGGGGTTATGTTTCTAATAAACTGACTTTCCATGTCCAAGATGAATCATAAGTACCGGTTATTCATTATACAACCTTTTGGCTGTTGCATGGCTGCACCATTTTCTATCTAGCTGAAACATTTTTGTGTTTCCCAACAGGCAATAATAATAATAATAATAATAATAATAACTTTATTTATAAAGCGCTTTCAAACAAAGTGCTGAACAGCTATTTGCAGATACAAAAGATAAATAAATAAAAGCAATACAGAAAAAAAACCAATACAATTTAAAAACTAATAGGCATAGAATTAAGAAACAGTAAGGAGATTTCCGTTTTGGTTAAAATGCAAGCAGCTGCATTTTGTATCATCTGTAAACCTCTAAAACTTTTCTTCAGTAACCCAGAAAGAAGAGCGTTACAATAATCAATGCTCGAAGACACAAATGCATGGACAAGAACCTCTGCAGTTTCAACTGATAATTGACACTGTATTAAAATAATAACAACAGTTACTTAGTGATGATAATAATAATAATAATAATAATAATAATAATAATAATAACCCTCTGATGCATAGTGGTCACTGGAGTGGACAGCTACTAAAACGTACATATCTGTTTAATGCATTGGTTTCCATGGTGGAACTGGATATTAGCCTTTAGAGTGCTCTCTGCTACCATACTCCATTGAGGTCAATTCAGTGTTCAGTTAGTGCAACTGCAAGTAAATTTCCTCTGAATCAAAGATGGCAGACAAACTGCCACCCTTGCCGACCACTGCTTGCATATCCTGCCAGTCCTTCTATGCTAGAAGAGCCCAACAGGTAAAAAAAATATGACGATATGCAGTAACATCTAGGGAAGGATATTATCTGTTTGGAATAAGAAATTGTTATGTCTAATACTTAGAAAACTACAATTAACTACGTGTCCAATGAAGTGGATATCATGCATTACCCACTATATTTTTTTAACATAAGTCATAAGTTGCTTCACTGTTTCTTGGGACTGTTTGGTTATAAGTAAGGTTATAATTGTTACATTTAAAAGCTACTCATTTAAAATATATATTTTTGTGCAGATCAGCTGTAGTTTGAGTTACTATAATAATTATTTTATCATATTTTGTAGACTTCAAATGCAGCAAAGAATAATGCAGCGTACAGAATTGTCCAGGAAATTCCATCCAGCTCCATTGATGATGATTTCATTAATGAGTGCAATGATGATGAGTTTAGTGATAAGTCCAGTGATGATGAGTGGCTGCCAGAGAAGAACAGAGACATAGGAGCTAACTATAGACACAGACAGTCAGGGTACAGAAAGTGAGAATAATGAGGGCCAGGATGAAGAGGAAGGTCAGCATGATCAGGGAGCTGTGGGAGATGAGCACATGGCACCTGACCATACTCAAGCCTGCAAAAATGTTTGGAAAGTCCAAAACAATGACTTTGATGGAGAGTCAAAGGAGCTTGCAAAGAAAAGCGTCTGGACTTCTTTAAGTTGCTTGAAGACGTTTCACCTCTCATCCAAGAAGCTTCTTCAGTTCTAAGGTCAAATGGTGGAGAGTCCCAGATATAAACCTAGTGGGAGTTTCCCCCCACGGAGGGACAAAAGGACCCCCTGATGATCCTCTAATCGCCTGAGCCAAGGTGTGAAACTGGGTGTGGGTCCCAATCAGCCAGAGCTTCGGGTGTGTTCATTGTGAAACCTGGCCCCACCTTATCATGCGAATTCCTGAGGTCAGATGGCCCAGGATGTGAGTGGGCGTTAAGGCGTCTGGGAAGGGATCTCAAAACTGGATTATAGATGGCAGAGAGTTGGTGTCGTAAACCCCCGCCTCTGTTCAAAGATGGTCGCTCACAGTGGACATAGATGGCTTCTTTCACTCCTCTTTCAAACCATCTCTCCTCTCTGTCCAAAATGTGAACGTTGGCATCCTCAAAAGAGTGTCCTTTATCCTTAAGATGCAGATGGACTGCTGAGTCTTGTCCTGTGGAGGTGGCTCTTCTGTGTTGTGCCATGCGCTTGTGAAGTGGCTGTTTGGTCTCTCCAATGTAGAGGTCTGAGCATTCCTCGCTGCACTGTACAGCATACACCACATTGTTAAGTTTGTGTTTTGGCGTTTTGTCTTTCGGGTGAACCAGTTTCTGTCTGAGCGTCTTGCTGGGTCTGAAATACACTGGGATGTCGTGCTTGGAGAAAACTCTCCTGAGTTTCTCTGATACACCGGCTACATAGGGGATGACAATGTTGTTGCGTCTGTCCTTCTTATCCTCCCTCGCTGGTGTCTGGTCTTCTTTTCTGTGCCTCTTTGCTGACTTTAAGAACGCCCATTTAGGATGGCCGCACGTTTTGAGTGCTTCCTTTACATGTGTGTGTTCCTTCTTTTTTCCTTCAGGCTTAGAGGGAACATGTTCTGCCCGGTGGTGTAGGGTCCTAATTACTCCAAGTTTGTGTTCCAGAGGGTGATGGGAGTCAAAGAGGAGGTACTGGTCCGTGTGTGTGGGCTTCCGGTAAACTTCGATGTTGAGTTTGCCGTTCTCTTCAATGTGCACAGCGCAGTCCAGGAAAGGCAAACAGTTGTCCTTTGTGTCTTCCCTGGTGAACTTGATGTTCTTATCCACAGCGTTAATGTGCGCAGTGAAGGATTCCACTTCTTGGGTCTTGATTTTGACCCAGGTGTCGTCCACATATCTGTACCAGTGGCTGGGTACTCTTCCTTTGAAAGAGCCAAGAGCCTTCCTTTCCACTTCCTCCATGTAAAGGTTGGCTACAATAGGTGACACGGGGGAGCCCATGGCACAGCCATGTTTTTGTCTGTAAAAGCCTTCGTTGTACTTGAAATATGTAGTGGTGAGGCAGAGGTCTAACAGTGTGCAGATCTGATCGGGTGTGAAGTTGGTCCTGTCCTCCAAGGAGCTGTCTTCTTGTAGTCGTTTTCTGACAGTCTCCACGGCCTCCGTGGTGGGTATGCAAGTGAAGAGAGAGACTACATCAAAGGACACCATGGTTTCATCTGGATCCAGGGTAAGTTTCTGGACCTTGTCTGTGAAGTCGGTGGAGTTCTGAAAGGGTGGCCTTTTGTTGTGGGCAGTCTGAGGTACACCCGTGCACTACTCATGATGTCAGATCAGCATCCTGATGTGGCACACCTGTGAGGTGGGATGGATTATCTCAAATAGCAGATGTGCCCACTACCACACATTTGGACTGATTTGTGACCACTGTTTGGGAGGGATGGTTATATTGTGTATCTGGAATGAATTTTAGGTGTCTACGTCCATCCCATGGGGAATGGGAGCAGTAACAAAGGTGTTGCGTTTATATTTTTGTTCAGTGTATAATGGTTATTTCCTGTAAAGTGCTGTGGTGTTTTTAGCCCAGTCCAGTTTATTGTCAATGTGTACTCCAAGGTATTTATAGTCCTCCACAATGTCAACACTGACCCCCTGGATTGAAACAGGGGTCAAGTGTTTCCTGGTCTTCCTGAAGTCCACGATCAGTTCCTTGGTCTTTGCCACGTTGAGCTACAGATGATTCTGCTCACACCACGTGACAAAGGAGTCGACCACAGCCCGGTACTCTGTCTCATCATCCCTGCTGATGCATCCAACCACCGCAGAGTCATCAGAAAACTTCTGAAGATGGCAGGTCTCCGTGCAGTGGCTGAAGTGCAGTGCTGCTACTACTGCACATTCACCCAATGTACATACTATATATATATATATATATATATATATATATATATATATATAATGTCCTTCCTCTACACACACCCCCCCCCCCCCCCTTCAATTTTTTTGCACATGTCGAGGAGCGTGGCAGGCTACATTTCACTGTGTGTTATACTTGTATAACTATGCATGTGACAAATAAAGAACCTTGAACCTTGAACCTTGAAGTCTGTGGTGTAGAGGGTGAAGAGGAAGGGGGAGAGGACAGTCCCCTGTGGTGCCCCTGTGTTGCTGATCACCTTGTCAGATACACACTGTGGGAGACGTACATATTGTGGTCTTCCTTTCAGGTAATCAACAATCCAGGACACCAGAGAAGCATGACCCTCACAGTGCTCGCCGGCTGGTCCAGATGGGTGTAGACACGATTGAGCAGGTAGATGATGGTGTCCTCAGTTCCGAGACGGGGCTGATAAGCGAACTGAAGGGGATCCAGATGTGGTCTTACTATGGGTCGCAGCTGGTCCAGGATGAGCCTTTACAGGGTCTTCATGATGTGGGAGGCCAGTGCCACGGGCCTGATATGCTAGATTTCTATGGTCTGTCCAGACGATAAATGGTTGAGCAGTGCCCTCCAGCCAGTGCCTCCACTCTTCCAAGGCGAGCTTGATAGCAAGAAGTTCTCGATCACCGACGTCGTAGTTGTGTTCTGCGGGGGTGAGACGACGGGAGAAAAAGGCACATGGGTGAAGCTTATCATCCCTCTGTTGTGAGAGGACTGCTCCTACTCCCGTTTCGGATGCGTCCACCTCCACCACGAACTGCAGTGTTAAATCGGGCTGGACCAGAATAGGTGCCGAGGCGAATCGCTTCTTCAGCTCCTGGAAGGCTGATTGGGCAGCGTCGTTCCGCTGGAAAGGAACCTTGGGAGAGGTTAATTGTGTTAAAGGCAGGGCTACCTTGCTATAGTCCCGGATGAATCTCCTATAGAAGTTAGCAAAGCAGAGGAACCGCTGCAGCTGCCGGCGGTTGGGGGGTTCAGGCCAATCCATTACAGCTTTTACCTTAGCTGGGTCAGGGCGTAAGTTTCTCCGCTCGATGATGTAACCTAAGAAGGCAACTGTGGACATGTGGAATTCACATTTTTCACCTTTAACGAACAACCGATTCTCCAGCAGGCGTTGCAGGACCTGTCTGATGTGGGTTTCATGCTCAGACAGAGATTTGGAGAAGATCAGGATGTCGTCGAGGTAGACGAAGATGAACCTGCTGATGAAATCCCTCAAAACATCATTAACAAGTGATTGAAAAACTGCAGGAGCATTAGTGAGGCTGAATGGCATGACTAAGTATTCAAAGTGCCCAAGGTGAGTATTGAAAGCGGTCTTCCACTCGTCGCCCTCTCAGATCCCAGCCAAGTGATACGCATTCCTCAAGTCCAATTTGCTGAAAACGGTTGCCCCCTGGAGCAGCTCAAAAGCAGACGTAAGAAGTGGGAGTGGGTATTTGTTCTAGTCTATGCACGGGCAGAGAGACTTGTCTTTCTACTCGACAAAGAAAAACCCCGCTGCTACTGGTGAAGAGGACGCGCGGATTAAGCCGGCGGCGAGCGAGTCAGTAATGACTCCATAGCCTCCCGCACCGGTAGAGAGAGGCTGTAGAGACGGCTTGTGGGCAATGGCGCGCCAGGGAGCAGGTCGATAGTGCAATCGTAAGGCCGATGTGGAGGCAACGACTGGGCCCGATCCTTGCGAAACACCTCGGCGAGATCATGGTAAACAGGGGGTAGTTTGGACAAATCGGAGGGCGTGTGAGACTGTGGAGGAGGCCGGCGTGTGAGGTGGTGAGGCAGACTTAAGGCAGGTCATATGGCACTCCTCCCCCCACCCCGTAATGCATACCTTAAGCCAATTAATGCTCCGGTTGTGTTGACGAAGCCAAGGATGCCCAAGAATGAGCGGTGTCCGAGTGGCTTTGAACACAAAAAAACAAATTTCCTCGGAGTGGTTGCCAGACAGAGTGAGAATGACAGGCTCGGTGACATGAGTAATGTCGGGTAGGCGCTGGCCAGATAAGGCAGTGACGTGGAGAGTGTGGGGAAGAGGTTCCTGCTCTAGCTGAAGGCGGTGAGCTAACTCAGAGTCAATAAAATTCTGTTCCGCCCCTGAATCTATCAAAACGGAGAGAATGTGACATTTGATGCTGACTGAGAGCTTGGCAGATAGCATTAACCGTGGAGGAGATTTGTCTTGGCTGAGACCACCCACCAGCACTCCTACCGTCACTGGTGGGCGGTCTCAGGAGGCAACCACATGTCCCTTGTGACCGCAATAGAGGCACTCACCGGCAGTGATGCGGCGCTGGCGTTCCGCGGCAGAAAGATGTGATCCTCCTATCTGCATGGGTTGCTCTCCTGCGTCTGCGCTCTCTGCTTGCCAGGAAGAATCTAGCTCCGATGAGGAGCCAGCCCTCAACTTCAACGCGGCCTCCTGGAAACTGTAGTGTCGCGGCAGATGACGAGCTCGCAGTCGGTCATCCACCTTAATGCATAAAGCCATTAACTCGGTGAGAGAGTCAAGGAGATCTCGCATAATGAGTTCATCTTTCACCTCTTCACGAACATTGTTGAGCAGTGCACTCCTTAAGGCCTCCTGTCCCCAGCCTGTCTCTTCAGCCAGAATCCAAAAATCGATAGAATAGTCCGACATGCTCCGCTTACCTTGTTTGAAGTTTAGCAGACGAAATGCGGCAGCTTCAGCGCCAGAGCCCTTATTGAACACAGTCTGGAATTTTGACAGAAAATCAGCATAGGAAATCCCGGGGTCCGAGCTAAAGGTCAGTTTATTTACACAAACAACACCAGGTGATACTATTTACAACGTGCTGGAGGGAGGGGAGGGGGTCCAGGGTTCTGGGGCATGTGAGGGTAAAGACGGGAATCAGACACACTCCAAAGGCTCTCGCTTCACTCTCCACAACAGGGTTACATAAATCCTCTCACTCGTCCACACGGAAACAGGCAGGCAGGGAAAGGTCCGGGGTAGATCTGTACACAGGAACTGGGGTTAACGATGAACAGACGGAAACAACTTTACAGAGTTTGACTCACTAATGGTAGAGAGACTGACGCTGATAGCTCAACGATCCAGCGACGAGTGACACAGTGCTGCCGTCTTAAATAGGCCTTGCGATCACCCCGATCGGCAGCAGGTGCATCGGCCAGGGGCGGGAGCCCATAATGAGCACCACCCTGGCAGGTAAGAGAGAGAGAGAGAGAGAGAGAGAGAGAGCGTGCGCAAAAAACAAACAAATGAACAAAATCTCTCCTTAATTTTCTGTCAAACAACGCTGTAGCTGCCGTCATAGGCAACTCTCACATTTTTATAAGATATTTAAGGTTGAAACAATAAGTAGTTGAAATATTAATAAATAAGAAATAAATAGTAATTCATGTTCCATTGATTAGACTTATCTGTTTTAAATGTGTTTTTGTGCTAATTGTGCAAATAGATAGAACTTTTTCTAAAGTCCTGTCTGTTGTTGCTAAGAGGGCATTTTTTTGGCTGCCACACTCAGCAAGCTAATTTAGAGAAGAGCCACGAGGTTTGCACGTCTACAGAAAGTTATAAAAGAGTGCCTTTTTGGACCTCCCCATGATGTAAAGATGAAAGTTTTATTCCCTTTGAGTGAGGCCAATGAGGTAAATGTTTTATTTTGTTCCTTATCGTCGTATGTAAATACGCGAGTTTTGCGTGATACTCAAGTGCAATTACCGCAGTGTGAGGTGTAATGTGTACTTTATTGATCCTTTTGTTGGGATGTTTCGTTATATATAATGCTTAAGGACTTTATTAAGAATATTCGTTTAAGTTTTTATTTCTTTTTAGTTCTGACCGCATTGTATCGGCTGTGGTTGGACATCATTACATGTCAAGACATGTGGAAGAATCCTCCCGTCCGAAATAAATGTCAGTTAAAACGCAAAGAACAAGTTGAGCTTTATTAAGACTCGAGGGGAGTAACAGTCAGAACTCAGCCTGCTTCGTGCTGGAGGAGAGAGAATGAGAAAGAGGTCTGCCGCAGTGGAGCGGAGTCACAGCGGAGCCGAGTGGGAATGGGGCTGAGCTGAGTCACGTGATTAATCTCCCATCTCTCTCAAGCATCAAAGAAACCCAAACACACATAGATATCCCATAAGGCAACCAGAGTCCAGTGGTGCAGCTTGGTTAAGCTACAAAGAAGTAACACATTTATACAAGTTAAATGTGGAGAGTAGATTTCGTTAGCTCATCTTAAAGGGACTAAAAGGGACTGAAGCAATGAAAGGGGAAGTGTGGTGGTTTTGGAGTAAAAGTTTAAGTTCATGTTATTAGTTGTTTATGCTAATTAACTGTAATTAAGGTACATTTAAGTTGATTATAAGGCTGCCCCGGACTCTGTGGGGCTGGGCGGTGCTGCAGCTGCGGGCCCCGGTCCGGATGGGCCTGGGCCCCCTTGCCCTGGTGGGTTCCAGAGTGTGGGGGTGCCTACTGGGGTCAGCGGGGGAGCTGGCCCCAGGGAGAGGCCGCTTGCCCCTCCCTTTCTTCCCTCCCCATCCTCAGCTGCCTCCCTATTCCCGCTCTACCACACCCACCCACACACGCAGGGCTTGGGGTGCAGGTATGTCACCAGGGTGCAGGGGAGGCACTCCCCCTCTGTCCCCTTCTGGCCGTCTGTGCCTCAATTTTATTCTGCAACCTAGGCATCCACATTACTCACACTCTCACATAACACATACATATAGGGCCTTGGGGGTGGGCACATTTTACAGCATCCAGAGGATGGTCGGTGTATTCCAACCCACCTCTGGCGCTGGTGCTCTACCCTCAATTTTAAATGCATATAGACACTAAGGGTTTTCGGGAGGAGTCGTGCTGCTCTCTGAGAGGAAGCAAGTACCATGCTCTCCTGAGTTTTAAATGCACTTTAGAACAGCACACAGCAACACTACATATGAGCGGGCGTAGGGAGGTTTGAGGTCTTCACTCACCCCGGTTCTGTTAGCCGTCAGACTGGGGTCTGGGATGCGGGGCCTCCCTGCTACTACAGATAAGGAGGTGGTCCGCTTGCCTCCACCCCAGAGAGAAGGGTTACATCTCCTGGGTCTAGGTGCGGCTTGCCCCTCTGAGGGTGGGGGTACCTGGACCTGGGATATAGAGTATGTTTGGGGAGTGCGACTGTCTGTCTGTCTATTTGTGTCTGTCTACACGTTGGGTGAGTGCTGAGTATTTGGTTGTGCATATGGGGTGGGAATGCACGTCTGTGTCCGCGTGTGCCTGTTCGTCTGTGTCTATATGTCAGGTTGGGTCTTAGACTCAACCTCTCTGGGTACATCTCAGGCCCTCCAAAGTACGGAGGCCTATCTCCCCTCACCACACTCCCTGCCGGTGGCTGATGCCCTCAGACGTTGGTGTGTTGGTGGTCCTTGTCATCTGGGGCTGGGCGCTCATGTATGTACCGGCTCACTCCTGGTGGCCGATTGGCGGGGCCTGGCGTCTGTGGCCTGGCTGGGCTCCTTCCGGGGGTGGGATGCCCTCAGGCCTCTGGGCCTGAAGCTCGGTCCTCTCTGGCACAGCTGGCTGCCGGCAGAGCCCGCGGGCACGCCACTGCAACCCCCTCTGGCCTCTGCTCCGTAGCTGCTGGGTGACCTCTCGTTTGGGGCTCTACTCAGCTCTTCCCAGGAGGGTGGCACGATTCCCTCCCTTTTGGTGGTCCTCCTCGGGTCCTTGTACTCTGGGGCCTCTGGATATCTGGGGCCTGGATCTCCTCCATACCTGCTTCAGACCCTGGTGGATGGGGCTATGGCTCCCCACACTCCCTAGCAGATCGTTACATGGAGTGTTTTTGAACAACTACCTGCTTACAGGGCCAGAGTTAACCAACTCTCTGGTTGGGGTCATGTGCTGATTTCGGAAAGGTCCATTTGCAGTGATGTGCGACATTGAGCGCATGTTTCATCAATTCAGAGTCAGAGAGGAAGATCAAGATTACTTTTGCTTCTTGTTTTGGGACAATGGAGACTTCAACTCTACTCCATCTGTCTATTACATGCACGTACACCAATTTGGAGCTGCTTCTTCCCCTGCCTGTGTGAACTTTGGTCTCAAATATATTGGTGCACAAGGTCAAGGCAAGTTCAGTGAAGCTACCATAAGGTTCATTGAGCGATATTTTTATGTGGACGATGGTCTTATCAGTTTCCACTCAGAAGAAGAGGCAATTCATTTGGTAAAGTAAGCTAAGGAACTTTTCAGCACAGGAGGCTTGCGACTTCACAAGTTCGTTTCAAACAGTAAGCAAGTACTTAATTTTCTGCCGGAAGAAGATTGTGCAGAAACAGTAAGAAAAGACTTGTCACTGGGCGAGCAACAAATTGAAAGAGCCCTAGATGTCAAATGGTGCATCAACTCAGATCATTTCCAGTTTCAAGTAGTTGTGAACGAGCATCCACTTTCCAGAAGAGGAGTGTTGTCCATGTTAGCCTCTATTTACGATCCACGTGGCTTTGTGGCATCTTTTGTTCTACTTGGGAAGCAGATACTACAGCAAATGTGTTGTGAGAAAGCAGATTGGGACAAACCACTCTCAAGCAATCTGAAGTCACGGTGGGAGTCCTGGTTGTTGGATCTAAAAAATCTAGCTGATGTCAAAATTGACAGATGTTACGTGCCAAGAGATTTTCAAACAGTTCAAAAGTACGAGCTTCACTATTTCTCAAATGCAAGTGTTTCAGGGTATGGTGTCTGTACATACCTGAGAGCTGTCAGTGAAGCAGGACAAGTCCACTGCTCTCTTGTCTTTGCCAAGTCCAGAGTAGCACCCACGAAGGTTACTACGGTGCCAAGATTGGAGCTGTCTGCAGCAGTTGTAGCAGTGCGGATTAGTGACATGCTCAAAGCAGAGTTGGAGCTAGAAGATACTCAAGAATTCTTCTGGACAGATTCTGTCACGGTTCTGGGTCGGTTCGACCCAGTATTTTGAGTTTATTATGTTTTGATTTATTTTTGAATGATCATTTTGTTACTCTTATTATTATTATCATTGGAATTCTATGTGTCTGTTTATTCATGTGTTAGGAATTGTCCTTCGGTTGTGTCTGTATAGTATAGTTCAAGTTCCATGTGTCATTTTCTGTCTGTCTCTCAGTGTCGTGTCTGTGTCCTTGTGTAGTGTTTTCTTGTTTCCTGTTTTATTGTGAAGGTCGGCATCTCATGTGAGTGTGTTCAGTTTTACCTCCCTTGTCTCGTCTTGTTAATTACTCCCAGCTGTATCCACCACCTGTGTGTAATCTCCCTGTGTTTCTCTGTGTGTATTTAAGTCGCGTCTTCTGTCATTGTAGTTGCTGGTCCGTCTGTGTATCCACCATGTCTCACTTGTGTGTTTTCCCTGCTGTCCGTCGTCATTCTCCGCTGCTCATCCTCCTTCATGTTCATGTTCTGGTTTGTGTTCACTAGTTTAGTTGTTCTCAGTTTAGATAGCCTTCTGTTCCTTTTGCCATTTGCCCATTTTTATTTTGTGTTTAATAAACCACCCTCACACCTTTACAAGTGCCTGCGTTTGGATCCTCCTTTATTTCTTCCACACGGCTCATCTCACTTGCCGTGACAGTACGGACCAGCCAGATATGGATCCAGTGGCATTCAGCCCACCCAAGGAGCTTCAGGAGGCCGTTATCGACTCTGCTTCAAGATTAATCAACCTGTGGGTAGAGCATGAGGGAGAAGCGTTTCTCTATACTGTGGAAGCCAGGCTACAACAGCTTATTTCCGGTTACCCTTGGTTATTGGACTCACTCCACCCGCTCGTACAGAATTTTGTTCTTCACGAGCTCCATCTTCACCCTCCCGCCGCTACCGCTCGCCTACTCGCTTCAATGGAGGACGTGCCATCCGACCCGCCGGACGAGGAATTACCCGGTCCATCGGAGCCGTCTCTGAAAAGGAAGCGACGGTCGCACCGCCGGCGCGGCACCCGGCGCGGCACAGCCAGATGTCGGGACAACCCATACGGTAAAAAAAATGTATTTTTTTACCGTATGGGTTATTTTCAAAAGTAATTAATTACTTAGTTACTTAGTTACTTTTTAAAAACACGATTCAGCTCAGCTGCAGACTCGCTGCTGTTTAAATGTTTGAAAAGGAAGATAAGATATAAACAAACGTCAAACATAGACTCAGTCTGCCTTCACATTTGATATGAGGCCAGCACGTATAGTGGCTGTGTCCTGTTTTAAGATCATACATGTAAAATTGTTGTCTGACCTCCATCGATCCAGCCGCTCAGAGTCCGTGGTTACCATGGTTACTGCATAAGCAGCTATAATGTTAACAGCTGGCACTGAGGTAACCTACCGGCAGCATGGGTGTTTATGTTTTTTATTGCAAAAGAACTGTCTGAATGGTTAACTGAAGTTAACTTGGATAAATTATAATTAAGGAGTATCACAGATAACGCCTACGTGAGCTGTGCGACTGTTCACCACTACACTGAAATCAGCAGGCTATTACTGAAATACACGTACTATATCATAAACTATGATATAAATAGGGAGGTCCTATTAACATGTTTAGTTTTAAAGGACACCTTCCTGCCTTTAGTCTCCTTCATGAGCAGTATTAGTTTTCTTCTAACATCCAGAAGTCTGCACGATGTGTTTCATAGTTTTTAACAAGCCTTTGACAGATAAACATAACATGACCGAAAAAGCAAAAAAAAAAAAAAAAGAGAGAGAGATTGTTGACATAAGAAGAGAAAATGCTCTCAATTATGGAGACAGGCAAATGGTTCATTTATGTTTGATGTGTGTTTATTCCTCCCTAAATATCGTCGGTGAAGTTTGCCATGCACGTCAGATTTTCCTGCGCATTTTTATACCTCTGCCAACAGAGAGAGAAAAAAAATCACATTTTAACAGACAGCTGGTGCTTAGAATACAGTTGAATAACTATTAAAAAAAAAGGTGATATTTAGATGATAGTTTAGTCTAACACATGTGCCAGTGAACCATTAAACGTCTGTGAAACTATGCAGTTATGAAACGTAACTTTAACCTCAGCCAAACCGATTTGCTCAGTTGTAAATAAAACAGCGAAGTAAACGTGACCCGACAGACAGAACCTGAGTGAATGAAGTCCAGCGTTTAACCACTGAGAGCTAAAACTCAGCTGAGGTTTCAAAGCTGTGTGCCGGTGATTGGACATCAGCCGCTGATGAAGCTGGTTCGCCTATAAAGTGCTCTGTAAGGAAACAAGCTCCAGCAGCTCTGCGCTCGGGGAAAACACTATATTTACTTATCTTGTGCAGAAAAATGCGCTGACATTGCTTTATATCGAGCACCGGCTGCCCAGTTAAACTGTGACTATCACCAGGTAACTTAGGCGTGTTTCTTGAATTAGCAGCAGGTGTTAAACAGCTGACAGATGAGGAGGAGGATGCATGCAGGTAAACTGAGGGTCTGTTGAGCTGATCGCTGGTTTTGTGAGAAAAATGTCAGCTCGTTCTTTATGTTACAGAAGCACAGAGACACAAGACCAGGCGGAAAGAGACGATCGTTCGGTGAAAATGAGAATCTGCGAATGCAACATGTGGAACACGGAGAGTGGAATATGTAAACAAACCGGTTAACGTAACCCCCTCGGTGCACTCTGCATGCTAACTGTTAGCAGAGCTAGTGAAATCTCTGAAAACATCTGAGCACTTTTGCAAACATGTTCTATGTTGACAACCTGACCAGACATACGTCGCGACATTCGCGGCTAAAACACTGTTAAAAGTGTAGCTGGTGACAGAAAAACGGGGTATTTTAAAACTACACCACCACCATTGCTGCCTGTGATTTGATCTGCATTCTGGGATACCTGGCTGCCCCAAGTCTACACAAGCAATTGATTATCTAGGATCGACCTGTTTTGACTTACTTTGCACGGCAACCAATCAAATGTTAGAGAAGCTGCATGGGCAGCGTTAACCCCGCCCCCTGAGTTTGATGGGTGAGGCTGACAGATAAAATTATTTCAAGATGAGAGCCAGGCGCCAGGACTGCCAAAATGAAATAAATAAATATATCATTAAATAATTAATTAAATGTGTCAATAATTAATTAAATGTGTCAATAATTAATTAAAATGTGAAATACATAAATAATTAATTAAATGTGTCAATAATTAATTAATTACATGTGTCATAACTATTTATTTAATTAATTAATTCCAATTTTAATTAATTATTGCCACATTTAATTAATTATTTAATGGTGTATTTAATTAATTCATTATGGCAGTCCTGGCGCTCCATAATAGTCACCTTAAGGCACTTTACATAATAAGTTAAACCTTACAATAATACATACAGAGAAAAACCCAACAATCATATGACCCCCTATGAGCAAGCACTTTGGTGACAGTGGGAAGGAAAAACTCCCTTTTAACAGGAAGAAACCTCAGGCTCAGGGAGGGGCGGCCATCTGCCTCGACCGGTCAGGGTGAGAAATTACATTTCTCAGATTACTGATTTCTCATATTACACTACACAGTTTAGATATATTGTTATTCATTATCTGTCATCACACAAATCAACCCAAAAAATCAAAAAGGAAATACTTAAAGTACATCACATTTATATACAAATGAATGATAAAAGTCAAACAGAAAAAGAACATTCTGTGCTTTTCCATAAATCACATAGACACATATAAAACATATCACTGTTTTTAATGGTGTGTCAGAAAGCCCTGTGCTCTAGATTATGTTACATGAAGTATCACAATTAATAACAAGTTCTTTTAAATCTACAAATGTTAACTGTCTCAAATGTTTCACTGCTTAAACACGGTCAGTGTTTTTTTTTTATTTAAAATCAAAATCAAATCAAATCAAATCACTTTTATTGTCACATCACATGTGCAGGTACATTGGTACAGCACATGTGAGTGAAATTCTTGTGTGCGAGCTTCACAAGCAACAGAGTTGTGCAAAATACAATAATGTAAACAAGCAAAATACAAGAATGGCTACATCTGAAACTAATAAATATATGTACAATATATAATTGTATATGCATTTCTGGATGTGTATACTAAATATTTTTCTACGTGTGTGTGTGTGTACACATATTTTACAAATTAAATAGAGTAAACAATAAATAAAATATATAAAAATATACAGAGTTGAGACATGTGCAAAACAGTGGCATTACTGTACAGTATGGAGTGCATAATGTTGAAGTTCCAGTAGTGAAGCTGAGGTGTCTATGACGTGTTCAGCAGTCTGATGGCCTGGTGGAAGAAGCTGTCTCTCAGTCTGCTGGTACGGGACCGGATGCTGCAGAGCCTCCTTCCTGATGGAAGCAGTCTGAACAGTTTATGGCTGGGGTGACTGGAGTCCTTGATGATCCTCCCCGCTTTCCTCAGGCACCGCTTCCTGTAGATGTCTTGGAGGGAGGGAAGCTCACCTCCAATTATCCGTTCAGAGCACCGCACTACTCGCTGGAGAGCTTTGCAGTTGTAGGCGGTGCTGTTGCCATACCAGGTGGTGATGCATCCAGTGAGGATGCTCTCAATGGCACAGTGATAGAAGGTCCTGAGGATGCGGGGGCTCATGCCAAATCTTTTCAGTCTCCTGAGAAAGAAGAGGCGCTGCTGCGCCTTCTTCACTGTTTTGTTTGTGTGTACTGACCACGTAAGATCCTCAGCCAGATGTACACCAAGGAACCGGAAGCTGCTCACTCTCTCCACAGCAGCGCCGTTGATGGTGATGGGGGTGTGTACTTCTCTGCACCTCCGGAAGTCCACTATCAACTCCTTTGTCTTTGCGACGTTGAGGGTGAGATGGTTGTCTTGACACCAGTGGGTCAGGGCGCTGACCTCCTCCTTGTAGGCCGTCTCATCACCATTGGTGATAAGACCCACCACTGTAGTGTCGTCCGCAAACTTCACAATGATGTTGGAGTTGTTAGTGGCTGTGCAGTCGTAGGTGTAGAGTGAGTATAGGAGAGGGCTCAGTACACACCCCTGTGGAGCACCAGTGTTCAGTGTGATGGGGGATGAGGTGATGCTGCCCAGTCTGACCACTTGGCGTCTGTCAGACAGGAAGTTAAGGATCCAGCTGCAGAGGGAGCTGCTCAGTCCTAGATCCTGCAGTTTCCTGTCCAGCTTCGAGGGAACGATGGTATTGAATGCTGAGCTGTAATCTACAAACAGCATTCTCACATACGTGTCTCTCTTCTCCAGGTGTGACAGGGCAGTATGTAGTGTCAGGGCTATGGCATCATCAGTGGACCTGTTGTGGCGGTATGCAAACTGTAGAGGGTCCAGTGAGTCGGGTAGTGCAGAGCGGATGAAGTCCCTGACCAGCTTCTCGAAGCATTTGCTCACGATGGGGGTCAGGGCTACAGGTCGCCAGTCGTTCAATGAGGAGATGGTGGAGGATTTGGGTACAGGGACAATGGTGGCCATTTTGAAGCAGGCTGGGACTACAGACAGAGAGAGGGAAAGGTTGAAGATGTGCGTGAACACTCCAGCCAGCTGAGCCGCGCATGACTTGAGGACGCGGCCGGGAATCCCGTCCGGACCAGTAGCTTGCGTGCGTTCACCTTCCTGAAGCACTTCCGCACATCCTCCTCAGACACAGTGTGCGCATTGACGTCATCCGCGGTGCGCACACTGTCCGGTCTCATGGTGTTCGCTGTGTCGAATCTAGCGTAGAATACGTTTAGATCCTCACACAGAGAGGCCGTGGTCTGCGGTGTGCTGGGTTTCCCTCTAAAGTCTGCGATCGTGTTTAGTCCCTGCCACATACTCCGAGGGTTGTCAAACTGTTGCTCCACCCTGTCCCTGTACTCACGTTTGGCTGCTTTGATCGTCTTCCGGAGTTGGTAATGTGCGTGTTTGTAGTCCGATGTGTTCGTTATGTAACGAGTTAGCATCTGTCCTGCTGTTGGTGTACCATACAGGAACTGATATGACTGTGTATGAGTGCCTAGTCCCCTTAAAGAACTCTCTCCAACATTACATCCCAAGTAAACAGAGGAACTATGAGATAAAAACATGGGCAGTATGTGATGCCCAGTCCAGCTGTACAGAGAACATGCTAGTGTATGATTGCAAACTTGCTTGCCTGCAGTCAGGGCACGCGAGCTGTGCTTAATACAGTAGGTCTCCAAAAGACAATGATCGCCCTTGAAAGTTTGTTTAATTCATATGCCCTTGGCCTACAACTGCTAAAAACAAAGCTGTACATGGTGTGACCAGCAAAAAGCAAAAAACCTGAGCTTCCTCCTGCACTTATGTCAAATAGGACATGCATTTTTTGGCATTAAAGTGGGGGTTCACTAAGGCCCATGCCTAAGTTGAATACAATGTCAAAACACATAAAGATTTCAGGTAATCAGTTGGAATACAGTTTGATAAAACATTGAAACATGGAGATGGATGATAATTTATAATTCATGCTTTATAAATAGTCAAAGCAGACGCTTTACCCCAGAGGACAAAAGAAGTATGGCAATCGGGAGGACATCACAAGGTTTAAATATTGAAAATAATGGGAACATGATGACCATAGGTGAGGGTAGGGACGTAGATCGACCGGTAAATTGAGAGCTTCGCTTTTACACTCAGCTCCCTCTTCACCACGAGGGACCGGTGCAGCGTCTGCATTACTGCAGCCCCAATCCGTCTGTCGATCTCCGGCTCCCTTCTCCCATCACTCGCGAACAAGGCCCTGAGATACTTGAACTCCTCCACTTGGGGCAGGAACTCATCCCTGACCCGGAGTGGGCACTCCACCCTTTTCTGGCTAAGAACCATGGCCTCAGATTTGGAGGTGCTGATCCTCATTCCCGCTGCTTCACACTCGGCTGTGAACCGTTCCAGTGCGAGCTGGAGGCCCTCACCCGATGAAGCCAACAGAACCACATCATCTGCAAAAATCAGAGATGAGATTCTGAAGCCACCAAAGCGAAAGCCCTCCGCCACTTGGCTGCACCTAGAAATCCTGTCCATAAAAATTATGAACAGAACCGGAGACAACGTCTCCCACCCCATGCAGCAGACTGTGACAGCACTGAGCAGCTCCTTCAGTGGGAGACTGCGGCACCCACGGTGTGGGACGGAGAGATTTCGCAGGTCTTTCCTCCCCACTGCTGTCAGACTCCACAACAAAGACTTTAACTGAACAAACACACACATCCACACATGTGCAATAACACTAAGTGCAATAATCTTTTCTGGCATCGTTGTATTTTTACTCAGTTGTATATAGCATTCGTATTCTATTTTTATCTTATTGTATATTTTTATTCTATTTTATTCTACTGTATATAGTATATTATTTTATTCTATTCTGTACAGCTGTGTACTGTATTTATTCTTATTGTATTCTAATTTTTGCTTCATAACTTTTGCACTGTCCACTTCCTGCTGTGACAAAACAAATTTCCCACGTGTGGGACTAATAAAGGTTATCTTATCTTATCTTATCTTAAAGGGCAGCCCTGGCGGAGCCCATCAGCCACCGGGAACGAGTCCGACTTATTGCCAGCAATGCGAACCAAGCTCTTGCAATGGTCGTATAGGGATCGAATGGCCCGTAGCAATGGGCCAGACACCCCATACTCCCGCAACACCTCCCACAGGACACCCCGAGGGACACGGTCGAATGCCTTCTCCAAGTCCACAAAACACATGTAGACTGGTTGGGCAAACTCCCATGCACCCTCAAGTATCCTCGAGAGGATAAAGAGCTGGTCCAGTGTTCCGCGACCAGGACGAAAGCCGCATTGTTCCTCCTGTATCTGAGGTTCGACTCGCGGATGAACTCTCCTTTCCAGCACCCTGGCATAAACTTTCCCAGGGAGGCTGAGGAGTGTGATCCCCCTGTAGTTGGAACACACCCTCCGGTCCCCCTTCTTAAAGATGGGGACCACCACCCCGGTCTGCCAGTCCAGGGGTACTGCCCCTGATCTCCACACAACATTGCAGAGGTGTGTCAACCAGGACAGCCCTACATCGTCCAGAGCCTTCAGGAACTTGGGGCGGACCTCATCAACACCAGGAGCTCTGCCACCAAGGAGTTGTTTAACTGCCTCAGTGACCTCGCCCACGGCAGGCACCAACCACCTTGCGGCCGCAGCTCAATGCAGCAGCTTCGGCAATGGAGACGCTGAACATGGTCCATTCCGACTCAATGTCCCCAGTCTCCCTCAGAATGCTGTTGAAGCTCTGCCGGAGGTGTGCGTTGAAGATCTCGCGGACTGGGGCCTCTGCTAGACGTTCCCAGCACATCCTCACTATGCGTTTAGGTGCACCAGGTCTGTCCAGCGTCCTCCCCCGCCACCTGATCCAACTCACCACTAGGTGGTGATCAGTTGACAGCTCAGCCCCTCTCTTTACCCGAGTGTCCAGAACATATGGTCACAGGTCTGGTGATACGATTAGAAAATCGATCATTGGCCTACGGCCTAGAGCGTCCTGGTGCCACGTGCACTTATGGACACTCTTGTGTTCGACCAAGGTGTTCGTTATGGCCAAACTGTGATTTGCACAGAAGTCCAATAACAAAGCACCGCTTGGGTTCAGATCAGGGAGGCCGTTCCTCCCAATCACGCCCCTCCAGGTCTCGCTGTCGTTACCCACGTGAGCATTGGAGTCTCCCAGCAGGACAACAGAGTCTCCAGGTGGAGCACCTTCCAGCACCCCCCCCCCCCCCCGGACTCTAAGAAGCATAGGCGCAGATGACAGTCAGGACCCGTTCCCCGACCCTAAGGCGCAGGGAACAAGCCCTCTCATCCACCGGGAAAAACCCCAACGTACCGGGAGCAAGCCGAGGGGATATTAGAATACCCACTCCAGCCCGCCGCCCCTCACCAGGGGCAACTCCAGACTGAGACAGAGTCCAGCCCCTCTCCAGGAGACTGGTTCCAGAGCCCAAGCCATGCGTAGCGGTGAGCCCGGCTATATCTAGCCGGTACCTCTCAACCTCACGCACTAACTCAGGCTCCTTCCCCACCAGAGAGGTGACATTCCATGTCCCTATTGCCAGTCTTGGCAGCCGGGGGTCAGTCTGCCAGGGCCTCCGCTCCTGGCCGCCACCCGGCACACAATGCACCCGACCCCTATGGTGCCTCCTGCGGGTGGTGGGCCTGCGGGAGGATGGGCCCATGTCTCCTCTTCGGGCTGTGCCCGGCCGGGCCCCATGGACTAAGGCCCGGCCACCAGACGCTCGCCCTCGGGCACCCTCCCCGGGCCTGGCTCCAGGGCGGGGCCTTGTAGTTCCCCTGTAGTTCAGTCTCCTCCTGCCCTCCAGTCAGTTCTGTCTCCTCCTGCCCTCCAATCAGTTCAGTCTCCTCCTGCCCTCCAGTCTCCTCTAGTTCAGTCTCCTCCTGCCCTCCAGTCTCCTCTAGTTCAGTCTCCTCCTGCCCTCCAGTCTCCTCTAGTTCAGTCTCCTCCTGCCCTCCAGTCTCCTCTAGTTCAGTCTCCTCCTGCCCTCCAGTCAGTTCTGTCTCCTCCTGTCCTCCAGTCTCCTCTAGTTCAGTCTCCTCCTGTCCTCCAGTCCCCTCTAGTTCAGTCAGTCCAGTCTGCTCCTGTCCAGTCAGTCCAGTCGCCTCCTGTCTCCCAGTCGCCCGTCCTCCAGTCTGTCCAGTCTTCTGTAGTCCCGTCAGTTCAGTCTGTCATCCAGTACCCTGTAGTTCAGTTGCCCGTTGCCCAATCTCCTGATCAGTCTCTGGTCCAGTCACTCATCCACCATCCTGTTCAGTTCCCGGACCTGCAGCCACAGCACCCAGAGCCAGCTGTGAGCTCTCCTACTCCTCAGCCAGGGGTTTCCGCGCCCGCTGGCCCGGCCGCTCTTCAGCCAGGGGTTTCCGAGCCCGCTGGCCCTGTCTGTCTCCAGCCCCGTCACCCCCAGCTCCCGTGCCGTCACCTGGTCCAGCCTCAGCCTCGGCTTCTGCTTCGCCCGGTCCAGGCTCAGCTTCGGCTTCTGCTTCGCCTGGCCCTGCGGCTGCCGTGCTGTCACCCCAGCTACGTTCTGGATGTCATCGCCGGCGTGGCCGCCCACCGGACCTGCTCAGTGGCCGCCGCTGCCTTCCTCGCGGCCGCCCTCCAGAACTGTCTCGTCTCGGACATGGGCCCCATGACCGCCCACCTGAACTGTCTCTGTGTGGACTCTGTCCCTCCGTCCTGGGCCCCCTCCGCCCGCCCTGTTCTGGTCTTTTTCTCTTTTGGCCGTCGGGTGCCGGCCTTTGAAAGGGGGGTACTGTCAGGGTTCCTGGGTCAGTGACCCAGTGTTTTCAATTTTGTCACATTTAGGTTATGTTGCCACATCAATGTTCTCACTTCCTGCTTTTCCTGTGTCAGCTCATCTCTTGTGTTATTAACCAGATTATGTTCAGCTGTGTACTCACCGGTCTCTCATTATCATCCTCATCAGTCTGTGTATTTAAGTCCTCTGTTTCCACTCGTTCACTGTCGTGTCATTGATGTTATGTTGTCGTTTCCGCCTGCGTTCAGTCAGTCAGTCCTTCAGTCATTCAGTCAGTCGTCCAGCCAGCCAGCCATTTCCTACCTCTGTTCTGTTTGTTCACTCCATCGACAATAAACACCAACCTTCACCTACCTACCTGTGAGTGCAGCGTTTGGGTCCTCCTTCTCTCATCCACGACACAAATCCTGACAGATATGTATTTTCTATGACTAAATAATGTTCTATCGAACACATGGTAATAACAGCAGATGTGGCAATTTTGTAATTTGTTGTTTAAATTTTATACTATTTTAGGCAGTATATTTTCTTAGCCTTTGTCATACTCTGTTAACACAGCATTCTCAAAAACCGTACAGTAATTTTGGCTGTGGATCACAGGGTGCAGAGTGAAATATCTGCGTCACCTCTTACAGTTTTCCTGTAATCTGAGCTCAAAGATGATATTAAAAGTACAGTAGAGTATATTGGGTAAATTTTATTGTTAATTTTCTCTGAATCATACAGTAATTTGGGCTGTGGATCACAGGGGGGAAAGTGGAGATACACCAAAACTAGGAGTGGATTGTGAAGTAAAATAGTGTCAGGACACAAAAGACTGCGTTTCTAAGCCAGTCGGCACCCATACCGTAATATGCGTAAGAGTAGTGCAACAACATTTTAGGTGCGGCTGGCGGTGCGGCTAGCTTGACTGTGACTTCGTAAGTGACGGCTCACTTGACCGCAGTTTGCATTTGATGCGGTACTTGGATTGTTTTGCCACGAGTTCCCGGCATGCAATGCGCGAAAGTCACGTGGTCTGTCAATCTCTATTGAGATTGACAGACCACGTACTTGATGATGTACTTGAACACCAGCGTACTTGATGATGTCACAGGTCTGGAGTTTTTACTGCCGTCCCCTCTTAATTTAACTGTGAGTATATGAAGGTTAACTTTAATCACAGCCAAACCGGTTTACTCAGGAACAAATAAAACACTGAAATAAACCAAACATTAACATTTAGAAGTGATCTAAGTGACTTATATATCATGTTTAACCTCAGTAGCGAAATCTCTATTAATAAAAATAGTGTACATGTACATACGTGTACATTAGTGATGGGCAGATGAAGCTTCATGAAGCACTGAAGCCTTTCATCCAATTGGTTCATCCCAGCGCAAAGCGTCTTGAAGCTCTAGTAGGACATCTACTGGACATAAAAATATTAGTTGGCATGAATTTGAAGAGTGTGGCATTTTGCACACAGCCTGTAAATGTCAACAACAAAAGGAGTGTGTAAAACATGTATATTGTAGTGATGGCAGCATACTGTGTATATTTATACTGGCAGTATGGAAAATGATTATTTGGAAATGCTTAAAATGGAAATGATCATTATCTGTGAGGTGAGGTGTGGTTGGGGTATGGACAGTGGTTGTGCTTTTGTAACGTTGAGGTATGGACAGTGATTAGTGTTTAGGGGACACATCATTGGTTTTTATTTAAAAACAACAGTTTCTCCACTGTGGCAGGTCGTAGGCGATTTCTTTTTTTGGACAATATTTCCCCTGCTTTTGAAAACACTCGCTCACAGGGCACAGATGAGGCAGGGGTACACAGGTATGTCAGTGCTAACTTATATAAGTGAGGATAGACATATTTTTGTCTCTCCCAGTATTTAAGGGGGTCCTCCAGCCTTCCAATATTTGGCTCCATCATGTACCGTTGGACCTCAATATTCGCGTCTGCTGTCACATTTTGTGTCTGTGTCTGCCTGACACTTTCATCCAGGCGACGCCACAGGTTGTTACCTAAACAATAAGGAGAGTTTTATGTGATACTAACAATTCAATTTTCAATCCAATGTTATTTATATAGCGCCAAATCACAACAACAGTCGCCTCAAGGCGCTTTATATTGTACAGTAGATCGTACAATAATAGATACAGAGGACATCCCAACAATCAGTTTATATAAATGCAACTCAAATGCAATAACAATAGTACCGTGGGAAACAGCCTCAACAGTTTTTGACGTTGATGGCTGTGGTGGTGGTGCGGAGGAAGAGGAGGTGGTGGAGGCCCTCATTACGGAAGCACATTCTGCTTTCAGTCTTTTTTCTGCTTCGCTAGCTTTTGCAGGGCTGAGTAACCCGAGTTTTCTGAACCTTGGGTCCAGCAGTGTCGCAAGGAACATAATGCTCATGGTTTGTATTTTATCCAGCTTCTCTCTCAATAGCATCCTTAGCTTCTGAGCCAGAGAAGACCCAATGGATGGTGATTTTTCCATTTGTTCATTGAGGCAATGATCCAGCATAGTGAGCAAAGGTATGACCTTTGACCCAGACACCCTTTTTTCCTGAGAGAGCTCAGTGGTTGCATCGCTAAATGGTGCTAGGACAACCAGACACTCTGAAATTATACTAAATTCCTCGGATGAAACAGGTGGGATGTCTGTTGTGAGACTTGCCAAAGCACCCACTGGCTCCCTTTGCTCTAACAGTCTTTGCAGCATATTATAAGTGCTGTTCCAGCAGGTTTCCACTTCCTGTATTAGTTTGAGTTGAGGCTTCCTTAGTCGTTCCTGCACCACTGAAAGCCTCTCCTTACAAAATACAATTAAAAAAGCATACATTAGATTGTCAAGGGAGCAGAACTACACACTTAAGTAGCATTAAAGAAACTGTAATTAATCATCTTACCTTTGCAGTGGTACTGCTCCTGAAATATCCCACGATCTTCCTGGACTTGGCTCAGATGGCAGAGAGCTCAGGTGTCTGGTCAAGGGCCTTCTTCACCACTAAGTTCAGGGTGTGAGCTATGCATATGGCATGTTTGAGTCGTAGCTCCCTTGCACAAGTCTCCATATTGGCAGCCCCATCTGTTACTAGGCATGTGACTTTGTCAGTAATTGCCCATTCTGTCATGAGTGAGCCTTTCACTTGTGCAATATTTTCTGTAGTGTGTGCATTAGGAAAATATTGCACTCCAAAAACAACGGTGTTTAATGTGCTGGACTCATCAACAAAATGGCAGGTGACTGCAAGATAGGCCTCTGTGTTGATGGAGGTCCACATATCTGATGTCAGACTCACAGCTGCTGCCTTCTCAATGCTGGCCTTAGCTTTCTCCTTCATCTCCTGGTACCTGGCCTCCACCATGACTGTCAGGGCCAAAAGGAAAGAAAAAACATTTTGTTTGAAAGTACGGCGTGGCTGCACTGAGGCTTTGAACCTCAGTCCTGCCTGTTCACATTTTATTCTGTAAAAACTAAATTTTCACTGCTTTTATAACCTTTAGTGGGGAGAACATAGCTAGGATTTAATGATTTAACAAATCTTTTAAATCCTTTGTCCTCCACAATGCTAAATGGCTGGGAGTCCTCGATCACCATGCTAACCAGGTCTTCATCTATTTGAGATTGTCTTTATTGTCTTTCCTCAGGAGAACAAAGCACAGATATAAATATCACACACGTAACGTATAACAGTTGTATAATATTGTTATATCATTTAGTAACATTACAGCATGCTATATTATCATGGCATTAGATGGCTCACCTGGTCTTGCTCCACAATCGGTGTTCCCCTTATTCTCAAGCAAAGCTCTGTAGTGCCTAAGCACCTGGATGAGGTGTTGTTGTTATATCCCAGCTCCCTGGCACATAGCAAACACTTCACCTTGTACAAAAGTAAAGACAGCTTAACATAAAATGTATTGCACAATCAGTATTATGAAAATACATCTTCTGTAGAAATTTACATACCTTGTTGGGAGATATAAGATCAAAATGTTCCCACACAGGGAATGACTTAGCTGGCTCCATTCTCTCCTGACTTTCTCTCCTCAATCTCCTAAACCTCCAAACTGTCTCCAAACTCTCACTAACCGCAACTCTCCATCAAACACCTACATTTTGAATGAAGTCTGAGGGGTTTATATCGCTGTCATAGCTCCCGTAAAGTTCGAACCACTTCCTGAACCAGTCACATGGTACAGCCGGGCAGCGAGGCTTCGGACATCATCATTTTCAGCTCCTTCCATAAATGAAGTAAGCCTCATTACGCGCATCGTGGAAACGCCCCCTCCATTACTCGACACAAGCTTTGAAACCTCGATACAGAACGTCACATCACTAGTGTACATACCTTAATAAAAACAAGCAGGTGAGATGTTAGAACGCTTTTATTTTTATTTTAGTGGACACTCAATACAATAGACAGCTACTGGGGTTTGGGGTTTGTTTAACCTGAGTAGCAAAAAGACCGCGGGGGGGTTGGAAACGATGTGCCGGGAGTCCGCTGTTCTTGCCGGCTCTAATGATCCTCGACCTCGCTGTCTGCTATGGAGCTGGCGGGTCACAGACGTCTCCAAAAACGTCAGAGCACGTTTGGAAATATATGATATCTTGATAAATCGAGCAGATATTTGAAGTTTACAAAGCTACATTCTGGCTTGAAAATAACTTAAAAGTTTATTTTGTGACCCAGAAAGAGTAATATTCAAAAGTTTTTAGCCCCGCTTATCCACCATTGCTGCGTTTCAGTTTTGGACGAAATGCATTCTGGGATATGTAGCTGTACCAAGTCCACACAAGTCTCCACCGATGCATGCTCGATAAAATGGGCGGAGCGAGAACACATCTGGGACTTTTTCGCGTTCTCGGCTTGATGCGAACAGTACTTGATCTCCGACTGATGACGTATCATGAGAACACGAGAACGCAAGTACTCACAAGTACACATATTGAGACAGGGCCTCTATATTCTGAATATATGGTGGGTCAATTTAACTCTAATGCTTAGCCATATTCAGGCTAGGTCCTCAAGAAAAGGATTTTAAAAAAATATTAAATAAGCCACTATCTATAATTTATTGTCTGACTGACAAAATTTCCAAAGAAGAGGTGTGACCTATACATTCCCAAGGTGTTACTCTTTGGTGTTGCAACAGTTCATCACTGTTTTATAGACTGCATTTGTTCTTAAAGAACTATGGTGAAAGAACTATGCTATTTGTATGATGCCCCTCTCCCTCGATCACATTTGCACTACAAGGCTTGTTCAACATGTTTCAAACCAAATTTTCTCTTAACCTAAAGGCGTGATGGAGAGGCATTTGCTGAAAATTCTGGTTTGACAAACTCACCTGCAAATATCAAATCTAATTACACTTTGCTTCTAAAATGTTTTCTCTCAAAAGCAGAATTTAAAAGAGGAACTGGAGATGATGAAAGTTCAACAAAAGATTCACAGTTTTTTTAGATGAGGAATTGTTGCTGTGTTTTATGAAGGTAATGCTAAAGCTGCAGCCAGCTTAATGACTCAATAAGTAAGCTGCGAGTTAAGTTGTTGTTATGATGGAGAAAATACATAAATAGCATGTTAAGCTGGACCAATATTCTTGAAATCTTGTTCTTGTTTCTTTGTTTGTTTATTCTTATTTTGAACATTTCGGCAGAACTGTCATTTGAAAGTATGAGAAAGCATTTACATATGAATACATCGCCATTCCCCATTGTTGGGCATCTGCAGAAAGTGCATATTTAAAAACAACAGGAAAGACCTTGCTAAAATTATCAAATTGGAGCCTTGATGTAAAACACATAAGCAGCTATTTTCACTTTCATTTCAGTAATTCTGTTGGTGCTCAATGCCAGATTCCTTTGCATTTCTTTGAACTCTCAGAAACCGCCTTGCAAAGTCTCCTTGTCTTGGCTTAGAAAAAATGTATGAACAAAAAGAAACAAATAAGATCAAAGTGTTTAAACAATAATTCAAAGCATTTTATCCTTTCTATGCAGTAAACAGAGAGGGGATATTAAATGAATAAAATCAGTGTGATCGAAAATGTATTATTGAGCCACTTTTAAAACAAATTGTTCTAACAAAGTAGTAAAAGCACTTTTAGAATGTCAATATAAAGTAGGCCTACTTCCTACTGATACATGTCATGTTTCAATTATGAGATATTATAATTTCATATTAAATCATTTTGATTTAATGAGTTTGCAATCACTTGGAAAAATATCAGGAAATTTAGCTGTGATTCTGAGTTACAGTATATCACTATAAAGTTGTCGTGTCGTGTGGTAAATAACTCGAGAGGCTCACACTCTGTAAAGATGTCCATTTACTTTGATCATACATCTCTTTCATTTCTTACAACTTCTTCTCACCATACTAGAATTCTGTATTTGGTCTGTCATTATATCTTTGAGTCACTCTTATGAAACATAAAGAAGGGAGAGGCAATGTTATATTAGGCTAAGAAACGTGGCTTGACAAACTTGTGAATCCTGTGATGTGACATTCTAGAGGTGCCACAACCTCATCAATCATTTCTCACTTACGTCATTAGCCCCAATTCTGCTGAAATATAAAAGGACGAAAGGTGTTTTGACAGGAACATAAGGTGAAAGATTTACCAAAGCAAAGAGGTGAACTGCACCATTTTAAAATAAAAAGAAAGTGAAGACATCTACAGATAAAAAAACAGGAATTAAAACATTTCCATTTGATTCCAGTTTTGGTAAGTACAATGGAACATATTTTCTGTACTGTAAATCTGATTTTTTTTTTTGTATTATGACTTATAAAACTAATGATGTTTGTACCAATATGATTTTTTAAATAGTCATGATTTATCATTTCATTTTAAAGCATAATAATATTAATTACACTTAAAATTCCACTTACTAAATTTTTTAACTTAGTAACATAATGGCAGATTTTGTGTGTGCGTGTTTGTGTATGTGGTGTAGATAGGGATGGGAATTGATAAGAATTTAGGAATTCCAATATTGATATCACTTCTTGAGGTTATTGTAATGTAAGTCTAAAAGGAACCTATAAGCAGAATAAATAGGCAAGCAATTCCAAGGAACTGAATTACTGGAAACCAGTTTGCTGCAAGAACCAGTCCTTCATCCCTAGTTGTGGAGATGAGGAACCAAGTGCACACTCACAGCCAGGCAGCATTGAGCAACAAATGAGCTGTTGATTAGGTTTATTGTGATGCAGCCAAAATGACAAAAATTATAAAATCCAGATAAAGTGACAACTAAAGGGGAAGACAGACACACTAATTAAGTTAATACAGACCTCCCCAAAGTGTGGGGCCCACTCCCTGGGGGGGGGGGGGGGGGGGGGGCATTAAGAAAGGGAAAAAAACAAAAGGCTTGGACACTGCTAGCACGGGCGCCCACAGACACGCAAAGCAGGAGATGAAGTATCGCTGAATATGTTTCCAAACCAACTTCATTCTAAGCCAAAGACTAGAAAATATGGTGAAGCATGTCTGCCCTTTGGTTTCACCTGCACAAGTGCCGAGGTAGGTCTCCCCTGCAGAATTGGTTTTCCCTTTGTTGGGAGCAGCTGGGCTCTTCAAATCACGGACAAACAGGATCCCACATTCTTGATTTTTAGTTTACAAACACTTGTTGTAATGACTAACTACTCCTGACATTTTGGAGATGTTAGCTCTGTATACAGTAAAGTTACAGCGGGATACAAATAATATCGGGCTGATCCTGCCATGATTTGTTCTCCCTGTCTAAATCACGGACAAACAGTATCCCACAGCTGTTTATGTTTTTTAACCCATTTTGCACAGAGAGGCATTTTTTGAAAAAATTATTGATAGCAATGTTGAATATTATTACACAGGAAAAAAAAAACAACTACATGTAAAATAATCACATGGTGACGCCTCTGCCTTTGTAAATGGAGGGACAGTAACTGCGTGTAAAACCTGAAGACAGTCAGATTAACAGTAACAGTATTTCCTCTCGATCTGCTATTCTGCAATTCATCTCATGTAAACAATAACGTGGCGCACAGCCTGACGTGAAAAGAGGCACATACCTTTGATGTTGCCAGACGACCTCTGTATTCCTTGTCTACAATAAAGGAGTTTTAAAAAAAATCTCCGTTTTCGGTGATTCGAAACACCGTTTACGTGTGGACGAAACAGCTGCGTTTTCAAAAATACCCGGGTAGGTGTGGACGTAGCGTAAAAGAGTTAGTAGTTTATTTTATTACTACCTGTAATTTATTGCAGGTTACTTGTATTTGCTTAATTGTTTACTTAATGTTTGAGGTGTGAAATAAACCGCAATGGAGCAAAATATGTGTGTGTGTGGTTGGAGGATGTATTAGTGCGTGTGCGGGGGAGGGGGGGGGGGGGGGGCACGAATGTTTTTCGTGTAAAACAAAGGGGGGCCCAGCAAAAAAAGTTTGGGAACCACTGAGTTAATACAGCAGACATGACACAGGAAGCAGGGGAACACACAGGGAAGTATTTGACTCTAAAGAGAGAGGGTTACATATTCTAAGAGAATGAATACAGGAAATAATATAAAGTTACAAAACCCTGGGCCCTCATATAAGAATTAAATAAACAACACAAGTCCAGAAACTCAAGTGCAGAGTAAAAAGAACCAGACCATAAAACAAGCCTTGACATATGTTTCTTTTACAGATTTAACTGGTTGAACAATGGGTGTTGCACTGATGATATCAGTTTCCTTGCTTCTAGCAGGTAAGCTAAGCGATGCTAAACTTACTGTTGATGCAAAATCAATAAACTGTTGTAGCACTGGAAAGTATAACCTCAAGAATAATTGCTTTAGAGAATATGCAGACTGTATTAAAGTTGTGTGTCATAGTAGTTTAATGGTTAAGCATTTCTTTATTTTGAGTGTAGTAACTAAATCTAGTTGAGTTGTACCTAGTAATGCAAGGTGGAGCCAAATTTCCCAATTTTTTTAATACCTAAAAGTTGTGGGTTCAGTGAATACTCTGAGTGCATGTCTGGCAAAAGTTTTTCTTAAAAGAACCCCACAATTTCTCTCTGATTCTTCCCCTCTTGACTCAGCATTTGGTTATCCTCACAGTATATGGAATAGCACACTTGCATCATTCCATTTAAAATCATTCAGTTCTGAAAAAGGTCCTAAAAACATTAAGGCACATGATTGAGGCTAGATTTGTGACACTTTTAGCAATATCATTAAAAATGACTGTTAAAAAAATATTCACACAGAAGGAATAACAGGTAAAGGTTGCCATATATCAAAATGTGGCTAACGGTGATACTTTTATTTGCCATAATTAATTTTGGCAAAACATTTATACAGCATGGTCATAAGTTTACCTAGGCTGCACCGTTAAAGTTTCACTACTTGAACTATGTCATATCTCATGACATTGCTTGTTATAGAAAAAATGTGCTAAACAACAATTATATTTCACTAGCTTGACCCACGTTCTCATTTTAGGCTTGACAGCGTTTTTAGTAGATAAAGGTGAATGGCTTAAACATGAATTGAGGTGTGGTTTGGGGAAGGGCTTGGAGAAGACTGGTGGCAGCTCCCAGGCCTGGGAAATCCCCATGTACTAATGAGAAGTGAAGAAGTGAAAAAAGTGAAAGAACTGAAAAAGGGGAAGGAGGGTGGGGCGCAAAAACAAGAACGAACAGCTTGTAGGACAGGGGAATCATATCTACAGATAAGAACGAGAAGGGATGTGTCTGGAGGCGTGGTCCTGCTCCTAAAATTCAGATAATTTAAACTCAAATTAACTTCAGACATTGACACTTGTTGTGAGTAATAAATGTAAAAATTCTAAATGCCTTTCATGTTCCACTATTCTAAACTTTCTTCTTCACCTATGAAACTGAGACAAACTGCTGTGTCCTGTGTATATTGAGGTAATAGTTATAGAATGAAAGTATATTGTTGTACAGTTCATTTAATATACAGAACTAAATTCTTATTCTTTAACATGCTATTCTATCAGCTTGTCAAGAATGAAAGACAGACACAATCTAGGCACATAAAGGATTCAGCGTCAAATATACACATAATCCATTTTTCAACCACTGAAACGCTTGTGCATTTAATCGCAATATAAGACAGAAGTATCACAAAAAACAATTCAACAAAAAACAAACTTAACAGGAAAATAAACAAAAAATAGCACTAAAACTGACCAAAAAAGCAAGACAAAAAGAGGAGTATAAATACTGGTGGATAATATGATTTCAGAAACACAAAGAACGCAAACAATTAAATAACAAAAACAAATAACAAACAAATCCAATCCATTATCTACTTATTTTAACTTACAAAGTAATAAATCCAAAGCAATAAACTACCTAGGGCAGGGGTCAGCAACCTTTAAGACCCAAAGAGCCATATGGCCCCGGTTTCCACGCAAAAGAAAACACCGCAAGCCGCAAATACTTTTTGAGATCTAAAATGAAGATAACACTGTATATATTGGTTTTTACCTTTATGCTTTGTGTGAACAACTAAGGTGTGTTGCTTATGAAATCCATGAAGTGCTACAGAGAAAATTAAATTTTATTTATGTAATGAACACATTTTGAACTCTTAAAGAAATATAACAAAAGGAAAGACACCCAGCTGAACTGAAATGATCCATGTAGCAAACAAAAACTGTTGTGAGCCGCCTGACCTTTGGGCTTTTGGAGACTTGACCTGACTTTAAAAAATAATTGGAAAAAAAGGCACTATGCTGCTAAAATATGAAAAATAGATATTTGCAAAATTCTGCCTAAATATGTATTTTACCAGGTTAATGTGTGTGGTGGGGCGTGGTCTGCAGCACCGCTGCAGGGGAGGCAGACGCACCTGAGCGGCACCCGCTATCACGCCTCGCCGCCTTAACGTCTGTGCTATCTATGCTGTTGTGTTGGTATGTGTCGGGCTGTGAGCTGAAAAGCTACAGCTGGCTGCATGCGCACAGCGTCTGCAAATCGAGGCTGTACTTTCATCTTTACGCAGGTCTGTAAGCTGCCATCTGTGAGGCGTGAGCGGTGTTTCTTTTTAACATAGTTCACGGTGGAGAATAGCTGTTGACAATGTGGATCCGAAGATTCATAACTGGCCTACCTGGGGTTGAAAGTCTCGATAAATGCACGGCATTTCGTCAGGCATACCGGCTTCCGCGAATGTGACACTTATTTTGAGCAAAGAAAAAATAATAAAATAGAATTTTATTTTTATATCTCAATGTCACAATAATCTTCCAATTTAGAACTACAAGTTTTAAAAAAAGTAACATAAATAAAATACACTTCAGCTAAATACTTCTAATTTCTTTTCCCAAACCACGCGGAGCTGCACTATAAGGACTAAAGAGCCGCAGGTTGCCAACCCTGACCTAGGAGAACAAAAAAAAAAAGGAAAAAAAGAACATGTTTTATAAGAATAACTCCAGTCAACTACAGCATTATACAGAAACAATCCATATGTCCCAATCAGTGCAACTCGGAAGTCCCGTTGCATTCCAAAATACAACTTTGGTTCATAAGATCACAAAAGAAATCAAATGGCTCCTAATACTGACAACCTGATTAATAGAAAGTAGTTAAGAAAATGGAATTTACTGAACATAGAAAGGGAAATATATCTGTGTACAACAAACAGGAAGATATTATTTGGAAAAATGAAAAATTAATATATCAAACTTCTGAATAGCAAATAATGTTTTCGCAAATGGAGATTCAGGGATGCAAAAAATGTGTATCAAAACAACTAGAATAACTATCACATGTTGCAAAATCACAACAGCTGCACATACAACGATGATGGCGAATCCACCAACCACAACAGCCACACCTACATCCACGACTGCAGCTCCAACAACCACGGAAGCAGCAACAACAACCACAACAGCTGATACAACCACCACTGCAGGTACAACAACCACGACTGCAGTTCCACCAACCATAACAGCTGCAACAACAACCACGACTGCAGCTCCAACAACCACAACAGCCGCTCCAACGACCACAACTGCAGCCCCAACAACCACGACAGCAACACCAACAACCACAACTGCAGCTCCAAAAACCACAACTGCAGCTCCAACAACCACAACAGCCGCACCAACAACGATGATGGCGAATCCACCAACCACAACAGCCACACCTACATCCACGACTGCAGCTCCAACAACCACGGAAGCAGCAACAACAACCACAACAGCTGATACAACCACCACTGCAGGTACAACAACCACGACTGCAGCTCCAACAACCACAACTGCAGCTCCAACAACCGCAACTGCAGCTCCAACAACCACAACAGCAGCCCCAACAACCACAACAGCAGCACCAACAACCACAACAGCAGCTCCAACAACCACGACTGCAGGTCCAACAACCACAACAGAGGCACCAACAACCACAACACCCGCTCCAACAACCACAACAGCCCCACCAACAACCACGACTGCAGCGCCAACAACCACAACAAGCGCACCAACAACCACAACTGCAGCTCCAACAACCACAACAGCCGCTCCAACAACCACAACAGCCGCTCCAACAACCACAACAGCAGCCCCAACAACCACGACAGCAATACCAACAACCACAACTGCAGCTCAAACAACCACAACTGCAGCTCAAACAACCACAACAGCTGCACCAACAACGACGACTGCAGCTCCAACAACCACAACACCCGCTCCAACAACGACGACAGCAGTTCCACCAACCATAACAGCTGCAACAACAACCACGACTGCAGCTCCAACAACCACAACAGCGGCACCAACAATCACAACTGCAGCTCCAACAACCACGACTACATCTCCAACAACTGCAGCTCCAACGACCACGACTGCAGCACCAACAACTGCAGCTCCAACAACCACAACACCTGCTCCAACAACCACGACTGCATCTCCAACGACCACAACGGCCGCACCAACAACCACGACTGCAGCTCCAACAACCACAACACCCGCTCCAACAAGCACAGCACCAGCTCCAACAACCACAACAGCCGCACCAACAACCACGACTGCAGCTCCAACAACCACAACATCCGCTCCAACAATCACGACTGCATCGCCAACAAGCACAAAATCCGAACCAACAATCACAACAGCAGTTCCAACAACGACAACAGCCGCACCAACAATCACAACTGCAGGTCCAACAACCACAACTACATATCCAACAACCACAACAGCCGCACCAACAACCACAACTGCAGCTCCAACAACCACAACAACCGCACCAACAACCACGACTGCAGCTCCAACAACCACAACATCCGCTCCAACAACCACGACTGCATCGCCAACAAGCACAACATCCGCACCAACAAAAACGACTGCAGCTCCAACAACCACAACAAGCACACCAACAACCACGACTGCAGTTCCAACAACCACGACACCCGCACCAACCACCACAACTGCAGCTCCAAAAACCACGACTCCAGCTCCAACAACCACGACAGCCGCACCAACAACCACAACTGCAGCTCCAACAATCACAACTGCAGCTCCAACAACCACAACACCCGCTCCAACAACCACAACTGCAGCTCCAACAACCACAACATCCACACCAACAACCACGACTGCAGCTCCAATAACCACAACAGCCGCACCAAAAACCACGACTGCTCCAACAACAGCAGCTCCAACAACCACATCAGCCGCACCAACAACCACGACTGCAGCTCCAACAACCACGACTGCAGCTCCAACAACCACAACACCTGCTCCAACAACCACGACAGCAGTTTCAACAACCACAACAGCCGCAACAACAATCACAACTGCAGCTCCAACAACCACGACTACATCTCCAACAACCACAACAGCCGCACCAACAACCACGACTGCAGCTCCAACAACTGCAGCTCCAACAACCACACCACCCGCTCCAACAACCACGACTTCATCTCCAAAAACCACAACAGCCGCACCAACAACCACAACTGCAGCTCCAACAACCACAACTGCAGCTCCAACAACCACAACTGCAGTTCCAACAACCACAACTGCAGCTCCAACAACCACAACAGCCGCACCAACAACCACAACTGCAGCTCCAACAACCACGACAGCAGTTCCAACAACCACAACAGCTGCACCAACAACCACAACTGCAG